>NC_138576.1:106105432-106705432 GCF_964289735.1 Phaethon aethereus | reverse complement strand
ATTAGTTCTGTTCTTGCAAAACTACTTATTTATATTTTTATTTTCCTTCCACGGCACCTCCAAGGATAGATAATGTGGCACTTGAACGTACCTCAGGACTTCTTTATAGAGTTATTTTGCTACTGCTTTTCAATCTGTGTTAAAAAAGAATGAGCACGTATGTTAAATAACAGAAATTGAGTAGAGTTATTCTTCCTTCTGCACCTATTACTCTCCTAGTCCTTAAGTAGTAGTTGTAGTAGTAATAATAAAAACCCATAGACTGTCCTCAGTGATGTAGGAGGAAGTCAAGTTGCTCCAAATATTAAAGCTGCAAAAGCTGATTCAGGAAAGATAAGGAGGACGGAGCCCCCAGACAACATTTCTCGATGTGCATCTGTGTATTATCACTTAAACATGATTCTTATCATCATCCTCAACATCAATGAAATCGAACTGCCTTCCTGACTCTCACTGGGGTGTGTCTGTATGTGGAGAGGGGGAAGGTGGTAATTGCAATAGGAACATCTTCAAAGAGCCAGAAATGTCATGTGAAACAACCTCTTTTCCCTGCTTTGTATTCTACCTTCACTTCCAACATACTGGAGAGATGAATGAAAGCAGTACAGGGACAGAATAACAAAATGGCCATAAAACAATTACATCATCAAAACTAACGTCATAACTGTGTCCTAATTACTTAAAATGTGATGATCCAGAAATGGTGCTTTAGTTCCTTCCTCAAAGCATCCGGACTGCAGCTGAAGTCGGATCAATTTTAAAACAACTAAAGCTTTGTTACTGTCCTTTTTGTTGCAGAAAAAACTCCCCACTGCACTGGCTTTCCCATCCTTACACAGCTCAGTGCATGTAATACCGCAACACATTCAGAGCACGGTATCGACCGAGAGCCCGACCTGGCTCCCGCTGAAGACAGTGGCAGGACTCCCCTTGACTTTGAGGGCAGATGGATCTGAAGTGGAATGGGAATGAGCAGGTACGTCCTGGATGTTTAAGAAATGTATTGACTCTCAGGCATCAGTTTTGCCCAAAGCAGAATGAAGTGAAACGATCGTGGAATAATGATCTTTATTTTGAAGAGGCAACAGTGGTGAGGGAGGTAAAGGAGGAGCACTCCTCCTAATTATATTACAGACATAACAGGATGCAGAAGTGTGTGATGAGGCCCCACTACAGCAAGGCAGCTAAGCACAGGCTTAAAATTAAGCAGTTATTTAAGGGTTTTGCTGAATAAGGATGAGATCATTCACACACTTAAAGTTAAATGCGTGCTTAAGTGCTTTGCTGAAACTGGGCCCAGAAACATAAACCATTAAACAGTCACTTTAAGAAAACGGTGGAAATCTGTTATACAATTTTTAGACCTATTAAGTCGTTTCTCCTACATTTCCCACGATCTCTTTCTTACTAGCTCAAGGAGGAGGTTTTTAAAGCTCCAGTTCACCAAACCCCATAATGTTCATTGCTACCCAATTGTAATTCAGATTGCTCCGTGCAGCCCCAAGCATGTGCTCAAACATATAATCAAGCAAACAGGAGACTTTGAGCCTTGCCAGTTGGAATACTGTTGGTCACAGATGCTATGCTGCTTTTTTTTTTTTTACTTTTTTTTTGCTTTTTTTAACATAAATGAAAGGGGGTAGGGGGGTTGATAAAAGCTGGCCTTCGCTGGCCTTTTTCGGTGCTCCATTCCCATGGCTTGGGTTATTGGGGTACATGTTGCTTTGTGTCTGTGAGGGCTCTTTTTTTTTCCCCCCTCTCCCCTCTCTCCCCCGGCCAGAGAAGCGGTGCTCATCACCTGGAGTGAAGGCTGACAGGAGCGAACGCAGGCAGGAAGCAGCGTGACACACACATTGTCATGCATGACTGACCAGCAGCCATCAACAGCAATTAAACATCGGGAGTGCTGGATCCTTTTGGACAGGTTCAAGTTTCCTGGCACTGCTGCGATTAGATGTTTTGCGCTGTTTCCCCGTAGTCAGGATGTGACACATTCCCTTTTGCTTGCTCTTTTCTGATGTTTATTTTTGCACTGTCCTGGCGTTAGCATCTTCTCACAGAGAACTGATCACTTAAAAAGGGGTTCTTTTGAAGGAGATTTGTGAGGGGGGTTAAAGAGCAAACGGATATAAAAAAATTAGCTGTTTTTGACAAACAAAATCCCCCCCTCCTCCAGCCGAACATTATAGCGTCGAAGCATTTTTGAATAACCGTAGGTGTGTACGAGATTCAGTGAGAGAAAACTCTGTGCGTGGCAGAAGCCGGCAACGAACAGCACCGGCCTTTGGGTTTACCCAGCTGACCGCGATTCCATTGTCATTTCAGTCGACAAGACAAGACGCCCTTAAACGCAAGACCGAAGTGAAGAGCGGCTGCGGTCGTGCTGGGCTGTGGCTTTACTTGCCCTCGTTTCGGGGGGCAGACCCAGAGCAGCCCAGCCGCCCGGCGTTCAGCGACGGGCCAGGCTTGGCGCCGGGGGCCGCGGCGCCGGAGGCCGCAGCCAGGGCCTTCTGGCACGCGGCAAGGCCTCATGCCGAATTGAATAGTCAGAGGGTGTGAGGCCAGAAAAGCTCATTCAGGCTCGATTCTGACCTCATGGGTGGTCGTCCTCTGTCTTCCCCCAGGCTGAGTCTGGCGTCTTGTGATTAATTAATCGCTCCCGTTAATTTGCGGACTCCGAGGCAAGGAAGGAGGGAGGTCCTCTAGTGGACCTGGGAGGTCCACTAGTAAGCTGCAAGAAACTGCCAGGCTTCTGCGTAGGAAACCTTCATGCCTACATCCTTTCCGTCTTTCACCCTCCATGTGCAAGACATGGCTCCAAACATGGTTTCGACCAAGGGAATCAATGAAGTAATCAAAACTAACGGGATTTCAGCATTCTGCAAGGAGTAACGTGAGAGGACCGTGTAAATTTAAATGGGCTGTGCTCTGCTGTGCAGCAGCAAGCCCAGCCACAGGAGCCAGTGAATGCATTAGGCTTTCTCCCTGACTGTGAAGTCCCTCTTGCACGGTTAATGAGGGTTGCTCCAGCCATGCATCTGTTTCACCTTTATGTTCTTGCAATGGCATTTAGAGGCCAGAGCAACCCTGGGGCTTCGATACTACTGCCTTTCACTGATAATACAACTCTTTAAGAGCTTTTTTTATCAGAAGGATGGCTGGGATCATGGGGGCAGAAATAAGAAGCACTATAAGAACTGGTTCTGAATTTATTATTCTCAATGGTCATTCTAGATTGGCATATCTGTTATAATAATTCCACTATTTTGTGAAGCATAGTGTATTGATAACACTAAATAAGCCTCAGAAGAACCATGTGAAGCAGAAAATGCAATTATTATTTCTGTTATGCAGATACAGAAACAAAGGCACAAAAAGGATGAGTGACTTGCCCAAGGTCATACAGTAAATCAGAAATGTAAATAGATAAGAATGCTAGCCACATCTCACTTCTGTATGGTGTGGGTGTGTTCAGGAACAAATAGTTTACTTCATTCTATCTTTTTGCAGTTTTTCAAATACTTTCTTTGTCCTTGTAGTCTTCCAGGATTTATATCCTGATATATCAACATAGGCACTTCTACAGATATTACGGAAAGAGCATCAGATGGTAACAAAGTGATGCTTGAATTACTGTTACCAAAGTAGATGGTGATCAAACACATTGGGCATCTAAGCCTGGAATGTCATCTTTTCCTGTGAATCAGATTTTGGACCTTCTGCTGATGACTTGGAAAAACAACTGTGGCATGAACAATGAGACTTTGTGTTTCCAGCCTGGGGGAGCTTTTGGACAGCTTCATAGACAGCCGTCCCAATGTAAACGAAGATGAGCATGAAAAATTGAACATGTGCTGGCGAGGCAGAGGTTACTTCAGTAACTAACTTCAGCACTAACTTCTTTAACACTATTAATAAACCTGTTTATGTCACAACTGAGATGCATCAGAAGATTTGGCTTTAAGAATTGAAGCAAAGATATATAAAAAGAGCACAGCAAACCAGAAGATGAAAATTAGTACTGTGTAAGTCAACTGCTAGTTGCTGACATCAATAAAATATTGTCCTTTATGATAGTCATTAGGGAACCTTTTAACAATGATTAAAATTTCTTAATAATGTAGTAAAATTTTTAACTGTTGCCTGGAAAAAAGGAGGTACTCTGAACTATATGGCATGCAAATATTTCAACCAAAAGCTGTCATATGATGGGGGTATTAACAACTACTTCTTAGTCAGAGTTAATGGTCTGTTTTTGGAACCCACTCAGGAAAATAAAATAATAGATACGTGTATATATATTATATTTAATACAAGAACATTGAGATATTCTGGCAACTGAATAGGGGTAAGTGATTTAATCTCTTTACAAATGGAGCTGAAACCTTATTAAGTATGAAGTTCTGATATGTATTGATTGGGCTTCAGCATTTACTTCACCTCCTAGACTCTGTCTTCCTTTTTCCTTCTGCATTCTGTTTGCAGAATGTGAAACCATGAAATTACACTGAACAGTTTTACCAGCTATAGAAAGCGTACGGTGATAGCACTAAACAGAGTAATAGTATAGGAGCATGGTTATTGATCAGAAATGTCTTAGCAAAGCAGTGTTTCAGGTGGATAGAAGGACTTTTGTTAATTAGTTTTTGGAAACAGAAGAACCTGATATTCGGTCCTACCCACATAATGTTTGCACTTCAAACCAGGCTCTCCAATGGCAGACAAAGCCAAAAATTTTACCTGGAAGTCTGTAAACTAGTGTTTCCCTACTTGTACAGACGTGCAGTTCATACAAGCCTGGCACATGAGGTGTGAGACTAACCATACGAAGCCTGCGATTCAACAAGGCAAGAGCTTCGAGGAGCTTCCTCTCCCCTCTACGTGCAGCGGAGAGCGCGCCGTCACAATGAAACTGGGTCGTCTTCTGATGTATTTGAAGTTACAACTGGTGTGAGAAGGAGCGGGGAGGCACACCACATCTGACTGCATCAGCGAGGAGGATTAAGGCAAACAGAGCATAAAGTCCTTAAAGCAGCATGTTGGCTGGGGAGAGGAGTAATGACCTGGTAACATCCTCTGAGGCCTTTAACAGCCTTAAATATTCAGGTTGCACGTCATGGGAAAGAGAGCACTTCTGGAGCTATGGTGCCCCACGGAACCGCGTGGGAGGACCGATGAGAAGGGTGGCTGACCGGCGGCTGCAGAGTTGCCAGCAGGTAATTTCTTACCTATGAGTACAGAGACTCTTCGTTCACTGCTCACAAAGCACCATACAGCTTTGGTTGCAGACGGGTCGCGTCCAGACACTCTCAGACTTGGGAGTATCTGTTTAAACATCAACAACAGGCCAGTTTCTGATCTTACTTTTAACCTTAACTGGAAGCCAGTGAACCTAAAGCAGTTAGTGAAAATTACATTAAATACATTCCCTCACTCGTGTCAAAGCATTTTTATTGACATGCACAACCCACAAATTTTCTCGGTTCTGAAAATCTTTGTGCTTATTCAGATCTGAAGTAAAAATGGTGTTCCAAACCATCTGAGGAAGGAATTCTCATGGCTTCTTCGAAGAGATAGGGGACACCCACACATTTTCTTTCTTTTCTCTTTGCCATGAAAGTTTGAAGTTCAGTGATGGATTGAATCCTAAACTGACATACCTGTTTTCGGTCGCTCCTATCCCATGCCTAATCTTCATTGACTTTCTGGGGGCAGCCAGAATTGTCAGAATTCAAGGTTCAGGTGGTATCTGCAACACAGCTGGATGCAAGGTGGCCCAGCAGAGAGAGCTATTTGGATATGTGCAGGAAGACTGGTGCCCTACTACAGATCAGAGCACTGGACAGGGACTTACTGATGTTGGAAGTAAGCATACAGCTTAAAAAAGTACTATGTCCAACTAGACTAAAGTATCAGCACTGTCCTGGGAGTTCATCCTGCCCTTTGCAGCATTCTGTGAATGACTGTTTTACTAGAATGGCGATGGGATTTCAGAGGAAACTTCCTGATTCGATCTTCTTGCAGTTATGACCACCTTGTAGCTGTGATTTTCTCAAGTAACAAGGAATGTCACAGTGAAAAGTTTAAGGAAAGAAATGCTTTAAACCTTTCCAGCATATCAGTTGCAAAATTTAAGAAAAGCAAATAGAGTTGAAGAACGTATTAGCCTATTTCTGGCATTTTTACTTCTTTATCCGCATGCCATATTTCACCCTGAAAAATATTCAACCAACTTGACGACATGGAGCGTTGGAGGACGCAGTGCACAAATGAGGAAAAAGAAAATTGCTAACTATGGGCAGGGAAAACAGAAATCGAATTTAGATCAAGATTAGTGACCACCAGATTAATAATGTTTCATCTGTGTCTCCCGCCCTCCAGTACCCTCCAGTTGCTACCTGTGGCCACCAGCTGATGCTTGCCCTGTCCCTACTTATGCCATCATCAGGTATGTTATAGACTGTTATAAGTCTCAGGAACATAAATAAGGTTATTTTGCTTCACTCCTTGCACAATGCACATAACTGAGCACAGCAGTGGGGTGGTGGTGGGGACCAGGATTTCTTTTAGCTCCAAGGGCCACCTTTTCATTGTGTATACTGTTACTACCTAGTTTAATTAACATCTGTGCCAATCAGAGCAGCTGCCTATAACAAAGGGAAGGTTAGCTGAGCATTCAAGAAGATAAATGAGACAAGGGGTTGCCAAGGGGATGGTATGTCAGACACGTGCCGTGGCTGCAGCATACATACACATTCCCATTAGCAGTACTGCTCTGAAGTCTGGGGGCAGAGTTAAGGCTTTAAGACGGGGGTGATACATACTTTAACTTCACTTTTTTTATCTTTAAAAACGTAAATACAGATGTGTTGGGTGTTATGAAAGGGTATGCGACTCCATCAGTCAACTTTAACCCTATATGAATAGAGCATTAAGGCAGCTAATAGAAATGATTAAACATTTGACATCTGAGAAAGATTTCAAGAATATGTATGGTATTCCCTCCAGGAGCTCTAGAAATCATAGAGCTACCTAAGTTCAAATGCCAAAACATCTCAAAAACGGAAGATTTAGAATATCTTGCAAATTAGGATACTTCAACTATGTGCATCACATCCTATAGTCTCATGAACCAGTTGGTGTTATAATAATACGGAAGGGTCTGAGTTCATGCACCTTACAAAAGTGGAGTGCTCTTCTCAAACCTTAACAATCTTCTATGTTGTTTTTGGGTTTTTGATTATTTTTATCTTTTTTTTCTTTAAATTTTTTTGGAAAACAAGCTACACTGAGATCATCCTATTTGGACATATTAGTTTCAGAATGATTGTAGTAAAATCTTCATGCCCCAGCACCCTAACAGCGTTGTAATGCAATAGTCATAGGGTCTAAACATACAGCGGAATAGTTTTGCCATAACAATCTTGCATCCAAATGGCCTCATAAGACGATCCCTGTAGACATGCAGTGAAAACCTTTCCTCCTAGTGACAGCGTCACAAACTCTAATTGTTGGGCATTATTCTTTCTTTGACATTGACATGAAATCTGTACTACAAAATGCAAATATCATGCAAGTTTGCATTGCATTACACACTCTTTTGAATTAGTATTTACCTACATACTAATTACTCTTCAGTTATACTGGAGCTATAGAAATGTCTCGGCTTTTCAACATTTTACTTGCCTGAGTACGTTACAATGGTTTTGTAGGGAAGAAAGCTTATTCATCTAGATTTGAACAGGGAAAAGTTAGCAGTAGTCTTAAAGCATTCCAGCAAGTGGCTTACAGTTCTACAATAGAAAATAGACAGTTTCTCCTCTTTTTTTTTCCTCTCTCTTTTTTTTTTCTCAGAAACCTAAAGTGTTCAGAAGGCAAGTAATCTCAGATTTACTTACAGCAGTATTTGCATTCTGTTTTTCTCCATACCCTTTCAAAAATAATTCCCTTACAACGTACTGGTCAACAGTAAGATAAGAGCTACTGTAAGCTCCTCTAAAGTTCATTCTGAATTGATGAAGGAAATTAAGTCCCACTTTCCCTTACGCATCTACAGCAAAGTTACATTGGCAAGAAGTTATAAAGGTGTTTTTTTTAAATATATTTCTCATTTCCTCTCAGCATTTATTGCAGAGCAGAAGATGATTGGTCTTGGAAGCTGAAGCACAGAGAGGGTATTACTATGTTTAGCTCTACTACTGATTTTCAGTGTAGCCTGTTTGCTTCAGCAAAGGCTGGGCACATCTCCAACAAGCAAGCCAGGCCTCTGAGGATACAGGCGATATACGCTGGGGTGCTCATATAGAGATGGGCAAAGACAGACATTTGTTCTTTTACAGCAAAAGTGCAGTCTGAGGGAATGGTGTTTCTATGGATGACAGCTGAGGGAGAGAGATGTCACGGCCCTTAACAAAGCAAGGGATAAGGGCCTGCCTTCTTTGATCCTCTCATCTCCTTTTCTGTGCGCTCTCATCCAAAAAGGGAGCAAAGTTGGGAACCACCCTAGTTACACAGGGCAACCTGTAGACGGTTCAAAAAGAAGTTTTATTGACATCTGGACTAGCTTTTATTGGGCCGTGATATCAAAACTTGTGTCACCAGCTAAGTTAGGTTTAAAACAACCTAGTGTTCCCTCGTGGTGAGAGGGCTTGCAATGATGAAAAATCAAGGCAAAATGCAAGCCTGTTTTCAACTCCCATAAGAGGGTGTGGGTATTCCAGAAAGTCCACTGCCTACTTGACCGTTGCTGTTAATTTCCCTTGCAAGGTGCTACTCCAGCAGTGCTGATTAAGCAGTACAAACCTGCTAATAAAATGTCCTAATAAAGAAAAGTCCCAGTGAGTGGCAGGCACTTACGCTGAAATGGGAGTATTGGTCACATGGGAGTATACAGATGAAACAGGGGGTGTTGGCAGATGAAGATAAAAGAGACCCTGCCACCACTTTCATGGTGAAAATGGCACATTTTTTTCTTAGAATAAAGCTGTGCCAAAGGTTTTGCATTTGAATATTTTTACCCGCATAGGGAAGAAAAAAGTCTTTTCACTAAAGAATTCCAATGTGTTTTAAAAATGCTTTGGTGCCTTACTCTAAATTTAATGATGCGAATACATTTGCAGTGGACTCATTTGGCGTGCATGCATGCATACTTTGAGGATAATAAAGTCGTCAGCAGTTGCTTGGCGTTACTGGATAACTAAATAGCTACTACAGCATTGTTGTGAAGAAGTTAAAACAGCCTGGGGCAGCCTTATTTTATGCATCTGAGTTTTCCCAAACTAATTCTGCATTCATGAACTGTTGCTATTTGTATCTGGAAAGATGCAGCTTCTAATTTTTTTTTTACTCTTTTCTCAGCCTCTTTGGAAAATTTCCCCATTCCCCTGTTCAAATAAATAAAGGGGGAGTTACTCTCCATATGAGGAGGCAGGGAGGGGATGCTGTACACATGAACACAAAAAGTCTCTCAAAGGGCAGGTCACTTTTTAATCTGTCTTATGGTATAAACTCTTTTCAGATGCATCATTATTAAAATACAGTATCTCCTGTATCAAAGTAACTCAGTTGTTTAATTCACTAATGTATCCACTTGATGTCACTGTCACTGCCCAGTAGAATTTTTAATGTCAAAGGGCTTTCTGGTCACAAAGACTTTGCACCAATAAGTGACTGAGCAGCACAGAGTCAGCTGCCTTTTGGACCCTTCGAGATAGCTTTATCCCTGTGATGGTCCATTCTATTGATGTGGATAGACTCTTCTGCTTCCTCATCCTCTTTATTCATGTTTCGCATCTCCCCAAGAGACAAACACTCATTTTTCAAGGTTGTATTTTCCTGCATAGAAACATTCTATCATTTTAATTTTCTTGTAAGTAGAGAAAAACCTTGTAACATTACCTTAATTACTTGTTATTATTCATTTCTTCTTAAGGATAATGTTAATTTTTGAGAAGTCAGTGAACGTCATTTACTTATTGAAACGTCGCGTGATCTCTTAGTACTCCTCTTATTATCATTAGACATCTTAATTTTAGGATGAAAGGTCTACATTTTACAGTTTTCCTCTCTTCCTCGTTCCAGCATGCCTTTTTCTCCTCCCACCATCTCCTAACTTCTTGGTCAAACCTTAAGGAAGCAGAAAGGTGGTGCCCATCCATTCCCCTGTATTTTTATTCTTATAATGAAAATAGAATAGAATAGAAGTTTCAAAAAACAGATAAAACCTAATTTTTAGTTATTTTTGCATCTATCCCTACTAGACTTATCAGACTGAGATATCACCGTGTGAGAGGGAGTGGAGCACTCAACTACTTTAAGCTGGGATTTAGGCAGCCGTCCACAGCGAAACACAGCTATCGCATGTGAACTGTTCCTTGCCAAAGCCCGTTGGCTGGGATCAGGTTCCCTGGGGACAGCTGCATCCTGCTTTAACAGGCCTTGATCCTTTCACTGTTGTCTTCTTGCTGTCCAGGTAATAAACACTTTCTGTCAGTCTATAGCTCTCTCCGGTGCCAGAGTAAAGATCCGACCTGACAAAGCAGTGCAATACGCTCTTCTGCGCTCCTTGCTCTGGCTGTCGGCCTCTTAGCTCCCCTCCTGCCCCTCTCTAACGCCGAGCTGCTGGAGCCCTTCGAAAGGCTGGAAAGCTGAATAACTGGCACGTGGCTCCGCATATTTGTACACGCGACTTTATTATTTGTGTGCAGGTAGGTATTATTGTGGGGGCCGGAAAAGAAGATTGTAAGTGTTTCATGGAAACACGCACTTAGAGCCAAATCCTCATTAAAATTTGCCTTAGCGTCCAGGCCAGGAGGGAATTGCAGGCGCAAAGATTATTTGTGTATACTGCACTTCCAGAGGGTTACTGAGATTCATGATCCTTTCTACAACAGCTCAGTCGAGCTTTGCCCTAAGACGAATAGCCAAGATTTTCCCCTATGGAGCTACAGCAGCTTTATACTGCCCCAGAAGACCAAAGCGACCTTAAAACTGGTGCAGCAGGAAATGAGAGGATTATATTATTTCGAGAGACGACTTAGAGATGGCATTCTCAAAATCAACACCTCTCTTTGCTGCCAAAATAGGACTCGTAGCAATGGTACCGCTTGCCCGACTTCATTCTTGGCTCTCGCACTCCTGCCCTCTGGGTTGTTGGTAGCCGGTGTTATTTAGAGCTGTCCTGATGCTTGGACTGCGGAGGTCTTGCTTGGCACGCAGCCATCCCAAGCTCTGAAGATACCAGAGAAGATATAGAAACCAATGTTTCTGCCCTGAGCTGTGAGCTCAGGCCGTAGCAAATGATCAAGATCAAAGGTTTTGTCTTCTTCCGTTTCAAAGCTTTGGGGTTAAATTCTTTCCTGCACAAGGGCTCCCTTCAATATATCCTTGGGAGGCATTTTAAAGGCATTTCACTCCCTCCTGTGGATAACAGTAATTACCAAGTTGTGCTAAACTGTAATTTTCGAATAGGCCATTAGAGGATGGTTGTAGCAGTGCACCACTATTCCCAAAATTTACCCTTCATCGCGTAATATGTATAAGAGAAGCCGCCACATGAAGGGAGCTCAAGTCTGGAGTGCTTAGGTTAGTGCTGATTTTTTTTTTTTCCCCTCCACAACGTTAATTCTTTATGAGGTGCTTGTGGACTTATTAGCATCCCTTCCCACTACGTGAGCAGCACAAGGAAGCTGGGACTGTGGAGAGAGTCTGGTTTATTGCCATGAACAGGGAAGCAGATGTACCACTGTCCCCATAGCAATTTGCCTTACTGCCATGTCAGCTAGTAGCAGCTGCAAAGATGGAAATTTTCCATGTTTCACCCTGTTCCTCACTGAGGTGTGAGCTTGCACACCCAGCTAAGGCTGTTTAAATGTTGGTAAGGACAAGGGGTTGGTTTTATGCCATAGCACACGCAGAAAGAATAAATAATAAGAAATAAATATTCTGAATAAGAGTAACAACAAGTGTTTACAACAGTCAGCATCTCAATTGTAGTTAAGACATTCAAAGAATTCAAGCTTAGCCCTGATTTGTCCTTTGCATTTTATGTTTTTAGTGAATATTTGTGATCCTTACAATATTTATGCAGATACCTATGTAGTTTCATTCACTTCACTGGCATATATCATGCATCTGGTGCCTACAGTCTTGTTTGTAGGACTGAGGGTCAAATAGGAGGTGAAATCTGGAACAGGGAAAACTTGTTCATGAACGTTATGAGGAAGGATGGGAGAATGAATCCGTTTCAAAATTTTATTAATGTCAGCTGTAAAGTTGCAGGAGAATGAAACTTCTTAACACAGAACAAATCAAAAGCCAGTTGCAGGCAAAACTCTGTAAAACAAATGTTACATCTAGCTCATCCGTTACAGATTTCTGCATGACCTGGCTCACTATGCTTGGCAACGTAAAGGATTCGACTGACTTAAAGATCTGACAAATTTTCCTGTATGGAAAGTGAATTCTTCAGGGCTTCACCGACTCTGCAAGGGGCCCAAATATTAAGGAATAATGCACAGGTTTTCAAAGACCTGCTTAAAGAGCTGCATCTCACAATGATGTCTGAATGCTGTCAACTAATTTTAAGTGTTTATTGGTGTGGTTTTTTTCCCCCCAGGAACAGAATTTTGGAATATCCTGTTAAGAATGCCTCAGCCTACCCTAAGATCTGCCTATAGCAATGTAACTCCCAACCTGATCTTTAAGAGAAAAGAATGAGTTTAAAATGTTACAAGAAAAATGCTTTTCATACATATTTGGATAGAAAACATTAAGCTGGATGTTAACAGATTTTAACAACACATCATCTCTGCTGACTCCAGCAGAGTGAATGGCAGCTATTAAAAGCTGTCCATAAAGATGGAATACATTCTTCTACACCTATAGGAAAAATTTCTTCACTGGAAGGCTCATCAAGCATTGGAACAGGCTGCCCAGGAAAGTGGTAGAGTCACCATCCCTGGAGGTATCAAAAGACGTGTAGATGCGGCGCTTAGGGACGTGGTTTAGTGGTGGACTTGGCAGTGCTAGGTTTACATGATGCTCTTAAATGTCTTTTCCAACCTAAATGATTCTGTGACTCTATTCAACTGGCACTGAGCAGCCACATCCATGAATAATGCTAGCTGGCCTTGCCTCCTGTAAGTTTATCTCAGACTTCTTTGAGCCTGTGTAACGACCAAAAATTTCAGGTGGTCTCCAACACTCCTGCATCATTGCCCTCCAGGTGTTAACAATTAGAAAGGACACTCATAAAATCACCTTTCAAAATCTGAAGGGAGGGTAGCTAGAATAATTTTTGTTTGTTTTTTCCGCTCATGCTTTTGCGTGAGAATTGAGCAGAAGGGGACAGTTGGGAGCGTGAATAAACATGCTCATGAGGAATTGATCAGGCCTCTTTATTTCTGAGTTGTACAAAAGTTGTGCTTAACCTTATTAACCAGTCTTTCACCAGTCCAGCTCTAATTCCAGATCCTACGCTGCTCTGCGGGTTTATGAAAGCAGCGACCGAGGAATTGCTTTCTTTCAGCTAAGAGCAGCCTCAGGACCAGCAAGACTTCCCTCTTCACAGCCGCTTCCGTGATTCCCAGAAGAACAAATAAAACTAAATCTGTTTCTTATTCTGTGGGACAGCAAAGGTTTGTGCGGTCCCTGTCATGCCTTCAGCATTAGGCATACCAAGAAGAAAAGAGGAATTTCTGCTGTGAAGGAGCAGTGGGAAACAAATACCTGTGAGTATCAGCACCTGAGCCAGGCTAGAGAGAGGTCACTTGCATCTTGAGGTTTTTTAAATTCTCATGTGTCCTACAGCCTCCTGGACCAGAGAATGCAGCAATGTAATGCACCACAAAGGGACTGCAAATTTTAAAAGCTCCTTCAGCCATATGAGGGAAAAGCTCCTCGAGCACCGGGCAGTGCTGCACAAAACCACAACTCCTCTCACAGGCACCCTCCTGCAAATGGGCAAAATGAGAGCATGAGGTGAGGGAGGGTATGAACTTCCTACCAGGTGCAAGTGATTGAATACATAGTAGGAAGTATATTGCATCATATGGGGCTGAAATAACTCATTATTTCCCACCTGAAGCAAGAAGAGGAGGCATTTCTCAGCAAGTATGTGCCTGGTAGGCAGTGCCCACCTGCATTACCAGACAGCCCCCAGCTGCTCGGGGAAGAGCCTAATGGCTTATCCTAACTGCCTAGGACTGGCAAGTGCTTATCAACTCTCCCTCACGCAGCCCTGCCCTCCTGCAGGAGCATTTTTCCAGCACGCTTTCCTGGAACCAGTTCTTCCCGTTCAGCAGAACCAAGCAGCTGCACCTTCAGCAAGCTACTTCCCTGCTGCATCTTTTGGTGGTCCAGCTGGTGGCCACTCCTATGCTTTCGCCCGATCTGCCTCTCCTTACCCCTGAGGTGATGATATATTCTCAGAGGGGGCCTTGGAGCCACGGCTAATGAAGCAAACAGTTCTTGGAACTATTTCCTGAATGTTGGCAGCCTTATTGCTCCACATCTTAAAAACAAACCCAGATTTTTTATATCACCGAGCATGGAGTTGGTAAACTCAGGACAACTCTGGCGTGTCGAAGATGGTGGT
Organism: Phaethon aethereus; assembly: GCF_964289735.1. Classification (NCBI taxonomy): domain Eukaryota; kingdom Metazoa; phylum Chordata; class Aves; order Phaethontiformes; family Phaethontidae; genus Phaethon; species Phaethon aethereus. Next base: position 106,690,836 of record NC_138576.1, on the reverse strand, counting down.
GCTATTACTACATGCCACAATGAGCTTTCCCTAAATCCCCACAGTATACCAGGGTCCCCTATCTTGTTGTAAAACCCCTTCCTTTTTATCTCAGTGCCCTTAGCAGAGCATACAGTGGCTAAGCCCCTTCCAAGCTAATTCCTTTCCCTGCCCCATTCTCGGGAGGCAGGAGCGGAGACCTCCCACCCTGCAGCCATTATCCCCATAAGAACCAGCATAACCCTGTGGCAGAGCTCAGCAGTCCCACCGCCCTGCTCCTCGCAGGGGGAGGGAGCTCACCCTTAAGGTTACTCTCTGCCCATACATTAAATGCAGTCCCTGGCTATCTGTATTTTTAGTATACGGGGGGCGGGAGGGTGTACCAGCTAACTGCCCTGGCTGCCGGGGGCTCTAAATTAAGGTTGTGCCAATGAAATCACTTGAGATGCTTCAACACTGATTGGGAGATAAAGGTATGAATACTTCCATCTGCTTTTCTTTGCCCTGATCAGGTGCTGCCCATTAAAATGTAAGTTCGTGCTGTTTAATGAGCAAGGAAAGCCCTTCTGATCAAATTGAGACATCCAGGGTTGAGCTGCCCTGCTGCAACCGGGTAAAGCTTCCCATGGAAGGAAAGCACTCTTCCAGTGTCTTCAGAGTGAGCCATCACACCAAAGAGAACCCTGTGTGCCTAGACCCTCTTAATGGAGTTGTGACAAGCCTTTATTGACTTTCTTTTCACAAGGTTATTAAGGTAAGTAGAAAGGCTGGAGATTTTTTTTTTTTCCTATTTTTATTTTCTAGTCAAATTTGAGGAAGCCTTTTTAAAAAGCCTGGTTGTCGTCTTTGCTCCTCTGGTCATGGGAGGAACGTGCATCCTCTTTGGGATATGCTGTGAGGGGATGGTTATTTTGCTTTGGTTTTAATATAGAAAAATCTAAGGCTGGAAGATCTTCTACTCAGTTCCAGAAATCTTGGCTGGTGCATTGTTCAGAAAATATACTCTTATGCTGGACCCTCTGACAAAGTACAAACACTGTAAATATTTTCTTTTTTTTGGTTGGCAAAGATGTTTGTGTCTCTGAGTAGCAAGACAACCAATTAAACCCTGGAAAACATTGCTAACAATTGCAAACAAAAATTGATTTTGCATAAGATATACAAAAGCAAGGATTTATTTAAGCTTTGGCTTCCAGTTTTCTGGTGAATTCTGAGCTTTCTTACTGACTTTGTCTCTTAGCTGTGCCGATCTGCTCTGAGGGTTGGTTTTTTTTTTCTATTACATTTTTAGTTGCTGTTTGGGCATATTCAACCTCTAACATAAATCACTTATTGTATTTTGAAAGTTGGATAATGTGTTTAAAGCACCCAACATGAAAAATACACATCTGTTTTGATGTTAGGTGCATCATGCCAGTAAATAGCATCATTTATCTTAATATTTTTCACTTCATATATAAATGAGTAATGAGTTTACACTCATAGAGGCATTTGTAAGCACCATGGTTTGGGTTTTATTTTCCCTTTTTTTTTTTCCTAGGGTTTTCACAGCACATTGTTAGTTTATAGATTATTTTATTATTAATTCTTTTTAATCTCTGGGGGTTCATTAACTGCTGTCTCCCTTCCCACTGATATTATGTCTCCACTATAACTACAGGCAGGCTGCATTTTATACTTTGCATCTGGCACGGGGATTTCTGTGGTTTGTGGCCGTGCGTTCTTATGGAGCATTCACCGCCAGTTGAACTTAGCGTGTCCCTGGCCTGTCTGAGCACAGAGCTGCCATATACGTGTCTCTGTGGAGAGGGGAGGATGGGGGTAGCTCTTTTGCTTTCCATTTCTTTGCCGATGCCTATTTGATGTGGGAAGGGAACGCAACAATCTAGTTATTGGGTTAAGTACCAAAGCCGCAATTTTTATTGAAATACAATAATTCAGGCTTCAGTGGTGCCTGGCAGATGATAGACCCCGTGGTAGTAAGTGTTCATAAAGCTTGAGGCCACTGCGTGCCCTGGGCTGCAAAGCGATGTGACCCTCAACAACCCTTCCCCTTGCTGCCCTTCTGTTTCCCAAACCACAATATTCTTGTCAAGCCATTTAACAAGAATCATGTTTCCTTGTGGTAAGTCATACCTATGCACTATTTTACACCCTTCTTCCTTCTCCCTTTGTAGGGACGTACGGCTAGAAGAAAGCTCTTGACTTTTGAAGCAATGCCTGTACTGTTGCGCTGTGGTGGGGTGACCCTGGCTGGATGCCAGGTGCCAACCAAAGCTGCTCTGTCACTCCCCTCCTCAGCTGGACAGGGGAGGGAAAATATAACAAAAAGCTCGTGGGTCGAGTTTAGGACAGGGAGAGATCATTCACCCATTACTGTCGTGAGCAAAACAGACTCAACTTGGGGAAAAATGAATTTAATTTATTACCAATCAAATCAGAGTAGGATAATGAGAAATAAAACCAAATCTTAAAACACCTTCCCCCCACCCCCCCCTTCTTCCTGGGCTCAGCTTCACTCCTGATTTTCTCTACCTCCTCCCCACCAGCGGCACAAGGGATAGGGAATGGGGGTTGTGGTCAGTCCATCACACGCTGTCTCTGCTGCTCCTTCCTCCTCAGGGGGAGGCTCCTCACACTCTGCCCCTGCTCCAGCCTGGGGTCCCTCCCACAGGAGACAGTCCTCCATGGACTTCTCCCACGTGAGTCCTTCCCACAAATTGCAGTTCTTCACCAACTGCTCCAGCCTGGGTCCCCCCACGGGTGCTGTCCTTCAGGAACAGCCTGCTCCAGCCTGGGTCCCCTGTGGGGTCACAAGTCCTGCCAGCAAACCTGCTCCAGCCTGGGCTCCTCTCCCCACGGGGCCATGGGTCCTGCCAGGAGCCTGCTCCAGCGCGGGCTGCCCACGGGGTTGGTGTCTCCTTCGGGCATTCCCCTGCTCCGGCGTGGGGGTCCTCCCCAGGTGTGGGTGGAGATCTGCTCCACCATGGAGTTCCATGGCTGCAGGGCCACAGCCAGCCCCACCATGATCTTCCCCAGGGGCTGCTGGGGAACCTCTGCTCCGGCACCTGGAGCCCCTCCTGCTCTGACCTGGGGGGCTGCAGGGCTGTTTCTCTCATACCTTCTCACTCCTCTCTCCGGCTGCAGTTGCACAGTTTTTTTTCCCCATTCTTAACTCTGTTGCCCTGTCACCCCAGAGGCACTGCCACCGTCACCAATGGGCTCAGCCTTGGCCAGCACTGGGTCCATCTTGTAGCCGGCTGGCACTGGCTCTGTCAGACACAGGGGAAGCTTCTGGCAGCTTCTCACAGAAGCCACCCCTGCAGCGCTCCCACTGCCAAACTTGCCATGCAAACCCAATACATGCAGGCAGTTATTTCATATTGTTCTGTTTAAAAATATAATCAAGCCCCACTCTGAGGTGGAAAGAAAATTGGGTCACTTGCCCCGTTACTGGACGACAGCTTGGGACTCCCACATCTCTGAGTCTTAGAAACTTAGTTCCACTTTCCAGACTAAATTTATCTTTGGCCCCAGCATCCATTTCTTAATATATGAACACTGTCCTCCATCTTAAGTAACTCTTTTTGTCTCCCTGGTGCCTATTAACAATGACATGTTAGGAAACATCACTCACTCACACGCTTGCTCTCTTTCTATTAGACATACCAAGACCTTTAATTCCCACAAAGCATGTCCCTGCTGTATAAAACCGAGTAAGAGGTTTGTGGAGTCACGCAACACCCGGCCTAATGTCACCACATCCTCCTAATTTCATGTCTGGCTCCTGCAATACTGAGGAAGGAGCTAGTTCAGCTCTTAATTTACTTCTAGCAGATAAATTCCCTGATAGTGGGAATCTTCATCTGACTTTCAAAGACAACTGTGAGTGCTTCTCCCAGCAGAGGTAGTCAGATCGCAAATCAGATGTGATGCTAAAGGCACCATTTGATGTTGGTACCAACCCAACAATTACTATTTGCTTCCTAATTTTTATTTCTATACGCTGTCAGATTTGCATCTGTAAACATCACTACATTAAGAAAGTTAAATTAACAGCACCAGACTGGGTGGGAAGGGAAAATAGAAATAGGATATGTTCTACGTCTCTCTTCAGTTGGCTTCTACTTTCTTGTAATCAATCACTCAATGTGGTGACTCTCCTGGAAAAAGCTTTGTATTTTATATAGTGTGTGTGTATTTTTCTTATTTATAGATACATAAAATGAAAGTGTGTGTATGTATAAAGGAGATTAGAATTTTTTTTTTCAGCATCAGTACATTACTGCCTGTAGTTCATGACTCCATAATGAGTAAGAAAAATGTAATTCTGTGTCAGACAGACAATACGCACACACTGGTCAGAGAGACCTTCCTTTACACCAAGCGGCACTAGACAACCTGGGTTCTATCCCTGCTTTCTCTTCACGTTTTCGGGAGGTGCCGTGTGATAGTAACCATTGCCCCAGAGAATCCAGATGTGCTACTGTTGGGCCAACAGACAGCATATGAAGAAGGTTTGTCATTACAGCCGTATCTTTTATTTTTTTAATGGCTCAACGTCAACTATTCAGGAAGGTTGTACTAATCAACCAGCACGCAACTCCAGAGTATCCTTAAAATAGATAAATGCCAAGCTTATTTTTCTTGTTAAACTTTAAGGGCCATTGTACTTCCATGGGTTGGTGTCTCCGGTCATGTGAGTACTTGCATCTCAGACTGCCTGAATTTAGGGGTGTGCAAACCAGCCTGACACGATGGACATGAAAGCTCACAGATTAACTGAGTTCGGATGATCTTGGTCCCCCAGTGCCCACGAATACGTGCCATAAAACAGCAGTGCAGTGGCACCAATTTCTCGCTTCTAGCTGTGGGAGGCCCACTGGGTGGAAGGAGAAGAAATGTGTCTGTCTGGGGCCAGCAGCAGGTGGTAGCCCAAGGTCAGGTGTGATCCTCAGTAACAGGTCAGCTGATGTTATGACAGGGTCACCATGCAGCTGTTCTCCCTCTTCTTAAGCTATTCTAGAAGAAAAGGGGAAAAAAGTCTTGCGCGCATTTTGTTTAACGGCGCCTCTCCGTGATGTCAGTGAACTTGAGCCCTGATCTTGCGGTCGGCAACGTGTAAGCAAACCGATGACGCTCTGCCTGGAGCTGTGGTGGAGTCCACAGGGCTCGGTGTGGCCACAGCAGCCTGGCCATGTGACATCAGCTTCAGGACCAGAGCCTGGAAAGAGATAGTCTTGCATCTTTGATTGCATGATGATGATCTTGCAATCTCAAACCTGAAAGTAAAGCAAAGTAAATAAATGAATGCACTAGACGTAGATAAAGGTTCAGAAGTTGCTATTACATCTTTCCCCTGCCCCACTGCAATCAAAAAGCAATTATGTACCCTTGCGTCAAATGAGGCAGGCCAGAAGGGTGCTACATTTTTAGCAGTGATGCAGCATACCCTGCAACGGTGCTTCTTCAGGAAGTGTGGTGTTGTGCATCCTGCCACCGCACATATGCACACTAATAGAGATTTGCCTGGCTCTTTTATTGTTTGTTAATGGATAGTGACTTCTTTCTCTATTGTATAAAAACGTCTCTTGACTAAATTCCTTGAGGTATGAAGCAGTTTAAATTTTTTTTTTTTTTCACCTCTATCCTGATGGACAGCAAAATCCAGGGTGTGACAAATGGCAGCTGACATCCAGGAAGGAATATATCCTTAAGAATAAATCCATATCTCCAAACTCTGACTAATTTTATAGGACAGCCTTTCATTCTAGATCCATATCTACTGCAGTTTCACAAAGACCAGATCTTATTTCTCAGTTCCTGTGAATTACAAGCATTACAAAAGTTCAGTTACAAAACTAAGTTTCTGTTTACTTCAGAAACCTGGCTGAAGTTCCTTGTTGTTCCTCTGTGTTTTCTATTTAGTCTCAGAATGCAAAATGTAACTAGGAAATGTATCCACAATTTGGGTTGGGGAGCAAAGGGAAGGAAAGGACTCATTCGGAGGTATACTTAGTATGTAGCCCGAGAGAGCCATCTCTTTTAGTTCAAGTAAGATGCACTTTTTTAGGGTGGAGAAGGTGTATTAAGAATGGCTAGATTAGGGCATTATAGTCTTTGAGTATAACCCTGTCTGTTATCGGTAGATTTGTTGAAATATTGAGCCTTAAGCAGTTGTTATTGAAGTGCTGGCGAGGGAGAAACTGATACTATTTCCTTTAAATGTTTGACAGATTGAAGCATGCTTTTCCTTAGTTTGTTATAAATGGCCAAAAGTTTTTCATAGGGGCAGATATATGTGGTTATAAACATGCATCCACGCTTCTAAAACCTCTCATTACAATATCACATCAACAGCTATGACATCCGGACTTTTTTTTTTTCTTTGCTGCAGCTATAAATCATTCTTTTCATAACATTGAGAATGCTTCACTCCCCACTGCCTTCATATGGAGGTCTTAAGTTTCCTAATCATAAACGATTTTATGCTTCCTCATCTCTCTTTATAACCTGGGTGATATCCACAATGTGGTTTTGTGGTTCTTCATTATTTCATCACAGCATTTTGGAGCTATCCACAGTATTAAAATAAAAGGACACAGGTAGCAGGGAAAACAGATCCACCTATAACAGGAGGTGGAAGAGAGCACGTGGAAAAAATGCTGCGGGTCTTCCATAGGATAGATTAAAACAATATTCTAGGTTTTTCTCTAGATTGCTCTGTGTCTTTTTTGGATGCAAATTTCTTTACCTTCGACTAAGAACAAGTCCCTGGCGAGGGTTTAAGAAGAGAAACTTAGAGGGCAGGAAGTGTGGGTATTGCACAAGCCGTACATGCTCTGCCTCGAAAAACCTGTCAGCAGTTTGCAAACATGAATACAACAGAAAGGATGTCTGAGAGGTGGGTCAGAAGTTAACAGGATTTTGCCCTACTATGGAAACTTAAGCCGCAGATCGGAAAGTGTTTATGTGATATCACAGTTTGAGTGACAACTGTCAATAGGTGTTGGATGGAGGTGAGGTCAGTATAGATTTTTTTTAAAGGCTGTCTGCTGGTATTGCCTGTCATGAGAGCGCTGTCATTTTCAAATCACTCCATACATTCAGCAAATGTAAGGCATCAGCACGCTGGCAGAAACACTTAGGCAGCAACTGTTACGTATTTATGTTTTAGAGACGGTGGTATTCTAAGTGCAGTGGATGTATATTTTCTACACTTGCAAAACATTTGGGAGGACCCGCAGATTTGGCAAAAGCATTAATTAAAGTATTTTACTTCAGTTTGTGTGTGTTTTGTCAATTTACGGTGTGCAAATCCATTCTTCTAAGACTTTTAATTAAGTACCTCAACGTATTTTATGTTTCTTTTAATGGACAGAAAATGACTTTTGCTCAAACGGACTTCATTGTACAGTGTTATGCGTTTTTCATCTGATGTGGGGAAAAAATCAATTATTTTAAGAGTTCTGTTCTTCTGGCAGTTCATTTAAGTGAATTCTTACTGTGTTAAATGATCATCAGTATTTTCTTTTTACATAGCAACTCTTGTAAAAGTATTGTAATGCGCACAAAGAAGTGTAATTTGCCATCACGTAGAGAACATTAGTCTGGTGCCTTTTATGGACTCGTGAACCTCGCAGTTTCAGCCATAGTGCTTTAATTTCTATTTGGGTAAAGTTTTAGGGGAAATGAAAATGAAAGATTAAGTATTAGGGAAGTGCTCGCAGATTTGAAGCTAAGGGGCTGTAATTCTGATGACCCCGTTTGTCTCGTCGTAATTCTAACAAGTCCAGTGGAATAAATGATGAATTGCTTCCATGTGACCTCAGAATCAGGTCTGCAAGAGTTGCAGTGTGCTTTGGACTGTGAAAAAATATTTGGGTTGAAAGTAACATCCACATATGTGTAATAAGACTTCATAGAAAAGTTGAATCTGACTTTGTTGATACCCAGTTATGTTTTTGACAGGCAAATGAATAAAAGATTAATTTGACCTTTTATCTAAGATTCTGAATTTTATCTTCCAAAGCTGTAGAAAGACATAAGACCTTTCCCCTTATCTCAAACTCCAGATTTTTTTTTTTTTAGGTCAGGGGCTGTTTCAGATGGTTGCTTTCAGCAAATCGTATATTTCTTGACATTCGTATTAGGGCGAGGGTCTACAACTTTGAGAACAAGGTTCCTAAATGAATCGCATGCTCTTTCAACTGTCTTCACAACTACAACATGAGAAAGGTAATTGCAGTCTGCTGAATTTGTAATTTTTAGCAGTAGATTTTACATATATGTAAAATATGTGTGTAAAGTATTCTTCCAACATGGGAAAGAATGATAACGCATCTCAAGTATAAATGCACCAAGTTTTCCGCCCTGATAACAATCCTTGTTTTGTTATTAAACTTTGTAATAGTTAAAGTATTAAAAGACATTTTGTTAGAAGTTAGCCTATTTAAAACTGTTTAAAGCAATTTCTCAAACATCAAAATCTGTGGAACACAAGAATTTTTAATGATTTTTAATATAATGTACTTCCAGCATAATGTGGGAGCTTTGAGTCACACTTCCTAATCTTAATTTTCTATGAAGAGTCACAAACTACTGGAAATGTCATATATGCAACAGTATTCTCTTTAGAATAAAAGTACTATTTCATATGTTGAATTTTGTTGTTTTGGGTTTTTTTAAAAAGATGCAGAAATATGATTTAGGTACACTGCAGGTCCTTTCAGGTTTAATTTTACAATGTTTACATTGGGAGCAGCTCAGGAAGAGGCAGATGTCCAAGGGTGCAAGCTCAAGAGGTCTAATGATTCATGGAGAGGTTGGGTCAGATGTTCCTCTCCCAGTGATTCATCCCTACCCCGTCGTGGCAGCCGACGGGGTGGCGTGCCCAGAGCTGAGGGCCTGGTACCTCAGTTTAAATCATTATTGATTTCAGTTTACACGAATATCCCTGGCTGTGAACTGCTGCAGCTGAGGACTCTGATTCACGAGCTCTGTCAGACTTAAAAGTGGTGGCTGAAGAGCTTTCTGAGCGCAACAGCCTCTTCAGCAACTGCATCTAATTCCACGCAAATTGGGAATAAGATCCTGGAATATTTTGCTATCCATTTGTGAATAGTTATTCTGTTTTGTGTTTGTATGCTTGAGTGAGAACAGCATTAAATAGAAAAAATACAAGTTGAAAGAATGCTCAAAATAAGGATTCTGAGAGAAAAAACCTTAATGCGTAGGGGAAAAAGGGCATGCCTGCAAATGTGATCATATCAAGAAATGGTAATTGCATCTTTTTTTAAGCCCTGTAGATGCTAGAAAAGTTTTTAAGAGAAGAACTTTATTTATATCTTAGTGGAAAAAATAGTCACAGGAGAAAATATCTTTTTATGGAAAGATCAGAAACTTTACGCTGGCACAAGTTCTTCCTGTGGTCAAGAAGATTTTTCTTTCAGTGGAAAAAGATTCAGACAAACTTTGAAAAAGTAGATGTTCAAATGTCACTAGGAACATTGTTTAAAAGAAAAAAGTGTGTGTCCTGGTGGGGATTACACGTGTAAAGAAGTCTCCCGTTGAGACTAATCAGTCAAGGGTGCATCAAACTAGCAGTTGTGACAATCTAACCTGTCTATAAACCCACATACAGGTAAAATAAGTAAATGGCAGCAACCTGCTGAGCCACTGATTTGTCTGTAGATTAGATAGAATATGGGCTCTTACATTTTATGCAAAGGTTGTGATATTTTCTAGACTGAACTAGGATTTCGAAGGGGTTTTTGTTTGAGTTGTTATTCCTCCAGGAAGATACTCCACGCTTCCATCTGCCCAGAATTCATGTGTCTTTCAAACCACAGGCATGTAAACAAAACAAAGCCCGCCTTGCGATGTGCGTGCCCCCACACACACGCGCTCCCTGCACGTGTGAAAAGTGCCATGCTTCAGTGCTAAGGGAGATAACTCTGGTTATGAGCCTCTTTAGACAGCTGCTAAAGATGTTTCTCTATTCTTTGGGTACATAGGATGAATTTGCCGCCAGATAGACTCCTTTTAGTCATGCCCCTGTGATGGCCAGTACATGTGAGCAGAAAAGAAGTTGGATTCTACCTCAGATTTCTGTTTCCTGCTCTGCTCCTCCTTTGCTCTGGGGGTAAAAACCTTCTCATCTCCCATTAATTGCTCTGTTCTCATCACGTCCTGCCAAGATCCTTCCGTCAGCCTTCAGAGAGATGCGAGCCCAGGCTTTGCCCACTTCTTCCCTCCCCTTGGCTGCTTTCTGCTTCTTTCTCTTCCTCTGAGACCACCCGGAGGTACTCCAAAGGAGAACAATAAGGGACTAAAAAAAGTATGGCCTAAATGAGAAGAGTGGAAGGGCTGAGTGGTTTAGTGTGGGGCAAAGAAACCAAGAAATGAAGGTGCAAGGGCAGGGTGTGGTAGCAATCTTCAAATCTTTGAAAGCCTGCAGCAGAGGGTTGAGTCTGTAAACTGTTTGGGTTTTTTTAGGTCTACAAGAGGTGAGAGGCAGTGGTTAAACTGCAATAAGACTTAAGAAAAGCTGCCTGATGGCAAAGATAGTGGATAGACAGGCTGTGGCGTCTCCATCGTTGCATGCTGTTACCAAGATTTTAGACATGCATCTGTCAGCAATAGTTGCTTCTACTTTGGGACGAGGGGTTGGACAATGTGACCTTTCAGGAGCATCCTGATTTGTCCTGCTCCAGGAAACAGGGTTAGGAATGGCACTGAGACAGGGATACGGCAGGGCCAGCCACAGAGTAAAATGCAGTTAGGCTGCATGGACATGAGTATTGTTAATTCAACTGCGCAGTACGTCTGTACAAGGTACTGGTTAGGTGTCATGTGTCTTTACAGTCACATTTCTGTCCCAGTACCTATTAGTCACCCATAATTAGGGTAGGGGCAGGAAGATGTAATTTCTTGTAACGTAATTATTGGATGTGAAAATTGCAACCCACACCTGCCACACTTTAAAATTCATTTGCAGGTATCCCTGACCCCCCTGAAATGGGCTGGTGACTTCCTGCTTTCTTAATGGTATCTTGACCTGCTTCAGACTTGCATTTTATTTATGGGTTCATTTCAAAATGCCTTTTTTTTTTTTATGTACAAAGCTCTTTTTGGATTGGATCCTGTATATCTCTGAAATCACCTGTCTTGTGTTTTGCTTCAAGAGTTCAAATTACCTAGAAATTTTTGAGTTAAGGTGCCTTAAGCCTTAAAAGGCGCTGATGGTAGGTTACATTTGGCTGTGTAATACATTTCCTCAGTATATGTTGCCCTTCTGGATACTTAGTCGCTTTTTTTTCTGCAAGGCAAAAAACATGCACCAAAGGGCTGTGTATTCTTGTTGTCTGATGGACCTGAAGACTGCCTTCATGTTAGATTAATTTAGACAGCTGCTTTGGTTAGGCTTTTGCATTTTGTTGTAAACACATTCAAAAACATTCCATGTGACTCATTAAGAAAATAGGTGTAAATAGGCTAAGCAAGTAAATAGGAGTAATCATGTAGTAGATAGCAGTACTCTGGCTCATAGTGTTTGTGGGAGTTTTGAAATCTGTCTTTGCCGTAACACCTTAAATCTTTAACTGGACATTCAAATATAACTTTTCTTCATGGACAATCTGAGTAGCGCATTGACAGGAGTATAGTTTATAATATGCTGGGAAGCCAAGCGGTCTTATGTGTGATGGTTGTTTGCAGGTTTTCAGTTACCTGACTTGAGCCAGTTTACTGTTGGCTAAAAGCTGAAAGGTGCATCCACCTCGCAGAAGGTGACTCCTCCGTCGCGGACTGGAGGTCTCTGAAAAGAACCAATGGCAAGAACAACCCATATAGTGTGCATAAGTCAATGCTACTCCGAGCTGGTTTATGATTTACCTATTCTAGCCCTAGGCTTTGAGAAGGAAAAGTTCTTTGTAGCAGTGGACTTTCTTTAGGGAAATGGCACAAAATATTTCCTGATTAGTAACATTCTTTGGGTGTGCTTACTTACTGGTGGAGCACCTTTCTTCTCTTCAGGCATGACACTGCCTTTCAGCTTCTTGCTGCAGCCATGCTGGATCCCAGGGGCTGTTCCAAAGTGTGCTAGACATTGCTTTTGCTGGCTGTTTAAGACCATTTTACATGTTGGCCTGCAGAGCCTGTGACGGTGGAGGGGGGGGAATAAAAATGCATATCAGAAAACGTTAACTGCCAACTCTAAAGTGAAAAAGCGTTTGCTCAAGTGTCTTTTTTTTAAGGAGGAAAAAAACAAAAAACTAAGCTAAATTCATATGTCCTAGAGCTATTGTTATTTTATAAACTATTTTAATCTCAGCACAGCACATTTCACGAGTTTTTCCTTGGGCAGTTTCTCATTGACTTCTCTTCTTAACAACATGAGTTACTCGAAAAAAGAACTGTGACATCTTTGCAGTTGCAACTCTGCTGCACGTTATTCTTCAGTTTGGGGATATACTTGCTTGAATAAAAACAGGAATTAGAAAAAATAAATATCGAAGCAGATTAAGAATTTCAGAATTTGTTCTTCTTGAATATTCATATTGACAAGAGCTCTGCACATAATACACATCGATTTTTTTTTTTTTTTTTTTTTTTTTTTTAAGCTGTGTTCCTTTGGTTTAGGTGTTCTCTTAAATTACACTTTCTCTGAACTGCAAACATTATGACACTTGCAGAATTAAAGATCAGGAGAAAATAGAACAAGTAGAAGTAAAGAGGAAAAAAAATCCTTTCCTGTCTCTGCAGCTGGCAAGGACCCCTAAACAGCAGGACCAAGCTGTTCTGCTCTGTGTGGGAGGAATAACTTGATAGCTAGTTCAGATTCAGCAAGACAGCTTAAGCAATGCCCCCAAACTGCTTTGATGTAATAGCTCTTCATTACCTGAAAAAAAAAAAAGCTAGCAATCTTATGCGTTGACTTCTGGTACGTGTTAACCAGACAGGCCACTCACTGAAGGAGCAGGGTAGAGTTGAGGCAGAGACACTTGTGCTACTGTTGCTCTTGCTGCTTGCCATGTGTCTGGAAATGGTCCAGATACATGCAAGAAACATCTGACCTCAAGATATCAATGAGCGCTTCAAAGTGCCGATCTGTTCATTCATTTTGACTGTCGTCATGGCCAAGGCATTGAGAAGATGACAAACCTGATCAAGAGCATGCTGTGTATGTTCTCTGAGGTAAGGCAAATGAGAAAGCTGTATAATCATGCTGACAACAGTGATAAACCTTGCTCCTGCCCTGCTAATAATATTGTGACTGAATAGTGGAATTCATACCCAGTTCACGCTCCCTTTAGACACTTGGAATTGGATTGAAAATGCTACTTAACACTTAAATACAGCCAATTTCTGTTTTTCCAAACAGATAATTCAAGTAAGATGAGGTCAATTAACACTGGGGGAAAAAAGGCCATTCTCTCTGTGTTTGAGTTTTTTCGCTGCCCAAATTAGAAAAGCCCAGGTAAACCTCATGTAGTTTTATGAGACTCTTGGTGGCAGGCATAATAGTTCAGTCCAAGAAAATACAGACACGTAAAAAGCTCAGCATCTTGGTAACGGTTAAGGATATGCACAAAACCAGCTGCTCTTGCCTTGGCTCTAAAATAGCGGTTTCTCAGCAGCTCCACAGAACTTTTGAAGAGCTTGCAAAGTGGAAATTCAAGTGTTCAGGGGACCTAGGGTCATAACCTCAACTGCACAGCTTCTAGTGGCTGCTCTTGGTGTGATTCAGCAGCGTAAGGACAGCATTTCTGAGCTTTCCCCAGCACACGGGATGAGAGAAGACTACTTCTTGTTCAAGCATTTCTGAGTTTTCTGCTGCTAGGAAAAGAATTAAATGAGTAACATGAGTGTATAGCTCAAGGCCAGAACCCTTGATAGAGTAAATCGGCTCCCTGTATTTCAATGACTAATACCATTGATTATCACCAGCTGAGAAGTGGGCCCCAAAGAGTATAAAACAATAGTAGGTTAGAACGAGCAATCTATTTTCATATATCCAGAATGATTATGTCTCTCTAGAGATGGATCCAGGCAGAGTTACAGTCAATTATCACTAGTTCCTTTTCATTGGAAAAAGAGAAAAAATAAATGGTTACATCCATACATCTTTGTGCTTGTTTGTATCAATATTGTTTTTAGCTTAAAACTAACAGATAGTCTGGGAATCAAAATGTTATCCGCTTTGATTAATAATACACACTTCTATGCTTAAATCACTAAATTCTTATTTTCATTTAATTGCCATCACATGCTTGATCTTTCTTTGTTTTCCATAAAAAATTTAGCCTTATTTACACTATTTTATGCTTCTCATACCAATTTTTTTAAGTTACACCTGCAGATTTTTATCTGCTTTCCCTCAGCATAAAAGCCTTGGGATCAGCACTTTTCCGTTCTCCCATGAAAAGTGATGAGGTCTTGCAATGGCTTAAGTCATATGATCTGTCTCCTCGCCGCCTTAACCAGACACCAGGAGCAGCAGCACAAAGCGAGTGCTGTTTTGGCAGCTCTGTACTGAAGTCCCCATGCAGATGCTCTGTGCATTTCACAGTAGAATTAGTAACAGCAATCATTGTCGAAGACTGAAAATGTCCCTGCTCGGGACCGCTCCTGGCAGCGAGCGATGACAAATCTGTTCCCTTCACTCGACACCGTAAGATGTCCACGCACTGCAAAGCCGCGTGGTTCTGAGGCACTAAATCACGTCATGGGAACAAGCAAAACTTGGCCGCGGTACCCGAGGCTTTCCCTGCCTGACATACTACGCTGTCAGGCTTTACAAGGCGCAGTAGATCTCCACGTCTGGACTCTGCTGCACGCTCTGTACTTTCCCGCTCGCTCGCTCTCTCTTTAATTTGTCAGATGACATTCTCTTTATTCAGAGTACATGTATTCCTGATCTGTACATAGGGAATTTAGTAAGAGTTCGCTTAAAACGCGTGGCTTGAATAGGTAAGCAGTCTTTCCGAAGCGTTCTTTGATGAATTTTAAACAGTAGCACTGGCTTGTACGGTTTGAAATGAATTTACAATGCTTTCTTTTACCTGAAACAAAAATCAGCTCAATAACTGTTCGTAAGTCCTGATAATGTCCTTAAAAGTACATCTGTTAGGATACAGATAGATATCTTGCACACAACAATTCTACTTAAAATTTCTTAGCCTCAGCTAGGGAAGGGGATTTTTTTATTTTATAGTAACCATAGGTATTTTTCAAAGTTTCTTTTAGAGGATACAGCTAAACTGAACAGTTGATTTTTTTTTAGTGCAACACTGTTGCATCAAATCAAGCTGCAAATCCAAAAATGTCTGTTAGTTGCCCTCTACGCATTCAACTCGGAACAGTATTAAATTATAAAAATAGCTTGCAAAAAGGTTTGTGTTGTCAAAAGAACGGTGTCTAGAGAATAAACCCCAGGATTTTCCACTATGTCAGTGACAGCTTTAGCATATGTTCTAAATAATTATGTATTTTAGATGTCTTACTAGTTTTATGACTGGCCATTAAAAGACAATGTGTGTCTTATTGTTGCTTATATCAGTTTTGCTGCTTTGATTTATGGAAACTAGTGTGAAATGGAAATGGGAACTTCACAATATTAGAAGTATTAAATAATTCAATATATTATTCATTGAATCATAGTCTTATTGGATGCAGGTTGTCAATAACTGGAAGTGGCCAAAACTGATAATCTGTAGAAGGCGGCTAGCGTAGAGGGTATGATTTGCATTCTGTTTTGGCCTAACACAGTGAAGTCAGTATAAGTGAATGTATGTATGTATGTATGGGTTCAGAGAGCTTGATTTCCTTTTTTTTTTTTTCCTGCAAAATGCAAGTTTAATTCATTTTTGAAGACAATAAGTATAAGAAATAAAAAGTAACTTGAGTGCTGGCATCAGGAAATGAAGATGACTTCTTTGAACGATAGCATCAGCTTTTTTTTGCAGTCAAGAATCCTCCCCCTTCCACATAAGCAGTTACTATTTTTAAAAAGTCAGATTTGGAATTCTCTCTCTGGTACCAGTTACACAAATTGGAAGGAGGAGGAGTTGAGAAACCCATCTCTGTCTTTGAAAACCTTAATCTGGTAAAAACTGATGGGGAAAAAGTAATGATATGCTTGTTGACATTGAGCTGAACAGCTATCATCTGCTCTTCAGCCCAGATTCCAGACCAAGTTCTTGGGGTTGCCTCAGGTGACCAGTAAGTTTAACTGTCACCCACAGAGACCCTTCAGCTTTTCCCTCTACGTCCATTCATGAAAGCCTGATAATTTTAATAAGGTAGGATGTTTTGTCTTGCTCCCTTGGACAAGATTAGAAGGAAGGTCTAATTTCCAGATATGTTTCACCTTTTATTACTTTTCCTTTGTAGTTGCAGTGTTCTTTTTTCTTTTAGAGGTATTATCAAGATTTTTTTCAATGAAATGCTAACATTAAACAAAACCAAAAGGTATTAGAGTTAAGAAAATTAATTTAAAAGAACAGAAATAATTTACTAAATGTCTGTAAACTTACACCTTTTATAGTCTTAACTGGAGAAGTCATTCTCAGCTTTCTTAAAAAGGGGAAAATAATGAGGAATAACACATACTGCATGATGGTAACTCTCTTTAATGAAATTGGAAGCACCCCTTCCCGAGCACTATAAGCTCCTCACTGCAGCAAGAGGTCCTTGTAAAGCCTTGCCAGGAAGGTCAGTGGGTTTAGACATCAAGTGGTCTCCTCTCTCTTCAGCCATATCCCCTTCTGTGCCTGGATCGAAGGCAGTCATGTTGCTGTTCCATTGCATGTCTGCTGATAATGTATGTCTTCTAACAGCCTCAGAATCTGTATTCATTTGAGAAAATAATAATCTCAACTTCAATATTTGCATGTAAGCCTTTTTCCTCTTTTTTTTTTTTTAATTTTACATACCCTTGAAGACATAAGCCATAAAATCCTTCTGCAGCAGAAAACTCAAGAGCTTTTTAAATCAAAGGTTTTGGGCAATTCATGGGGCTTCTCTGCTCTCTGTAACTGGCAATACCATAACAATTTCACATATGAAGCTGCATGCTTTTCCTTACTTGATTTCTGCAATACCTTTCATCCCAGGGACTTGCTTTCTCCATTACCAGCACCTTCATGTTCAATGTTTTTGAATTGTAGAATAGAGACAGAGATGCAACCCACGGTATCATATTGGTTTCCTGTTATTTGAATGAAGTTTGAGTCTGGGTTGTGGTGTCAAAGGGGAAGGTGAGTGAGCTGAGAAGTAGGAAATGAACAGGAGGTCTAACTTTTGATAATGGAAAGGTCATCTTCTTCCATATGTAGACTTATGATGCTCATTGAAGACATCTCTACCTCTAGGTGTTCAGGGTGGTTAGCTGTAGCCTAAGCCACTTGTACCATCTTCGGTTCACAACAACGCTGAATTGTTTTGGCTGTAGACCTTGA
Source organism: Phaethon aethereus (assembly GCF_964289735.1). Taxonomy (NCBI): domain Eukaryota; kingdom Metazoa; phylum Chordata; class Aves; order Phaethontiformes; family Phaethontidae; genus Phaethon; species Phaethon aethereus. The sequence continues at coordinate 106,673,395 of NC_138576.1, read as the reverse complement.
TGAAGACATCCAAAACTGTGACGTGTCTCTCACTTGGGATTTTCTTATGGGGAAGGCTCAGAACCTGTACTTCTAAAGAAACATGGTCACCCGTTAGCACTGTGGACTAGACACAGTAAAAATGTTCAGGCGCAGGAAGACTTAACTTCTACGTTGATCTCACTGTTGAACCTGGAAGAGGGTACTTGAGATTCCCGCACAATGTGAAGTTGAATTTCCCCTTTGGAGATGACCAATAAACCATTTAAAATTTAAATTGGATATTAGGAAAAACTTCTTCACTGAAAGGGTTGTCAAGCATTGGAACAGGCTGCCCAGGGAAGTGGTTGAGTCACCTTCCCTGGAGGTATTTAGAACATGTGTAGGTGTGGTGCTTAGGGACATGGTTTAGTGGTAGACTCAGCAGTGTTAGGTTTACAGTTGGACTTAATCTTAAAGGTCTTTTCTAATCTAAATGATTCTATGATTCTAAATGTAAACTATCTTAAATGAGATGCTGGAGGAAACGTTAAGCACAGGAGTGTCAGGTTGTACTTCCTTTCTGGAGCACAGATGGCAAGTAGTGCTAACAGGGAGCACCACCTGGAATCTCCTCTGAAGGGTGGGAGCTTGCACCTGTAATTAGAAAGGGCTGAGTAGACTTCACGCTTTTCTCTTTAAAGTCAAAAAAGCTCAAGTCTTGTTCAGAGCATCTTATGTAACACCCAAACGGCTTCAGTAGATATTCCAGTGATTGTTTGGTTTGGTTTGGTTTTTTGTCTTTCATGGTGACACTTTTGCAATAGGAGTTGTGTTGCTTCTTCAGTGTTACAAATCATCAGAGTTCGCCCGTTGATGAGATTGCCTTCTGTTTTCAGAGCACTGTGTGTTTCTGCTTGGTTTCCAGGTGCCCGGGCAGCAGCAGCAGAGCCGAGTAGCTCTAGAGATTCCTGTGTGATGTCCCATGTAGGTAAAGGCTGAGAGTCAGGAGAGATTTGAACTACAGGCCCAAATTAAGACAACCAGTTCCATTTTCTGGGTACGCATGCCTTTTCAAACTGATGCCTAGTCCTTGTCTACCCCAGACAGCACAAACTGTCTCTTAGCAATTTAAAATTATTTGCTACCACCTCTGAAGTCCAAGCAACCTTGGGACCACATCTCCCAAGGATTGTCCTGAGCCTTTCTTTATGTTGTGACTCTTGTTGCCTGATGAGGCATTATTGCTGCCTGTTTCTGAGTGTCATTTGACTCAGGTGGCCGTGCATGCCCAATGGAGGGCCCATGTCTTGGGAAATCATTGATCGGAGTTTGCCCTACAAATTACTCCACAAGACCACTTTGTCCTGTCAGGCTTCTTGTGTAGTTTATCCTTCTAGGCTCTCACCATGTTAAGTCCTAGGATAAAACAGAAACATTTAGGAAGTGTCAGCACTAGCATTTACAAATACACTCACTAGTTCTAGTTAATTGGTGATCAGTTAACTCGAAGCAAACAGTCTATTATAGAAACACACTAAGTCAACACTTACTATGAGTTTCCAAAAGTGCTTTTTGTTGATCTTTCTTCCTGAACCCGCTGATTTCAGCAGGGAACTGAGTAAGGGTTTTCAAATATGCTCATCTGTAACCCACCTTTGAAATTTCCAGTCTCTTTCTCTCAATCAAATATTCTAGAATATGACAGCTGTTCCTGAAAACTGGTGTATCAGTCCTGCTGAGTCAATACTCTTTATCATGGAAACCATCTTTAAAATTTAAGAAACCTGCCCTTTCTAGGGAAGTAAGTTAAAACAATGGTTCACTTTTGTTATTTGTCATTAATAATTTCCCACTTGACATTATTATAAATTTCTTTGGCTTGAAATGGTGTTAAAATCAGCCTCTTCTGTGTTATTCTCATGACTTTTACTAAAAAAGAAATCTATGCCAGATGAGCAATATATATTTGCATTTGATATGGCTGGGTATTAAAAGACAACTGCAATTATGATATTGTGCAAGCATTAATTAAGGTCCAAAAATTGGTTTCAGAAACTAGCTCAGACTCTCCAATTTTGATGCTTACCAAGGGTTCTTCTCTTATGCCTGCCCCATTTCAGTAGTGAAAGCCAGGCTGTACTGTCTTTTGCATGGACTTCTTGGCAGTGGGTTTCAACAGCAGCACTTCAGCAACAAAGGACAATATTTTATCCTGTTTTGCTGAAAATGAAAGCAAGGTGCAGAAAATCAAATTATTTTTCCCCAAGGTCATCTTTTAAGGGCGGTGCAAAGAAACTTCCTCACGACTCCTGAGAAGTAGCACAGTGGTACATTTCTTAAGTCACGATGTTGGCTTTTCTTGTGTAAAATTTCATTGTGAAGACATTCTTAGGTTGAAGACCTAGTAGGTTGTGTCAAACATTTTTCCTTTTTAAATAGTGGAACATATTCATTGCTTAATCCTCTCTTTGTTCTTTGTAAAGAAATTGTTTAAACCACAAGCATAGGTTAGGTGTTAGTTTTAGATCACTGGTGAGGGTATGGGATGTACAGTGTGTTTCACTTGCTGTATATCATTGAAAATACAGAGGACTTCACAGCAGAAGTGTATGTTTTAGGTTTGCACACATTTGTGAGAATGTTAATACCGCGTTCTGGGAATAGCGCTGAGTTCCCCTGTTATCATGCAAGCAATTGCTAACTGTAGACCTCTGACTTTGTAATTTGTTCTTTATGGACTAGCCTGCAGCCAATAAGCAAAATCAATAGTCTTTGCTGAAAAGTAAGCAAGTGCCAGTGTGTTATGTGACAGGTGAAGATACATGTGCTTACCAGGGGTCAGGGGGCCACATCAAATTTCTCTCTGACTTCTTTTCAAAAAGCTAAATCCATTTAGGGCGCATTCGTCATTGGAAAATGTTGCAGTGGGGAATTAGACAGGCTACTGCTCTTCTTTTCTCATTTAACGATGTTTGTTTTCAACAGTCTGTTCAATAATGTCACTGAGAAGAAATTATGTGAGAAGAATAAAGTGCTTATAGTCTATTTATTTATTCATTCTTTTCTGTAGAATAACACTAGCTGTTGCATTCTCATGTTTATTAATGCTATTGTGGTAGTCCAAATATTTGTTTGTTCTCCTTTTCCTTTGGAAAAAAGGTGGGATGGAGCAGTGTGGAACAGATTACTTACTGTTTAAGCCTAAGGTGAAGGTTTCACAAAGGCTAGCAATCATATATTCTATAAGCTATTCTTTCCTATACTTGAGTACGGCATCTAAATACACGCCATGATTTTAGTACAGCACAGAGTTTTGGAAGTCTTTTGTTTTCCAAGTGGAACGACCAGGCTTGAAGCCATTCGGAAGCCTGCTAGAAAATGCAACACCAGCAGCAGAGACAGATGCTGCTGGCCCGTGATAAAACGGGCTGTTTGCGGTAGACGCTACCAGTGCGATTCCCTCTTTTGCATCAGATGCTGGAAGTATTTCAGTGTCCTGGTTGCGGGGGAAAACCCTGTTCAAACCAGCCCTTGGGTCGCAACATGTGGGACTATAGTGAAAGGCACAAAGGGAAAAATCCAGCAGAGGAGATTTTTCTGAAATTCTGAAGCAGCTTAGGCTCATAAGCTACCAGAGAAAAGGACCTTGGTATTGAAAAGTTGAAGTTATACTGGCTTTTAATGTTCAAGCACCTAACTTATGTTCTTTTGCAAACTTTACCTTCAGTCTAATAGCAAGAACGATAGAAGGCTAAATGCCATTGTTTTCATCTCATTGAATGTAGTTGCTCCATTTAATAGCCTGGACTGCTGCCATCAAATACACGTGTGCACTCCCAGCCAGGAAAAACAAACAGTTACCACACAGGTTCAATCAGATTAAAGGTTCCCTGTGTAAGAGCTGAATACCAAAAACCAGATTGGTGTGTTAGATTTCTTTTGTGCCCTGTTTGATTTTAACATGCATAATAAATATCTCTTAATTTTTCTACCCAGCTTTCCCTATAGCTGTGTTTTTCACTGCTGACTGCGCAAATCATTACCGTAGTACTTTCTCTCAGCTGAGCACTGCAATTTGAAGATGCTGAACACTACCCAATGCTTCCAGAAAGCTGTAGTTGAAGCCCTTCAACCTGGGTGCTGCCATGCTTCATGCCACCTCTCACACTCAGTTTCGGGATTCACAGGCTGCTTTCGACACCATGTTATACCTAGCGAATGTCCAAGTTCACAGTGTTCAATTAGACAAGAAATTTCTAGGGTGACTCACAGGGCCTCTCAGCCACCAACAGTAAGAAATGAAGGAAGCTCATTTTCATCATCTTCAAACAAGACTGGTGCCTTCTTAACCTTTTAGCTACAAAATATTTAAGTAACACATTTCGGCTAGAAAACCTGTGGACTCCGCAAACTTCTATACCACTGAATTCAATTGCTGTGGGGTCATCTCTTCCTACGCTATATTAGTGTATCGAGAAATAGTTGTCGTCTTGACATGAATAGCCAGGCAAGTGCTTGAGGTACTGGTAGACAACTGGGGAAAAGCAAGAGGCTGGGTCTGGATCTTGCAGCTGATTACCTCTCAAGGAATGGGTCCGTGAGCAGACTACAAACAAATCAAGAACTTGCCTTTCCATCTAAGGGGTTGTAAAAATGAACTTATAATGGAATTTTATAGTTTGAGAAATGAAAAGATAAACAAAAAACTCCTCCAACCTTTCTTTCCTCTTCTTCCCTTCATGGGGTAATACAGTTGCGGTTCTACAGTGACAAGATGAGATAAAACTAAAGTGACTTGAGAGATCCCCTGAGCACCAAGCTGCAGAGGGTTGAGGTTAAGCTTGAGGTTTGCCTGCTCAGCTAATTTTTTTTTTATTGGGTCTTAAACCTTTCTCACACTAAACAAACACCCTTTTATAGGCTTTTTCTTCACAAATGGCAAGTTTTGTAACCTTATATGAAAAACTCTTGTTGCTGATTCAGACTAAATGCTCCTTCATTGCTACCAGTCCCTCTGTCCCCGACGGCCACAGTCCTTCGAAAAATAGTGCCACAGGCTGGTGCTTGCCTAGCCCTGCTGGCCACGCTCCCTTGCTGGCCCTACATCGGAGCTTCAGGTCTGATTTGTTTTGAACTTCGTATCCTGAGGGCAGCCTATAAGAAAGACGGGGACAGACTTTTTAGCAGGGCCTGTAGCGATAGGACAAGGGGTAATGGTTTTAAAGTAAGGGGGCAGATTCAGACTAGATATAAGGAAGAAATTTTTTACAATAAGGGTGGTGAAAACTCTGGCCCAGGTTGCCCAGAGAGGTGGGAGATGCCCCATCCCTGAGAACATTCCAGGTCAGGTTGGACGGGGCTCTGAGCAACCTGGTCTAGTTTGAAGGTGTTCCTGCTCATTGCAGGGGGGTTGGACTGGATGCCCTTAAAAGGTCCCTTCCAACTCGATGATTCTGTGATTCTATGATCCTGGATCTGGTTTTGGTTACTTGAATATATCTATTCATCTCATCGTGTGATATGCATCATCCAAGTGCTAAACACCTAACCGATTGCTATATCTACGCAACCAAATGATTGTGTGATTATAATACGGTTGGGCGTATTCACGGTATCTTTAATTTAGCTAGTACAGGTAACAGCAAAAATGCAGTGGGCACAGATCCTTTGTGGGCCAGTAACTGCAGCACTGTGCCAGGTCCCCACAGGGCTTGTACAGTTCATGCTTGGGTCTGTGCTGCCACATCTTCACAGCTATCGTTACTGCTTTGCTACCACGCCATCATTTGGCTGGGTAGACAGAGCATTCAGAATTAAGCAGAAAAAAGTCTAGTTTAACCAGAAGTCTCTTTCCTTTAAACTCTCCCAGAACCCTATCATTTATTATCTTGTCTCCTTCTTGCTTTTGTAGCTGCAAGTATCTCATCAAAAGAAATTACAGCAAAATTATTCTGGTGCTTGTCTCTTCCTATTTCATCACCAACACACAACATATACCATTTACAATAACAATTCCTATTGCTTTTGTGATGGCAGTGCTACACATTTGGTGTGACACGTGCAAAGGGAGAGCAGTGGAAGATGCAAACAGCTCATGTTCTAATGGATAACAAAAGCTTGAACATGTATCCTTCTTGGCAGTGGTCTCCAAAGCTGTGATTTGTTGAGATTTTAATTTTTAGGGCTATCCAGATCATGTCACTTAAATCCACCTTTTTTTTTTTTTTCCCCCCCTACCCAGCTCATCAGCTGCAAGATGTTCTTTTTTCAGTATCTTCACTCTGGACGCATTAAAATCAAACAAAGTCTTCCTTAGAGGAATACTTTATTACAGTTTTATTATCCTTTCTTTCTCAGTGTGTTACTATGTGACCTGTCACACTTTATCAAGGATGGTGGGTTGTATATGCTTGTAAGATCAACTACAGAAAATGTATCTTACTTTCAACTTAATCCTTGCTCTGGAAGGGAATCAGGTGAACCCATCTAGAAATGAACACTGTGTGAACGCAAAATAATCCTCCATAGGCCTACCTATTGTTGTCCTTATTCCACATTTGCCTGTTTGCTTTCCTTGAGCCATCTTAAAGTATAATTGATATTCTTTTATCTTTAACAGGACTAAAGTTGCATGATATATTTATACCACATTTTGCTTGCCACCATTTCTCTCCCTTTCGAAACTTACTGTAAGGATTAGCTGCTTTATACATACGTTGTTGTAGTTCATGAGATTGTGTTGCTGAGAAGAAAATACTATTAATATCTGTAACGCCTAGAGAAGAACAGAGGCAAATTCTAAAATAGTTTACAGAACTGATTCTTACTCTAATCATTCAGAAACTGTTTAGTGGAGAATCATTGACACAGAATATTTCTGTGATCAGTCTTTACCCACTATGTAAAATGATTCCTGCTGACTTTAGTGAATTTTGGAAAAGGTTTTTGGGGTGGCAGAAGGGAAACTAGCATGAAATCAATGACCAATAAAATTTCAAGGATCATGTGTAAGTGCTTGTTAACTTTTTTATTAAAGGTTTCTTTTCTGGCAATTCTAAATGGGATAAATTTATTCCGTTAATTCGGCTTTTTCAGTTTCTAACAGTGAGTAATATTCTAATGATTCATTCTTTGAAATTCTTCCTAGAGCAAGTTCTGCAGCTAATACCTTTATTCATATACAGAAAAACATTTTTAATCACATGAACATATTTTTGCCAAAGTAGGCCTTCGGTCTGCAGTTTTTCACAGGCAGTTCATTACAAATGCTTAATATATAAAACTTCTATGTAATGGGATGCATAAGTCACATTAATACTGAATCGGTAACCATAAATATTCTTAATGATATAACCATTCTAAATGATTCTTAAGCCTACCAAGGGTAAGTATAAGAATTTTTGTATGTATACACCTGTAAAGCTTGCAAAATAGCAATGTTAAAGCAAAGCTTTCTACCAGAAAATTATTTTTTTAAATATTTATGAAAAAGGGAGCTTTACATAATTAGAACACAATTCAAGTGAATTTACTTCAGAAAAAATGAACTTATGTATTAGGTTGTCTTTACACAAATAACTTTGGGTTATAATCCCTCAAGTAGCTTTCCAATGTGAAAAAGAATGAAACAAGTAGTAGTGAAGAAGGCTTTCCTAATAAGAAATGTTATATCTGACCAGCTCTCCGGAGAAGTTTTACCGCTCTCCACAGAGCAGTAATTGTTCACTTCATTTTGTACCTCTAAACAGGCTGAAAAAAAGGTATCGATGTTATTTAACTGTGATGCAAATAAATATTCATAACAATGGCACATGCATAGCTAATTGAGCAGGTTTTGTTAATATTATACTAGATATTCATGGACATGTGCCTTTTGCTATAATGAAAATACTGCCTAAGGCTAGCTTTGTTTTTCTTGTCAAGAACAATTTATGTGCTTTCATTTAAATGAATGAAAACTTCTATTCTCATGACAAAATAATTCACCGTTAATTTGGGTAAAAAATTTCTTTATTCCCGTTGTGGTGCATTTTATTGAAAATGAAAAGTCTAGACATATCTCAGAAATTTTCTCTATACATTCTGTCTAATTTCTGTAATAACTGGCATGAATATGTAGGGATTTCTGTGATTACTTGCTAAGTATGGGATATGGGCATATGAGATATTTTATTTAAAATTAATCTGAAAAGAAATTTCTTGAAATAAATTATTCCTTCACAGATGTTTTAATTCATTGTTTTACACATGCAATTTAGGAATATATACATTAAAAACACTGCCCTTTATCTTTTTTTAAAATTTTGATTCTTACTCTATTATTTGTAGCTGAGATTCTGGTCCTCAGTAGTGTTTTGAATGGTGAAGAGAGCTACAGTAAAGGCACCTCTCACAAATGTAACTAAAAGAAAAGTGACATGGATGGAGATATTAGGGCTGAGGGTTTTTTCCTCAAAGTAGCAAAACAGATATCCCTTCTTTACATTGGACTCATATTTTCCTGTCTTATTAACTGTTTACACATTCTTCTCATTTAAATTTCAGTGATGTTACTTAAAGGTAACAAATGGTGTTAAGCACTGATTTAACTAATGAATTAATTCCATTCAGCTGGCAAATTAAGGTTGTCTAGTAAATAGAACACAGCCCTTTCTATTAGAAGAGTGAACCTCAGGCTACTCGGCTGCTGCCTGTAACACCTAGCTTATTGGCGACATTATGACTCTCCTCCAAAGTGCCTAAATTGCGATTCTTGGCAATACTCTTATCATCAAGTGCTGATAGCCCCCATGCAGTTCAAGCACTTAAAGGGGGAAAAAGGCTAATGTAGAAAAAGCAGGTAAACTTTAAGTATTACTGGAGATAATGGATCCAAGGCTGTACAGTGAAGAAGCTCTTGACTTATTTTAAAATAATTTTTCAGTGTTATAAATTAGTACTTAAATATATCATGTATGTGGCTTTCAGGAGTGATAAGCTCTACATACTGGTTTTTCAGGTAATTATAATGCAAGGCGTTACATATTCTCGTAATGTAAAGCTACAGTGACTCCTTGGTATGTTCTCTCTTGGATTTAGGAGCCCTTTTCTAGCCACGAGATATTAGTTAATTGTGAAATCTGTGCAATCACAGCCATCTCTACTGAGTGAGGGAGGTGACGTTTCCTTTGCGATGCATAGTCTTACCTCATGCTGGATTTGAGATGGTGTCACAGAGTAAACGAGCTGCCTTCATTCTTCTGTTACTGACATCATTTAGACCATTCAGACGTTAGTTAATTTGGAAAGCGAGAGAGGGAGACGTTTTCCCATTAGGAAGGGGCAATCTAATGGGATCAGTATGGCCCATGGCTTGTGTCGCCTTTAAGTTCAGAGAAGCTATTTCTGGTTAAGCATACACTGCATCCTGACAACCTGCACAGTCCGCAAACATCCGAGTATAGAGAATAAAAGTATGATACTGAGTTTAGGAAAAGGATGAAACCAAATGGGGTATGTTCTGGGACGCCGGAGCTTTATAAAAGCTCTCTGGCCCCTGGACAAACAGGGATTGATGTGCTTGTAGCCTGAAATTTTTCTAGCAAAACCAGAAACAACCTGAATGGAAGGTGCCATAAAAACTCTCTCTGAACAGGGCAGTAAGAAAACCAGATTGGTCTCAAATTCATTTAAGAAAATGAAACTTCTTTTTTTTTATTTAGCACATGTCTGTTAACTACTGTTCTAACTGTATGACCTTGATTGACTGGGATTTTTTTTTTCTGGATTAGTGTAGTTGGAAAGAGTGGAATTTTAAACAACGCTTAAAGACCATTATCAACCATACAGGTGTGTAGTGCAGCTTGAAAAAACGGAAACACTTAAAACATTGTAAGGTTCATTTTTTGGTTTTTGGGTTTTCTTCTTCTTGTTTTTATTTTTGTAAGTAAACGAGTGCAGCAGAACTTCCCAGGTAGCTTCAAAAATTAGAAGATTCTCTGAATGCTGCTAGTTTGCAAAGGGGGGAGTGGGGGGGGGGGGGAATCAGATGCGAGGTGCAATGAATCGTGATTGACCCATTTTCATGTTCCTGTTCCTTTCCTGTTCTTGTCAGCACGCTGCTTTGACAATGTCTCTAATCCTGAGAATGACTTCTGACTTGCTGCGTCCGGAATGTCACCACATCGCTTATCCCATTTTTTTTTTTTTTCCCCAATGTTTCCTGTTGTGTCCAGCTTTTCTAATTTCGTTCTTCCCCTAGAAAAATATATTCCTTCCTGGTTTATAGGTTCATCCTTTTAGCAAGTCATGACATGTTTTATGACATAACAGATAATCTGGAAAATGGCATGGGGTGGGTGGAATATGCCATGAGTTGTGCTCGACTAGGCGAGGTCCAAAGCAGCACAGAGCGTTCCCAGCACCCCTGGCCAGGAGCAGCTCTGCCACGGGAACCAGCTCCAGTCTGAGACAGCCCAGGCCAGCAGTGAGCAGGACCCTTCTCATGGCCAATATTTCTTCCCCAAAGGTTTCCCCACCCAACAGAAAACTGTGAACAGGCGCCAACTTTTATGATGTCATGTAACAGTGCCACCTGGTGATATTTTCCATCACCGATGAGACTTTTAAAGTGCTCTTGGCCAACTTCAGCTTCCTTCATGTTGACAGGCGTTTACTGTTAGTGGAAGTACTTGCATCGCTGCAGGAGGCTCTTGGAAGTCCTGGCTGGTTTGTTCTCCGTATCTTGTAAACAACATCCCTTCTCCTACCCTTACCCGGTCTTGCTCTTTGCATCATTTGGCTTCCAGTCTCACAAGCGGTATAATTGCACCGGGCTAAATGTATTTAGATGGGTAGTTGTACAAAGCAAAAGGGTCTGATTCGGATTCTTCAAGGCCAGATGTTGCCTTGACGATCTCCAGGAGTGGAGGATGCTTTGTAAACAATGCCAGGTACTGATAAGCAGCAATAACTCTGTAAAATCCTTAATCGAGTCAGATTTCATGGCATTGCTCTGCTCTATGTTGAGAGATGTAAACCTGCGAGTATTCCACAAGAATCACTGCATTTTCAGACTAGCGAAGTGATATTAGCAAAATGCAAATGTATACTTCTTCCAAAACAGTGGTCATATTTCTCAATTCAAGTTGCTGAAACTGTCCAGACTGTCTAAAACAATAAAGATTTTTACCATATATACTGCATAAAAACATGTTCATGTAGCTTAATGTAAAAAAAGGGCTAATCAGTAAATCTTTGTAAGATGATGCTACATCTTACTGCCTGTCCAAACTGTTCCTGTAAAAGCTGTTTAAATAATGCTTCAGAGAGAAAATGTACATTTGGCAGAGAAGCCTTTTACTATCAGCAAGTTAGAAACGTATTTTTGTGTAACATATCAGGAAAAATTTTTGTGTACAGCAAATGTAAGAAAGTCTCATGTAGTTCATTGTACAGGATAAAAAGCTGGATCAATGTGTACTGCTGCATCCTTTGCTTAAAAAAATTGTTGCCATCAGTTGTTAACCTTGCATATAGTTGAGAACTGAACTTGATCTTTCCAGTAGCTACTGACTTTCTCACAGTCAGGCATATTGGGAAGAAGCAGATCTGCAAATGGATTATGTTCTTTTCATTACAATGCACTGGGTTATTTTTAGTTTTATTTGTTGCGTGGTTCTATGCCGCAACAAAAGCTGTAGATCTCCTGAAGTTCTTGGCATTGGATCTGCTAGATTTGAAGTAGGAATCTGATAAAAAAAAAATTTTCTTGTGATTTTAATATTCATAAGTTTCACTAATATTGGGGGATTTTAATTCCTTGAAAGGGAAAGCAATATTGATGAGTATAGACACCATGTCTGGAAAGCCATACCCATTTTCACTGATGTCGGCTTCATGAGTAGCCTTAGATCACACCTCCTCTTTTTACAGATCTGCTTTCCCATTTGATAAATGCAGAGGAGGCCACTCTCCTCTAACAATGTGTCCAGAGACTTGCTGATGAGAATGTTATATCTTTTCGCTTCAGTTAATTTAACAAATCAAAAACTATTAGACAGCAACATGCATAGTCTCCTCTGTTCTGCAAGGCTGACAACAGTCATAGCAAGTGACAAACAGGAGAGTACTCCTGTGAAACTCCTGAGCCACCTACTTGGAGAGAGGGTTTTTGTGGAGATTTGTTTGTTTATGGCCTTCCCAGGTCCTTAAGAAAAGCAAAACTTGCTTCTTTGCATCTTAGGAAAAATAGTGAAAACTCAGTGTTTTGTTTGTTTACTGAATCCCGCTACGAACAGATTAACAGCCTAAGTCCAATTCATCACCTCAGCCCACACTAAAAGCGCTATACCATCACACCATTTAATGATGTCTTTTATGGTCACAATAAGATATTTATAATGAGAGACTTAAACTTTCATGTTTCTTAATTAAAGAGATTTTTCCAAACTAGTTGTAACCTGCATTTGGCCTTATGATGCCTCCCAGAATAACAATGATCTACCAGTTAATATGTAAGGGTTCACGACTGATTGTTGCTCCTCTTCTTCTGCATATTAAGTAGCGTTCATTAATTAATATTCAGCTTGCTTGCTTCTTGCACGCAGGACATCATCTTTGCACTGGATTCCCAGTAGACAAAAGAATAATTGTAGTTTAAATGAAAAGCTTTAGAGATCCCTTTGAGTGGGGTGTTAAAATTACAAACATGAAAAAGAGTTCAGGGGCTAAAGAAATTTAGGATTTTTTTTTTATTGCAACAAAAATGTGGCTCTAACCGGTTTGCTTTGGAAAGTCAAGCTATCTATTATTCATATGGATGCCTTAATGTATTCTCTAGGGGCTTATCTGTATAGAAACTGGACCAAGATAACGGGACTTGTTGAAACCTACGCTTTCAGGTATTTCAGTACATCTACGTTGACACTCCTTTTTTCTAGAATAACACCATATTTTTAGGACTGGTTTTGAAATAGAGCTCTCATTTTGTTATGTCATTTAGTTGATTTGTACTTATATATAAGACCTGATTTATCTGGTTTCCAGTTTGCACAGATGAGATCAAAGTTTTCAACTCAAATCTCTTTCTCGATGAGCTGAAGAATAAATTGCTGTACACAATCACTTTTGCGGCTTTCAACTAATTGCTTTGCCAAGACAAACTATCAGATGGCAAAAGCAGTTTAGCTTGGTAACTCTGCAGAAATTCTGAAAAACAAAAGCACAGCAGCTCATCCCAGCACCAGCCCTTCCCACAGTTAATATTGAGTGCAAGTGCGTCTTATTTTGGAAACATTGATTCTACAGTAATTTTCTTGATTTAATTAATGTGATTAATTTCTATAGAAATTACATTATTAGTATGCTCCAATACTGAAAGCAAAAGTTATAAATGGATATGATTTTTTGTGTGTGAGAAACTATCCCACAAAACACGCACATTTATCCTGCATTCAAACATCCTCAAACTACTAGGGAATTTACGACCCCGTCCCTACGCTGTAGTCTGACCCTATTTGCAATAAAGCAAATAAAAATACATACATTAAAAAATTTGCCCCACCAGAAACTTAAAGTTTAGGTGTCTGTGTGGTCACAAAGCAGACCTGTTTTGCAGCTGCATGTTCGTTTCCTTATTTTTAAGGTAGCTCCCTGTCATGGGGCCAGGATATTTTTGTTTGTTTGTTTATTTGCTTGCTTTTTTTTTTTTTTTAAATAAGTCTCCCTTTGGGACATGTCACTTGAAGCTTGTGTTTGTCATGCTCCTGGTGCAGGGAAAAAACACACACTAAATTCAATCTTTAAATTAAGCTGTAACCAAGCTTGTATATTCATTAGAGGAGAAAAATTCTCTTCTGAGAAGTTCAAATTGTTTATTGATTTTCATTTCTGTGTTCAAGTGAAGCTTGAGTAAGTCTGTCTCACTGCAGTCCCTCTGGGGCGACACTGCCAACAAGTGCATCACATTTCAACCCAAGTGAGCAGTTAGCAACAAAAATCTGAGAATTCCTTTAAAACTATATTAATAAATAGTTAGAGGGTGAGATTTCCAGTTCAATATAGCTGATTCTTTTGCAAAGGGAATAACAGGCTTGAATTGCAGGCTATAAATGACAATCCCCTTGAAAAGTCTTAAAGTAAAATCAGGTGAGTGGAAAGTGCAATTAGTGGTGTGCTGTTTGGGGGGGGGGGAGTGGGAAAATACAGAGAGCAGGGGGGAGCTGCTACATTTTTCTTAAAATTTTGTAATATCCAAAGATTCTGCCCTGCTGTAATAATCTTGTGAGTCTCTCAGCAAGGAGAAAAATACACACAGTAGTCATTACCAACACTTAATATCTCTCTTTTTAGTCTCCTCTTACTCAGCAGACAAACAACAACTTGGGAAAGCGTACAACTGGTACTGCTTAGAGAAACCTAGAGCCTGTCTCAGAGGTGGACTGACTGACTGAGTCTTAGTTCTCATGGTACCGGCGTGTCTCGCAAACCGTTCAAATATCGCACTGCCTAGTAAAACGTATGCTGAGCTATTTGTCTTCAGTTTCTCAAGGTTAATTTCAATTAAGAAGTCTAATTAAATGAATTTGAATTTATTAAACATGTTGTCAGATTTTCACCAGGATGAAATTTTTTTCCCCTTTCCTTTCCAAGTTCTACATTGGTAGAAAGAGCTTTTTGTAAAAATAAAACACGTTTGTATATTCTGGTCTTGTCACTGGTTAGGAACAGTTTGCGTCAGCAACGTGCGATAAGACAATGAAAGATAATTCCAGCTTCCCTTCATAACGATAAGCAAGCAAGCAACGTTTCATGCCAAGCAGAGAAACATATTAATTCAAATAGAGGATTCCCCTACTTTATTTGACTAGTTATAGGGCAAAACTGTGAATAAAATATTTGAAAATATTCCTGGTAGAAATTACCACCCATGTTCTTCAATAATTCAGTAATTAATAGAGAATGTAAAAAGTAAGATTAAAAAGCCAGGGAAATTAGCATCATCTGGGTATCTATCACACTGCTTCGTACTTCATGCAGGAGAGAAGGGCGATAATGACTGAAGTTTCTTTTTGAGTAGGGTTCATAGGTATCAGTGGGCACCTCTTTCCTCAGTCCTGCAGGCAGCTGATTAATGGAAAACTGGGGGATGAAAATCCAGCTTTATCCTACGACGTGTTCACAGTAACCTCAATTTTTTACAGAACTCTCTCCCACGTTTTTGCGTCCGGTTCCACTGGCTCTGCTGTGATGGGTTACCTCTGTCGTCGCTTTGCGCTGCGTGCCTCAGCACGTCGATTTGGGGTGTATGAGCTCCGGCTGGAGCCGATATTCCTGTGCTTACACGCTGCTTTCCTTCCCTCTCCCACCCCCCGTCACGGGCTGTGCGTGCAGGTGGGGCGCGTGAAGCAATGCTTGGCCAGTGGTACTGTAACGCATAGGTCAGCGCAGAGGGAATTATGAGATGGCGTTTTAAAATACGGACTGCGTGCTCTAACTTTCGTCATTTCAAAGCATTCTGTGCCTCTTCCCTGCCCCCCCCCCCCAAAATATTCGTGTTGCATGTAGAATGTGAGGGTTTGAAATATTCATCTCAAATGGCTGTTGATTAAATCATAATGGTAAAGTCATCTATTTCTGCAAGCTCTATTTTGGACAAGATTTATTCAAGAAAAATTAAAATAATATCAAATTTGCTCTGAAGATTAATTTTTTTTTTAAGACGGTTACTTTGAAAATGCCTGAGTGATGACTTCTAATTACCAAATTATTTTAAATGCCAAGTGATGGCTTTTAATTCAATTTAATTTTTTAAGCAAAATTATTTAAGCATTTTTCAAAACCCTCAACTCCCCATTGTTTATGCATAGGCCAGAAGAAAAAGCAGTTGGGCTGTCAGTACTAACAAACTGCTAAACACCCAATTCCCATGGAGACAGAGGCTTGGTTTCCAAGCCGAAGGAGATTCCCTCCTTCCCTTTAGCCCACTCCTCCCTTTTATCCCAAGCAAACAGACTTTGGCTGCCCATTGGCTTCAGGTTCCATCTAGCTCCAGCAGGGTTATTTCTTCATCTCCTACCTTTTGTTTCTTACTGACTGCTTCATCATTCTCTTGCATTGCTCTTTTCTCATGGTTTAGCCCCAGCCAACAACTAAGCACCACGCAGCCGCTCGCCCACTCCCTCCCAGTGAGACAGGGGAAAGAATCAGAAGAGTAAAGGGAGCGAACTTGTGGGTTGAGGTAAAGACAGTTGGATAAGTAAAGTAGAAGCTGAGTGCACAAGCAAAGCAAAACAAGGCATTTGGTCACCACTCCCCATGGGCAGGCAGGTGTTCAGCCATCTCCAGGGAAGCAGGACTCCATCACCCGTAACGGTGACGTGGGAAGACAAACGCCATCGCTCCGAACATTCCCCCCTTCCTTCTTCTTCCCCAGCTTTATATGCTGAGCATGACACCATACGGTATGGAATACCCCTTTGGTCAGTTGGGGTCAGCTGTCCCGGCCGTGTCCCCTCCCAGCTTCTTGTGCACCCCCACCACGCTCGCTGGTGGGGCGGGGTGAGAGGCAGAAAAGGCCTTGACTCTGTGTCAGCACTGCTCAGTAGTAATGAAAACATCCCCGTGTTATCAACACTGGTTTCAGCCCAAATCCAAAACACAGCCCCATACTAGCTACTATGAAGAAAGTTAACTCTGTCCCAGACAAAACCAGCACATCTTTTCATGGACTGAGATGAGGAAAAACCACGTGGTCGTCCCTGCTCTTGTGTGTCTGGTGGTGCTACTGCTGGCTGTGCTGGAGTTTCTCTCTATTGATCTTTGGAGCTGTTCTATTATATACATACATATATGTGTGTGTACAGAAGTTTCTTGGAATAGACTGTTGAAAATGTTTCCTACATCTTAAGTATTTCCCTGCTGGAATATTTGTTATAATGAAGAGCTGTGTATACACAAGAGATTAGCTGGGCTAATAATTTGATGGTTATGGCTTTCAACCAGTTTAGTTGAAGGACCTCAGCTGGGTCTTGCACATTCCAGAAAATAATCCATACGTAAACTGGGGGCAGTTCTGAAATAGCAAAGCTACAACCAAAGCAGCTGAATGGGAAAGAGGGATGTTCGATCCCTCATCAGCCATTTGGGAACTGTAAAACTTATAGGTAAAATGTTAGCCATAATGTTTACGGATCACCAGGAACATTTCTTACGGTGGTAGCATCTCACTTTCTAGTCCAAACCAAACAGCATTTTGCTAGAAAATTTCCAGAATAGTGCTACTTAGTGTCACGATGACAGACTGGGCAAATGAATCCGCAAATCCAAAAGTGAAGGGAAGATATAACTGAAATGTGACTTTGTGCATGTCCTCTATCTAGCAGGCAAATTAGAAAGTGTCCCTGAGAAACTGATGATTGCTAAATCTCACTGGTTTAACTTTGGTTATGATTTATTGGGCTCTGTGTTTCTCTGCTCCTTTGCATCAACTGTCTGTCCCTTGATGTTTCTCACTTGTTTTAGATCATTTAGGTCTGTTGTTAGATCTCTTTGTTGATCTGCTGTGAACACTGGCATCTACATTTTAAAGAATGTTATATGAACTAAGACTCAGTAACACTACTGCTTGTATGCAGCTTTCACATGGGTTTTGAAAGTCCATGCAGTATTACAGAATCATGCAGTATTACAAAATAACGGTTCACCAAGCCTGATATCTCCTAAAGACACAGAATTCACCCAAGATTTTAAGAGAATTATGAGCTGGAAAGAATGATCTGGATTGCAATCTTCCGCCTGCCCCGCACCTCCATCTTCCTTAATTTTTCTTAAGAACAAAATATTCAGTGGCTCTTGGTTTGCTACATACCAGAGTTAGTCTGCCAAACTGGCATATAGATGAAGGAAAATTTAGAATTTCTTGAAATAGCAGGGTGGTTTGAATGGTGGATGACCTGCTTAAAGGAGCTATTCCAATGTAGGAGGTAGTACACCCTGCCACTTCTTGGAAGGATTGGTTCAACCACAGTAGGTACACGTGTGGAGAGTGCCAAATTGCTTTTCTTTCATAAACGAAAGCATTTAGAGAAGTGGCTTCTTTTTTTTCCCTATGTCCTCCAGAGAAAAAGTGCTATCTCCATCCACTTTGAGCAATGGCTTAGGTCCCACCAGCCCATCACACTCTGAGGTGGAGCTTGGTGAAAGCGTTGCCTTTCTCGCAGGTCTCTGCCTCCTATTCTTCCCCTAACAACCATTTGCTGCCATTAACTTCCAAATACCCCCAAAGTCCTTACGGCATCTGGTCCATGGGCCAGATGCCATAAATGCTAATTTGTGCTGGAGAGAGCCCCAAATCCAATTATTACTGCTTAAGGACAGATAATTCTTTTTTCCCTCCTACAATGCTATTTGTTCCTTGTGCTATGCTTTTTGGCCACATAGGACTAAACTTCTCTGAGTAACCTAGATGTGCAAAACACATCAGGCTTCACCCCATAGTACTTTGTTATATGCCATCAATCAACTAGATGCACCACTAGTGACCAAGATATAGGATATCTGGGTTTTTCTGATGTATTGTTGGTTAAAAAATAATATCTAGATTCTTGGTGTTTCATTTTGTTCTGTTTTTAGATGAGTAAAGGATGGGTTTTGTTTATTTATTTAGTGTAACCGAAAGTTTGCATTTTCTTGTTGAAAAGAAACGTTTATGCAACTGTGTCTTCTCCAGGATAATGATCTTTCAAAAGACCTTACTGAAAGGCAGAGGACAAAAGGGAGAAAGAGAAGGATTCTGCTAAAAGGCCTTCTCTGTGTTTCAGTAAATGATTTCCAGATCCTCTGTTTAAAGAACATCAGCAGATTTCTCCCTCTTTTCAGCTATGAGACTTCTCTCAGAAGAGAAAAAAGAGACTAAAAGAGACTTCTCTCTTTTTCAGTCCTTTCCCATACGTGCCGTTTTGTAGGGTTCTGGGAGGGAAGTAATGTTATTTGCTCAGAATACTTCATTTCTTCTCCAAAACTTCTGTTCCTTTCAATGTATTGTCAGCTGTCTTAGGAAAGTCTCATGCTTATCTTTACTCATCCTACTCATCAGTCTTCAATGTGTACCTGATGGTGATACTATCAAAGCACAGTTTTTCTTTGGTGCAAAGCACTGCACAGTTCTCCATCTGCTGTCTGGTGCGTGAGGGCTTACTTGTCATTAAAAAGATTTGGTTTTTTCAGAAATCGGTTTTCATAAGAGTCTGCCAGCCAAAAATTAGTTTAATCACACACTGAAAGCTCTTGGGCCTAATACTTGCTGGTTTCCATGAAAGGTCACAGATTTACACCCTGAGAGGCGAGAGGAATAAGAATGCCAGTGTGTAATGTCTTCCATATTAGGCCAGATACCAGGGATCTGGTTCCATCAGTCCAAATTTTGACAGGCAACTGTCTTGGAAGGAACTTAAAAAAAAAAAAAAAAAATTCTTGGAATCAAAGTCACCTTAGATTAGATGAAACAGGCAAGGGTATAAATTTTAAGTTTCTGTTTCCCAAGGAAGCTTATTTAGTTGCTTGGTACCAGAGGCTTCTAATTACTCTGGATATAAGTTTTTCACTCTTTCAATGAGTTGGTACATTACTACTTCTGTTAGTACAAAAATCTGCCGTGTGTTTTTACAGTGAGTATGTTAATTTGAACACTGACCTTCACAGCATTGTCACTGGCTATGCTCAAAGCTGACTTTGTGCGAAGTGTTTTCATCCGTGATGTCAAAAACCTTCAATAATTAAAGTTACTATCACATATGTCCTTTTTTTTTCTTTTCTTGTAATAAAAGAAGTCTTCTCTAGAGCAAACAGAGAGAGAAAAAATTAATTGATCTGACACTTGAGCTGAAAAGATATACTTTAAGGAATACCACTTAAAGGAAAAGGAAGTTTAGAGTCTCAAATAATTAAACTGAAAATTTGGCCAAGCAAATGAAGGCATTTTCTTTCAATATACTACTTCACGTAGACTTGCAAAGTCTTTCCATATGTCTCATATTGCTGGACCTTATTTCTGAACTTTAGAAAAAAATCAGGGTTAAGCTCTTTTTCTATGAGAGAGGCAATAAAAGTACAATTAAACACATGTCATTTTATTCAGGATGTGTGTGGTATAAAGAATTTTATTTCAACTTCAGCCTGCACATTTGTCCTGTTTTCTGTAAATCTTTGGAAGACTTGGATGCTATACAGGGACCTCCTCATTTGCATCTTCAAAGATAGATTGCCAATTGCCAATACCTAAAATTCTTAATACAGTTCTTCTATAAAAGCAACCCCTACATTGCCTAAGGAAATTATATAAATATGGGAGAATACATTCCAATAGATTAATAAACACTCAAGAAAATGCACATTAAGGGGGGAAGGGGTGGGCAAAAACAAAAGCACTTTCTGCTTTGGCAATGGATTGATACTTAATGAGATGATGAAACCTTGCTATTAAAGCTTTTGACTATCCTCTTTTAGCCCTAACTGGTAGCAATTCTCTTTCTGAAACTGAAGACCCTAAGATACAGAGTTTGAGGTAATCTGTGCTATCCGTATACCAGTAATGTTGTTCTATCAATCATTCTTATGTAGAAGATATTTATATTCTTATTTCATCAATTTGAAGTCCTTCATGTCCAGCTGTCAGCAGAGGATATTTCAATGCCCCCAAAACTTTTTATAAAGGCAGAACAAGTCAACAATATTTTACTACTTTTTCCCGCTAAGCTTGCAATTTTTGGAGTGCTATAAACTCCCTTTAAACAAATGAGACTTCTTGTCCATAAGAAACTACAATATAAAGTCTTTAACAGAGTATCTATCATAGCTTGTCTTTATCTTTGCCCACAAGTTCCTTTGCAAGCAATGAAGAAGCCATAACAATATACTCTAACAATAGTGAATGTCGTCTTTGATTATATAAATAAATAAAGCAAGACAGGCATATGAAACAAGATCACTCCATCAGTTTGTGGTGCTCCCATAAAAGGGATGGAGAAGACAAACATTTATAGGAAGGGAAGTTCCCCCCGCCCTGTAATGGCCACAATAAATATGTGTGGTGGGGAAAAATAAATGTGAGGAGAAGACATGCACACCTGATGTTGAAGAAAAGCCCGTTCATGCTTAATACATTGGAGAAAGTGTTCAAGAGCTGCTCATCCATGTTAAAAAATATTACCCCTGTAATCCTGCCAAGGACAGTGAGACCTATTGTAGTTGACTGAATAAGTACTGGTCGTTCAACTTAAAGTGTCATAGGAGCAGCTGTAATTTATACACTCAATTTTTCTAACACAACAAAACCCTTTTTTAAGAAACAGGACAGATTCTTGGACAATGTAAATTGGTACAGCTAATTAAAGCCAATGGCTCTATTCCACGTTTTCTGAAATGTGTCTCCTGTCTATCATGCATCCCTTTGCCTATTTGCACAAGTTGTTCACGTTTAATTTTGCCTCACATCTTGTGTGTTTATGTCTGCCAATTTTAAAAATCGTGGTAGAGATTTGTTTAATTTTGAATACGACTGGATTAAAAAAAATACTACTCTAAACTTATATGAAAGGCTGAAATGCATAAGAGGGTCACCAAGGGCAGGACAGAGCCCTTAGTCTATGCAGGATTTGTTGTGATTAGACAAGTTTTATGCCAATCACCAACATTATCAGGAACTGTATTGCAGGTCAGGAACCAACTTAGAAAGGAGATTGACCATATGGATGTGAACCTAATGGATTTGTATTTTAATAAACAGGGCATGCTGATGTAAAAACAAACTTTTTTTTTTTTTTAAGTGTTATAGACCTCATGATCAAGTATCTCACGCCAGCTTGTAGGGCTCAGAAAAGAAAAAAAAAAGAGAGAGGAGTCATAAAAAATGTATATTGGGGTGCAAGGGAGGAGGAAGGGAGATTCTGGCTGAAAAGGCGTCACACCAAGAGCCAGCAGATGAGGTCCCCATCAGTACATTCTCAAGAGTTGTGCGGGAGGGCTGTGCCCAGTAACGATGGGTCTCATCTGTAAAACCTGCCTGTCTAGGACTGTGGGCGGCGTGTGGGCAACTTTGCTCTTGCCGTCTCTCTGTAGGGAGGCTGTCTCTGACCATCTGATCTGGGTTAGTCTTGGTCCTGAAAGCCATCAGATTAAGAAATCGGCACCAAAGTCTTTCTGCTACTCACCTATGCGCTCTGGGTACCAGCAGGTAACCCTATATTATGAACCATCTGCAGTTAAATGATCCCTGATCCCATCTGCTTTCCCCTTTGCCAAAAAGTACTTCTGCCTCACTTAAGCCTATCCAACAGTTCAAGCTGGTTTTTTTGGGGGGGAGGGGGTTGTGGTCACACTGTAAACCAGATCAAGAAAAAGATACACTTTTAAAACCCAAACCTTTGAACTTGACTATTCATTGTTTCCAAGAAGCAGAGGGTTGAATCAGTTCAGACAAGAAGGGGAAGGGAGTAAGTGATACAAGAGGACTGAAAGATCTCTTTATCACCAAAGTATAGCCTGGATCCAGAATTAAGATTTCATGGCTTGGACATTTTTGCAGAGGTTTGTATATGTCTTGGTATCTGCAGTCAAGCAGATGTAGAACACACTCTGGAAACTCCAAGAAAGGGAGTGCATTGAGGCGTGTTGAACAATTAGAGAAGAATTAGAATGGAGGGCGAGGGGGAATCAATTAAGTGATGGTTTATCAGTAGAAAGGACCTCATTTAGTTTTTATGCATTCACCTTTTAGGCAAACTCCTATACAACAAGTCATGGGACTTGCATATAAACATTAATAATCTTCTACCTGGTGCCCCAGCTAGCAGAGTAAAGCCAAATACCAGTTTTTGCTCCTGCAACTGAGCCAGAACCTAAAAGGTACCTGTCACCTGCAGCTACCCCAGACCCGGGAGAGTAAGTGTAGCCTGTGACAGAGGTGAGAGAAATCCAAGGAGCTAATAAGGTGAAGAGTAGTAATTTCTTTCTCCTTCGGTTTCTGAAGGTTAGAGGTGGAAACGTTCAGCACTTTTCCTTGTGCCCTTTCGTTGTCCCCTCTCTTAACTTGTTTAGGTCCCTTCCCTTTTCTTTAAGACAGGTCTCCAAAGACTGCAGCAGAAAGAAAGGGGTGCTTCTGCTTTCATAATCACTAAGTCCTTTGCTGTAATAGAAAAGCATTGATACACAAAAGATCAATTCCATAGAGAAACTGTGTCTCCCCAGTTTACTCCCCATACTTTTCCAATCAAATAAATGTGAGTGCATTCACTTATCTGGTCAGCCAAACACAGAAAGTTTCCAGAACCTATATAACTGTTAGTAATGACAAAAAGGTTTCACATTATCTACCTCATCCACATTTCCTCAGAGATCAATATAGCTGAGCGCGTCTTCTGCATACTTCCATAGGAGACAAATATAAAACTCAGTTGCATCAAATACATTTAGAAACCACTTTTTAAATGGAAAAGAAGGGGGGAAAAATCTAAAAGAATATCAATACAGTGTTAGAATTACATTATTTGAAACAAGGATGAATGGGATAGTGCAAAGTCAAAAGGATTTACTCAGCAACTTTCCAGAGGTGATAAATGATCTTTGTTAAAACATGGTCGGCACAATGCATTTTACTAACATGTAAAGTGTTTCAATTTGGTAATTTGAAAATGTCATAATGCTGAAATTCCTCAAACGGCTTTGCAGTGAGGGTAGGGAATATTAACACCTCATACGGGTTTCACTTTGCTAACTTCAGGCAGACTCTAGCCTCCTGAAGAGCCATAGTTATTTGGCACATTTGGGCTTTCAGCGGTTTGCAGTAAGCACAATAGGATTTCTGCCAATATCCTGCAAGGTGGTTTGGTGGAGGTTTAGGACTGGAACTTCTGCAACCTCTGTTTAAAAGCCCTTTTTGACCTTGGGCAAAATACTTTTTGGGAGAGGAACAAACCTCAAACCTACAAATAGATTTGGAGGCCTCAGGTGCCGTTCGCCTCTCTGGAAATGTATCCCTTGTTTCTGGGTCTCAGTTCTCTCCTCTGCATGCAGGGGTAGTAGCCCATCCCTACCATACAAGCTCATTAACTATGAGCTAGTTAATACCAGTGATTTGTAACAGTAGCACTGCAGATATTGCTTTTAGTTTCTGTGCAGTCCTGTGCTTTGATACCTGTGAAATGCTGCTATTTTCTCTCTTTTCCTGCCCCATATTTAACATGATTCATGGGCCTATGTTATGACTGGTTTCAAGGCCAACATAATAAACTTGATTTGCATTATGAAGCATCTTCATAGTCTTGCAGTGTTCAGCCCCTACTGGAGATTTTAAAAGGTGTGCTACGCAGGAAGTATCTCCAGATAATTTCTGTCTTTACAAGGTAGGTTCATCTACTACATCCTCCATTACACACACAGTTCAATTCTGTTTTGGCCAGTTAGAGAGTTTGGTTTATACTAAAGTACGTAGGACAGCAAGAAAGCCTGGCCTACAGAGAGGCACCAAAAGTATGGCATGACGCTTTTTGGTTTTCTCATGAGTAAGCATGTGAAGTTTCTCCATTGAAAAACCTGTGATCATTCTTCACAGCTTACTAAGATACTGTGAAAATTTCAAAGAATCTGCATTGTTCCATACAAAGCAAGCAACTAACCCTACCACCATCACTTCTCTGTAGAAGTCCTAGCCAGCTTACATTTGTCTGAGAAAGATCATTCTGATATTAGTGCTCAGGTTTGCAACATCTTGACCTTAGGACCTCTGTGACCAAAACTACATTCAAACCCAGGGCAGCACCCAAGTCAGTCTGCAGAATCCTACCTCTGTACTCCACAGGCTACTGGCAAGCCTTCATATTTTTTCATGTGCTAGTGCTAGTTTTGTTCACGGACTCAGGTAAGCACTTGTGATTCTAGTTTTGAAGTTGCATTGTGGAGAGGGATGTCTAAATGTACCTTATGGTTGGATTAGAAATAGTGACGTTTGACTTAAAGCTATATTTTGAAACCATTACTCATATTGACTTCTGTGGACTTAGTTGTGGCATAAGATATTACTCAGCACAGTAGAACCTAGGCCAGAGTTACTAAGGTCATGAATTGTTCATCTTGTCTGCTCAGGCTGTTGCACGTCCATTCCTCCAAAGCCACAAGCACCTGTGCACCTACAGAGGAGTAGTGAGAATGTTAACTTGTCCCTTTTTTCATCCAGTGAGCAAAGTAGGCCACCAGCAACTTCTTGTTCTTCTGAGCTATAGATGAGGGCAACGGGGTTATAAGGTTAAATGGGAGATAAAAAACAACTGGGTGCCAACGCTCTCATCAGATCTGCTGCAAGAGATGTGTGCGGTGCGGGGTGAGCCAGCCCCACTCTGCATGCCAGTCTTGCCATACCTGTCTCTGCCATCCACTGCCGTGATGCTAGCAGTATCTGACAGCTGAGGAAGGAGAAGGCCTGGAGTGGATGTCGTTTCAGGCTCCTCCTCCAGCGGGTAACATTCTCCTCTCTGAACGACAAGCAGAGCTGCTGTACACATGGACTGGATGAGTGTCTCTGGGTGCCTGAAACAAAGTGGACAAAAAAAAGCATTATTGTGGGGCAGAAGGACTCGGTAACTTATCAGACGGAGGAGAAAGAAGCCTAGTGCCTCAAACACTATCTTGAGCTGCAGACTCTGCCGCTAGATGAACTGGTCTGTATTCATGCCCCTGAGAAAGACCACCTGGAAAACAGAGATTAATAAGGGAAATTGTTTTTAAGACACCAACCCTTGAAATTCACCTTAGACTATCGTCCTGCAATGCTTAGTGCTATTGTGAAATTGTTCTGCTATTGGCCTAATAAAAGGCTCAAAATGGATCACGTATCACTACAAGAGAGTCTTCTATAATAATTCCTTTCTTAGGAGCCCCCTGAAGTATTTACAAGTCCAAGCTATGCTCTAATGAGAGAAGCCCTTCAGGAATTAAATATAATTTTAAGTAAGAAACAAGATCAGCAGCCATCCCTTGAAGCCATCTTCTAACCAATGTGTTTGATGGGGTTGGGATTGTTTTGTTATTCTATATTTTGTCTATTTATAGCCACTAAATTCTAAATATTGGCATTCCCAAATAGTACCAAAAAATTGACACAGAATCAGAATAGTAAAACAACTTAAGCACCCAACCTTTTAATCGTCACAGCCTCAAGTCACCCCTATCCCCCTGACAATCCACACAACGCTGCAGAGCATACACAAGAGTGTGTTGTAGTTACATGGTTGTCGGTCTGGTTTCTTGAAAGGGAAGGAAGATACTTTTTCACCAGAGCACCAAAGTAGGAACAAACAGCACCAAAACCATGCAGCAGTAGGCTCTCCGTATGTTTCATTAAAACAACTTCATTCGTATGACAAATTCACATCAGGGCGAAATAAGGGTTGGAGTTCCTGCATGATGCTCAAGGGAAAGTTCATGAGCTCTTGCTGTCCATCGACTGCCCTGACCTCTCTGTTTCTGATGCGTAAAGAGAAAGGAAATCACAGCAGCTTTGTGTCACATCTTGAACATGCAACTATGAAGCGCAGGTGTAAAATGAAAGCGGGAATGCTTTATAGCCTCTGAAATAAATAAATTACTTGAAGTAACAGGTGCAGGAACGTGGATCTTTCAGAACGTGATGTGTGATTCTTCAAGCTACAAAACCTGTGGCCTTTTTATACTTATGGATGCCCTACTGTTTATGATAATGGAGTGATGAGTTAGAAGAGTAAAAGATTGTCCATTAGCAGAAGAAAGTAATTTTTTAGCTATACTGCCTTTGACTTCATGTCATGGTATAAAAATAACCAATAACATGACTTTTATTTATCAAAGTAAATGCATGGGGTTTTAAATATATTTCAGAAAGAAAAAACCAGATTTATTTCCTATGCCTTAGGAAGTGAGCTTCAGTAAAGCCAAAATGAGTTTTTGGACCTATCTCTGTCCCTCTCTGTGTTTTATTTTGATTTTTACAGGTTAAATGTGTCTTACTCCAGGGATAATCCCATTCTAGACTGTAAACAATGGAGCAGAAACTGACTCCTTATCTTATTTGTACAATATCCAGCACTACTGTAATAAAAATATTTAGTAATGGTAGCATGCATTCTCAGGAACACTCATGCAGTACAGAACTTTCCAGTAAAGAGCAAAATATTAAATGTGAAACTTTTTAATCAACTTTGACTCGTCAAAGCAAAAACCCTTCAAGAAAGTGAATATTGATTACATTCTCATTTACAGAAAATGTTTGAAACGTTTTAGAACTGATAGCTACCATATTTTTGCCATGGCTTTTCATTTCACAGTGTGTGAATTCATAGTTAAAAAGAACTAAAAAAGAAAGGAAGAGTTTTAAAACAATTTAGAATTATCTAAATGAAACTGTATCACCTGACCACCGTTTTTGGAGGGATTTGGGATGTCAGTTCAAGAAATCACTCTTAATTTTTAACTTTTTCCTCACAAGTCTGGAGGGAGATAGTGTTAAAAACTTCATAATAAACAGAAAAATTATTTCTTCATAAGCTGTGTATATGCAGCATGAAGAACTGTAGCAAAATGAGGCCTCAGTCGAAGTGAGCATACAATATATTGATTTTTATGAAAAAATCTTTTGATTCCTTTCTTTCTTTTAGGGAAATGCACTGTTAAGTTTACTTAAAAGTGAGAGAGGCAAACCAAGTCCTAAGTTGTCTTTAATGTAGCTTTCTGAAGATGGCTTTATAAAACCAGAAAGCAAAAAGCCATTTTAAAGTGATTTGCAAGGAGGGTATATACCTCTACAGAGAAACCTTCGTTCAGGTCATTTGGATTTCTCTCTTTTCCCTGGAAGCAGCTAGTCAAAACTGTCTGTATGCAACAGAAAGATAAAAATTTCAATTAGGTTGAGTGCTGTCATAAGCAGACTACATGAGAAGGCTTGAGATAATATGCATTACATATTGATGTCTATCAGCCCTGAGAACACAGCCATGTTTTATTCCATGCCCCTTTTGTAGGTTTGGCAGCAGTGGCACCCAATAAAGGCCTAATCATATTAATATATGCCCCTATCAATTATGCATTCAGATTCCCCCGATAGCTTGTCAGTTTTTATTCACTATTTTCTGAAAAATACGCCTATTACAGTTACTGAGCAAATAGGAGGACTGTCAGAAACTGAGATTTAAAGAATATTACTTAAAAGGGGTGGGTTTCTTTAATTTATAAATCTTCTATTATATGTCATGCATTTGTTAGTTTTAAAAGAGGTGACAGTGCAGGGACAGATGTCACATTAAGGACTTTCTGAAGACAAGGGGAGAAGTCTCCTTAAGAAAGCTCTGTAATTTATTCAACCTTTTTTGAAAGCAAAGTGTTCTGTGGTCTATGGATGTAGTAAAAATGTATCAGCTTTGTTAGTTTAATACAAATTTGATTTTGTGTCTCTCAAACAATGTGAGTCAATGAAGAACTTAACAAAAGCATCTTTGGCTTGTAAACTGATTTCTTTTCCGGTATGGGAAACGGTTTTATAGGCAGTGATGTGTTAGTGTCTCAGATTGTGTTCTAGATTCAGTGCTCATCTTTAGGGCCATCATAAGCAGTAAGACAGACAGATAAATACACGTAGTGCGTGAAGTACACAAATTGCCCCGTTCAGATATATCTACCGGGAAGCTGTGGAGTAGTCTGTGCTAGCAACTTAAAAATTACCTTGATGTCTCTGTGGGATGTGAGACAAGTCCAGCCTACCTTATTCATACGTACTATGAATGTTTGAATGTGTTCAAATGCGCCTGTGAGAGCGCTTTGTTTAGGAGTAGAAGTTCTCTTTGGAAGAAAGTCTCCTAGATTTCTCCACCCACCACTCTTTGGTTCACATCGCTGGGCGGTCTGGGAGGTGACAATCGGGACTCCTTTCTCTGGGACTACCTGGGTGATACAAGCCACAAGGCAGGGCAACATTTTCCAACCAGGAATGGGCACTCAGAGCAGGGCGATGGTAGAGCTGGTCTTGAGACGGGGCAGACGATTAGTCCTTTCCTGTCAAACCAGTAAAAAGGAATGAGGTTTATCCCCTTATAACTTATATGTATATTATATGTATGTATGAGGTTGGAGGTCCTGTCCAGATCACAACTCACTCAGAGCTAGGCCACTCAGCTTGTTTTCTCAGGTTTACTACAATGTCAAAAGAAATATACCTAATGAAAAAAATAGATCTTGGCACTAGTTGTCCTAGTCCTCATTTTTTGATACTTGAAACCTGACCGCTGTTGTTTCCCCCGCTCCCCGTCACTGACCACTGCTCAAGAGAAGTCCTTCTTTTTCCACCCTCTGGCTGTATCTCCCTCACTTCAAGAACATCTGCTTCAGCTTCTCCTCCTCTTCCTCATTCGCTTCCAGCCTCTCCCTCCTACTTATAGAGCAGTTAACCTGATTTCACACCCTATTATACCACTCTCTATGCTGCCAGACTTCCCCTCATCATTCTTCTGAGAGTGTGTTCTTTCACTAAGGCCCTAGGTGCAGAAAAATACTTAAGAAAAAAAAAAAAAAGCAAAAGGAAGAAAACCTCAGAAGTGCTAATGCTACGGTATTGTATTATCTTATCTGATATTCTGCGTGTTGCATTTGCCTCTCTCTGGGTAGGCCAAAAATGCATTCTTTCTGGTGTAAGTAGGGTTTAAGGACACTGATGGCAGGCCCAGAGCCTCCAGGCAGAGGCCTAAGGCCTCTCACTTCTGTCCTCGCTGCAGATGAGTTCCAAGTAGTCAATGTATGATGAACTCTACCCAGCACCTTTACTGCGGCCCTTCTCTCTCACAGGGGTTTCCAACCCTTCTCTCGCCATGCCAGGGCTTCTTCTGCCCCGCTGGAAAGTTCAGCAGGATAAGCATTGTCCTTTTTGCGTGATCCTGTCCTGGCGGGCCCTCAGAGCACCTCTTGCTGTTTCGGAGAGGGACGTCTTCCCTTCCTGACAGGAAAGGAAGGACCAAATTGAAGAGGATCTCTTTTGGCTGTCGTGTTTTCACATTATGTAGGAACTAGAAACAGACCCTCGGGTCTCACCTTGTCAACACAGCTTCAACACAGATGTGTAACTGAGGCCTACAGTTCTTGTTCTCTTCACCCACTCCTGAGCATGTGTTGCTTTTCAGCTCTGCCCAACCACTTAATTAATTAATGAAGACTGAACTCTTGCCTATTAAACAAACTTGTTCTTCTTCCCCTTCAAATTCACCCACCCTTGCAAAGCACTTTGGCTTTACAATGGCTTGTACCTTCCCTTTCCTCTGGCTCTTTGAAGATTTTGCTCTTTGTTCAGCGAAGTTCCCCAGTTCCAGGAACATGTACCACATTACCTAAATCATCCCCGTGTTTATTTTAGCCTGATG
The DNA here is from genome assembly GCF_964289735.1 of Phaethon aethereus. Lineage (NCBI taxonomy): Eukaryota > Metazoa > Chordata > Aves > Phaethontiformes > Phaethontidae > Phaethon > Phaethon aethereus. Next base: position 106,643,030 of record NC_138576.1, on the reverse strand, counting down.
GTGTTAATGAGGCTTAGCTATGTTACAGCATTTAAAATCTTTGTATTCTCTTAAACATATTGTATCTTAAAATATCCCCTTCAGGTATGTAAGTATTACCCAAATCATATAAATGGAGAAGTAAAAAGAAATGTTTAGGGATTTGCCTAAGGCTGTGCAATAAGTCAATGTCAGAGCCAAGATTCAAACCCACCTATTTGTGGTGAGTCAGCCCACGCTGGCATGATTTGGTGTGTTCCTACTATGGAAATCAGCCTATTCATTGCATGCAGTACTCATTTCAATCATTTCATAAACTGGCTCTAGCAGCTTCCTTCCCTTTAATAACAACTTTCCCAGAAATGCTGTCGCTCACCTAACTCCATATACTTCCTACACATCTACCCAGACAGTAGCGTATGGAATCTACGGCTTGCATAGTTGTTGTTTTTTCTGGCGTTTTGGGGGTTTTTCCTCAAAAAGGCCAGAGATTAAGCGGAAGCAGGGGGGACTGTATTTCTAAAGTGCTGGGAAGATTTCCTGTGCCTGTTCTTGAAATTAAAAAGTATCCGGACAACCATTCACCTTGTGGGTGAGTTCACCTTGTTCATGCGCCATAATTTGCCTTCCTCTACTTTTTAAGGATTCATTAAGATTCTTAGGGAAGGAGGTGTACATCTGAAAAGGAGAGAAACATACAGGCAGCAAATATTTTTGAGAACGTCTATGCTGGGAGTAGGTAATCCAAAATGTGATGAAATAGTATAGTGACAAGACCTGGCCTGAACATCTAAAATTTTGATGATGTTTGGCAGGGAAAATTAGACCAATTAAAGGGTGCCTCTGGGGTGCTTTACCTTACATGACCAGAACTTCTGCACAACATCTTGGTGCACTTGGCACTTTTACAGGAATAATACTCCTCTGAATATGAATGGTTTTGCCAGTACGTTAGTCATCTGCAGGATTTTAGTCTGCACTTGGTATGGATGTGTTTCTGGATCACCTTTTGTTTCCTGAGAAGATCTTGTAGTAATGCGCAGTTCAGCCCGACCCTCTGCTATTGCCTCAGTTCCCCTTTCGCAGTATTTCGAGTTATTAGTGGAGTGAAGGATCCTCTCTTCTATGCTTGCTTTCTCAAACTTCCCCATTTAAAACTGAAGTGCCCGGGGGCTATCGGTTGGTGTTTAATAACTCTCTACATTGGCAACTTTCTCTTCATCATTGCGCTAAATTTTTGCACCTTAGTATATACGGCTCTTAAGCCTTTCCCTTGACCAGCAGCCTGGGGATTATAGAACAGCACTCACTGTGAATAAAAGAATAAAATTGGTACATCTTTTAAACTCCAGTCAAAAGTGCAGAAGAACACTACTGGATTGTACCCAAGTATTTTTTCTCCTCTTCCTAAAGAACAGTATAAATCCAACCAGCAGCATAAAAGGACCTAGAAAAAGCAGACATGTAGTCAGATAATACACAAATGAATCTGTTTGGAAAATGAAGCTGATAATACTGTAGCTGGGAGACAAAGACAAAACGCAGCTCTTGAATGGAGAAAAAGGAAGGCAGAGACCTCTTCAGACAGCCTCTCTTTACTGTGAGCAGTAGTCCGTAGAGGGGAATGGAGCTTATCTGAGAGGCATCTGAAGAACTGCAGGGTGAGAAAGCAAAACAATAGCACCTCTGTGTATGATTTTAGAGGCAGTCGAGACAGATTTTTTTTTTTTTTTTTAATACATCTCATCACCTAAAGAGTTCAGGCACGAGGCATTGGTAAAATCAGAGATACTGATACACGATACTGCAGTGATTGATTGCTTTGACTTATTTTAAGTTCATACCTTAAGGTGAAAGCATTTGGAGTGGTTTAAAGACTACAAACTTCAGGTTGGAAACACACTTCATCTTTGTTTCTGGCAGATGTGCACCTCTGCCCGTGCTGGCAGTCAGCTGTTTTTCCACATGACTTTTGGTTTTTAGGTGATCATATGAGTGCCTGACAGGCAGAGTGATCAACATATTTTCCATTACAGACTTTTCTATTGCAAAACAGTGTTTTTTTAAAATGGAAATGCCGATGAAAAAAATCTATTTCTATTCCGCTTTCCATCCCTTTGAAAAATAAAAGCAATAATTTAAAAAAGGGAGGGGTGGAATGGGAGTTCCTCTGCACAGGTTTTGTCTGACAGGAAAGAATATATACAGGTACTGTCATGTTCTATTATTGTCTTAATTGTTAATTTTATACAGTTGTTTTAGAGGCCATCATTCCAAACCTGAATTACTTGAGGGGAATACTCACAATAACAGCTCACAAAGAGAAAAATTAAAAGAACTGATTAGAAGGACAAAGAAAGTCAGCTGTTAGGAGAACCTGAAAAGTCTAAATATTTTCCAAAATATAAGTAATTAAAGAATACTTGGTAAGAATCTACAAGTATCTGAAAACCTGAATCCCCAAAGGTTTAAAAAATAATGCAGCTTGGTGTCAATGTAAACAAAATTATGTTAAATTAGAGGGGCTCATCGAAGTTTGTATTTCCTGAAACTCAACACAAAATGTGCTTGAACAGTGAGATTTTTTTCAAATACGAAATAATTTCTAAAAACAATCGGAGAAACTATATAGATTTCACTTCTAAGAATGGAAATAGACTACCAGAATGAAGTAAAGTTGGTGAATGTACTATTCCTCATCTTTACACATTGACCTTGTTTCTGTGTTCAGAAACAATATATAGGGTTGTTGAGTTGGTCAATAAACTAATCCAGCCATCAATAAAGCACACCTTCTTGTTTATTAATATGTGATTAAAAATGTATATGATAAAAAGATATTGACTGAGCAGAGTTTGGGTGACAAGAACAATTATAGCTTCAAGCCTAATCAGTACATGAGCCGTTTAACCCAGTGAAAGTCGATAGTCTATTTCTGAACAATTACACTTTTTGTTTTAAATAAAGTATTTGGATTTTGCTAGTGCTCTCCTTTTCTCTTCATGATTTAGACGTGTACACAGAAGCAGAAAGAAATAGCCAGAAAACAAATCACCCAATATAATTCCACTTTATGGTCCTTGTATGATAAGGTTGTAAATATGCAGCGAATAGGATTTGTTTTAAATATTACTTGCTAGCCACAAATAAATTAAACTCAGAATAAGCATGTGTCTGTTTTCAAATGTTTTACTAGTTGCACAGGTCTTAATCATACTTCTACAATGCCCTAATTTACTTATTCTTATATATTTCTGTTGTTTTAAGCTAAAATCTTAATTTTAATGCATTCAAAGAGCTCTGTCTTGATTTCATTAAAGCAGTCTCTTAAACCTTACAAGAAATTACGATCAAAAGCCATTTAATTCCTCCTTGAATGACCCTTAGCTTTTACAAACTTTTCTCGCAGCTCAATGCACCTTCATTCCAAAGCAACAATATTCCACAGAGTTCGATGTCTGATGAAAAGTCGATAGCAACACAGAAAAGTTTGGACTGGGTGCATCTTTAAACACCAAAATATTCCAGTACAGTGGGCATTCAGTAGAAACTGGGAGCCAGTGAGTGGTCAGACATTCCTGAGTGAGAACACAGGGTCACTGTCTTGTCCCTGCAATGTTAAAAATTAACTGTGGGCCTGAAGCAAGCAGCATCAAATGTGTGGGCTATCTACAAAGTAGAACTTTTAGCGTTTTTAGCACTGGTTTGTTGTGTCAGCATTCAAGATTCACTTAAATCAATGGTACTCCCCAAAGTGTTTGCAAGTTGCAAATCTTTGAGTGCCAGGTCAGAAAGCTTCTTCTCTATTCCATAAATACCATGTTCATCAAGCCATTGTAGTGACTAGCGTTTCCACAGGTGTTTTTCCTACCTATTAATCATGTCATCTTCTCAATTCCGTTGCTGAATGAAATGATGAAGGCTTCCGAAACAAAATCTTTTGTATTAAAGCTCACACAATTCATTTATTAATTTATTCTTCTAATCATTTATTATTATTATCTTCTCATTCATTTATTATTCTCATCATTTATTCTTCTCAAATGCATTTGGTTTAGGTGAATGTAAAATTCACCTTGCTGCTTGCTGCTATACAAAGTTGTTGCTTAATAAGGAAGACCAAATGAACTGAAAGAGAAACCTGCCGTTGTGCTCGCACAGCCTTGAAAGTTTTGGCTGCTTTGAAATCGATGTTGACACTATAAACACTCTTTTCTGAGTACCTTCATGTTAATATAGCAGCTCTGATCCAACAGAAAGTAAAACTCGATCGGCTTTTCCCCTGACTGAAGCAAGAGTCGCTGAGTGACTTTGAGAAACCAGAGTAAGACCTCCAGGAGGTAATTTCCACTTGATTATAGTGTCGTTCCAACATTTTTCCTGGATATGTCTGATTTTGGCTAGGTGGCCCACCGGTGTAGGTGGACCATTGGCTGTGATCCAGCATGGTATCTCCTGGCCAACAAGAAAAGTTTTCTTTTGGGCAGGGGAAAATGTTCCGCTGTCGTGTGAAAGAACACTCAGCTTTGGCTTCTTTTGGATAGTGATGGCTGAAGCATAGAGAAAGCTTGTCCAGCAACTGAGTGGTTCCCCTTTAAGAAATTTCCTCTTTAACTAGGTTGTACAGTCAGTGCCTCAGAAGCATGTGCAAGGGTGCAGCAGCTGTGAGTAAAGGGATTGCCCCAAAAGATAAGTTGGGTCATCTAAGACAAGAGTCTTGCCCCAAGTCACCTTCAGGTGAAGACACCTCTGCAGCTACAGAGTGGAGCTTGGGGAAGTCAGCCCTCGCAGCCTGACCACCCGCAGAGCTTACAGGTCGTAACGTCTCCGCAGGAGGAGCCAAGTACAGTAGGAAAGGTCTGAATCTCTATGGCACTGATATGTCTGAGGATTTCCCAATAAATTCTAATCTGAAGAAAGAGTGGGGTTTGATATCCATCTGTTTCAAGATAAATGAGAGCTTCTAAATCAAGGGTGGGGAAAGTATAAATATGCAGGCAAGAAAAATTACTCCTGAAGAGAGGATCCATTGCGCTTTCAGATTAATAGGTGTAGCTCTCCCACCACAATAGCATACTGCCAAACACTAAAAAAGAGACTCTGGGACGTAAATTTATTGGGCTAAAAATCTATTTTTCTGAGTTTAATCTTACCCATCTGCTTATCTTCAAACAGACTCTGAATACAGCATTGCTGATAATACGCTTTGTTCCAGTCCATTGCTTGATTCAATCACATGTTTAAAAATATTAGTACATTTAAGAATATTGGTAATTTTGTGACTCTAATTAAATATGTATACTGTAGATCTTTATTCTTCCACTAAATAAAACAGGAATTTAATTAATTTTAGATTTCATTTTTTTTTAATGCTCTTCCCCAGCTTTTTAAATTAAAACTCTAGCATTAACTGTACAATTCTCAGTATTTAGAAAAAGCTCACCTGCATTTTGATGAAGCACATACCCAAAGTATGTTGATGTATTAGGAAGGTAAATTGAAATAAATGTGTAGCTACTGAATAAAATACATGTTTTTCAGGTGTAGATAACAGTAGTAAAATCATTAAAATAGAATACTGTTGAGGATTTGTATGATGGCTGGGAAGTAATTTCTATTTTTATTCATTTCAACACCATTACCTGTCTGTGTGTTTGATATTCAGCATCAGCCCCCTCCATGCAATTCTATACCCTTTACCTTCTTCATCGCCATCCCTCATTTTGTCTATGCAGAAGATGGTGGCTTACAGAGCTTTCTACACACTGTTGTCCTGGCTCGTATATTCTATATAGGACAGAAAATTAGTTCGTCTGTTGTGATGAAAGCATGCAATGTTTGCTCTTACTGTAGTTTCCATTCAATAGTGAGAGTTCAAATATATGGAATTTTCACTTGAATAATTGTCAAAACATTTTATCATGGGTACTTGGTTTAAAAACACGAATACTTAGTTTAAAAACTATTCTGTTTTTTGAAGGCAGAGCTAAACTAATCTGCAAACTTAGTAAGAGTGACAATTACAGCTGCCTGATCTCAAGCACTTACTTCCTACTTCTCTGCTAAGTCTCACAACAAAGCCTGTGTATGCTCCTCATTCACAGAAATGTGGAGTAACCCTGACCAAAACAAAAAAAAACCACAAAAACAAAACTGCAGGGGGGACATCACCCCATGAAAGTGGTTTAAACACTGTAGCTCTTCTTGACAAGTTGAACTCGGTGAGAGACAGGCGCTCATCGGCCTTTAGGGAGGCTGACTCTTGCCTGTGCAGAGGTAGAGTGGGTGCCTAGCTTAGTTGATGCCTTTGCAAACCTTCCCCAGGAGTGAACCACCGAGGCCACACAGCAGGTCCAGAATATCTTCTTCGTCTTAAATTTATTTCCACAGACAGCTCTGCCTCTCACCTTCTATCTGCTGGTGCTATGGGTGAGTGGGGAGTTTTTGAATGACGAGTGTGACAAAGAGGAACCAGACACTGCTAGTAGGAAGAGGCAACCTCATACCCAGCAAATTAGAATAAACTTTTATTTTACTCCTCTCTCTAAATTTTTGCCAGGAGTGTCCAAGACAGTTATATCTTTGATGTATTTATGAATAAAACCTTTGCCTTTGAAGATGTACCTATGAAATATTGCAATGAGTGTTAGCTTTATACTCAAATGATAGTTATTGTGAATGCTACTGTTGTTTTGGAGCCTTCTGAGGTACATAGAGATACAGTCAGATTACTGCACATCAGAGTAGGTACCTACTTCTACTAATTCATTCATGATTGAGATATAGTCGCCTCAGTGGTGGGATGTTATAGGATTATCATCACAAGCAATAGTAAAGTTTTATTGACATGAGTACTAGAACTTTGACTTGGTCAGATACACTGAGAAAAGCTTTATTTTTTTTCCTATTCTATTACTATTGGCCATGGTGAGAGGAATCTAGCTCTGCAAAGAGGCTGATGATGTAGGGTATATAAATACAGCAGTGAATATACAGTTCTCCATCAACATGACTTTTGTACTATGTCTTAAAATTGTTTGGTTTGGTATTATTAATGTTGCTCGAACAGAGATGTGGATGTCACACCTAAAACTTTTGTTTCGGATACAAAACCATTTGCTGTTATCTGGGTCAAAATCAGTTCCTAAGCAGCCAGGTGGCCACCCTTACATTGCGTAATTGAGATTATATTAGTTGTTCTGTCTTGTGTATTGGCATAAAAATGATGGACTCGGAAGCATGCATTGCTTTGCTACTAAAACCAAGCGCAGTACCGAATACCAATGGGAAAATGACAGGGACTCGGTTCTCTAGCAGGTCTGGTTTGTTATGCCTGGTTTTGAAATAAGCTCTCTTTTATGCACTGGGTACTTCACGTATTTGAGGTCTCTAGGCAGCATTAAGCAATTTACTCTGTAACGTTTCAATCAAGCCTGTGGTTTGTTAGAGAAGCAGAGAGTTAGGCTGTGGTGGTAAAAGCGATGCTGAAGAGGTCCTTGCTCAGAGGAAACGACACTTTATTTGTTATGAGTTACTACTCAAAATAATGGTGGCTCTGACTGCATCAGGACTCCTGAAGCTATCTTTACACTCTGCTCTCGTACAGTCTCTGTGTTACTAAAACTGGATCGGTTTTCTCTTTGTACATTCGCGTTTATTTATCCCATTTGTTCAAGTTATTACAGGTACAATTTTACAATGCCACATGTTTTTTTTCTGGGCAGAAAAAGTGGTGCTGAACTGCAGGTTTGTTCCAAATGAGGATCCGCTGTGAAGCAAAGTAGGAGCAGCAAATTATTGTCTCACTTCCTGACTTGGATCAGCGGGTGAATTTTAACCCATGGCTAAGCAGACAGTTCATTTGGCTGTTTCGGTGAGTGCAGCGACTGCTTGACTCCAGGCCAAGGATCCTCTGATTGAGGTCAGGACCACCTGCCTGGTGATGGCACTTCCTATCTCTATGACTAAAAGGGAGAGCATTTCTGGAGCTTCTCTGTGTTGTAACACAGAAAACAGAATTTTCAATGTTTAAGAGTCGGGTTTGTCCCTGTCATTTGTTCAAATCCAGTCCCGTGTAGAGCAATCTGGGTTGTTAATGTTAAATCCAGCCACCTGAAATCATGTGAAGATTTTAGTCCAGTTCCCAATGGATAGGTGCCAGTGTCACCAAATAAATAAGCAATTAAATATGTGCTAATTGAGAAAAAACGTCAAAGGGTACTTGGACTCTCCAGTTCAGTCATCCTTTTGCTATTATGCTTAACTTAGGTAGGACAAAGGTGTTACCTGTGCTGTATCTGATCAACAGATGAGGTGAAATACTGCCTGAAAGCTATCAACCTGCTACCTTTCATAAGCACTCAACTCCCTAAAAATAAAAAATATTTGTTAAAATAAGTTAGATATCACTAATGCACCTAAACTTGCAGTGGGCTTGAATGAAACGAAAATTCAAGGAATGAAAATAGATAAGGAATGAAAAATCAAAGAACCGATGCAAAAACCTGTATTTTAATGGAAATTAAAAATAACAGCAATAAATTAGGCCAGGGATAAATCTTGCGTAGCCATATAATATTTTACGCATACACAGACACACACACACTCAAATTAAAAGAGCATTACAGACTCTATAAACATTTAAAGCCAGTAGGAAGCAGTAGGAAGTGAGAAAATGAAAGCTAATCACACTGCTCAGCACCGATCCCTTGTGCAGATGCTTTATCATACAGCCTTCAGTTACACCATCACGTACTTGGGGATGATCAGGAATTTTCCAGGAAAAACTGTTTTCCTCAAAATTCAGACTATGTAATAGAAAAATGCTAGTTCTGGAACAACTGGAAGGACTTTAAAAAAAAAGGGGGAAGAGACTGTGCAGTAACCAAAAGGCAAGTCCCTGTGGCGTACACCTGAAATGGAAGTGTCCCAGATACAAGTCCTTTCACTGGTAGAGACATGCACTTTGGTCTCTTCTGGGTCAGCACCTTCTTTCCATGTTCTCTGGTACCCTGGGCTTGTTCCTCCCTCTTTTCCTCCTTCTCCTTCCCCCTTTTCATGAATAACTTTACAAAGCCTTTGTTTCACCCGCCTTTGTGCGATGGTATGCCAATGCAATTTGACAGGGCAGTGGGGCTTTTCTGCCTGACCTTCTCCACGAGCGCCCTTTTGGCATTCAGAGTAGTATGTGGGCAAAGCTTTCTTGGGGAGTTAGTTTCTACTGGTAAGATTTGCCTGTATGGGATGGTAGGTTTTATTTGGAGCACACAAATCCTAATGTGAACCCAACACTGTTGTTGTTTTCCTGTTCCTCTTCCCACCATGCTATAGTATCTCGGTGCTTAGCAAACATCTTTTATAACCTGAAATTGAAGGGATGAGATCATCCCCTTCTTTTTAATAAATCTGTATTCCAAACAAATGCGATTAAAGTAAAAAATGCCTGCTAATTTGGGGTATGCAATTAGAGATGTTGTCTGCTTGATTTTTCAACCTGTTTGGCATTCTGCATCACTCAGCATAGTCAACGCACAGTCCCATGGACTTTGTCTGAGAGTAGTGAGTGATTGACATCAGCCTACCAGACCCCGAAATTTCAAGATGGGCCTTCATAATATGAAAATCTCAGTTAATCATTACCTCCTGAGGCAACCTTCCCCACACTGTAGAAGCTTTGAGGTGAAAGGGGAATGGAAGCAAACTCAGCAGGCAAAATTCAGCTATCGCCTTGCCACAAAGCCCTGCTTTCTCTTCTTGTCATTCTCCACCTCATAGATGAACCGTACCCAATTCTGTGGCAAAGTAGACAGGAATCTAGTGAATAAAAACTACAAAGTTCTGATCTGTCCCCGGAGGAAGGATAGCTTGCAGGGTTTCATTTCTGGTTCAGAAAATTCATGGAATAAAATCTGTGTGGTCATGTATCTTAACGTATGGAGACTGAATCGAGGTTCTTTGAAACCCTCAGGTTAGTCATTTCCTTAACATCCCAGTGCCTGATGTTGCGGCTGGTGTTGAGTACATAACACGTTACCTTAGTTCGGTGATGACACACACACACACTAACAAATTTAAAAAATGTTTTGAGTCAGCTCAGAAATACTTCTCTTGAAGGTCATTTAATTCTTTTTAGCATTAGAAAGCAGACTCTATTCCGAATAAAAAGCAATAATGATGCAGCTCAACTTTATCTGCTAAAAATAATGAAATAAAACATTTTGACTTTCAGAATTTCTACCATGTTTCAAATGAAATTCAACCTAGCTTCTCTGGACACCCTGCAATTACGCATCCTTGCTCTTCGCTGGCAACCGTTTTGCTATGCTTACCCTGCCAGTCCCTTTTCTCCCCTTCAGGCTCCTCAACCGAACGGTTTCTCTCTGCTTTTTCTGCACAACCTCTGTGTCTCCTTACCTAATCGGTCCCAGGCTCCTTCCTCCAAACACCAGTCCCAGTTTTCCTCTCCGGACTGCTTGGCTGCTTCTGTCACAGGCTGGATTTTTTTTTTTTTTTCCTCCCCATCATATTCATGCAGAGACCTTTCTTCTTGACACAACCTTCAAATCGTTCGGAGCTTAGAAGAGATAGGATTCCTACCTCTCAGATCTTGTGCCAAAGCTCAGGCTCACAGGGAAAATTTGGAGGTGGGGATTAAAGGGGAAAACTAGCTTCACCACTGTATCCTTAAGCTTCTCTTCGCAGCGAGGGCCAATCTTCAGCGATTCCTTTTTCCTGCTAGAATAAAAGAAATCATTACCAAGAGTGTGTTCATCACAAAATTTCTAATATTTACAGGTTAGCCATATTTGGATAAATTTCAGAGAGAGAGTGGGAAAGGCACTTTTTAAATAAAAAAAGGTCACGTTTTCAGTCTGTGCTTCAAAGCCTGAGGGCAGCAGAGCCTTTCAAAGGAAAAAGTTTCCATTTTTTTAGTATGAGCAAAACTGTTTATTTTTCCATAACCTTGTTCTTGGAAATGGACAAATTGTTTTGGCAGGTATTTTCAAAATAATCTGCCTGGTACAGACAGTCAGCATATCAGTTTTCAGCCTAAGTGATGATGTTTTTTCTACAGCTACATGCAAGAGAAAATATGGTCTCTGCTGAGAAATGTTTGCCAACCCCAATACAAGGAACGGCAGCGCATCCACCTTAGAATATTGTCACAGGTTATGTCCGTTGAGGATTTCTCATTTTTTTTCAGACATTAACTGCCTCATGGAAAGGCAACAGGGTCAGTGGCTATTACTGTCCTATTTTAGAGGCAGAGAAACTAAAACAGGAGGAAAGGAGAAAAAAATCAGGAGTAGAATCCAAAAACCCTGATCTGATTCTTAGTCCCCCATTTATGCACCCGCTGCCGCCGCCTCCGAGCGGTGTTACTTGCGCGACGGTCCTCCGGTCTGGAGTATTGCTGGTATTCTTCGCGCTACACGGAGCTTCACGTCAGACGTAACATCCCTTTTGTATTTTCGAACTCTCCGTCATTGAAAGTTTGGGGGGGCTTACGAGAGAGGGCACAGCGGGTGCAGGAGAGATCTGCAAACAATAGTTTAATTCAGCTAAGAACAAGCAGCCTCCCGCATTCAGCCCTGCGGCTCGCACCAGTACATCCGTACAGCATAAAAAACCGGTGCACGTATTTCTGAGGGGCCTGGTGCAACTCGGGGACAAGGCCCTGCGGAACAGAGGGGTGTGGGGGGCAGAGCTGTGGCAGGGCTCTGCCACTTGCCGGTGTGACCAGCTGGGTGATGGCCACCGCCTTTGCTGTTGCCCCAAGCGCCCTGGCTGGGGTGAACCCCTGCGAAGGCACAAGCCGGAGGCCTGAGGTAGACAAGCTGCGTCAAAGTTCACGCCGCTGTCTGGCTTGCTTAGGAGAGCGAGAAACACAGTTCAGTGTTAACAGCAAGTGATGGGCTAGTCCCATGCAGACGAAGAATCTTTGCTAAAATCCACCCCAACAGCAATAACAAATTCCTGAGCTTAAACTGCGGCCCCCTCTTTAGAGAGAAAAAAAAAAACAAAAAAGGAAGAATCGCCAAATCAAACTGCTGACTCCTTTTTTTTTTATCAAAACACCGCAGCATACATCTTAACAGCCCTAAGTAAATCAAACGCGGGACCAGCTGGAACTGGCCGGCTCTTGACCCTCCCTTGGTATCAGGTGTGTGCTGCGCTTCTCTGGCAGATTAATTTATGATCTCAAGTAACTCGGAGCCCCTAAAACTTTCAGTACGGCTGTTCTGTTAGGGCGAGGTTGAAGGTTTTCTTTGGAAAGCGTTGCCGCTCAAAAAAGCTGGAGGTCTTCCCGATCGACAGAGATACTCCCCTGCTGATGTCAGTGACTTTGTTCCCTCTAGATCTCTTATTTTTAAACTCACCCACGATGTGACTATGGGATGAAATTTGGAGGTATGGCCAAAGCCTGCATGTGTGCATCTGAGCGATTGTCAGTCCCCTTTTGCATGTAGAGCTTCCTCTTTGCAGGGATTTGGTAGTGTTTATAGAAATGCATTCCTAAATAAACCTCTCGGCTCAAAAAAAAAAAAAAAGGGGGGGGGGAGTGTGCACAGAGCGTGCCAAATTGAGAGCAGCTCGAGGGGGCTCTACCTGCCGCGCGTGATCAGCGGCAGCTCCGAGGAGAGCGTGCCCGTGTGTGTAATCAATATAATCTATGGCGAAAGAAAGCCTGGGTGTTTCTGTGGGGGAAAGAGATTTAGAAAGAAGCTCTTTAATTATTACCTGCGGAGAAGTTAAAGTATAACTCGGCAGTAACACACTCCAGTCCCTGTGTTGGCGGGGGGGACGGACGGACACAAGTCAGGCATCTAACCTGCCTGAGGTCTGTACTGGGAGAAAAAATAAAATAAAATTAATGAGAAAAAAGTAATGAAAACAAATTAGTGGAAAAAATAAAATTAATTTTAAAGGGAAGAGGGGGGAAGCCAAACAGAAAACGTTAGCGAGGCAAAAGCAGAGAGAAAAGGAGGTCGCGTTTCAGGCCGCCGACCTCTCTTTGTGCTGAGCGCACGGGAGCCGCCGAACAGGCTCTGGAGCTGTAGCACCCACGCGTGACCCTGTGCTCGCTCCCCCACCCGTGTTTATAGCCCCCCTCCCGAAGCGACCTCGGAGCCGCCGCCGACGGCGCAGCCCCGCGCATCTTGGGCGGGGGGGGGTGGGTGGGTGGGGGGTGGGTAACCCCAGCGCTACTTTTGCATCTCCTCGCCCCTGTCGGAGATCGCCTCCCCCCTAAAAAAAAAAAAGAGAGGAGGAGGAGAGCCCCGGGGCTTCCAGGGTCACGCCGATCCGGCGTTGTATGTGTAGGTATAACGTACATTTTATTTTTCTGAGGGAGTTTGCTCCTTCGGCAGGTCGATGTGTTAATTAAAAGTTGGTCCAGATTGGTCGCTTGCAGTCCCAGATGCGGCGATTAGCACATAAAGAATTTTTTTTTTTAAGATATCGGAATATAAAAACTCAGTCGAAACCCCATTTCCTCCTTACTATTAGCTAGCACTCGCACAGGAGAAAATCATTAGAGGTATAATTAAATATGGGTCTATTTTTGAAGAGTGTCCTGCAAAATAGCCCCAAAATATTATGTGGTAATTTGATTTTTTTTTTTCCTTTGGCACTACAGGTGCTAGCTATGTTTTCCCTTCATTTCCCACACCATGTATATTAAACAGGGAGGGAACATCGCTCCATTGTCGGTGATGACCCCAGACTTCGCCGGAATATTTTGCTCCTCGGTGTAAAATTGCGAAGTGGGTCTCGCTCTAAAATTCGCTATATTGGTTTTTATAATTACCTCGTGGTCTAAACTTTTTCTCATCCTATTTCTTAAAGGAAAAAAAAAAAAGGAAAGGAAAAAAAGACATAAACTAACTTCGCTGTCACCGTATTAACATCTCTGTCTCAAGCCTAGGCTTTCAGCAACTTTGCTTGGATCGGGTCCTGTGCTTCTACAGTCGCCCTGGTGTGGCGTGCGTTTGCTCCTGCCTGCCTGCCTGCCCTGCCTGCAGCTTGGCCCGAGGCTGGCTCTTTGCAGGCCTTGCTGCCGCTGCACCCCCCCGCCCGGCCGTGCCCCCCCTGCCCGGGCGCTGACTCCCGGTTCGCTGCAGCGTGTCCCCCAGCCGCATGGCACCGGGGAGCTGGTCCTTCCCACCCTGCGGTGTAACCGCTCGGATTTCCATGGAGAAGCCGAATAACGCCTTCTGTTATTTATTGCCGGGGGGAAAGACAGACAGAAAGACAGAAAGACAGACAGAAAGAAAAGACAGTCAGGAAAAAGCAAACAGACTACCTCAGGCGGCTGCCCCCCCTCCTTTCATCCCCAAGATTTTATCCTTTTGTCCGGAATATTTCCTCCGCGTTCAGTAAAACAACAGTTCGCGGCGCTGCTTTGCCTCCTGGCGGGGCTGACCTCCTCACACCCCCCGGGGGCAAGGAACCCCGCCGAGCCGGGCCCAGCCGCCGCGCTGCACGCCGAGGAGGCGGGAAGGGCTGTGATTTGAACCCAAGCCCGGGTCTCGCTGTTACGAGGCGCGTGTATTATTACGATTATATTTTTTCTCTCCTTTGTAGGATACAGAAGGTGAATAATGAAATCCCTCTGCGAATAGTTTATGAGCCATGAGATTGGAAATGTCTATGGATAGACCCGGGCGCCAGGCTAAAAAACCACTGGAGGGGATCCGGGAGCCCGGCTTTGCCGTGCCCGACGCGGAGCCCGGGGGGCCGGCGGGGCCCCGGGGCGCCCCCCGCTGCCCCGCTGCTGCCAGCAGCGGCAGCCTGCACCGGGGGTGGCCGTGTGTCCGGCCATGTGTCCGGCCGTGCGCCCCGCCCCGGGCAGAGCTATAGGAAGGGGAGCGATTAAATCCGTGAGGGGCTGCCCGCGGCGCACAAAAGAGCGCGCGCGCTGCTGGCAGCGCCTTCTGCCCGCGCCCCCCGCGCGCTGCCTGACGCGGGGGTTCGGCGCGCGTCCCCGCGCGACTTCAGCAAACGTGCTAAAAGCCGCTTTCCCCGGCGTTTCTGTGCGGCGGGTCGCGTACGCGGGGACGGGGCAGGAGCGGGCGGGTTGGCGCTGCCGCTTGTGTGTGTGTGTCCCTTCGGTTCCCCCCGTCGCCTTTACACGGGCGAACATTTCACGGAAAGTCGGTGCCAGGGGCCGTCCGAGGGCACCGCTACCTCCCCGCCCCCCCTCCAAAAAAAAAAAAAACCCACCAAAAACAAAAAAAACCCCAACCCACGCCAATCAGCTCGGCTCAGTGTCCGCCATCGAGAAAAGCCGCCAGGGCGCGAACCGGCACCGTCCGTCCTGCCGGTCTGGGGGACAGGGGTGTGTTTCTTTAGAGGGGTCAGCAGCCCCCCCGGCGAGCCCTGCCGGGCACCTGCCAGGGGAGGGAGGCAGAGAGGGAGGGAGCTTCTTCATAGCTGCCGCGGGAGGAGCCTTAGCGGCAGCAGTCCCCCCGCTGACAGGGACATCAGTGGCCCCCAGGGACAGGCAGCTGTCGTGAGGAGGGAAGGCCAAAAACTGCCCATACCCCCCCGCCCATTAACAAAAGATGGGGCGAGCGGAGGGGTGCCGGCCCCGGGGCAGCCTGAGGGCGCGTTCCTAGAAGGCCAGGCTGGGTGCGGAGGCTTACGCGTGACGAGCCACGGGTACCGGCGTCCACGCGTGCGTGGAGCTCCGCGGCGCCGGGGCTGGGGGGTGTGTAGAGGAGTGCGGGAAGGCCCGGGCGGCGTGTGCCGGCCGCCGCCGTGGGGGTTGCACCGCGGGAGTGCGGAACCCCCCCCAGACAAGTGTTTCATGGGGCTTTCTCTCTGATGGGCCCATCGCGCCGTGGCTGACCCAAAGCCCCAGGCAAACACTTCATTCCTACCAAAATAACACACCCCACACCCCATAATTCCGACCTGTTCTCTTTCTATTCCCCACTTGCTTTGAAAGTGAGGGCACACTCAGGAAAGCCCGCACACCTTCCTCCTTCACCTCCACCCGATATCGCGTGGGGCCCCCCACCCCAAAAAAACCCACCCAAAACCAAACAACACAGAAACCAACAAACAAAAACAAAACCCCCGCAAACGCACCGTATTTCCAATTTGCAGTTAAAATCGGTGCTAATCCGGTCAGTCCCTGCCCCTGGCTGGGAAGGCAGGGAGGGAGGATGTAACACGGGGGGGGAGGGGGGGGGGAAACAAAACCAATCCCTCAAATAAACAAACAAACAAGAATCTCGCGCACAATCACAATAAAGTGAAATTCCTTCCTACACACCCACAACTTTAGCTCTGTCTGCTGCCTGGGGGGTTTTAATCTTGCAAAGAGAAAGGGGGGCTCCCTGCGCAAAATTACGCCTTCTCCTCTCATTTGTTCGCTGATTCCATCAAAAAGTTCGCTATTTATAGGCTACAGAGACGAACCTGGAGTAATACAAACCCTCCCGTGTTGTTCCCCTCGCAAAGTGGCCGGTCCTGAAGCATCTGATCGGGTGGGGGGGGGTGTGTGTGCCTGCGTGAGGGAAAGAGAGCCGCACAGCGAGCCCTGCCATCAAAAAGGGGAAAGAAGATCTCAAGCTGAGAGACTTATTAATTGCTAAGAGCTGCTCGGCCACCAGCCATGTGAGTACCTAACAACCAGCACCTTTTGCACAGATGGTCAGCGATCAGGCACAGACACTTTCTGTCCTTTTCTTCCTCCCTCCCCCCCCCCTTTTTTTTTTATTCCCCTCCTGTCTCCCTCCCTCCCACCTTTTCTTTTTTTTTTTTTTAATTTTTTGCCTTTTTAGTTTGAGTTTGCATGGTTTATTCCTTCCGAAGAGGAAGGCATGAAACGTGGGCGAGCGCGGGGGAGAAAATGTGTCGGAGAAGAGGAAGGAAGGAAGGAGTGGTGGAGGGAGAGGCGGAGGAGGAGGAGGAGGGTTTGTTAAGCGATCGCCTTGTCCCCTGAGTCCGAGCCGGCTGGGAATTAGTAACAGGGAGATAACGGCGGTTGTATCCCTCCCTCTTCCTCCGCTCTTCCTTTCCTGGAGAGCTCAGACCCTCCCCACCCCCCCGACAATTATCACCCGGGCATCAGCGCGGGTAACGAGCTGTATTCATGAAGCCCCATTAAAAGGGAAATTTAAAAAAATAAAATTAAAAAAGACGAGAGAGGGAGCGGGGGCGTTGGTAGCTCCGCGCACAGCAGCGAGGGTCCGTCAGCCCCCAGCCCGCTGCACGGGCAGGCGGAAAGCGCTCGGAGCGCTGCTCGGGCCCGCGGGTTGTGCGTGGGATTTTGGGGAGGGGGCGAAGGCCCCCCGGCCCCCTCGCCCCTTCCACGGCCGGGGCGGCAGCGCGTCCCACGCACACCTATGCTCCTTCCCCCACGCGAGGTCTCGCGCTTTTCAGGCAGTCCCAGACCTCGGCGTGGCACAGTGCGTGACATCAAGCCCCACGCATCAGGCAGGGCACGGCACGTGGGTTTAAGAAATGGTACAGTTGATCCGAGGGGGAGAAAAAAATGCAACCTGTAATAGGAAGCGCGGCTCTCGGGAAGGTAGGTGTCCTGGTCTGTGGAGGAATGCAGGGCTGGGAAACTCCTCGCGTGGAAAGGCGGGGTGTGGACAGGGAAGGCGAATTTGCTTCCAGCGCGGAGAGGCGCTTTTCTAAACCCACACTCGAGCTCCAATCACACACTCCCAGGTTAGCGCAGCATTAAATTAACAGGGTCGGGGTTACCCAGGGCATTACACGGTGTGCCCGGGATGTAACCTCTGCTCATTTACACACAAAGAAGAGGGAGAGACGGAGTTACCCCTTTGGAAAGCCAAAGAGCACGGTGAGTATCGGTAATTTGTTCCCCTCCCTCACACGCCTGCGAACAAAGTTCAAAGGCAGCCGGTGCGCCGCTGGGTTTGGGTCCGTCGCAGCCCCCTTCGCTCCCTCCCAAACGCGGACCAGCCGGGTTTGGTGCGGGGACTTGCGGCACAGCCCCTCCGCAAAGCGGCGAGAAGAACTTGGGGCATCTCGGTTATAACTTTGCTGCTTTACGTAGGGAAGGGGAAGAAAAAAGAAAGAAAAAAAAAAAAAAGGAGGACTTGGATCCAGCGCTGTTTATAGGCGGCGTTAAAGCCGCCTCCGCGCTTAGCAGCCCTGGAAAGGAAGCGTCAGAAAACTGGCTGCCTTATTGATCCAAGGTGCCGGACGCTCACAGCCGTGCCGGCCAGGTTGGAGCTACACGGTCACGGCTCCTCTCGGGTTAGGCAGCGACGAGAGGAATAGGACCCGTGTTTTGCTGACCACTAGCCCGGGCACGATTCAGTTCCCACGCACAGATATGGGGCACGAGGGCGTGGGATGGAAGCCTTTCCCCTTTCCTCTCTGACAGGCATACAACGCAGGGCACCCGCAGAGCTGAAAGTGGGCCAGGGCTGCGCGGTAGGTATCAGGTGGCACAAAGCAGAGGAAAGAAATCCAGTTAAAAATACACTAGTTGAAATCAGAGGACGAGCTTGATTTGTTTGGGGTTTTTTTTTTCCCCCTTTTTAAGCAAAGGTGCACGTTAGAACAAGCTGGAAGCACTTTGTGCCTGACGGTATCCCCCACGCCCATTGCAAATAAAGCAAGAAGCTTGCTCTTTCTTTGCATCTTTTAAACCTTGTTTTAATTAGAATTGCTAAAGTAGGACACCCCGGTGGAAGATGTTTTCAAGTATCCACCTACCTCTCTGCTGTAAGCAGAATTGCTGTCTGCTAAATTGCTTGAAACGCAAAAATCTGCCCCACCTCCAGCTTGTTTTGGCACCAACTCACCCTTTCCCCCCCGAAATTGCAATCGCTTATGAAAGGTTACTCCATGAAGGAGAAAAAAGAGAAACCCCAAACAACCAGCAGTAATGAGATGAGTGGACTCCGAGAGCCTGGCTTTGCTCTGCGCAGCAGAGAGCGTCCCTCAAAACTAATGTTTTTTTGTTGTTGCTGTTGTTGTTGGGTTGTGTGTTGTTTTTTTTTTAAGTCCCAAATTGGGCGTATCCTTACCCTTCTCCTTTAATTTATTTGATTAAATCATAACAAAAACAGATTCATCAGCTTCTCGTGCTTCCTCACATGTAACCGTACGAGCCCTTCTCTATGGAGTTAAGTAATTGGCTTCAGTTAACTAAGGGCACAGGCTGGGCTGAAGTTTTACCCCCCCGTTCCGAGAGCAAGCATTTCGGGCAAACGCGTGTTACAGCTGTACCTCACGCTCCTCATTTGCCAACCGCAGGTTTTTAAACTATCTCATTCCCCACCTTTCTCTGATTTGGCTAATGAGGGTGGCCAGGGCAGGGGCTTGCGCCCAGCCCTGCTTAAACTCGGGACCGCTTCTGGACCGCCTCCCGTGGGTATCCACGTCCCATTGCGGCTAGCTGCCACTCCCGACTGAGGACTAGATTAATTTCGCTTTCAGTTCTGTTAGCTCACTTCTAGCTTAAATTAGAAAGAAAGAAAAAAAAAAAAAAACCCCACAAACCACTCTAAAAGTTTCTCAGGCAAAGCTCGGGTTCCCTTTGGTTATTACCCAAATGAAGAAGCGCGTCAATTAACTCTTTTTAATTTGGAAATGCCTGCCCGAGAAAATGATAATTCTCCGTCCTTCTCTAAAAGGTAGTTGCAGGGTGGCATTTAGTGCATGCGGTCCCCTGGTGACCTAACGACAGGGTTACACCCCTGCCCCCTCGGTTTCGGTCCCAAGTTAGGCAGCAACGCCGGGCACCCGTCACGGCTTCTGGGGGTGCCGTCGCTGCTGCCTGTCCTGCCCAAATCTCTCCCCCCCCTCTCCCTTCCCTCGCACCTTGCCCGCAGCCACGCGGGTTTACACCTCGGCTGGGCTCTCACGGCCCCGCGGCGCCTGCAGCCAGCACAGTGAAAAAAAAGAATTAATTTTGTGTGTCCCCTCACCGAAAAGAGGGGCAGGGCCCCATAGGAGCGGGTAAGGAGGGCGCCTGCAGCTCTGCGGGGTGTTTAACTGCTGAGAGAGGGAGCGACAGGTTCGCGAAAGGACGGCAGTCGGTCAGGGGGTGTGCGGGGGGGGGAGAAGACCGTCCAAAAATGGAGCTTAGTGACACTGGAACAAAAGTTTAACGTTGCCGTGAGGGGCACAGGCGCTCTGCAGTGAATCGGGGGAGCTGCTGCCTGGCCTTGGTCTCTCGCTCGCCAGTTTCTTGTGGTCCCCAAAAGCCCCAGAGCTGCCCCGCGGAGCGGCCCCGGCTCCGGGACGCGCCAACGGCGGGTTTGGGGTCGGACACGTGTTGGTCCCCCGCGAAGCGGGTACCCCCGGCCCCCCGCGGGGACCCGCCGAGGATGCTCCGGGCAGGGCTGGGGCAGGCAGCGAGATACGGCTGCGCGGCGGGGGGAGCGGGGACATCCGCCCCACCCCACCCCCCCCCCCCGAATTACTTCACCGTTGCTTTTGAGGGCGCGGCAGGAGCGGGTTCTTGGTGGTCGGGCACAAACCGGACCCTGAACAAGCCCGAGGGGGGAGGGGGCCCACGGCCACCCCGGGGTCCAGGACGCCCCGCGTGGGTCCCCCGCTGCGGCAGCCGCCGGGGACGCTGCCGGCTGGGGCTCTGTGGGCGGGGGGGGGAGTGTCCCGGGGCTGACCCGAAAAGGGGGGAGCCCAGCCGTCCCCTCCCCGGCACGGCCCTTTGTTCTTTGCCCCTTTGTCCTCCCTCTCCTCGGCGTTTGCCCTAAGTTTCCGGGGGGCTTGGAAGTGGGGGGCAAAGTTGCTGAAAGCTGAGGAAACACAGTAAGTGGATGCCGGAGCCGGCAAAAGAGGTATGGGGGGGTCCCTTCCCGGGGCTAGCAGCCGTTCCCCAAATTCTGTCGCTTTGTCTAACTTGCCCAAAGGATCGGTGTGTGGCGGGCCGCACTCGCCCTGATGCTGAGGCAGAAGGGGAAAATGGGCTCCCATGGCCACGGCACAGCCCTTAGGGACCGGGCACCCCCTTTCCGCCGTGTGAAAGCATTCTGGTGGGAAACTGTCCTTTCTGGTGGGAAAGGGGGGGGGGGGAAAGTCGGTGACCACATTGTAATGAGATGAGGTGGTAGGTCAGAGAGACCTGTGAAATTCGGAGATTTTTGAATGTTGGATTTTAGGGCGCACATATTGGTTTGAGTTGCCCAAACCCAGGATGGATTTGTCCTCATCGCTTGCCTTTTGGCGTTCTCCCTGTTTGCTTGACAGGACTGTAGCAAAACATTGTCAGGAGTTAAACAAGTTGGCGCTTACTTGCAAAGCAGGTGGAATAATCTTAGAGAGCAACATCGCGGCTTAAAAGACAGCTTCAGCATGGTTAATGGGAGATCAAACAGTATGATTTGGTATTGAGAATAATAATAAAACTTCCTTGGAAAAGGAAAACCTCTTTGCTGAATACAGTATGGTATAACCTTATCCTGCCTTTGCTAATCATAATTAAATGCTAGAGAGCTGCAAGCTTATTTTACCTTGCATTAAGAAATCACCAGTAACTTTGCAAGTATCAGTTATCACAGGATTCTCGCCTCTCCCTCTCATATATGAAAGTAGGAAAATGCTTTGTTTGGGTGTTGGGCATTAGGAAAGCTGATGTGAAAGGCAGTTTTAATATGGAGTAGGTCACAACAGGTTATGGACAGAGCCGGATTTGAGTCCTGAACTCCAGGACACTTCTCTGACAGTACTGTTACGCTCCCACTTTTACAACCCAGGATCTAATGGGTGAACACAGCACTCTGGCATTTGTTGAAAAGCTGCTTGAATGTAATTCTCATATTTCTTGTAATCAAGAGAATGACCATAAATATTTATAGCAGCATAATGTAAATTTACTATTTTTATATACGTAGAGATCCTATACAATTATTTTTAAAAAAAATTATTTTCACAGTGCTTTTGTATTAAATAAAAAGTCTAAACTGTTTATGCTAGTGAGCCAAATTTCCAGAATTTGTATACATTTTTCTGATGTCAAACAAAACAAAGTTTTGAAATGAGGTGAGATAAGGTTGGAGTTGACTAAGTAAACATTTTAGATTAGGATTTTTTTTACATGCATATGCTAATGGGGATCATACCATCTTTTTGGCAGATGTTAAACCCCAGGATCAATTTTTGAAATGAAATGGGTTTTGTTTTGAGGTGATGTGGGGCCTGTTCTTCTGGCTTTGTTGTTTCCTGACGTTGAGGGGATACAATCCCAGTGAGAAGCCTGGGAACCTCGCAACTGGAAAATCCAGCTTTAGGTATTTCAAGCTGGAAACTCAAACCCAGAAGCTGTCCTTGAAAACTTTGACCTTTATTATTTAAGACCATGGTTCACAGTTGCGTGTAATGATCGGGCACTAGCAAAGTAGGGAAAGATACAGGCATCATACTGGATGCTTTGGTGATGCTTCCATTTTCTAGCTGAGTGTGTCTCTGCACCCAAGTCTACTAGTTTATTGCTTAAATCCAGAGGCCAGCTGTGTTACTTACTATTCTGTTTATATCCCAATGCTCATAATGCGTTGTTGCAATATCCAGGTAAAAATGTTCGATGCCATTTACAACAAGGAATCTGCCTTAAGCGATACCATAATCAGTAACAACTAACGTTACCGAGAGCAACAGTTTCCACAAATGACTTATCGCCACAGGAGTTAACAACGGTACAGCTGTAATTGTGTTCAAAACTAAATAAAAGCAGACATCCAAGAAGGAGAATATAAATTCAATTGCAAAAATGGATTTTACAGAATGCTGCGTGTGATCGATAGCAGTTGCTTCTGTCTTGGTAATGACGGCGGTTAGAGGGCCAAGTGATGCTAGTGGGTACTTGTTTGAATAGAGGGTTTCTGCAGCATGAGAAAAATTCATTTCTGACTCAAAAGCATCCACTGAAGAAAGGGTGGTTGCATTTATTCGTGTGTTAATCCTCCTTTTTTGGTCATGCTTTTTACTCATGTACGTAGATTTCTTTTCAGTAGATGAGAAATGCATATATATTAAAAAAACCCTAAAAAACCAAACAACCCAAGTAGACAACCCCCCGCTACTTCCCCTGGAAACTCTGACATCGAATGCAAGTTACTAAATATTGCACTGGATTTCAGAGGGCAAACCTAAACATATAAAGATGGTTTGGGATTTTGTTGTCTTGGTTTTTGGAGCAGGGGACAAAGCTACTGAGTTGTCATAGTTCGCTAAACTACAGAGTTGTTTAAATGAGACGTCAGGCAAGATTTTTTACCTCTGAATTTTTATCATCTGCGTCTGTTGATAAATACTTGCAGCAAATGAGGGGAAAATAATACATTGCTTTCCTTTTTACTTCCCTTGCACTTTTTATTCTATCCAACCAGTTCCAAGCAGCATCGGTGCAGAGGAATACGGTATAAAACCAGAATGAGGAGGAGATTAAAAATGAACACTCTCTGCTTTATAATAGATACGTCTAGGTATAGGTGTGAATGAATACTGATTCATTTATACAGTTCTCAAATGGAAAAGCCTTAAGTTTACAACAAAAGTAAACAGCATGTCGTACTGCATTTAGCAGATGTTGGTGAGCTAACTTTAGGAAAATGAAGAGCAGCTGTCCCCTCGACACCCTTGCAGAAAATTAGATCTTGCCAGAAAGGAAAAGAGAGCGTGTAACTATAGGAGTTATGTTGAGAATGGAGGGTTGACAACTTTAGTATTGTACTTCTTTTCTTGTAATAGTTTATCTCAGTCTTAAAAAAAATTTTTTTTTTCTTGTAAATGCCCATGTTTTATTGTGTTGGTGTATACTTCATAAAACGAAGAGAGTCTCCAGAATAATACAGAACTCAGGTTTTCAAATGTTACAAGGGCCTTTGTGCTTACTACATGTGTAAAATTGCTGCTAACCACGGTAAACAGTGGTACATGTTGGCTAAGATTCAATTGCTGAATAAATAGGGATTTAGATTTTTTTTTTTTTTTTTTTTACTGCTATGTCATGTATGGAGAGACCTGGAGCTTGTTTCATCATGCAGGTACAGGAGTATGCTTAGGAAGCTGACTGAATGTAGTAAATATATTTTCAACAAATACTGGTGATAATGATGTGTTTCCATCCAGGTATTTAATCTGTTTTGAAATTTGTCTTATTCCTAATAAATAGAGTAGTAGTATCAAATTTAGAAAGTACTTCCCCATATTTATATTCTGTCCCAAAACCCCTTTTATTCAAAGCACAAAAATAGGTATTTCTCTGTATTTTCTTAGTGACTCACAACCCTAAGATGCAGCACTGACATAATACACGTGATCTCCCTCCCTTGAAATACTTGCAAGAACAGTACGTTATTGCCTATGCACGGGTTTTCTGAACGTACATCAGTAATGCGTAAGTGGCTCTGGCTTTAAGCACAGAGGCAGGAAAGATGATAAATCAATGTAAGTTCATTCTAAGTAACTGATTAAGATAGAGGCTCGGTTCTGTTTCCATTGCCGTTAACACCAAAACTCTCGTGACTTTGAGGACTTCCTCTTGCTGTTTGGATTGTGGAAATGCTCTGAAATCTCAGCCAGCGTTTTGGTTTCGTTGTGCAGGACTACATAGGAGTAACATAATCTTCTTTGTTGAATACTGTGGTTCCAGGCCTTAATTTTTTCACAGACTTCTACTTAATATTTTTCTATTTCTTACCACGCAGGAGGAGGTTTGCACTCCTCTCTCCCTTCTCCCCAACAACAGTTATCATGTCCGTGAGTGGCATATTTGGTATTTTGTGTTTAACTCTTTCAAGCCTTCATCCAAACGCACAATAACGATTTATTTTTTTTCCCCACTTTTATCAAATACAAATCCTTCCATTGGTGCCAGTCTTGGGAAGCTGCCAATGAACTGTTGCCAAGTTTAACATCCATTAATGAGGACTGTTAAAACGGGTGAGGAACTTACAGGTTTTCTTCCAGTTAGGAAAATGTTGGAGTAGAACTGAACTAGGTAATTCCATGCATATGCTTATCTGTCAATGCTTTCTGAACAAATTATATCACTATTTAGCATCTTTTCTTCACCTTATTCTTTCATATTTTTGTATACACAAGAAAAGAGTGAGACATCTAAAATATGCTTGAAATTTATAATTAAAAATACATATCTTTAAACAGGGAATGAAAGTGGTGCAGGCTTCTGAATCAGAAATTAGAAAGTCTTTTTTTCTATTTCTAACCTGAATTTTCTCTGCATAATTTTCTTCCCTCCTCCCTCCCTATTCATCCTGTCCACTTGAAAAAATGTTGGAAGAAGTAGTATGTTTCTTAGTAGGATCCAGTGTAGTGACTCCTCCATGTTCGAAGGATGCTCGGAGCTCTTCATACGATGTCTGATTTCATCAGTAGAAGGTGTTAAATATTTTTAGGTTGATTGAGTCTTTTACATATGGCAAAAAATACAGTAATCCAGTGATGGTTTCCCCTGACATACGGAAATCAAAAGGTTTTGCAGCTGTACATGTACATATACTGCTACTGACATCAGGTAATTCTGGGGTAGGTGGTGGTGTATTCAGGGAAAAATACAAATAAGTGGAGGTTATGCTTCTAAATTTAGGTGATACTGACTTCTCTTATATGCTCAGTAGATAAATTTGTACTTTTTTTCCCCTAATCTGTAATAACATCTATCCAATGGAATAAATGAGATAGATAGATACAGAGATCTATGACACACATATAGATATACGTATATGTGTGTGTATATATATATCTGTCACATCACAGCCAGGGAAAAATTTACTCAAGGAGACAAGCTTGCTTTAAAGGAAGTGCCACATAAAAGAGGAAATCATTGACACTGTAGCATCCCACCTTCCTTAAGCATAACTCCATTGATCTAAGTAAGGATCACCAGTGGTACCCCCATGTAAGTGAGAGTGACCACAGTGGCTGAATTATTTCTCAGTTCCTTTACCCATGACCTAGCAAGTAAATTTGCATCAATATGTCAAAACCAAAATTCTTTAAGCGGAAAAACATGTAATAGATTCAACCTTTAAATGCTGGGGATTGGGGTTTTTTTGATTGTTTGTTTTGTAGCAAGCAGCATTCATAGAAATATATTCAAGGCGAGGGGGAATAACTGGGGCACTCTGATGGAACTGGCATAGATCTTTCCTGAACTAGTAGAAGATGTAGAACAAACCACTTGTCATTGCAGTGCTAATATCTTTAGAATCACACCGAAGTTCATCTGATCTGTAAATTTGGCATCACATTCACTGAAATCACTGAGATTAATGTTCCACAGTCTGGAACTTCTGCAACCACACCTAACTTCTATGAATGGTTTATTTTGATATTATAGGTTAAAATGTTTGGGTAAAACAGACATGGTAAACCTGTGATTGATTATAATACTTGACATTTAATGAGTGAATTTGATCTATGCATCCGAGGGGTATAAAAAACATAACCTTTACTTTCATATACGGAAACTGAGGCACAGAGAGAGAAGTGACTCTCAGAAGTCCAAATTCCCGGTGATATGTTGGTGATGGATTTAGGAATACAGAGCAGGTTGCGTACACCTGCTACGTACACGTTGTAGCCTCGTAAAGCACATGCATTTTTATGATGCCTTCACAAGCGACTAAAACCTTGTTCCAACCGTTTCCTCAAGAGCTCTTTTAGCGGCAATGCTTCATTCATCAGTGACTATAAAGCTTGTACCCTGTGGTCACCTGTATGAGGATTGGAAGACCTGTTTGTCTTTCCAGTGCCCAAATAAGTTCTTGAATATTAACTCCTGTATTTATATCAGCAGCATTACCTGCAATCAGCTGGAATTGCTCTTGCAACAGCAATTTGTTGCACTGAGGCCGCAGGGAGGAAAACAGGCATCCCATGTTGCACATCCTCTGCAGCAGCATAAAGCCGAGAGACAAAAACCAAGGCGTAAGCGGGAAATAGTGAAGGGCCATTTTCATTGGGCTTGTACCTAAAGGATTGTCCCAAGAAACAGTATATACTGCTGGAATAGAAGAAACTCTTTCTGGACGTTAACTCTGGGTAGTACACTGCAACGGTACCTTAGCCAGTAATGGGATATCCTACCCGCGCAGGTAGGAATGTAGAGCAAGTGTCTCCTAACAACTGGAAATTAATACACCAATCTCTCAAAAAGTCATTATTCATGCAAAAGAAGCCAAAAAAAAAAAAAATTGGTTCAGGAAAAATTGTGTATCCTACCGTGTACCTGGCTGTAACAAGGGTTAGGAATATGGTTTTATATTAACAGCTATGAAAATAATTGATTGTTGAATGTGGCCGTGGTTTTTCTTTTTCTGTAGTCTTAGCTGAACACACATGTCCCAAGGGCTCGGAGCAGGGGCTGAGACTGTGGCTGTTCAGGTTGTGTGCAAGCCTGATAAACACGGGGGGGCTAGTACGGGGATCACTGGGATCACTGGGGTTCTCAGGGTGGCTCCGGAAGGACTTGGGATGGGGCGTTCGTGAGCTAGCGGCTCTACTTCTCGGCCGAAATTTTGTAGCAAAACATTATGGTGAAGTCTCCTAACTAGAAAAATTGCTCTAATGTAATGAATTGTACCATAGTATCCATACAGTGCAAAAAATTGCCCTAAGTAAAACTACCCTTTCTGAAATAAGTGAATAGAGAAAATAACGGACACAACTAAACTCTGGGTAGCGTATATAAAGAGTAGTGTTAGCAGTTAGGAAAAACTGGCTTGGTATCAGAGTCAGCAATATCAGTCTCCCTGAGGTTTCTTTTAATTCTCCTGTAGCTAAAACGAGAACTGCCTTCTGCCTAAGGGAACTCCAAGAAGACGTCCAGTAATGACGTTTTACGTACGCTTCGTATTGTCCTGGTGGAGACAGACACTGACGTACTCAACACCAGGCTGAAAATTTTCGGCCAGATAGGAGGCATGCTTAGCCATCTCATGGGAGAAGGCAAGTGGGGATGCAGAGGTGTTTGGACGGGAAGCGTTAGCTTCCTCCCCAGCGTTGGCTCCTCCATGCCTTGCCCCGCAGAAGCCCGTGGGAAGGACGCGCTCCAGCTTGGCAGCCTGGCCCGCGAGTCCTGCCACACCTGGCTGGCCACCAGCTCCCTCCTCGCCTGCCTGCTCCTTTCTGTGCAAGAAGGCAATGCCAGGTGGCCACGGCTGTCCGCTTTGCTTGTCTTTTTTTTGGGTTTTGTTTTGGTTTTTTTGGTTTTTTTTTTCCGGTCGGAGCTGCCATCTGACCAGAGGGGTAACACGGGGAAAGCTGATCCCTTTCATGACCTGTTCGGGGCTATGATTGTCTAGCCCAAAATTGAAAAGACAGTACTCTGCAGTGGGTCTCCTTCTTTTAGTGAAAATGGTTGAAACTGCCACCCAACTACAGAGCTGATTAAATGACTGGCGCTATTTTGAAGCATCTTTTATTTTCTATTTAATTATCTACAAGTAGGTATATGTACAGATTTGCGGGCCATCCTTTATATTCTTTCCTGAATCTTCTAAGACAACAAAAACTAAACTAAAAACTATCCCTCCCTTACTAAACTTATTTAAAAAAATAAACCAAACAAACCCCCAAACCTATCAGATTACATATTTTTATAGAGATTTAGATAAATTGGTACCCATTGTCTTAGATATGACAAGGTTTCTAAAGCTTTAGAAACTTGATGGTTGTAAACTATTAATGAACTGTGATTCAGTAACGCAATGGAAATACCATAGCTAAAAAGGAAATAAACAACTTGCCTCCTTGGCAGAATTATCATTACCCTGCGTGTAGGAAAAGCCTCCGTAGCTGGCTGCCTTTGCTGCAATTACTGGTGTACTTGCTTACCAGGATATCCCGTTGTTCGCCACACACCCTCCGCAATCTTTTTTTATAGGGTTTTTGGATGCAGGAACTTTATATGCCAAAATGTGTTGTACAGCACTTGACAAATTTACCTTGAACAATGCTACTATGCTATTAACACCTAATGCGAACACCACCTCTGGTAGCTAGCGTAAATCTGGAGCAGTTACCCTAATTTTTGTAGAAATTGCTCTGCATTGACACTGGAGCAACTCGGTCGGGCCTGATGGCAGCAGGTCTCTCACTCTGCCTTTTGTGGCACGAGAGAACCTGGCATTTTGGGACTTATTTCTGCAAAAAGTTGAGCAATTGTTATCCTGCTAACATCAGCGGGAGAGGAGAGCCCGCAGCTCCTGGCAGCAGCAAGCCCCACTAATTTCTGCACTGCCCAGAAATTAACGTCAAGAATTTAAAAATTGTCGTTAAAATTCAATTGTTTCCCTTCACGTTTAGACATCTGCCCATGGGAAAACACCCATCATGTAACCTCTCCCCCTCTCCCTGGGGGTGGTACTGGGAGATTAGCTCGTGAGGAGGATGGGAAGGTTGCAGCCCTAATGGTGACTGAAAAGATGGAGGCAAGAAAATGAGCTTACCTTGCTGCCCTAACGTTAAGCAGTAGACCACGTGGCTTCAATGCTGAAATATGTAATAACATGGTTATTAGGAATTCGTTGCTAAAGATTTTGCATTGGTCCTGCTTCTGTCTTGGCTATATAAATATTTATAACTTCTTATTTTATTGCCATGTCTAATATGACCAAAATATTGTGGAAAAATACAATTTCTAATTTTTTTATTAGAAATTGAAGATCGGGTCCCCAGCTGGTATAAATTGGTATGATTGCTGGTTTCACAAGAGCTACGTCAGCTTTCACTGGCTGCATATCTGGTTTCTAGTTTGTGGCTCTGACCAGCTAATTACCGAATAAGACTTTACCATACCATAACATTTGTATATAGTAATGGAATTCAGGGTTCTGACTGGCGTTAGGCAGTTAAATATAAGTAAATGCATTGGTCTGTGGAAGATCTTTTTGCTTTTCTCATCATTTTCCATCATGAACAAGTGGATTAAAACTGGTGTCCTCTCCTTCCTACCGGCGTCTTCGCCACCTGCTAGAGGCCTGCAGGTATAAGAGGAAGGATGGGTTCAGTATCAGCACATTTCACACAGGGCTCTAGAAACGAGCATCTTTAATGCACACCAAATGAGCTAAATTACAGGGGAGTGTTTCCAGCCGGCATTCCAGGGCTGTGAATGCAGCCCGGGAACCTGTGGTCCAACAGGCTTTGTCACCCTGACTGATGCTAAGAAAGGCCTTCCTGCAAGGTTCCGTACACCATTTTCTACGTGTATCTATCACATCTTTGCAAGTACAGCTTTTTGTGTGTGCCTGGGGAGGTACTTGAGCATTTTGAAAAGTCAGAAGACACACTGAACTTTTAAAGCTGGATACTGTCAATGTGCTTCAAGCAAGGTCTAGATGGAGTTGAGGTCCTTCAGTCCAAAACTGTTTAAGATCCAATATCGACCCATTTTTCTGTTGACTTAAGATGCCAGGTGAAGTCCTGCAACCTCAGGGAAGACCTAATTCCTACAGTTTTGGGTTTCCATAATGGAGTGTCACAGGCACTTTCTTCTCAACTGCAATAGTGCCAGTTCCTCTATATAAAACATCGCAGTTAGAGAATTCAAGTTCAGGGATGAAGGTTTTTGTTTCCTCTTCTTCTGGTCTATAAACTATGCTATGTGTAGGCTTCTTCCCCTCTTCCTTTTGAAGCTCCACCATCAGCATTTAAGGTTATTCAGGCCAGAGAAAAGAAGGAGCAGCGAGCATGACTGTAGCCTCCTGTGAGAACACTGAATTATATAGGGTAGTTCTGGATCTCTGGCTTCCAGGACTCCTTTAGAACTTATACATAAAGAATAAAATATATTGATGGGCTTTTGAGAATTCCCAAGATATGACCTGAATCTTAGATAGAGCCCACCTGCCATTAAATGTGATACCTTCTTGGCGGCCATTCATTTTCTGCAACCTTTGGCTTCAAGATCCGTTTTGGAGAGGCAAGAGGCATTCTGGAATCTTGCAGTCAGCACCTGTATACCCAGGAATCAGGCCCACCACATACTCTTTTGTACTGGTACTTTCCGCAATATATCATGTCTACTTTGCACGTACAGCACAGTTGCTTAAGTGCAGACTGTGAATCGTTGGTTATTTTATTATTTGTGTAGCATGTGAAAGGGGAAAGGGCTTAAATTTTGTTTGTATTTTAAATAACTGTCTTGGCAGTTACACAATCCATAGTGTTTATATTTTCACGGAATGCAATGTTTGTGACTGACGTTAAAATGAGAGGAACAGAAATCAGATATGGCCGAGCAGGTTCTAGATTTGGTCCAGACTGGGTCAGCCTTGCACGGCAGCCAGCTGTCAAGGGCATCCAGAAAGGTGCCACTTAGCACTGTACAATTGTCTGCTACATATACACAGTATTATTACTTGCTGATGGCAGGTTGGCAACTTTGGTCTCTAACAAGCAAGCCAAATTCTGATCCCTTTACAACTTCACAGAGTTAGTTCAAATTCCTCTGACATTAGGCTCGATTCCTTGTGGAGGCTAAGAGGTGAGCTTGCTTATTCTGAGCAGACTTGGATCTCGTATTAGATGAGGGCCCCACCCCGAATCCTGATCTCTGATAAATTCACTTTTTAACGTTGTACTAGCGCTAGCGTACAAGCCAAATGTCTACGTGGATATTTATGTTCCAACAGCCAAATGCAAGCTCATTTTTTTCTTCTGATTTAAAAGTATGTTATGTTTTACAGACCTGAGTAACCCATGTGGGATATCTTTCCCACAGAGCAAAACCAATGTAAATTCACATGACTCAGGGATTTGTTTCAATGCTCATGTATAAACTCTCATTAGAAATGATTATGCTTGAAGATCAAAAGCAAAGTACACTCGCTTGTATTAATGTTTAATGCATAATTCACATTGTTAGAACAAAAAACAAAACAGTCGGTGGTTGTTATGACAAATATTAAACATTGGCACTACTAACCAATTCCCATAGAGGATCCTTCATTTCATTGCATTGGCTGTGTGCTCAGACTTCCTCTTGCGCGTGTTGTGCCATCGTCTCGCAGATTTAAAGGCACCTTCCTCACTGGATGAGTAATTCCCCTGTCATGAGAGGAGCGGGGAGAGGCGGGATATCCTACCGCTGCAAGCTGGCTCCAACGCTCAGAGATCTCTCTGTGGAAGCAGAGTGTAAAATAACCCAATCCAATTGTTTAAACAAGTAGGATTTCAGATCAGGCATGCTCCTGCACGGTTCAAAACTCTCATCGTCTTCAATTTTAGTCTAGTTTGAGCCTTAATATCAAGACTAGACCCGTGGTCAGTCACCCATCACGACAGAATTCAAGAAGAGCTTGATTTCTTGTTTTATGTTTATCCGTGTTTTGCCTTCTTTATTCAATGTTTACTTTCTTACCAGAAAGCTTCTTACTTAAATAAGCAGGTTTGGTGTGGGGGAGGTGGATGTGAAATCCCTGTATCCTCAACCAAGACCAGCACAAGAGAGCAAAGCCATGCTTGCGATCACAAATTGAGCTGTGAATGAGAATCCTATGTGTGGCATCATTGCCTGTTACACAGAGTAGCAGGGCTACTTCATCTGTGTGAGGGAAGGTCCCCGGGTACCCTCTGCCTTCCTGTATTACAGTCTTTCACACAAAGTAAGAATTATGGGGTTTTTCTCTTCATAGCTTTTATTGGCTTTTCCCATGTCACTGTTTAAAGGGTCAGCAATTTGTACCATCTAGCTTTTATATTTATGCTTCTTTCGAAAAACTGGCTGTTTTACTAGCTGAACTCACATACTTTCTGTCTCATTTATTTATTTTTTTTACACCCTAAAAAAACCCAAACCCAACAACCAACCCTGAGTTTAAAGTTTAGGAGTCTTAGTTCATGTCAAAGAGTCACCTCTCTTCCCAGGGAGGTCTGTGGCACAGACTGAATGACATTTGACGAACTTTCTGCTTGGCACAAAGTTGCAAAAATATTTCTATGTTCTCGCCATCTTTTTGGTAACTTTCCTGCATGCCAGTAGGGATAATACACCTGATTCAGAGCACAGCAGCCGTTCAGGTAGGTTCTTCCCCATTCAGATCTCTGTAAGCAAGCTATAAATTAGCTCCCTATTCCTAAGGTGCCTTCTGAAGGCCCTGTTGTTCTGCAAACCCTTCTGTGCAAGTCTGAGAGGTTCCTCATTCAGGAACTAATATTGCTGAATTAGAATGTGTGCTGTTGCTTTGAATGTTATGCAGTCAAAGTACAAATGGACTGTGTGTGTTTAAGAGGCCAGAGCAGAGCTTTGGGTTTTGTCTTCCTTTTGTTTGTAACAACTTGCTCAAAATATTTACAGTACATTTTCTCCAGTAAAGAACCTATTGTCCACTTTAAGGCAGTTGAGAAAGCACTCAAGAGTATACACTGGTTAAATTGTTTATTTTTAGTGGAGTGCACATGGCATTGCTATCCTGGAGTTGATCATAAATACATAGCTGGTTTTTGTTGAGAAAGGAAAAACCTGTAATGAATTAAATATGCTTCATGAGGAGAGAAGTAGGTCAAATGTTGGGCTGTGTTAACCTCGTCTTATACAGAAAGACTAAATTCTGTCGTTTTCACCTGTGGGACTTTGGACTCATCTACACACAAAATTATTCCAAAACGCTTATTAGGTACACTACAGTAATTACTCTCGACTAAAACCATGTGTAGACAAATCTTACGCCAGCATAAGAATTCACTTTCTTGAATTGTTTTAATCCACTTTGAAAGTGGATTAAGTGAAACCAGGAAACAACTCGGTCATTCCAGAATGAATAAGCTATCTGAACACAGTTCTGCTTTACATTCACATCTGACCTTATTCCAGCATCATTTTCCTGGGCTGAGAGGCTCTTAGGATAGCTCTACATAGCAAATGAACGTGTGATTATAGACATACCAACCTCTCCTTTACTCTCACTGGCATGAGTAACAGCAGTAATGAATGATGGTAGCAGAGACTTCAGTACAGCCTATTAACTGGAGCATATATGCAGTTGGTCGTGAACAGCCTCTTCTGAAATCCACCTCATCACACCCTCACTTCAGATCCAGCTCACCTCCCTTAGACTAACGCCGGCGTTGGGAACGCCCCTCTGCACCTCTGCTGTGTACGCGCCCCAAAAGTTGCATATGCGATAGGACTGCGCGGCTGAGCTAAATGGAAAACAGGTGAATTTAACTTCAGAGGTTAATCACATTGGCGAAGAAGCATGGCTCACATGTTTTTAATATACACACCTTTGACAACCAAATAAAGTGTCAGCTGTGCAGCTGCAGAGGCCAGATTAAATATGCTGTAGACAAGCACAAGTTGGTTGATTTCACCAGAGCTGAAGTTGGCTCTGTAGGTGAGATCTTGCTTATTTGACTAATACTTGTTTTGTTGCCTATCTGCTCATTTATTTTAATGAAATTAATGCATTTTAATGCTCCTTTAAGTGCATTCCAAAAATAGCAATTTGATTAACTAATTCACTTTTAAAAGTGTAACAATCACAACTAAAAATCTCCCTGTTAGCTGAGGTGTGGAATAATTGCAAGTAGCGTCTTGGGTAGCTATGCCATACCCTTCATCCTTTTAAACAAACTTCCCACATCAATCAGAAGAGCCTCACTTAAAAATAAATGGCAAAATACAGACTACAATCAAGCTGTACACAATGCTTTTCAAGTCTACCAAAAAAATTTATCAGTAATGTACTCTGTACTCTGCTGAGACAGTATACTTAAGACAGGTAAGAATTTAGTTTAAAAGCAGTTCAAAACAATTCCAAAACAGAAACATGAAACAAACTTGTCTTTCTAGCCAAGCCAGAAAGCATCTCGAGTAGCTTGGGTTAAAAAAAAAAAAAAAGCATGAGCTTTCAATTTCAGGCTCCTTAAAATGATGCTTGGACTGTACTATATTCCAGGAAGGATTTCTTTCTTCCCCCAACTCTTTTTCCAGTTGCAATAGACATCTCACCATGAAAAATAAGGGGCTGTTCGAGAGCACGGAGTCCAGCAACAGAGAAGGTGTATACTAATTTCTTCTTGATTTTATCTCCTTATAAAAACTGGAATAGCAAAAATTGATTAGTAACAATATTAAGCAAGTTTCCCTTTTATTGTATTAAAATGAGGAAAATGAAAGCGTGCTATATTAAGGCTGAACAGAGGCAGTTGCAAAAAATAATTTCGTTTCAGCCCTGCTAGACGTGTCCCTTCGTGAACTCCACCGCGTTAGTTACGTGCGTATTGGCAGCGTAACTTGTGATTAAGATAGGTGGTGCAAAGGGCAGCATGGAAGAGGTAAACTTGACTTTGGGCGCTGCTGGCAAGCTCTGTGGTCACTGTGCGGGTGTTTGGGATATTAACAGTGTGCAGGTAACAACAGACCTTTAGCTAAAGAGGCACTTAAACCTGAGCTACCGTGGGCAGCTTCTTTCTTAAGCGAGGCCTAGCTCTGGAAATACTTTTGCAC
This sequence comes from Phaethon aethereus, assembly GCF_964289735.1. Taxonomy (NCBI): domain Eukaryota; kingdom Metazoa; phylum Chordata; class Aves; order Phaethontiformes; family Phaethontidae; genus Phaethon; species Phaethon aethereus. The sequence goes on along the minus strand of NC_138576.1, from coordinate 106,607,611 downwards.
GTTGAGTTAAATCTGCCACGTTAAAAAAAAAAAAAGGGGGGGGGGGGCCTGAATTCAGCGGGACCGTTCATGTCAACTCACAGGATTTGCCTTTTAGAAGTACAAAACCCAGGGAAACAGAAGGCAAGTGGCTTGCCGGCCCGCACCATTACTCGTAACAGCGCCCGTAGCGTGTGCGGCGGCCACCGGGGCCCCGGTGCCGACTGCAGGCCTAAGCTCGCTCCCCGTTTTAACGTAAAACGTCCTGCTTTCAGAAATAGATGCTCCGCAACCCTAGCAGCAGAGGTAGGGAGAGATGGATGAAACACCCATGACTAAACCCTGCCAGGGCTTGCGCCAGCCTCTCGCTTTCCCTCGCAGCGACGCCATTGTGCTTGGCGCATTTCCCAACTGCCGCCCTGCCTCCCCCCGGCCCCGCGCTGGGCAGCCCGGGGCGGGCAGGGGTGCACCCCCAATTTAACCCGGTGCCACGGGGCTCTGTGCGTCGGGGGCTTCCCCCCCACCCCAAGCCCTCCCCTGCAGGGGCATGGAGGAGATTTGGGGGGGCGGGCCGCGGCGCCGGGCCTGCACGGCAGCAGCGCTACTCCTCGCCGACCTTCCCCTCGCATTTCGGGTGCTGCCTTTTTTTTTTTTTTTTTTAATTTTTATTTTTGGCGGTGCCCCCCCTCAGCCCCCGCCCGCCGTGGCCCGGCAAATGGCCGGCTGGCGGCGTGTGCGTCCCCGTCTCTGTCCCCTCGTCCCCTGGGCCGGGTGTCCCGTCCGCCGCCGGAGGACTCGGCCGCCCGCATCCGGGCTGCCGGGGGGTGGCACCCCCTCCCCGCCCCCCGTTTTCGGTAGTTTTTTTGGGTTGGGTTGGTTGGGGGGGTTTTTTGCTGGTTTTTTTTGTTTGTTTTTTCCAGGTGGGACTTGGCGGTGACCGGCGAGGCTCGCCTGGCACTGAATGTCACCCTGAAGGTAAAATGAAAGACAAAAAGATGAACGCATGCCCGCTCCCCTCGGCCGCGCCGCCGCCGCTCCCCCGCGCCCGCCACCATCGCGGGGCGGCAGCCCCCGCCGCGCCCCGGATTTCCTGTCCCGGGTTTTTATTATTTCGCTGAAAAAACAAAACAAAACAAAACAAAAAAAAAACCCATAAAAAAAAAATAAAACCAAAACCCACCACCCGCATGCCAAAGAAACGTGCACGTACCCGGTAACGAGCCCAGGAAAAACCCGGCCGCTTCCCCCTTCTCCTGCCAAGTTATCATTGAGAAAACAGACAGGCGGCGTGACGTCCCGGGTCAGGCCGAGTGCGGACCGGCGCTACCAAGGCGGCAGGGAGGCCCGGGGCCGCCGCCGGAGCCGGGGCCGCGGGGCCCGGGGCCGCCGCCGCCCTCCAGCCGCCGCCGGCCGCCCGCCGGGCCGCGCCCGCCGCCGCCGCCGCCCCCTGCGCCCCCCGCCCCGCCGCCGCGGCGCCGCACGGCCTGCCGCCCGCCGGCGGCTCCCCCCTCGCCGGCGGAGGTCGCGGGAGCCCAGTTAAAGGAGGCGTGTGTAAAGATTTTGCAATGTCCCTGCATGGTGTTGTAGACTTTCCTAGCAAAGAAACCGGCTTCGGCTTCTTTAAAATCCCCGACGACTCACCTGATTAACCTGCCTGCGGTTCTGAGCTGACCAGGTAAAGCGAGCCCCCCCCCTCCCCACCCCGCACCTCTGCGAGCTGACATTGCAGCGGGGGCATGCCTTTGCTTGGGGACGAGCCGCTGCCAGAAGCGCTGCTCCCCCCCCCCCCTTCCACCTTCAGACCTTGCCAATTGCACTTGCTCAGAGTCATTCCCCCCCCCCCCCAAAAAAAAAATCAGCTTCGTAAAAAGACGCACAACAGCACCGGCCACCCGGGGTTTAGTGGTTCTCGTCTCTGGGACAATTATTTAAAATTATTGGCCCGGGGAGGTGGGGGGGGAGGGAGAACGATTTTTTTTTTTTTTTTCTGCTGACAGATCCCACCCCAGCAGGTTTTGTGTGTGCGTGTGTCCCCCGCGCCCAGGGTCAGGAGTGCCGGGGAAGTGGCGAGGCTGTAGCCAGCAAGAGTTTGGGGCCGGGGTCCTGCGGTGGCTCTGGCGGTTGCGAGCGGGGAAGGGGGACCGGACTCTCCAAGCCGCTGCCGGGCGCGCGTGTGATTATCGCGACTGCTGTCCGTGTCGCTTTGCCTCCAATTCCCCCCCCCCCCCCCGCCCAAGGGTGTCCTTTCGGGAGCCCCGAAGTGTCCCGGCTGCGGTGCGGCCCGGGCAGCGGAGGGGCCCGCCCGCTCCGGCGGGGAGAGGCCGGCGGGGGATGGGGGGGGCCGTTCCCGTCCTTCCCCCGCCGGCCTCTCCTTCCCGAAAGACTTGTGCGAGCGGTCGGCGGGAGCCGGGCAGGCCGGGGGGAGCCCCGCACGCCAGGCGGGGGGCATTGCTACTGCCGGCTGGTTCCTTATGGCTGTCCCCGGCGGGCCGGAGGCGCGGCGTGGCCGTGCCACGCGGGACGCGCTTCGCTTTGCTCGCGCCGTCGTGTCAGGACCCGCGGCCGGGCGAGCGGGCGCAGAGGGGAACACGCACACACGAAGGCAGCGGGGCCGCTCGCACCCAAAATCAGGAGAGGCGAAGGGAAAGTGTGGAAAGTCCACGCACTGCTTGCTCCTTCCCCGTACTTCACCCTGCCGGCTCCCGCCGTGAGAAGTGGTTGTGTGTGGGGGTCTGAATGTGACCCGGCTGCGAGGACATTTTTTTTCCCTCCTTTTTAAAAAAAAAAAAAAAATTTCCCCTGGGCATTAATGCTATGAAGGAGTGAGCGGTCTGGAGGTATATTTTGAAGTGCTGCAGGGGAAGTGCTCCGAGTACTTGGTCTAGTTAATATGTTTCTGGTGATAACAAAGAAGAGAGGACTGCATTTGGGAGATGACTAAATAATGGGGGAGGCAAGTAAAAATGAGTAGAATATAAAGGAGAAGAAAATGAAGGTGAGTGGTAGTGTGGGAAGGCAGGTGCTGAGCAGCTTGGGTTTCTCTTCTGTAATTCCCCCTCCTCCCCTCCAATATTCCCCCCCCCCCAATCCTGTCTTTTCATACTAGTAAGGAGACTCTAACAGCAACCATAACCCAACAGAAAACCAGATGACACCCCCCATCCCTTCAACCTCCCTTCAGTCGTGGCTGGGAGGGGAATCTGAATGCCCTTTTGTACAAAACCGCCGAAGTTTTAAGCATTTATTAGCCACTCTGTCTCAAAAACAAAGTGTAAAACTTGCCTCATAACATTTTGGTTGTTACTTCCCTGTTTCATTCCAGCGGACGAAACGTTCTGGTGTAGCATACCTACCATCACTTTGCGAATGGGAGTAGTTTACAACAGAACCTCCATTAGATTACACATGGTGCGTGCGTTGCATTTCCACTGAAAATAGCCAAAGACTTAGAATGACGAAGCGACTCCTGTGGTTGTGATCTTCCTTGTCATGAGAGCATCAAGGTAGCCGTGGATCGGCGTGCTGGGGAGGGGGGGTCTGTGGTGTGAGGGCTTTCCTGTCTGTACGGGAACCTGGCAGGTCTCCTGTTAGAGGACTTCACAGTTTAAAATATGCCAGGGGCAGGAGAAGGTAAACATGACATTCAGCGTGCTCATTATCAAAATAAGGAAAACAAATCGATTGCATTAACTGTGTGTGCAGTATCGCAGTTATTCCACAGTATTTTGTCAGAAATTAAAAGGTTACCGCTGGAGTACCGTAGCCCTATCTCAAGCCTGGCACCACTTATTACAGCAAAGGTATTTCAATATTAAGTGATCTTAGAGATATTTAATCTTTCATTTTGAATCCTGAATTTGAATCAGCATTAGGATGTCAGGGCTGCGAGATAAGGTATAACAAACTAAGTAGACAGCTGAAGGGCTCCTGGTGAAGGTGTTGCTGAGAAGGATATCTGGGGCCGTTCGCAGTAACCTTGTTTACAGGGACGTTTCAATTGCAACCTGAATTTCAGCGAGAGGCTGCCTGGACTAATGCCTGCATGCCTGAAACCCATCACGAGTGTCTTTTGCACTCCAAACCTCCGCTCTGCCTTCCTTGCATACTCTCAACAACTTTTCTGGAAGGTTAGGATGATTTTCTGATATGAAAATTAAGATGTTTTCCTAAGAGGAACACTGCTCTTTGAACTCGTGTACATTAGCAACAAAGTATTCATGAGGTTTGATTTTTTTTTTTTTTTTTGGCGTTCTCTGATGTATCAGGATCAGTAGTTACACCAATCTTTTTAACTTCACATATATGGCTTTGATTTATTATATTTAAGTCTCGGCGGTTTCGAACGTATTTTGCAGCACACGAAGTCTGCTCAAGTCAGAATGTGAAAAGATGCATATTGCAACAAGGAAGAGTTTTGTAGCGATCTGCTAATTTTTTGTTTTCTTTTCCTAAAGCTGTTCCAGGAAAATCACGTGCATTTAGCGAGTGGGTGCTAAATGCCAGCAGCCACACTGATGAAGAAAAATGCTGTTGAAATACTTTGGAATAATAAATAGGATACGTAATGGTCAACCACAAGATAAAAATTTTACACAGTGTTTTTATGGCTCTAAATTGGCTGCATTGTAAACCAAGCTTACTACTCTATTAAGTCATCAGAGTTTTCAATTATTTAAGATTCCTAGTCAAGCTATCTAATATAGTCTTCATCGTGCGTATCAGAAAATTATACAAAAGGTTGTAATTCCTTGCTGTCAGTATGCAAAGGCTTTGTGGCGGATGGGGGTTTAATTTTGGCTTATCAGGACAAATATTACAAAGCATGCACGCAGAAAAATGATATGGAAATAGCCCCAGTCCTACGAAATGGGGATAGTTACAGCACTGAAATGTACCTAATACAATTTGAGATCCACTCACTAAGAAACCTTGACAGTATCTGCCTTGCAGGTACCGTGCATTTGGAAATACTATATCTCCATTTAAATGCAGATCTTCAGTTTTCTCCAGGGGGCAGTTGGCGAATCTTTCGACTGAACCACTGGTACTAGAAAAACTAACTGAAGATTTACCCATGAACAAGAGACCCTTTCAAGTCTGTCTTTTTGAAATAATGATTATCAAATTTCTCAATATTGCAATATTATATTGATTTTGAATGCCTTTTCAAAAGTCACAGGAAAGGAATAGCGTCTTTTACTCAAGGTAGGCCAACCTTTGCACGCTTGTTTAGCAATCTCAAGAGAGAGAACCCTTACAAATAAGTTCTTTGTTTTTACATGGGTATTGTGTTTGCATGTGAGTTTCCTCAAGTGGACAGAGCAGTCTTGCTTTGATTTTGACCTAGATTCCTCCTGATTATTCCTATACAGCTAGTACCTGCTTATTTCCCGCTGTGAAAATAGGAGAACAACGGCTGATGCTATCTAGCTGGGGCTGCATGGGCAATAGGCACGCAAGTCCAGTCATCTCCCCTCCTCCTTCCTCGGCTTCTTCGTTAGTAATGGATAAAACAGCGCTGCAGTCCAAAGAGGGTGCAAGCCAGTACCTCCGCTCCGGTGGATTTTCATTCTTTGAGGGTTTGATTCGAAGGAAGACAGGAAAAAAAGAACGGGTGGAGTGAGTGAATTTATTTCTGTTTCCAGATTTGTCACACAAATTTGGCACACTTGCAGGGATGAGCAAGGGCTATGTTTTATCTGAAAGAAGTCTCAGATCTGGCTTACTTCTGTATTTGCTTGAAACGCGGTGCCAGTAGGCGTCAGTCCTCCTTAGGGGGGCTTGTCCCATCCAGCCCAGTGTTCTATATTGTTTGGCAGCTGTCTAGTTTGCGGTTTAACCCAAGGCATTAAAAGCCCAGGACGCAGGGAACGAGAGCTCGCTCTTTGGGGTGCGGACCTTTTCTATGCTGGGTGCCATGCGCTGCACGTCTTCCCCGCCGCTCCGGTTTCCCCACCCTGGGCAAAGGTGCTGCCCGGGGATGCTGCCCTTGTCCCTGTGCCAGAGCCATGAGGTTGTGGAGATATCACCTACATTGTGCTCACCTCTTAATGGTATATAACCCGTCGGCCTCAATACCCTGGAGAAAACTTGCACTTCAGCCTCTGCCTGGAGTTCAGGCAGGTCTGCAAAGTCCAATCTTGCATGCACCAGCGTTAATGGCAGAGCTCCCATTCAGCTTAATTGATACTCCTATAAACATCTGCAGGTTTATGTTTCTAGTGGAAGCTACAGCTGGGTGGACTTCTTAAATGAATGTTTTGCATACTGAGGTTGAAAGGAAAGTTGAGCCTGATAGATTAACTTATCATCTGTGTCGTTCTCTTGACATCAGTTGGATTACTACAAGCATATATGACAAGGAGATTAGGTGCGAGATCTTCACACATACATGCTTTTGTTAGCATGTTGATCAGTGGAGACGTTACTTCTCTGAAAACCTTGTTCTAAGTCAAGTCTAGGCAAGCACAAACCTGCGCGTGCATATACAAGTTGAGCAGGGCCTATCCTTTATAATACAATTTTTTTCTTCCTTTAATATCTGAGCAAGATCTCCTATTATAACCCAACCATTAGGGGAAAGAAAATGGAACTTTCTGAAACAGCTTTTCTGTTGGGGAATCTAGTGGCAGTTGCTTTGAAGCACGTGTAATTGATTATCATACATTTATTTTAAAAAGGAGACATAACAAGGAATCTAACATGATGTTTTGGAATATATCTTCTCCTCACAATGTTCTTGAGGGAAATGTAAGGTTGCAGGCATCATTTCATGCCCTGTATGTTTTTGAACATAAATCAAAGAAATTGTTGGAGAGTTATAGATGTTCATAGCAACTGTAGCTATAATAAACACATGCAGTATATATTTTCCAAGCTATTTTGTATGGGTGAAAAGCTGAAGCTGGCATTTTGTATGAACAATTCAACTTAATCACTGAAAATTTATTTCCTAGTTAGCATGGATTACCAGCGTAGCATGAAGTCGTACACCTTGGTTTAAGTTCATCTGGTTGTGAAGTCTCGGTTAAAACTGGGGAAGATTTAAATTGGATCTAGACACCTTGAATGAATTATTCCAAACGTCAAATTTATCGTGATACCTCCATGGCGATATTTACATCTCTATTATCACCTATATTGGTTTCAAAGTATGCTGGATACTTTAGAGAGCCATGTTAGTTGTACACACAGCACAAAATGCGGGCACAGTAAATACAACGAGAATGAGAATCCTGAACGAGGAGGTAGTGCAGAGCTGCTGCTGAGAACACCGCCTCGCTTAGGCATACAGATTTCTTGACGATTGCATCAGGTTTGATTTGAAGCCCTAATGGATGAAAAGGGAGAAGTGACTTTTATGGAGGAATTTTGGTGAGGAGAGGGTAGCCGCTCGGTGTGTGAGGGTGAGGAAGGCGTTCCGTATGTTGACGAGGATCCAAATGTGTTAAAAAGCTAAAAAGAAAAATCTGGGAGTTAGAGTTATTGTGCATACGGACAGACTGGGGATAGGGCGCATTCGGGATCTGCGCAGGGACCAGACAGGTCTAGGTGAACTGAGTTTTGGACTTGATATTTAAACAAAATCCTAAGTGTCTGAATAAAACAGGTAGGGTGTGTTTCTTGGAGTCTGGCCTTCCAGGTGTTTTCAGGTGTAGCTCTCACTACCCTCTGTACTGCTATTGGATTCAGAGGTTGATAATTAAAACTGCTACTGCTACTGAAAATTTTGAGGCTAGCAAAAAGGTTTGAGTTTTGGAAGTGTCACTGTGTTTCTGCTGGGCTTCTGTTCTATTGCGGTTACTTTCAATCATTCCTCTTTTATTACAAGAGCCAGAAACCTCTTTTTAAAAGAGAAAGCTGGTCTCTTACTACTTGACTCCTGGAAAAAGGCCTTTAAAATATACAGCAAACAACTGGAGATTCATGCTAAAACTGAGAATTTGCTCTATTTTACTCGCTTGTAGTATTAGCCTTAAATGATTTCCTCTTGATCATGTCTTTAAGACCCGCATGAATTAAACAAGAAGCTTTCCAAATTGTTACAACTGATGGATGCCAGGAAGGCAGGGCATGGCCCGTCTTGGGCACCAGTACTAGTTTAGACTTCCGAAGAGGGGTTGGTTTCCAAGGGTCACCCTTTCCACTGGGGATGGGTGGAGGAGGGATGAGGAACACACAGCTTCTGGCACCGCATAAGCGCGGGCTTGGCTCCCCCTTCTTTACTTCTCGCCTAGCTCTTGCTGCCCCAAACATTTTTTGTGGCCTCTCCTTAGTAGCCAGGCTGCTTTACCCCATCCTCTGAAGGTTGGAAAATGGACTTTGAATTGTCAGTGTGCTCCCGGCCGTATACAACTCTGTGAAAACAAAGTTCAATGAGAAAATCAGAAAGGAGAGAAGAGGGAAGACAGAGTATCACAGGTTGAGGTACAGCTGGGAAGACTGGGAGGAGAAAGATTTGGCAATTCCTCTGTGCCCTGTGGTCGGGATCAGTGCATACTTCTACAAAACAAGGGAGCTGAAGGAACAGGGTCCCTGGGTCCGTATTGACCCAGCTGTGTCGGATGGGAGACAGTTACAGAGGAGGGGTAAGGAGAAGTGGATTCTAACCTGGAGTGGACGTCCTCCAGCCTTGACAAGTGCCAGTTGGGCTGCCTGGGGTAGGACTGCTGAATACAGTCGGATTGCTGCTCTCGTGCTGCGTTCGGATGTCTCAGCCTTTCTGTGCAGACACGTGGGTATTTAGAGGCTCTTGAGGAGGAAACTTTATTCACTGAAATTCCTGCTTCCACAGGGATTTTTTTTTTCACTTGTCTTAAATTAGTGCCTTGAGTTCCACCTGACAAAAAGAGCTTGTTTTACTCTGTGCTGAATTTCTAACAGGAAAAAAAAACCCAAAACCAAACAAAACAACCCTCTCCTTCCATGTTACAGTCAAGAGAGACCAGGTGGACAAGGGTTGAGAGCGAGGTATGCGGAGTCTGGGCAGCAGGTTGGGCACTGGAGCACAGAGAGCAGGCAGTCCAAGGTCACGGCTCCTCTCATGGCAGAGCTGGGAGCCGGGCGCACAGCCTCAGGTTTTAGTCCTTTACCTTTCTCCGACCTGCAATCCCTGTCTCGGAGCTTGAGCAACGGAGGCGCAGAAACTGTGCCCTTGCAACACGCGTTAAATGTGATGGTGCCGGTTTAGGCACAGAAAGGTGAGGCGATGTGTTGGAGGTGACGCAGCTGGTCGGTGGCCCGGCTTAGACAGAGCCCAGCCTCATAGCCAGGATTTCGGTCCCCTACTTTGCACTGTCTCTCCAGGGAAAAGAGCAAGATTCATCCTGCTGGCACCGCCGCACGCTTCCATTTCTCCGGTGTGATACGGGACAGGGCTGGACAGGATCTTCTCCCAACGGAGAGAGGCATATTTGGGTGGCAGTGCATGTTGGATCAGCATGGTTACCCTGCTATAAACGGTGCCTAACTTTAATAAAAATTATTTTTAATGTTTTACTAATCAGATTTTTCTTGTTGTTATTTTTTTTAGTTGAAGGGAGGTGAGGACAGGAACTATGAGTATCTCTGAAAATTGGGCCACAAACCCTTATACTTGTTTGTGCCTGTGAGTGCGTGCACGTGTGCGCAACGTGCGTACGCACACTGGGATGTTGTGTATGCACAGGATCTCAATTATTTTGCTGTTTGAATCATAGAGCATGCTGCCTTGATGTACTGTCGGTTTTGGTTTCTGCCCTTTGGAATAAAGTTCAAAATATTAAAGAAATAACACGCAATATACTAGTAGCTAGAGTAGTCATATCACCCGAGGGGAAAAGGGGGTGGTGAATAATCTGGCTTACAGATGCCCAGAAAAAACCCGTAACTCCTCCTAACCAAACTCTGCAAATGGTGCACTTTTAAAAGGGCCTCTTCTAAATTTTGTGTCTGAGGTTTGCTGGTTATCCTGGAGAGAGAAGTAGGTCCTGTTTGCAAAGCAGCGTGCAAGCTCTACGGTCACGCTCAGACCATGTGCGGGGGGAATGTACGGTCCCAGTTATCCTTTGGAGAATCACCCTGGGCTAAATGATGAAACAACTAAATCCGAATTAATTATTGATGATTCTTTAACATCAAATGTGAGGATGTGTTCGGAGTATTGCTTCCCAGTTTAGGAGTTGAAATAGCGCTAGCAGATGTATTATTTTTACATGTTGCTTTGCTGGTCTTATTAGTTTGCTTGGACAGCAGTAAGAACCACAGAAGCCGATGCAGGTTCAGCCCATCCCTGGTTGGTTCTAGAGGGCCGAGGCAGGAGCTAAGGGGGCACTGACAGATATTTGGAGTCATATTGGGACTTCAGTCGGAATACCAAACTTCGCTGAATTTGGCGTGTTGTGCGCCACGGTTTTAGTCCAGCGGGGACCATGCTAAAAGGCTCTAGGTAAGATATTAGATGAAAGAACCAGCCCCCTCCCACTCCCCAAATCTGTTGCCTTGTACTCTGTATCAGGAAAAAAAGTGCCGAGAAGTGTGAGACTGATGCAAGGCAGGCTCGGGATGAATTTAGGATGAGCAGGATGCCTATTGCACTTAATTTAGAGATTCTAAGGCAGAAGATGCTTTTGAGCGTGGCTGACAGCTTCTCCTCTGCAAACACCACAAACAAGACAAAGCAAAAGACGTTGTGGCGAATTCTGCAGTTCGCAGTCGTGACAGAGCCAAAACCTCCCGTTACAGCGGGGGAGCCTTTTGCTTGTGTCACGACTGCCTCGGGTGCAGGGTCGCAGGGCAGCGTTAATGAAAAATAAGTAAATAGACAGTTTCAGAAGTCCGGCAAGGACATGCAGCAGACGCCGGTGGTTGGAACTGGGTGAAGTTGTCAAAGGTTGCTTTGCTCTCGGGAGCCTGGCAGTGGCTCCGCTGAAATGTGATGCCATTGGTTTTCAGCAAAGGTTTCTTTCTGCAGGGCTGCAAACAGAGATCAGCTGCTACTGTGTGTACACAACTAGGGAGCAAATCAAGCAGCACGTTTAAGCAGCCTTTTTAACCCTGAGACTTTCCAAGATTTCTTCTTCACGCGGGAAGTTTCCTTTATATTGTCAGCCGTAGCACTTTGCTCATGTAATGAGATCAGAGCTAGGATCGCTGCTGCACAGTAGCAAGACTTCCTTAAGACATTTGTCCTTGAAACTGCACCAAACTCTTGGAAGAACCCAGAACCTGTAAGTATGTACGATATAGGCGACAATAGCACGGTGCAAAGCTGCAATCAACCATTATACGATATCCAATTAGCAGGGCAGGAGGGATATTTATTATTTTTTTTTTTTTCCGGATGTTATGTTACATTCATTTTCAATTTGTTCTAAGGAAGCAAATCAATTCGGGCTTCTGATACAGTGACTTTGCAGTAGATGAGCTAGTAGTAATATGTTTGATTTAACTATTTGTTGCTCTCACACAGCTTGTGGGACAATTATTGTAGCCATCAAACTACAGAGAACTTTTCGTACGTTTTTAGGCATTTTAAGGATTTGGGGTCCATCTTGCAAATAAGTTTTTGCTTTGCTTTTTGATTTTGGCAACCCCACCCTACGCCAAACCATAAATAACAGGGCAAAAGGAATTAGTGCGCATTGTTCTTAGGTGGCAATAAAATACATTTCTTTGCCGGCTTAATTTAGTTGTTAACAATGTTGCACTGTCTGGGGTGGGTTTTGTCTTAATTGAATTCTACTCAAGGCTGTCTATTTTGTGTTTTACTATCTTGTCTGTGTCTGTTTAAGTTACTTTGCCGGGACTGCAGTCTGGTTAAACCTGTATTTAAGCACTATTTATATTCCGAGCACATTTCTGGTAAAATAAGTGTGTGAGTTTTTTTTTTTTTAAAAAAAAAAAAAGCCTTAAACAGGATAGGTTTATTAGCAGTGAGCGCCAGAGAGGGCACAACATGGATGAATGTCAAACATAGACCATATAACCTGAGTCTTCCGTGCACTAAGTCCGATCCGAACGTGTCCACTTTTGCGACTGCAACTAATAAAAGCCTTGAGCTCCCTTTCAATAAATTTTTCATATGCAACGGTACTTCTGTTTATCAGATTAATTTCTCCCAGGTTAGCCTGATTGATAGCTGGATTGTAGTTTCTTAAGAGCTTTCTCCATGAAACCCCACCGAAGAGCTGCATTCCATTTAACCAGTGAATGTAAAAACTGGTAACCATGGATTCAGCCACCACTAACTGTCGAGAGCAATGACTTGTTGTAAACAATACAAATGAGCCAGGATAGCAGAAGCAACCAGACATGAAATGATTTTAATAGAAATTACGGTAAAGGTCATGTGATACTGTAACGGCTTGAATTCAGTGTTAAAGGGAAAGTATTTCAGTTTTTCAGGTTTGATTTAAATTGCACGTCTCCGCTGGCTTTGTGTTTGCGTAAGTCCCCCAGAAGGGAAAATGAAGCAGTTCTTTGGAAATGCCTCTGCTTAATTGCACGTTGTGACTTAGGCCCTGATCCTGAAACCGTAGGAGTAACTCTCATCAGTGGGATTATTCACGTACGTAAAATTAAGTATTTCTGAGAGTTTGTAGGATCGAGGCCTTTCTAGGTAAGTTAGTAAGAAAAAAAAATACATATTCTAAGGAAATAATAAACTCTCACTGAAGATAAATCACGGAAAAGCAAGTTTTAATAGTGTTGTGTGGTTCAGTTGGAGATTTTTGTTTGCTAGTTTCAATGACATGAAATCAAGCTATATTTATCCCTTCGTTTTTAAATGTTACGACTTTCATTTCTCATCCACCATTCCTCAAGTCCTCTTCCTAATTTATAACCTCTCTTTTGGAGAACTGGTAAACCCCAGTGTCAGCTATTATAATACAGCATGATGATAGGCACATGCAGATCGCATGAGCAGTCGTGTGTCCTATCTCAGGAATTTCCATCCCTACAAAATCTTTGCTGACTCCCAGCTGTCACATGGCTGTCACTCACAAATTCTAACCATAACCAAATCCTCCTCCCTGGGCATGCGCTCACCGAACCCCTCGACGTACACGTAGACACAAATGTCCCTGCTTAAGCACCTTCTCTGCGTAAATGCGTCTCTCCCCCAAGCCTGCTGCATTCCACTCATGTTTCTCCCTTAATTTGTTCCTGGGTGCTACTTCCCTGCTGTGCCTGTGCTTTGTAAGGAGGAACCTGGAGTGGGAATAATGGTCAGTCAGAAGCGCAAGCGAAAATAATTTGGCGCGTTATTTAATGTAACAGTTGGAATCGATATGAATCTAAATTCACAACTTTCATGGCCCCCTAAACCTCTCCCCAAAAAATTAACCCTTACTGTTCTGTAGACAGCACCGTCACCTTGCAGTATACCAACTTGCTGTTCTGTGTACGTACGTGTCGTAGCATTTATATTATTTGGAAAACTTAGATTATAAGAGTCCTAGATGGGAACTTTTGTTATTTCTGTATTTCTAGGTTATTTCTGTATTTCATAGATGTCACATACATCTATGTTGTTTCATCAGTAATTATGGTTTATATATTTTTCAACCAGAAGTATTTAAAATAATTTCTCATCAGCCTGTTACATCTGACCAGTCTCTGTCAAGCACAGGTTGCAACTGAAATGCATAGGTAGATACAGCACAAATCCTGCTTTCCCTATTCTTCTGAGCTGCCTTGCCAGACAGAGGGGGCGATTGCTGGTATGAATTGGGAAGGTAAGATTTAGCTTATACATAGATTAACAGCAGCCAAAAATAGACTGACTTCTACTGAAAATAAATACTTTTGAGAAGTAAAAGGAAAGCACTTAAGCAGGAATATTTGGGGAAAAAAAAAAAGCCAAATTGCAAAAATATTTTCTGTTGCTTATCTGTGTCAGTGTTAAGAGTATATTGGGGTACTCCTGTAAATCAGAACTGTAATTATATTAACACTTCACCTACAGGGAGGAGATGACCAGACAGAAAAGATACCACCTTGACTTTGCATACATATCCTGGGATGAATCCAGAACTGAAAGTAAAATGCAGGTGAAAGCACAGTGAGACCGGAGACCAACATCCAAGTAAATCAGGGAAACCGCACTGGCCTCCTTACCATGAGCTCATTGTAATTAGCAATTAGTAAGCATTAATGATTCCTCCACCCCTTGAAAACCAGGTGGGGGACATTTGAATCGTCGTGCCTGGCAGAAGTTTCAATCTGGAGAGATAATGCAGTGTTCAGGAAGGAGGGAGTGTGCTGTGGACCCGTGGATTTCACTGGCATGGGGCAACAGGCAGTTTTCCTTCGCTCAGAGTATCTTCGGCATCTTTATGACCTGTGACATACATGCTTGTCTACTCTCTTGTATTTTGCATCAAATACTGATTTTTGTAATGCAAAACTTGCAGGAATTAATGGGTGAGCTGCCAGAACGCTACCCATCTGCAGAGAGGACGAACTGGGAGGCAAGTCCTCTTGTTTCTCTCCAACTTTATAAAGTTCAGGTGCTGGTTGATGAGCAGCTGCGGGAGACTTAGACCAGAGTTCTCATTTGAAGCAGAGCTCTCTGAAGATGTATTTGAATCCCCAAAACAGAGACCTCAGTGTTTTACCCATAGAGAAATCTCAATCAGGCAGATGTTGCAGCGCATAGTCGGGGACCAACAGAAGTATTTACCATTAAAAATAATTAGTAATAATTAATGATATGTCCCTTGTAAACACAGTGATATAGAATAATAACAGAGTTGTATTTTATGATTGTAATTCTAATTTACTACTTTTATGCAAAGATCACTTGTGTCAATATGATTTTTTTTGTGTATGAAAATATCGTATCAGCAGTCATGTCAACTAAGTTCAAGCGGTGTAAGTACAGGCACTTTTTTTTTAATCTTTTTTTTTTTTTAAAAAGGCAGTCTTGTTGTGGAGGTTCCAGGTATAGGGAATATAGGGTAAACTGGTATCCATGTCTACTCACCCTTTACTTCATGGTTGAGACAGCCAGCCAACAGCACTGCAGGTAAGTAAGTGAGAAATAAATCGGTAGCTTTTGTCAGATGGACTCCTGGCTATGAGGAACTGGACTGAAACTCCTTAATTTCATGGAGCATGGCAAACTAGTTGGTCACTGAATGACAGAATATCATTCTTTGAATTATTAACTCTATGTAAGCATTACAGTGTTTTATAAATTTCTACTTCTTTCTAGCTTTACCTCTTAGCTGGTGTGGGTAAGTGAAGCTTTTTTTGAGGACGCTTACTGTCATTTTGTCTTTTGAACATTTCCAAACGTGCTGCTTCTCATGGGCTATTGAAGACCCATCATTTATGGGTTATAATGTTCTCCAGGTCAGCAAAACTGTCGTGGGGTCTAAAGACAGGACTGTGATCTGTATTAGCTGCATTAACTTTCCATTAACTTTCTGTGACTAGAACATGTCTTTGATTATTCTGTGTTATTCCTTTGTACAAAATAAGGTCATTCTCTGTGTATTTTAGTTTTAACAGAACCAGACTGTCACTGACCATCAGCTTTTGCATGCATAGACTCTCTCCTTCCTGGCAAGGCTTTAGGCCCAGATCCACAAAAGGATTAGATGCCTTAAGTGGGACTTAAGTGGGATTTAGGCATTGAAAGCCCAAACCGAGATCCTCGATATCCCCACTGAACTGCCACCTAACCTTAGAAGTTGCCTAACCTGTGTGAGTGCCTACGTTTTCAATATCCAGCTTTCCCAGGTGGCCAAATATCTGCTTTGGATGTTCTCAAGCACTTCCATCCTGACAAGGTTGAGCCTCTCTGCTCCCATCTTTCCCCCCACGTCCCGACAGACTTCAGAAAAGCACAAGCTCCTCTTGCAAAATGGTGGCTTTCTGTGTGATGTATTTCACTTTCTCCAGCTGTGCCCTTGAAGGAAAGGACCCTCCAGGAGGTTGTTTTTTCAGGAGGAGCCTGGGAACTTTGAAAAACTTTTGAAAAGGGTATCATCAAAACTGAGAAATGTATTGTGATATATGAATATGTAGGTCCTAGGGAAGAAGTGGGACTTCAGGTGTGCGTGGCCTTCGTCGTCTCCTACCGGCAGTATCAGACTGTGCTTCGTGGCGATGGCCGCGCATGCACTCGCTGGCAGCGCACAAGCCGCGGGGGTGACGGGGCTGAGGCTCCATCGCACGGGCAGAGCGCCTGAAAGCTGGGTGCTGGGGTGCGGAATTAGTATTGCTCCTGGAGGTCTTCTTGGAGAATCCAGGCCCTAGTGTTTTGTAACAGCAGTTTTGGGGGGGAAGAACCCTTTTCTGCAAGAAGTCATTTAGGGTTTCACCCGACTCCGTGATATATGGCGGATGCTTTGTTTTTTGAAAGCCAGACTTACCGGGGTGTTCCGTGTGCGCACCCAGAAATAATAATCACGTTTTTAGGGCTTCAGTCTCAAGAATTTCTGGAGCTGTGGCTGGATTGATGGCTGTCTCGCTCTGCAGAGGCCAAAGCAAATAGTGTCTTGTTAGTAGCTGAGTAAGTGGTCTTGTGCCATCACTTATTTCTCAGCTGTACTCGTGACATTTCGTGTGTTCTCAGCCATGTCTGTTGTTTGTTTAAATCCCGCTCAGTTCCTTGATTTATCAGTTTTCTGTAGACTTTTGTTCGAGTAGTCCCAAATGCTATCCTATTTCAAATAGATGCATCCTTATCAGCAAATAGTCTTTCATCAATAATTTTAACTCTTTCATGTAACTCTGCATACGCGTTCACTTTGACCTTCCATTTTTTAAAATATTGGCTTTTTTAATGTGGGCAGTATTTGGGAAATCTGTTAGGATTTCTCCCGCATCATTCCCTCTTTTTATGCAAAAGTTGTACAGGTATTTGCCTGTACCTTTTCTCCACATTTCTAGATAACAGCTCTTTTTTTTCTTTTTTTTTTCCTTCCCTGAAAGACAGAACTTTTTCTCAGAGAATTCCTAGTTTTCTAATTTGTCAAAGAGAGCCAGACTGCATGCAACCTTAATATTATACATTGCTGCTTTTGATTTATGTCCATGTATACAATCCTGAAAACAACAATACAGAATGTAAACCATATTTGCATAGAGGTATAGCCTGGAAACTATACAAGCACAAAAAAGATACAGTCTTTGAAAATTTAGAAACTGCAATCAGAAAAAGCCTATATATAGTGAATAAACTTAACACTTAGTAACAAGTGCTATGTTTGTTCCTTACAAAACCTAGTTGCGTTTATATTGAGGTAGCTAAGATTGGTAGGACTGTGTACGATAATGACACCTTAATAACTAAGAATATTATTCATGTATTTTTAAAACTGATACAGGGAGTTCTGTTGTTTTAGTGGAGAGTATATGTTATAAATTAACCTGTAACTTTCGATCCACTAACTTCGTGTTTTCAGAATAGCATGCTTGAATTACTATACATTTATTTTGGTATTTTAATATGTACAAACATTGGCTCCTAACCACATCTTTCATAATTTCATTTGTACTTTTGAATTTTTTGTCACCCAATCTCACCGGGGCATTTCGAGGACAAGCAGTTTCATAAAATTTCTTAGGGGCGGTCTGTGAGTGTTGCTGTTTTACCTCTTTTACTGCTCCTGGACTTCCATGAAGACACTAACATGTTACACAGAGTGATAAAACTGAGCACAAATTAGGTATAGCACAGTAAGGTGGTACGAAGAAACCCATTGCTGGCCAGTTGCAGGGGGGAGCTGGTGTTGTGAGTGTTAAATCATCATACATAATGAACGTATGACTATTGTATGGAACCAATTTTAAGTGTAGGAAGTTCAGCAAATATTGTGCCTTGGTGGTTGCCAGATCACTTGCGTGCTTGCTAAATCCTGTATACAGCGCTTCCGTTTGCTGCGTTACTCACTGAGCTTTTAATAGTCAACTTAATTTTAGTTAAGGTTCAGTTTAGTAACTCTCGCAATTAGTGGAAAATATTGCCAGCGTTCATCTGGTGAACCACATTACATACAGTAGGCACACGCACGGTACATGGGGAGGTAAAAGATAGCAGATCGATTCTGATGGATCCCATCGTGACTAGCTTTTAAGGATAAATTACAGAACCTTTTAATTATTGGGGGTAACCTTGCAGAGAATTGAATCTTGAGTTTGCATGTAGGAGGAAGTTTGGTCTCCCTTGCTCACCATCGCTTCCCAATGCCGACAGCGGCTCCAGCCGCTGGGGTCCCCGGCTACCTGTCAGGCTGCGGGCTTCACGTCAATGCCGGTGACGTGCCGCTTCTGAGGTGGGCTTAGAGCCGTCGTAAAAGCGAGAGGTCTTATTTTCGGGGCAAGCTTCTGAGCCTCGTCCTGCTTATTTGCTTTGTCTCTCTGAAAGCAGCTGAGGTACAGGAGGTAAGTCTGCTGCTTGACTCTTTTTGAGGCATTTTTATGGGTTGTTTTATGGGTACGAGTAAAGGACTACAGGTGAGATTTTTTTTCCCCATCATATAAAATGGAGATATGACTTAAGCCAGCCAGATGGCGTCCTGCAAAATGAAATACTGGGGACAATAACCGTAACTAAGGATTAACTTGGAAATAAAGGCAAAGGTACAACAACCAAATGCAGCAAGAGGGTGTTTTATCTTTTTTGCTGAGTGAATGGGTTAAATTCTATGTCTGGCTGACGTGCTGGAAGATGAAGGCCCATATGTTCCCACAGGACGGACACTACGAGGACAGTTAGAGCAATGTCTTGCCCTGTCAACGGTGCTTATGTCTGAACTAGGATTTCTCAGATCCATAAATACCCAAAACATGAGTGTCTCTGATGAAATAAGTAGAAATTGTATAACAGAGGAGGCACAAAGGCATATGCTGTCTTTATCGTAACTGTGTCCCTTGCTCAGAAGTAAATGCCGGTTATTTCTGTGTGGAGTGAAATTCAGGAGTGCATGTGCTGATCCAGATCATTGGGCTACAAGTCGCTGTCTTGAAACTGTCCTGTGTGTGCAGGGTCCTACCCCAATTAGAAATACACTGATTTAAGTAAAGGTAATCATATTTTTTTTGCCATAGAAACCTAATGTGGAAAAGGTGAGGCTGGCAATAGGCCCCTACCGAGTTGGGTGAAGAACAGACGGCAGAGAAATCTTGATTTATAGGAGGATGTAGGTACGTGAGGATCTTCGCATATGAAATCCTTCTCCAGCTGTATGGGAAAGCGTACAGGATAAAGCCTTGGCTTCGCTGAGGTCAGTGGGAGTCAGTCTGGATACCGTTGCAGGTTCTGTGTATTCCTGCGGTGCTGCTCTTGCTGACGACGGGAACCCCAGTACAGACTTCAGCAGAATCCTCACCGTCAGGCTAGGTTTGATCTTTACAGGAAAGGTACCACTGCTAGTAATGTTATGGAATAAAAAAATACTGCCAAAGATGGGGGATTAAAGCTTTCTATTTTACATTTTGACCCTGTTATCTTGAGTGATACCAGCATAGAGATTGAAATGTCTGTGGGGCTTTTTGCAAAGCAGGGCAAGAATTTTTGGTTTTCCTAGTTTTTCCAGTTATAGGAAACTGAGGATCAAGATTTTGGATGCTAACTATAAGAGGCCTCCAAAAAGGAAAAATTGCAATACTTACCTTGTAGGAATATTTGTTTGTTTGTAAAGTATGTGAACTCCTTGACAGAAAGGAGCCATCAGAAATTCCAGGTGGTTATTCCTCTGTGACGGAAGTCTGTATTTAGGCTTCTGTTACTTTCCTTTATTTATAACAAAACGTTTGAATATCATTTCCAAGATGTTCAGCTATCAGAAACGATGTGATAATGAGGACAGGGGATAGGTCACGAGTCTGCAGATAAGTGTGAGGAGATGGTGAGCTTAACCTACCAGGTGAAAGAAAGGTTAGTATAGCAACTGCATGAACACTTCAAAGCATGCAGCCAGTTTGCTGCTCTAACTTAATTATCCCTGCTATAGATATGTTTGACGAACATATCTATAGCCCAGATACTGTTACTTCTCAGTGGGAAATAGCAGAAGGTTTCTGTTTGGTTGCCAGTGGACCAAATCCTTCCTTCTACTTCCTTGCGTTACTCTTTTTCAAGGACTTTCCCTGACTCTTTGCTCATTTGATGAACAGAAGCTTGCCCCTTTCTGTTTAATGGTGGAAAATATTGTAACATGGGGAATGATGCAGCCTGATGGGGTAGGTGTAAAATGATTTTTAAGAAAGCCTGGTGAGGATTTAATCCTATTTTAAGCAAATACTGCCTAAGCCAACCAAAAATACGCTTTTTAGCACTCATGCTGAATCTACTGTATTCTGGTGTCAGCACTATTTCTCAGCGAGCATCTCACATCCTCCGTGTAATACTACAGGGGTGTTTCTGGGCATCCCAGTGTTGTTGACTTTCTCCACAAACAGCGGGATCTGAAATGTAAAGAGGCAGGATTACCCCAGCACTCCCCCTCGCACAGAAACGCAAGCCGGTGCCCTGTTCTTTGACACTAAAACACGGCCTGCTGTTGGCAAGCTGTGGACTTTAATAGGCAAAGACCGTGGGGAACTTTTCAGCTTTTTAGTCTTTCTGCTTCTGTACAGCCCGTACGCTGGGAGGTACAGTTTTTAAACGTCGTCGTTTTTAATTCCTGTCTCTGGGAGTGCAGAGGATGGGAGTGAAGGAGGCTGAAAAGAGAAGCTGAAAACACAGGATGTATACATACATTAAAAGGGAGCAAAACGAAAATAAACAAACTTAGGTGAAAACAGAGGGGATCTGTAAAAAAAAAAAATAGCTTTAATGTGTTCTTTTTCATACACAGTTTATATTAGTTGCCTCCCTTGTTCAGAAGCCCATAGACATTGATGTACGCTAAATATAATTTGTTCAACAAAGACTTAAAAATTAGAAATACGGTTTCATTGGTATAAATCTGGAATTTATCCACTGTCTTTTGAGGTGATACTGTGGATTCCCATTTTGGCAGCAAGGATCAAAACTTGTTTGTTGACAGTAGTTTTCCAATTTGAGAATGCAGGTGAACACCAGTATGTTTTCTTGACTCCCTTTCCTCTCCATACTGATTTTGACAGGTCACGCTGAAAGTAAAACTTTGAGCTTTCCATATTTTTATTTGTTCTGTGTTGGCCATTTGAATTTTGTTATGAAACCCCACTGCAAGCTTGTCTCTCTTGGAAGAAAGTATTGACTCTCTAGCAAAATCTTCATGGTTTTCTCTGTTTCCTCTATTGTAATAATTTTTAGTTTGTCTTGATGATTGGTAAACCTATTTTTTCCTTTATACATGGAAGAGAATAAAAGTTTTGAGGAGAGGCATTTATAGTTTGCTTATTGTCTGCTTTCCTACTGTAACTGAAAGGCGGGCTGCATCTTACATGGTGTTACGTGTGGTAGTAGCTAGAGTAGCACAGGTGCTTCGTGAGCTATTATTTTTAAACACGGAGTGTTTGAAACAAGATATTAAAAGAAATCAGTGCATAGAAAATTAAGGAAAAACTATTCCTTTGATGCACATATGCATCTTTCCATGTCAGCTATAAGGGAAGTGTGCTCATACCTGGAGGTAGCGATGTAGCCTAACAGAAAGAGCAAATGCCTGGGAGTCAAGAGCAGTGGGTTGCATTCTGGCTTTTCCCCAGTCTGCCCACCTTTGTAAAATATTTTGAGATTTCTAGATGAAAAGCATTGTAAAAGAGCTAAGTCTTATTTAAGCCTGCTTAGTTAGACAGTAGGCTTTAGTCTGTATCATTTTCTGGTTTGTGTGTTACGACTAGAGTGTGAAACTCCTAGGAGAGCCTTTTGTTCTTGCACGCTGGCTCTTTCCTTTGGACTCTCTCTTTTTTTTTTTTTTTTTTTTCTTTTCCTGTCTTAATCACGTGTTATTGCACGGTAAAGCATACAACAGCTATTGGGAGGTGCATAAATAGCAAACATTGAACTGTGAACAAGAATTAGTTTTTTGGGTGCTTCTGGAAGACCCTCTCGGTGCATTACTGTGGGGAGATGACAGGTACCCACTGTCCCGTGATTGTCCATGTAGCTGGTGCTGCTTTGGTGTCCTGCAATGTGCTCCCTACCCCGTTCTGCTAAAAGGTCACTCTGTCCTCTCCAAACAGCGACAGGAGACTAATGGGTAGCCTCAGAGCCCCATCCATGACAGATCTGTATTTATGGTTTTATTAGGATATGTGCCACTTAAAAACATAACCTTCAGGGCAGGACTTCCAAACTGCCACCATCACAGAAGGACCTTTCCTGCTCTGCAATGTAATGACTGCAGCAGACCCCTTTTTTCTGCTGGACTATGTGCAGAAGACCTGTATAGCAGTTCAAACAGCACGTGTTGCCCCAACGCTTGTTTTGCCTTCTCCCCTGGGAAGAGGGCAGCGGACTGGATTTCTCGACATCGATATGAAGTAGCTCGCTTAGTACAAGAACTGTGCAGTGTAGCTGGAGAACCTTGCTCTAAAAAAGGTCTGTAACTGCAAATGAAGGTTTCTGAAAGTGGATCGCTAATCTGGAAAAATTGTGTGTATTGTGTTAAAGGAAGCCTCTGACCTGCAAATAGATGGATGCTGGGAAAGGTAGTCGGGGGAACTGTCACTATGCGCCTGCCTCGTGACCTTCACTAAGCATTTGCTGTTTGCCGTTGTCCCAAAGAAGTGGCCCTTTGGTTTCGCCTGCTGTGGCCATTCTCCTAGATACAGCAGAGCATAGGTGACCACGAATACGTATGTACGTGTATGTGTGTGGATAGCTGAGCGGACATCCACTGCGGAATATGTAGCAGTGGGGACGTTACCTACATCTCTTCATGACCCCTCTTCTGACAGTTTCTCTTACAGTTAGGTTTTTTCCTGGTGGCGTATGAAAACGCTGTTGACTACTTTGCGCTTGAGAGTCAAGCAAATTCAACAAGCTTATTTCTCTCTTGTTGCTCTTTGGGGGTCTTCTGTAGCGAGAACTTGAACTCTTGCAATTCCAGCCCTGTACTTGTAATTCAGTGTGTATAGTCACTAGGATGCCATAGTCATTGTATTATTATTATTATTATAATTTATTTTGTTTCATTTACTTCTCGGCTAGTCCACAGCTGTAAAAATAAGCCCAGGCTGTGACAAAAAGAGATGACCTAAACCTGATGTTAAATACATATAGTCTCTAACTGTATCAAAGATCGAGACTGGACACTTGCAGTTTTTATGTCCCTCAGAGGGGGAGTGACGCTTCTTTTTGGTGTGGAATGTGAACATCGCCTTTGTGAGTGGCAGAACACGATGTTATCCTGTGACATGGTCATTTCACCAGCTCCTTTTTAAGGGACTGTCCCACCTCTGAAGCCCAGGAGCTTCTCTGAAATATTATTTAGTTAATTCAAAAACATAATTGTCTCCAAATTAGCTTTGTCTAGAGTTTCCACAAAGTCTATAGAGGCTTGATGCATGATGTGGTTTTTTTTTTAATCAAGCACCTGCTTTCTTTGCCTAGCTCAGTTATGCAGCAAAGTTGTTTTTACAGTACTAAGAAGTGAGCAATATATTCCATATGCCACCAAGCTTTGTAAAGAATCCTGCTGATGACAATTTCACAGCTGCTGAGAAATAGGCCAAGCCTTCCCCGTAAAGTGACAATAAGGAAAAGAGTATTTATTCCATTGGGATTGGCCATGCGTCCTCCCCAACTTCTTCCCCCTTGAAGGAAAATGCTGGCACTTCCGAACTATGTAACAACAGATGGTGGCAGGAACCAATTTCCACTGCAAAGCCATTTGGTCAGAAAGTATCAAAAAACGTTTTGGAATTGGATTCTTGGCTGCAGGACTACCAGCAGCCTACTAGGAATGAGACACAAAGCAACTGCTTACCAAACCCAAGGGCCTGGTGGCTCTGAAAGAAATGGCTTTTTCATCAAACATTTTAGAAATTAAAACCTTCGCATACGTAGGGTCTAGACTTCAGAAGTGTTCTGTGTATTATGGGTGTTATAAAAATCAGGTTCTTAATTTCTGGACACCGATTGCTTGACCAACTAGCAAGAAAGCAGCCTTCAAAATATGCAGAATGACCTCCAGCTGAGACAAGCTTAATATAGCTCCTACTGGCTTAGTCAGGTGGAACCTTCCCTTTTGGCTCAGCCGATTTGCTGCCCACAGACCATGAAAGTCCCAGGGCTCTGGTAACATACAGGGACACAAAATTAATGCGGAAACAGCACAGGCCACTCTACTGATGGGTTACGTCTAGTAAGTTGCGCGCGTCTGCAAGTTGCTGGCCACAGCAGGTTCCTTTGGTGATTTCTGTACCTGACCAAATGTGCCTCTTCAGAGAGCACTTTGAGAAATATGTGTTTCTTTTTAGAAGCATGCCATGGAGGTCTCTCTGTGCCGTAACTCTCTGAAATAAACAGCAACATGTTTTTTCCCCCGGAACTTCTGTTGCGAGTCTTTAGCTGCTCATACAGCGCCAGAGGTTGAAAATGGTTTGAGAGAACTTCCCATAGGTGTGGGACATAAACAATACTTGCTGAGCCATCTTGTTTTATCTATTCTGTTAGAAATGTATACCAAATTATATGGTAATGTCATGTCACCAGAAACACAGAGCAGATGGAAGTATCTTTCCACATATTGACTCATGTTACTCTGATGAAAGGAATTTGTTTCTCTCCTTCTGTCAAGCCTGCTAGCCTCTGGCAAAGGATGCAACCCTCAGCGAGGAGAACTTTACCAATAATGTTCAAGTGACCGTCTGATTTAAATATATTATCATGGGCTGATGGAGTTAGTTTGCATCAGCAACTCTTTGGAGTAGCCCTTCCTGTTTGTTATGTTCATGTAAGGTAACTTAAACCAAGTAGTGCTGTTCCAGGTTGAGGAGACCCCAGGGAATTAACCCTTGAGGAAGCAAATAGCTTTTATAAGGAAACCTTTGAGGCCCCAGTGTTGGGCCTTTTGGAGACTAATCCTAATAAAGCAAGTGCCAGGTCTCTGACCTGTACTTTTAGACAGAAAAGTGACAGCCCCCCAAGGTGGGTTGCGAGTGCTGTGTATTAGCTATCAAAAAACCTGTTTGCAAACCACCAGTGAAATCCTGACAAATAAAATAACTAGAGATGTGCTGTGAGGAACTGAAAAGCAGATGCCCTCGGTATTTCTGTTTGTTGTGGGGTGGTATTTGACCTGACGAGAGCAGAGTTCTCAGACTGAAAACACGTGAAACTGCAGTCAGAAGGGAGTCAGTGTAATCATTAACTGACTCACCTTCTGGATGTGACAAGTAACGAACCAGTCTAAACTTGCCTGGAGCTTTCTTTGGGACAATACCCACAGGGGAAACCCTCTTACGCTCAAGTGAAGCGTTATCAAATGGGCCCTGTATTTTCCCCAAATGCCAGCTCTTTTCTGTCTTGTCTCTAACCACCTGAGGACATATAGCTGCTGATCTCAGCATCCTAGCCAGCGTTTGCATCTCGGGGCTTGAAGTGCAGGATGGTAAAATCCCCAACACAGCCTTTCTTTTATAAAAATTGCATATGCTTTTTGTTTGTCTCTTACTAGCCTGCTCCCACAACCAGGGAAACATTTTATTTGCCCATGCTGGGTTTTTCGTATTTGCAAACCTCTTTAACCAGCATTTGGCTCTTTCCACTTTCTTACTTTGATTTGGATGACTGCCTGGAGCACCTGCTAATGGCCTGAAGCGTTCAAGCCGAAATTTGCAGCTTGTGTCCCACACGCACTCAGACTGTGTGTTACCTGCCTTCTGGAGCACCTGCTACATGGTTTGGGCTGGAGAGCCTGTTTTCTACCTGCTGACAGCAGCACTCCTCGCAACACCACCTCTCCCCAGCTTTCTCCTGCTCTCCCCCCTGCTCTCCAGAGCCCCTACTCCAGCTTTGCCTTGGCTTTTGAGGTAACATCGACGTTGTCCTGCTTGTTCTAACGTTTCGGTGAAGAACGGGTTTTCCCCTGATACACAGGCACAAAGGTGATGCAAAGGTAAATCTGTCCTTGTGGTCATGGTAAAACCTCCCCCGTGGCACTCCTAGGGCAGACTTATTAATTTTATTAAAGAAGGTTTTATAGGGAAATTGTGAACCGGGGCAGCTTGCTGAAATCAGCTTGTAGATCAGTGGTGGTCGGAAGCTGAATGGCAATTTGGTGTTTAGGAAAAGTGGGAAACAGCATTGCCACTTTACAGAGAAGGACCAAAAGAAACCTGCGAGACCTGAGGAACGTGCCTCCCTTTCTCCTGTTCCTGCTGCCTTTTGAGGATCTTCTGTATGCTCTCCCGTGAAGTTGCTCCTGATGCCTAAACGTAGGGAAAGCTGTTAGAATTAGCCCCATAGGCAGCATTTCAGGAGAAAATCCTCCTCCCTGGCAAGGGGTGATCCTAACGGAGGCTTTCTGGGGTAACAACTTCCAGCAGGGAATTTTCCTTCGTTCTGCCTTGGGAAGCATTAGCTTTTCTCAGCGTCTTGGTCTGTGCCAGGGGTATCACTTAAGCGGACCTGCCCTTTCCAAAAAAGCGTTTGTTTTCTCTGTTAGAAGGATGCTGTTAACAGCTACAGAAGAAGCTTACAATACCTGCCTGGGTATTTAAGTTACCCGCCGGTCCCTTTACCGGCAGGATCATCCTCTTCCCCGACGAGCTATATTCCTTAACACAGCCACACCGTGCCCTCCACCCACCGTCCGTGTTAGTGCCCTGTGGGGTTCCCCCGAGGAACCGAAGCCTCTCCCCACGTGCCAGGGCTGCAAACTGGGGCTCACCCGCTCCAGAGACATCTGCTTTTGCAGAACTGGGCAGGGCAAGGGCTGATTTCTTCCTCCTCGCTTTCCTTTGGTTGCCTCAAAATAACCCTAATTAATTTTGTGGAGAGTTTAGTTTGCTCCCGTGATGGGATTGCTCTTTGTGCAGATCTCTTGCGTGCTATATTTAGGTGTGGTTTTTGGAACACCATGTGACCCGAATCAGATAACTTCTGAACTACTAATCGTGTCTTTGACACTGACTCCCTCCGTGGCTTTGGGGCGTTTTACAGTGGTTTTCTTACGCACAGAATGAAAACAGATACACTCATCTGCTTTGTAAAAGCTGCTACCAGAGTTAACAAATATTTAAGACACTGGTTTAAGCTAAATTTCATTTTATTATTTCTACTGTAGTTATAGTTTTATTGTTTCGTAGATGTTTAACTTCAGAAAATGATCCTTTACCATCTTAGTTTTTCTTAACAGACGGTCGACCCTGTTTCACCATTTTAAAAGGAAGAAACAAGTTTCTTCTGTGTTTGTAGGTGAAAATAGGGCAGAGAGAAAAAAATCTAAATGTCCTCATTTCCTGCCCCGCACAAACTTTCTTCCGTTGTTTACTAGTTGGTCAATCCTTGTAGATGAAAAGTCCAAGACGTTGACCTGAACTGTTTCCCCTCACGTTAGCTATGTTCCTTTTCTTAACAGGGGAAGTTAGTTATCTGCTTGTTTTTCTCCTGATTCCTCAAATTATGCAGCCTGACTTGTATCCTGCCATCATCTACTGCTCAAGGCCACTCAAACCCTGGAGGAAGCCGAGCTGCCTTTGGCTCCGCATCCAGCATGGCTGGTGTTTGGAGCCTGTCATCCATTTCAAGGCATCATCTCTTTGCTGCTCGCGTCCGTAATTGCCACTTTCTGTGCCTTGGCTACTTCTGCAGGGAGCTGTGGTACTGGCGTTTCTTTTGGCTTCACCTTTTTTGCCCTGACCCCTTAAGGCCTTTTGATAGGCAACTGTATCGAAAGGCCTTTTTGGCCTTCGGTAGTTGGAAAGGAGCTTGGTTTGCCTGGGTAGTTAGTCAGGTAAAGATCAGGAGAAATTATGGAAATACTTCTCATCCTTTAGGAAGTAGCGGACGGAGAGGAAGAGAACCCTTCCTTATTGCAAGGCAAATCTATTAAGTCTAATTATAAATAGTAGCTCTTTTTAAAAAAAAAACAAAAAAAGAAAAAACCAAAACTCCTTCAGAATTAAATCGTTTGCCCAAGTGCTTATTCTCTCCCTCCTACAATAGCAGTAAAAAGCAAAATAATACATATAACAAAAATCAGCTCTGAGAAAAAGGAAGATAATGAACCTGCCACAGACTCTGCAATATGTGTCTGTCAGAGAAAAAACAAATTCTTATATTTGAATCTCTGAAATGTAACTGCACCAAACTAGTTGGGGAAAATTTGTTTGAAGATGTATTACGTTCCACGATCAAATGGAAAAAATGGCACCTGTCATCATATTTAGAAAACAGCTGGGTAACATGGCCAAGTGCCATAGTCTCTTTTCACATGGCCTTTATGCTGAAACCATCCAAGGTCCATTCTCAGCAACTGGAGAAACCCTGTGCCTTTAAATGGTTACAGAAACATCTACTTAGGGGCCAGCTCTTATTGCAGCAAAGGCTGCTTCTGTT
This sequence comes from Phaethon aethereus, assembly GCF_964289735.1. Lineage (NCBI taxonomy): Eukaryota > Metazoa > Chordata > Aves > Phaethontiformes > Phaethontidae > Phaethon > Phaethon aethereus. The sequence continues at coordinate 106,579,197 of NC_138576.1, read as the reverse complement.
GCTTCTAATTAGCAGTTAATGGATTATACTTTACTTTTATAATGAACCCATCAGGCACTCTTCTATAGTATTTTTCAGCTATTTTTGGTAGAATATGTATGCAATTGTGCTGCTCTTCATGCTTTCGTTTTGAGCATGCAGAAAATATTAGAAATAAATCACTATCTGAGATTATTTTAGCACTCAAATGCTTAATTTAAGTCCAATTAAGCATTTCCTAAATGTATTTTCTTTTATCTAATATCTTAGAAAAATGGTAATGGGTTAATTGCCCTATCTGATCTAGGCTTTGATGCAGAACCTCCTAAATATGTACATATTGTTAATTAAAATATTTATATACCCAATGAAAAGCCTGTTTTTTAAATGTGCAAACACAGCTCCAATATGTATTCATTCAGCAAAAAATGTTTTTCCAGCTGAACACAGTACAGGTACGTGCAGAAGCCTAGATGTTTCGGAAGTTAGATGGGCTCGTAGGAACTAATGATTTTTATAGTTACTTTGAATTAAAATAGCAATGGTATTAGTAGCATTAAAGACTTGCAGTGATGTGTGTGTGTGCGCATGTATGTATGTATATGCACAATTTATGTATAGTATATATGTGTTAGAGTATGTACACAAACCTGTGCATGTGCACATAGGTATATATTTAATAAATAAGTACATTCACAATGGTTTTAATTGGAAGATTATATGATTTCCCCCTCAGGGAATTAATTTTGGTGCCAATTTTTAGCAGGAAGCCCAGCTCACTGCCTTTGAACCTGCTCTCTTTGCTCAGGCCACACTCCCAGTAGGACAAGGTCTAACACTGGTTAGACTGGAACAGGAGGGGGAGCTCTCACTGCACCAGGCAGGAAAGGGGAAGACAAGGCACCCCAGCCAAGGAAAAGAGGGGGAGCAACCACCAGCTGCTGTCAGAAGTAGATGAGATGCACCCTCGCTCTGCTCCCACTTGCTGTGGTCCCTTCACCAAAGTGGAGCACTGGGCTTCTCCATCCCTTCCACCAGTAACACACACATGAGGGGAAAAAAAAAAAAAAAAAGGTTTTGGCTGAAGCGATAAGCAATTCCAGGTTGTATCCATGGCTTGCAGCAAGAGAAATGCCGCTCGCGAGGCTCCCGGGTTGAAAGCGTGTTTGGTTCTCATCCTGATGCAGCACTGCGCTCGCTAGCCACGAGAGGCTCTAAACTGCTACGGAAACCGCTACGATTTTTACACAGCGAATACTAAAAAGAAAAGGAAGGGAAGAAAAAGGGAAGGTTGGGTAGTGGTTATTACGTGAAGTAGCTCCCTCAGTGTGATGGGACAAGGGCAACTTACTTTCTGTCCTGGTTTTTGAGGAGGATGAGTTTGGGCTTTTCCTCTGCCATATAACATGCCAGTGGAGGAAGAGGAGGAGGCCGGCCGTGCAGGGGCCGAAGAGCTGTTGTTCCCCTGCCCCTCACAGCCCCCAGCTGTGCTGTAGGTGTGGAGCAGAGGGATGTCTGCTGGGCAGCCCAGTTCCCATTCCTGGAAGCAGGTCCTCACCGTTTAATCCATTTCTTGTTCCAGCTTTTTCGGGACAGTACAGCAACACACTACCCCTTGCTTGAAGCGAGGCCACAGTCAAGCCTTTCTGAAATTATTTCATGTTTGCTCACTTGTAATCAGCCGAAGCTATTCTGACATCCTCAAATGTACTGTTATATTCCCTTTAAGAAATAATGTGAAGCTCAAGAGATTCCAGTATTAACCTTATTTTCCCTAAAAAGGGAGCCACCTCCCCTTGAGTCTGGTAAAAGCTCTGCTTTCTCCCAAAGCTTCTGCGGAGGTAAAGTCCATCTTTTTGCCTGCACTATCTCATCATAGTGCATTATAAACTCAGTTTGGGGTGTACAGGGACTGCAGAGTAGCCTCCCTCCAATCTCTGTCTGAGGTGTTGGTCTAAGTATGTGGCTCCGCAGAGGTACGTTTCTGATGTCCACACCAAAGTGGTGAAAGCAAGACTGAGACACCACCAGTTCAGTGACAGCATCCCAAGATCTGCATCAGCCAGAGCTCTGGGATGACTTTTGCCTTCCCTACTTTCATCCCTCGGCAGTTTGTGCCGGCGCAGGGTAAGCCAAGCTTTGCGGTTGGTGAAGTTATCAGGGACAACTTCATCCAGAAGGGTAAGGCTCCTTCAAGCAGAGTTTTGTTTGAGTTCTCAGAAGGTCAGTGTGGGAAGTTCCCCATAAAAGATGAACTTTGATGTTGGCAGCCAAGGTAGATTCAGAAGTTTTGGGAACATTTTTTTCTTCTTTTTAATGATACGAAATGCAGGAGACCTGTGAATAGCATATTTTTAGATTGCACATTCAAATATACAGTATCACAGTATGACAGCAAATTAAAATTCTTATCTTTTTTTTTTTTTTTTAAAGAAATGTATTGTAACTCATAGTAGAAAGTTTGATGAAGAGCAGTATGCCACTCTGCACAGAAATTCTGCACTTGCAACTAAATTAAACATCACTGGTTGCTCTCATTTAGATGAACCCTTTTGGAAGTTCTTTTTTTAAAGCTAGCGGATTGGACTTCTAATTTTAACTCTTATGGTTTATAATTAGAAACATTTCCAAACTTGTTTACAAACACCTGCACTTGACAGCGTGTGTCTGCAATTTTAGAAGGACTCACTTGTCACTTCCAGTGGGGGTTGAGAGGGCATCTGAGTTCTTTGTGTTTGTACAGTTAGTTTCGGGACACTTGGAACAAAAGTGCATTTTTAAAAAGAAAATTATAAATGTGTGATGTTTTGCGAGGGGGTTGCATGCATCTAATCAGCAAATAGGTCTCATTGACTAGTTGTGGATTGTTTCGAAGTCAGGAGGATTGTTAGTTAGTGGTCATTTGGAACAAGGCTCAAACTGGCACCTAAAGGAGAAATTCCAGGAACTAATTTTAGCAGCCTGGTCTCTCAATTGGAGAAGATGGTTTACAGGTTTTCTGTATTTATCTCCTCTTCAAACATACTACTTTCTTGCCAGCTGTCCTTCAGAAGTTATTCAGAAAGAGTTTAAAATGACTTTTGAATAAATGGTTGTTTTTTCATAGGAAGTTAGAAGTAAGTTGCTGAACATACAGTGAAGCAACAGAGCACCGTTCCCCTCGAGCTTGAGTGGGACGTGTGTGTTACACAAGCCTGTATGCAACTTGTTTGCAACAGGGTGACTATCATACTGGGTTACTCATTGGTCAAGTATACAATCATGCTAGAAGTAATCAAAATACTTTATTAAAAAAAAAAAATCCTTTGGCTCCTCATTATGCTCTTTACACCCAATTTTTAGCTGTATCACATAGGTTAACAGTGTTGTTTCTCAATTTCTGATATAATAGGAAAGATCATCCTCGCTAAAAGTTGATGCTGCGTGCGAGGGTGGCAGGAAGAACCCTCCGAATATGTTTCAAGGGTATGCCTGAACCAGAGGTAGTCAAAGCAGACTTAAGCAGTAGTGGCATAAGATGTCCTATTGATTGCTTTATGCTCTTGTTGTTACTAATTAGTATGAAAAACTCTGGCTAATTAGACCAGCCTGTTTGGCTGTTGCGTCCTCTACTGGGAACCATGGTCAACCTTAGAGAAACTCCAGTATCGGTGAGGATAAGGAGGCCACGGAGCAAAATGGTTTTTATTTTCTGCTATTTTGTTTTCCAGAAAGGCACGGACCTGGATCTAGCTGAGGAATCCGTGTTAATGTCAAAGGATCGTGTCCTCAGAGGTTCTTACTCTCGATCAGTTTCAGTGAGAGTTGATATAAGTGGAATTAGGCACCTAAATACCTTTGGGTGTGCATGTTCTTTGAAGTTAAACCTGTAGTCTGCAGCCTGTATGTTGTGCTTGACCCCTCTGCAGAGCACGCAGCATATACTCACTGGGGGGCTCTTCCGAAGCGATCGCTTATAAGTGAACAAACAGATAATTAAATAAAGCTTTTGGAGTACAATGTACAGGTCTGAAGAATTATTTTTTTTCCATCTGTAAAACAGCTGTGCCTCTTAGCTGTATTTCTGAATTCCTTTAAGGCAATACAATTTTAACAAGCATTCACTTTCTATGGCAAACAGGCTTTTTTTTTTTTTTTTAAATTTACTTTTTAAACAAATAGGCTAGCCAAAATTATGATGTTACTTACATAGTCCACAGCATAATTTCTTAGCAAGTACGGCTGCAACTAATAAATTGTATTGTAACCACATTAGGCTGTTCCCATCTTTGAAAATAGCTTAAAAGACAGTTTACAAGCTCCAGTGTTGTCACAGTCCCAGTTGATCTGAGTTAGAAATTGCTGATGATTCAAATATGACCATAGAAATTAGACTCGAGTGGGATTTAATGCCACTTCTCGCTTAACTAGAAACTTCTATTTTACTGTGAATTCTGTCTGGAGATAGCTCTTTCCCAACTGATGTACTGAGGGGAATGTAGCTTCATGCCAGTGTTTTCAGTTTCCCTCTATTTTTGTTTGCTTCTGTCAGCTCTGTGCCCACTTTCCTGAGTGTTAGTATGTAGAAATGTTTCCAAAAGGCATGGGGAAGCTCAAAAGCAAAAACTATGCAAGTGCAGAAAGATCCACCTATGCAGCAACACCTTGAAAACATGCAAAAAGCTCTTCGGTGTCAGAAGTCTCGACTGACCGTGACGCTAGTGACAAGCTTTCTCAGATGTCCGTGATAGGAAAGGAAGACCTCTATGGCGTATTTGTGGAGTTGGCTGACCTGCGTAAGCCTGACAGGTTCTTTGGTGTGGATCTTTGGGTGAAGTGGAGCGTCGTGGTGTGCGCGTGAAGTGATCCGTTTCAGGGTAATCTGCCTGGCTCCCATAGGCAGACGGCTTGGAAAAATCTCTCTTTTGGTGAATTTAAAGGGATATTGTCTTCCTCAGAAAGTGGTAATTAAGTTAATTGGGGGAGTCGTGGGAAAAAGGAAAAAGGGCTTCAGAGTTCTGCTTTGCTTCTTCTCAGAATAACTCTCACTTCAGGTAAAATTGTTACTCCTCGCAAAGCATCCTGTGGTGTGCTTGAATAGTTTGAGCCACAGCATGCACGGTATACCAGCGTGATTTAAGAATTGAATTCGTGTCCAGGTAGCTGGGCGTACGAAGGTATATCATATAGTATCGCATACCGTGGGAGGGGAAGCTCTGGGAGGCACTATCTGGATGTGAGGTGGCTGTTTGTATATTGCCAAAGGCAGTAAATATAGGTTCCCAACCCATGAAGTCCCAGTGTTGAAGTTACGGCTGCATCCCCGGAGCTGGAACATCTTGCAAATCCCTGAGATGCAGATCCTTTGCTCGCTTCTCCCATGGTTCTCCCATAGCTAAACTCAGTCTTTAAAAGTCCATAAATAGGTGTAAAACATGCTTTTTCCACAGAGGTAATGAAGGTAAAGAGGACTGGGACTGTTACTGTGGCTTATTGCAAATTATCAGCAGCTTAAGTTTTTGCAGCTTCTTATTACTGGTGCATATGCTTTATATGAGCAGCTGTTTGATATTTCTGAAGTAGTCCTGTGCCGTAAAAATATGTGTTTTCCCTTCTTAAAGGAACTGTTACATGCCAGTTGTACCCCAGCTGAAGGGACCTAGAGCAAATGTGTTATGAAATAAAATTGCTTCAGGATAACCTGCCTTGGTTTAGGGGACAGTTAATGATAAATTTATTTTCGTGACCTGTCTGCCGAGTATTTGTACACTAATTGTGTCCTATTTTGAGGGCAGAGCACGTGAGCTTGTAAGAAACTGCTTGTACCGGATGGAAAGGGCAAGGGGGTTTTTGTCCCTAGTGAGTGGAAAACGTAGCATCACCTAAACGTGTGCATTATTTCTGAGTAGTGTATGAATCCCTTGGCTCATCTGGAGGCACTTCTTAAACTGGCTCACAGGAGTAGCTGCAGCCAGCTAAGGTGCTCGAGAGCAGAGCGCGGGGGAAGAAACCGAACTGACTCAAAGCACAGTCATAGTTTTTAACTTTATATAATGTCTTTCGCAATATAGTAGAAAATTACCTTTATGACTAGCGGCAGGACCTGTTGTATAAGTAAGCCAGCCATGGCGCTGGTTGGTATCTCGCTTTTCACTCGACCCTCTCTGCGATGCAGGTCTTGGAGGAGGAGTGAGTGCCTGGTGCAGACTCTGCCTGGCTCCTTGGTAAGTCGTTCGAGCCTATCTTTCTGTATAGCCACTTTACAAACTGCTCAGCAAAAATAAGGAAATTTTTCATAGAGTGCTTTAAAAGAAAGCTGCTAATCAATTTTTCTTATTATTTTATGCCCTGTGATTTTTACACCACCCCCACCAGCTGGTTAATCATGCAAAAGCTGAACACTTCATTAGCCAGAACATGTTTGCCCATGGGCATTTTGGTAGTAAATTAGTTCTTTCTATTTATACAGGTAAGTCATGGCCAAAAGTCTTTAAGGTGCCAAAGGTAAGGGTTCAAATTAATTCTTTTTCTGAGTTTTCAAGAGAAACTAGGTTTAACTATGCGTGCTGTTGATTTGAAATTACTTTTGAATTAAAGATAGCGTGGATAAAAGAGCATTCTCAAGCTGGTCTGAAATACATTGGATCTTTCTGGATCTCAGATTTGGCTTTTGTACCACAGCCTGCCTTAAAAACCACCAAAAACACGTGTGTGCACCTACCCATATATATATGTACATGCACACACAGTATCTACATCTACATGCACTGAGTGTTTGAGTGGCATGTGGCATATTGACCAGTGTTTTTCCTTTCTTACTCTGTGCTTTTTAAACTATTAATTGAAAATATGTGGTTTGTAGGTGCTTTTTCCGCTCAAATCAAATGGTGCCCTCTGAAAGCCTAGTTTAGCTCGACAATGAATTTAGCTTTCAGGCTTTGGCCATTGCAATATTGTCTGAATGCCACCATTTCCTGCAATCAATGTAATTTTATATCTACTTGGAATAGAAAGTCAAGATGGTGATTGCCTTAATTTAACTCAGCGTTGTATTCATTAAGGAGTTGGTCCCGAATTCCTTTCAGATCAAAGTCTGTCTTGATTTCAGTGGAACCTTTCGGCGCACAAGGTGTGTGGTAGCCTTCTAAATGTTGTCATTGTGACTAGTGAATAAAAACTAAATGTGTTGCTAAATTTAGGCTGTTGCTCATGTCAGCTTCCTTTTCTAAATGACGGTAAGTGCATTCCATAAATAGTATGCCTCTTATGTTGTCATATCTCTTTGGCTTGCTTTGCAGTATTTTACAGGATATTTGCAAATGAATTTTGTGTTCAGTAGGCAGGGGATGAAAATAACACTGCTCATTGGGACTCCATTAACCCGCAGCTAATGAGGAACCATTTCAAGGGCTAGATGAGTGTAATTCAGATTAGCCTGCGTGCCAGGCTGCTCTGCTCCCGCTCGGGCTCCTGCCATGCCGTGCTCTGGCCGGGGTCCGGAGGGACGGAGCCCGGTACGGCACAGCTGGCGCCCTGCCACGGACTGCTGTCGGTTAAGTTTTCTGTGCGTCGGTTCCCCTTTTGGAAGGTAGGAGGGAAGAGTGAGTGACTGTGTGCGCACTCGTAGGTAGGTGACGGTGATCTTGACCTCCACAGTCAAGTGTGTTGAGATGTAATGAAAAACTCTACAAACACTATACTTGTGCTCGTTGGTTGATAGCATTGTTGCTTGTAGAAAAGGGTACTACGTGATGACAGTAAAGGTGGTCCAGACTGGCCTTTAATTAATTTTATTTTCAAAATCTATATTAGTGACTGTCATGAGGGCACCTGGGCACTTTACATCAATAAAATAATCAATTTAAAAAACGTGTAGACCAGAACTCTGTGTTCACTAACAAAACTCCTGTTCCCCGTTACGACTAAAGGTCAGTCCAAGGCTGGCCAAGCAAGCAGGACTCGCATTTCTGCACCTCGGCGCTTGCCAGACGTGGCTCTGGCGGAACACCACCGGCAGCAGCTTCCAGATGCCCGCGGTCCCTGCAGACAACGTCTTGCTGCTGGCCGACAACTTGTTAACCCCCTGCAAGTCTCACATTGGTTTCGGGACCTGATGGAAAAGGTGGAGAAAGACTAGTTCAGAGGCCAGCCCCAATTAAAAATGTGACTTTGCCAGTTGCGAGCGGCCCACTGAAGTGCCAGAAACAGGGAGTCGGTGGAGCTGTGCTGATGGAGGGGGGGGGAGAGAGAGAGACCTCCTTCTGAAGAGCACGCTAGAGGTCTCCTAGCTGAAGAAACTTTATTGATGATAAACGTTACAATATGCAAGCTTAGCAAATTCGCTAGGAAAATAACGCTTCCCAGTTTTTTCTTAACGTGTGTTAATATTTTATGATACCTGCGCATTAAGGGCTAGTTCTTGCAATGTTTAAGTGAGTTTGGGCTGCTAAATTGCCTTTATGGACTTTTAAAAAAACGCTACTGGTCACTACGGATTAGCTAAATTCCCGATCTCGCTTAACATGCTGGTGATGTAAAATCAGCTTATTTCTGTTTTTCATGCATTAAGTGAGCATATGTAATTAAATTAAATGTTGTTGCAGAGCCCCATTTTATTTATTTGTATTAGTACATTTAGGGCAATAATCCCACTGTAATATATATCTAATTGTGCAAAGAACACTGAAACTAGGAGCTCCTGGACACCGATGTAATTTTTTGAATGTGAAATGATAATATATTTTGATGTCTTGAAATCCAATTGAACTCAAGCTGAGCTTAAAAATCCAAGATCTGATTCAGGAGAATTCAGTCCCATCTGGCTGGTGGGTAGCAGGTGTGCAGTGTGTGTGTGTGTGTGTGAGATTCCAGGGAGTGAAACATTTCTCTTTTCCTGTAAAGCTTTAATTCCAGTTTAATGTTGTGGTCTGAGGCGCTCTGCAGCTAAGTTCTTGTGTAATTACCAACATCTATTGTTGGTCACCATTTCTAGACAACATAATGGTGACGGTGAATGGCAGAAGCAAGTAAATGTACCGCATTATGGAGAAATATGGTTTCTAATTCTTAAAGCTTTGATTTAGTTTCTGATTACACCCAAGACTCTTCCTATGGGAGAGTGTGTTTTTACAAATTGATACAGACATGATCCTTGAAGACTGAATGAGAAAGGTTTCATTGCAGCATTCAGCATCAAGGTCTTTTTGAGAGTTGTTGCATGTTCCCACAGCAACACAGAGAAGGTTTATTTCATCTACTTATTTTTATAAAAGGAAAGAAAATGTATTATGTAATATCTGTTTTCAGTGGATAATAGACATGTTCTACGTTTTTGCATTGCTGCGTTTATAAATGAGGGAGGGGTTTTTAATCTTTAAAAGTATTTTAACAATCTGTTGGATACTTCAAGCAACTTTACTGGTCCCATGTTCAGAACCTTCGGAAACCTGTCCCAGCCATTCTCATTTTCCTCTTTCTCCTTCCCTTTCTTCATCTTTTGATCAGATACTGCCAGTTACCCTCTGCCTGGGAGCTTTTTACTTAGGAGGTTTAAGAACCTGCTTTTCCTTGACTTTTCGCATCGGCTATCAAGTCAGCTCCCTTTTACACTCCTGTCAATTCTCCCTCTTTCAACTTTTAAATATTTCCTATTCCTTTTATTTTTCTTCGCCGCTATATAACTTTGCGCTGGGAAGTCTTTTGGCACATGTGGTTTTTATGGGAATTGGCACACAAAGCACTACTGATTTAACAAAGTAAGTAAGCAGTCATACTTCTTTTCTAGATTTTAACTTCACGCTACTACAGTAGATGACACTTTGCTACTGTGTTTCACAGGTTTTTCTCATGGTGAACTGACTTAATTTCTGTTGTAGAGTGGAGCTGGTGCTGTGTTGCCAAGGGAGGTCCATCTGGTTTGACAGACAAAATGATCAGCATTTCTCCAGACATCCCTGTAAAGATCTCCCTTTTTATGTGTTTGCTTTATGAACTTAAATGGAAGAGGTCACCCCCTTCTGACGGAGCAGATTCTTTTTTGCTAGGAATAGGGCTTTGCATGAAAACATTTTTTATTAGGCAAGTCATCCATACTGCACCGTAGGCTGTTTGAGTGTAACAGTATGTTACAGTCTGCAAAGTTAATGCAGTTAATATTCAACTGAACTTTTGGGGGGTTGCTAATCCCTTAGGCGGGCTTAGCAGAAAGGGCAAACATATTTATAGCGCTTTGAATCAGACTGCAGTGAACAAGTAAGAGTATGTGTTATATCATGCAAATGTTACACAATTTCAGGAAAGCTCAGTGCATAATCATCTTTTAATAGTACTTAAATTGGTGAAATATCTCATCTGAAAGCAACAGAGCTGTTGGTTCAGTGGACAACAGGTCTGTTAAAATAAGACTCCATGAAAGGTCTTGAGATTCCTGTTCTGGTGATAAATTCTGCAAGTTCTGAACAGATTTATGAGCTGTTTAATTAGGAGCTAACTGTATTCTTTAAGCTCTGTCATTTATATTATTCCCTAATAGGATTTCGTTGGACTTTGTCACATATCTGACTATGACTGAGTGTGTGCAGGGTTGTCAGTAGCCTATTCCATATAGACCACAGTCTCTTGCTGTCTTTGTAGAAGAAAGAAGATCATTCCTGAATGGTCTTTCCTCCAGAGTGGAAGCGTGACACTGGGTAGAGTTTGCTTCGGTAAGCGCTGTGGGTGCACTGGGCAAAAGAAACGAGAGTTACGTCATGAGTTGCGGGAAGTTCATAGAGAAGCTGAAGTGCTCAGACGGAGAACGTCCAACAAGGAGGGTCACGTTTCTGAGAGACAGAAACTCTCCATATTTATGTCACGGGCAAAACTTGTGTTTACCTTACTGAGTGTAAGGTTTTGTGGAAAAGCGCATGAAGGCCTTGTAACGCTACCAGCCCATCAGGAGCCAGAGAAAAAGAAAATACGATCTTGGGTTTTCCACAGGATTTGATTGTGTAGAGTTTTTAGTCTAATACATATGAGGTCAATCAACTGGTAGTCAACAAGAAGTCATTTGTACTTTTTTTTCAGAGAGGGACAGATCGATATGACTGCTAACAGCTGCAGTTGGTATGGTGAACTTCTGATACCATACAAACGTAGAATACAGGCCTGGCGAAGTGGCTGGTTTATTCCAATTAAGATTTTTTTAATACATTTTACATTTTGGCAACTTCTTCCGTTTTTTTAATAGATTTTAAATATTGAGATGAGTGACTACAACATGGAACTTGACCTTAAAGAGGGATCAAGTTCCTGAATTCATGCACATACTCAAGTAATTTGTTGATTTGCCACCTCACCTGCACCTAACTCTTTTCCTTTTCTTTTTGCTCTTAGTAAACCACATTGGCCATTCGTAGCCCTTCAGGAAAAAAAAGTTCTACAAAATCATTAACGTGTCAATTGTTGGGGAAAAATGCAACTATTTTGATAAAGATTTTCAAAATTTTTAAAATTATATTTTCAGTTAAAAATGAAATGACTGAATACCAGACTAAGTTAAAATTTTGTATTGGAGTTGTTTATGTCTGAAGTACCAGAAAACAACTAGTTTATTATATGCAAAATTTCAAATACCAGAATATATTAAAATACTAGTTCAAAGGTCAAAAGCCTCTTCCAAGGAAGGAAGGAATTTACAAGGGAATTTGGGCTAATTGGGTTCAGACCTAGTAGAGCTGTAATGGGTGCAACAGGGATGATGTGGCTGACACTGATGTGGGTTCCTTTGGTTCCTCACCCTGAATGTCCCCAGCTCATAGTTGGATCAGCTCCCATGCAAATCTTAAGCAAGATTCAACCTTATGCCTCTACGTCTATAATGAGCCTCTGTAACATTTATGTTATTTTATTAAACAGTAAATACCGACATCCACAGTGAACACCTAACTTCACAGAGTGTGCTGGTGAAGGTGGGCTGGATATTAGCTCCACATCCTGCAGCCATCTTGGAGCTAGAAATAAATGAAACCGTCTGCAGTTTTGTTGGGAAAACAAAGAGTTAACACTCTGGTGATGTTAACTGTGATAAAAGGTGTGTGTGTGTTACTGTGCTGTACTCTATACATTTATGAGCTCTTTTTATAGTAGCATTCCCAGCAGCATTCCCAGCAGCAGTCCGGGTCCAATCAGGACTGGTATGCCGTTGTGCGAGGTGTTGTTCTAATTCATGTGTAAATGCGGAGTGGTTGCTGCCCTGAGGATATTACAGTGAAATTACAAACAGGATAAAAAATAGTAGAAGGTGTGGAGGAGGAGGAGGGCAGCTGCAGCGAGGTGCGCTTGTCTTGTCGGGGTTGTGGTACGTACAGCCTGATACCAAATGATGGGCATTTCATTTACTTAAAAGTCTGCTGCCTTCAAAACAATTAGCCTCATTGTCTTCCGTTTGTGTCGTAGCTATTTAAACAGAAATGTAGAACATAGGAAATGAATCACTCCTGAGATCCTTCTAGGCTCCTGTGTCTAGCAATGACCAACCCCGGGCGCCTCAAGGAAAGTTGTAAGAGCCTCACAATGGGCAGACATGGGATAATCTTCTCTCTACACGATCTCATCCTAATCTTTCATTATTAGGGATTAATTTAAGCTTTGAAGCATGAGTTTTTAAAAAAAAAAAAAAAATTGTTGTTGTTCCTCCTCTGCCATCAACCTTGTTTAAAGTAAGAAATATCCTACCAAGCCTGTGATCTGAGCTGCTCCTGGGGTAATCCTACCTGCTCCTTGGTGGGCTGACCGGATTTGCAGCTTGGGAGCTACCGTGGCGGTTTTGCTTCCTCTGATGGCAGAAGGCACCGGTAGCTCCTTTCCTGCAGGGAGGTGGGCGAGGGCTGAAGGACATTGAGCAGTTATGGCCTGGGTGTTCCCGTGTCGCCGTATGTCAAAGCTCTGGTGCTGCGGCTGGATCTCTCCCTTTCCCTTTAATACTTTAGTGGCTAATTTGCAGTAAAGCGCAATAGGAAATAACCATAAATAAATCTGGGAACCTTTGTATTAATTTCTTTTGCTAGCTGTGTACATATGAGCAGCTTGCCATTTGCATATGTGAATCTTGTCATAACAATTTCGGGAAGTGATTTGTTAATAATCAAGTTCTCAGAACAGCTCTAAATCAGTAATTGATGTAGGTCTGGATAAAGCAAGCCTTCCGCCTGCCTATTTTGTGGAGCATTTTTGGCAAGTTTCAAGCTAGCGTGAAAACTAGCCATCAGAATAAAATTTAGGACAGCTGGGATGCTTTGCAGTGAAGACTTTTGGCTCCACAGTTCAAATAATCACAATAGCAGCTCAATTTAGCCTTTGGCTGGATAGGTTTGGCAGGGCACAATGAAAAATAATTATTTCATGGCCTGCTTATTTGTCCCTTAACAAATAAACTCTCTGACCTATGCAGGCTTATGTAAATATGCTGCCGTATGTGGGGTTGTAGAACACTGTCATGTCCCCATTTGGAAATATGTTTTATTTCACCCTCACGCTACAAACTTTTCTTTAGGGTTCTGTCTGGGAAGCAAAGAAAGGGCTCGGAGGTATCGGGTACCGAAGCCCAGACAGCCAGGCACAGTCTAAAAAGCCATCTAACAGTCGTCTTTCTGAAAACACGTCCATTAGCATGCAGTGTTTTCACTGCTGTAATAATAAGAGCAATCATGATGCGAACAAGTCCGTCTCTTCACAGCCTTCCCACGCGGGATGGGGAATGACAGCTCCTGAAGCATTTGGATATTTGCCTGAATGTATGCTGCTTAGCTAACCGCGGCTCAGCCTGCTCCCCACCTTACGGCTTCCTGGATATCCTTCTCAATTGTTCCAGTGACAGCTTAAAATGTGAGGCTTGCAGGGGGGAGAGAAAAGCTTAGCGAAAGGCTTTTTGCGCGAGTATTTAAGGGGACGTTTTATTGCGCTTGATGATGGAGAGACGTGCCGCGCTGTTTTCTGTTCCTACGATTTCAGTGTTTGCACTTTCTGTTGTGCCGGCAGCAGCCGATCCATAACGTTGTCTTTCTGTTTCCCACTCTGGAGGGTGAAAAAACACACAGAAGAATACAGATTGACGGTTTTGTCTTCTGACACCACCATTTTGGTTCTGAAACGGCAGAAGAAAGCCTCTTCCCCAATGATCTGAAAGATCTCTCTAGAACATTTGCCTTCACACACTCGTGCACGTACGCACGCGCACATGCGCGCACGCACAGGCTCTCACTGAGGTGGCCATGATCTGTTTTTAATAGTGGCACTTCTTCTCAAAGTGTCATTTAAAAAAACATCAGCAGTCATGTCATGCATCGGGATGAATTTCTAAATGTAAATGAGATTCTCTCAGTAATTTATTTACATTTGTTTTCAGCACAACAAATGAGACATCACGTAGCTTCGTAATTTCCCATGACCGAGTCACCAGCATGAGGTGTGTAATTTACCCTGATTTAAGATGCTTATCTAGAGGTTCTTGCAACAATACCTGGTGGGTTTTTTTCAACGCTACTTTTTGCTGGCTTTTAACCCATCTACTTTGCCTCCGTCTTCGTTTTTCAGTTGAAAAAGAATTATAAATGTGTCTGCTTCTCAAGGCCTTTTTTCAGTAGAGCCAAGAGGGATGGTTTTGTTGCCCGGTTTTGTACATTATTTTCCCTGCCGTTTCCTTCTCATTTGGTAAAACTCATAGGAGGCTTCCAGCAGTCACAGCAAACGTATCTTGATTGACAATCTGATGATGCAGGAAGGAATTGTTGATTGTGGACATTTCTGATGGAAAAATGATCGTTCAGACATGAAGCATGAATAGGAATCGTCCTGCAGTCATGGGTTCTCCCCTTTTTTCAGCTGAAATGCTAAATCTTAGGCCTGGTCTTGGCTCTGCTACTGACTTTGAGTTTCTGACCTGCCTGTGGCTGAAGTGATGCTTAGATTGAGAGGGGATGTGAATGCCGATTTTCAAATAATGCGGACACAGTCATGTACTGCAAAACTCATTTATTTTAGGCCCGTAGTTGGAACATAACTACTTGCTTGAGTATTTCAGGTAGGTAGATGATTAAAGGTGCAATGTACCATGCATACAATTTTGTACCTCTTATCTTGCAGTCTCAGTTAAGGCTTGACTAAAAGATCAGGGCAATAGCTTTTGCTGTTTTACAGTGTAACAACACAGGAGAACTAAGAGACTTTGGTGAATGTTACCGGTAGTTCAGCAGCAGTACAAAATGCTATGCTGTGTAATTATTCTGTGGCAGGAGTTTGGGATGTTATCGTGCAAAAATACTGTACGTCTTTATAGAGGTTTGCAGGGTTAACCATATGTGGGTGTTCTTTTCCTCACTGAGAGGAAGCATGACATTTCTTTGTGTTCATTCCCAAAGCGAAATTCAGTGTCTGCCTTTAAACTGAATAAGCAAATTCCAAAAAGAAGAGGTTTGGACTGGTTTTTAATGCACATACATACTAGGACCCAGTTGAGATTTAAGTTTTGGCCTGCTGGCCATTTCCTTAACGTTGCATGGATCTAGTACCAAATTATGCTGATGGCCTGTCTATCACCAAATTATTTACAGAACTGCAGTTGAATTATAGAAATCTTCCAGACAAGCAGTGCTCTGGGCAAATTGTTTCATCAAAGTTATTTTCCATGGTATACTTAAGCAAAAGCTTATAGGAACAACAGGAATCTTTTTTTTTTTTTTTTTGGTATGTGATTATGCATATGCGGTAACAACAGCCCCCATTTTACAAATACCTAGCTTTTTGCCTGGGAAAGCAGAAGGAAACCATGAGATGAAAATCACTGATCTCTGTGTTTTTCCTTGCTTTGAAGGAAAAGTTTTGTTATGGACATGCAGGACTAGGGCCAGCAGTAGGGAGGCCATTTCTGCACACTGTCAGCTCGTTCAGGGTCCTGGGAATTTTTTTTGTTCCTATAGGCTCAGAACTGCACACCTCCTGTGCACTTGTAAAATCAGGTACTGCACAAGCACCTCAGCCAGCTTTACTTGTTCTCTGACATCCAGTGGTCACTGTCCGCTTTTCCAGGGAAAAGGCACTATCTGAAGGCAGTACAGGCTTTTACTGCCTTACCCCCACCTAGCAAGATTTCAGCTGCCGTACAATTATGAAACGTACAAAGAGAATATAAATCCTAAAAGCAGCCCTGACTCCCTATTATAACTGGCATCCTTTCAAACTCTCTTCCAGAGTTTAGAAATATAGTCAGGGTAGAACATCTATATTTGGGTTTATATGTAATGGTCATATCTACTACTTCACTTGGAAGAATGTTGGCTTAGATCACTATTTAAGGACTCTGGATGCAGTGTTTATGTTTAGCTCAATGTTTATCACTGCTTTTTTTTTTTTTTTTCTTTTTTTTAGTATTCCATTTTAACGTGTTTGCACTGTGAGACAAGAATCCCAGCCTCTGCACGGCTGTGCGCTTTTTATTTAATGAATATAGAAAATCAGGTTTTAAACTGACTCCCATGCATAAATTCTACTGGGAAAACAGGTGCTTAAAGTCTGTGTTTTCCAGACCTCCCTCTGCCCATATCTTTAGGGTAAACCTTAGCCACGTGTAGATGGCAAACTCAGATGGGACCTCTGCACTCAGGGCCCAGCATTGAAAACCTTACAAGCGTGAGGAAGGACAGCAAGCTCGGGAGTGCGTTGAGGGCTGAAGGTCTTTGCAAACTGGCCATCCCATTTAACCAAACTTCCATCTGGCGCTGGGCTATGTTTGTTGTCACGTGAGGACTGCGCAGGCCAGACCTGGGGAACTTCCTCTGGAGCTCAGCTGGGTGGACTCAATCCAGGCACATGAGAGGTGGGATTGCAATAGCTGGAGTTTCATTATGTTGTTTGAGGACTATTTTGACTTTTTTTATTGGCAGGATACAAATGTATGTGAAAGCTGGATCTCCTTTACTCATGATCCTTAGCAGATGCAAGTCTGATTAAGAGCCCCCTTGATTTAGAAATGCTCTTAAAGACCTGAAGATACTTAAAGCTGGCTTTGTCAACAAAATGGAGGAGTTATGCTCTCAGGGCCCATTAACAGTGGTGCCAAGATGGCCACCACCGCACAAATACTGGGAATTCAGTTTCTAAAAAAACCAAGTAGTTCCAAATTATGTATCTCACAACTTCGCTACTCCCCCAGTTGTAATCCATATCTCACTTATTGCTGGAGTCAACAGTCTAGTAGTAACAAAGAATACAACCTTTCATCATCTATTGATTTTCTGTCTTTAAAAACTGACAATAAGCTTTTTTTTGTCCAATTTCTCAATAAATAGGAACATTTATTGGTTTTTCAGTTTTATCGTATTACATTAGAATATATTTTACTGCATATAGTGGGTAATGTAGCATCAGGAGACATGTTTACGTTCAGCAAGTAACTTTTGAAACTGCATAGCTCAACTGAGATACGTAAACAAATTTGTAATACTAGTTTAATTTAGATTACAATGCAGAATACTCAGGCTTAAGCTCATTTTTCTATTTATTCCATTATGATCCTCTATCTAATGGAGGAGAATTGCCATAAAAAATAATTACAGTAGAACATCAGTAAAGGTGAACATCTACTTTCTTCCTTATCTGAGGGAGAGGGAGGAATTTTGTAGTTAAATAAGCATCACAATATCTGGGTTTATTTCCTAGAAATCTGCCACAGACAATGTTGTACAGGTTGGGCAAGTTATAAATTCTGTCTGTGTGATATTGTGTGTCAAACGACGTGGCATGAACAGTTTCCTTCCCAGTGACCTCTGTCACCTTCTCTCTCCTTTTAAAAAAGGAGACAAACTGGAATGTGATTTAGCTGTGGTAGACCTTGGGATGTGGATCCTGAGTTGCCTCCCCACCACCACCTGCCTTCATGGTGGGCCTTCATGGTGGAAGATTACCTGGTGGGTTTTTTCCTTTCCAGAACCTGTCAGGAGACACTGAAGATCAACAGTTGCCTCTTGCTTACTCTTGTGATGAGAAATGGCAATATGGTGATATTTTTATCCCTGCTGTAGAAGTAGTTTAAGCTTTTTTTAATTTATTTTTTTTATTAAGAAGCAGTTAATTTTTCTTCTGGTGACATTCTGCCCCACAGCCAAAGACCATAAGTTCTCAGTTGTTTCTATCCTACCACCAGAAAACCTGAGGTGGAGGTGCCGTTGCTGAGATGGGGATGTAGAAAACAACCTCTGCTTTAAACCAGCTGTGGCGAGGCACCTCCAGCACTGGCCTTTGCAAACCCAGGTAGTTCTTCTGCTTCGAGGTTATCAAAGTGATCATCAGGCCTCTCAGATGAAAAATTTCACCTAGGTCACGAAACGTTTTCCTGTGCGTTACGAACATAGAGACGGTTCTGTTTCATAACCGTTCCCCAATAAGCGGAAGGAAAACCATTCGGGCAAAAGACTTAATTTTCGGTGAATTGGGTGTGATTCTGCGAGGCATGGGCTCTTCTGCATAAGTTGCTGTGGATCTTGCTGTCATCTCTGTCTCATGGGATCTGATGCACAAGGAGTTAATAGATATCCAGTGACCAAAGCCATTTATATTACTTTGTATATACAGAAGTGAAGTGGAGCATGTAAAATTGGAAAGCAGAACCAAACCTGAAGTTCTCTTTGACATGTATGTGTGTGTGTGTGTGTGTGTGTGTGTGTTATTTTCCCATAATCTTTAATTACATTCTGTTCTGGAGGGGAGAGAGGGAGGGATGCTAATCTGGTGCACCAACTGGGGGAAAAACAAACTGTTTTACCGCAGGAGTCTAGATGACAGCACACAGCAAATGCAAAATTTGACATTCATATGAAAGTGATCTAAGCAAGACCAATAGAGGAGAGCCAAAACGACTGCAGCGAGAGGAATACAGGTGGTTTAAGGAAACCACAGTATCTCTAGTTATTGAAATACCACAGCCGACCTTTAAGGTGGCGGTGATACGACGTAGATTTTGTAGGGCAGCACCGAGATGGCTGCTATAAAGGGAACACGTGACTGGATTCAGGTTCATGAGAAGCTAGGTTTAGAAGAGGATTGCCCTTCCCTCTTTGAACGTACAACACAGTGGGGTACATCTCATTGCACTGAATGGAATGATGCTGTTTTCAGGACTGCTGTTTGCTGTGCTTGCTAATGAATTTCCAAGGGGTGTTTGAGTCTGGATATTTACTGTAGAGATGCTTGCAGTCAGTTGGAAGAGATGTGGCTGAATGTAAAGCCTAGTTCTGTGTACATACAGCCCTGCTCTCTGTGATTCTGCCTCAAGTTGTGTACTCAATATCAGTCTGCAATAGTAAATAATTTGTAGGAGTCCAGCTGTGACTTAAGGCTTCTCTACAAACAGCATCCAGGGTGCAAAGTCATGTGATACCCTTTTTCTTCTCTCACTAGATAGAGTAGCCTTTAAAAAACTATCCCCGCTTCCAGTCAAAACGTTAAAGCCAACGAACTGGATGCATGCTTTTGCTGGGGTATAGCAAAAATGGTCTCTGCCCTGTTCTTTGGTTCTGATGTTTTCTTCATCCCCTTGGCCGAGAGCTGGGTCACAGTACACTGCTGTGCTCTCCTGCACCATGCAGGCTGAGTTTCTTTGCAAAGTGAATGTCTTCACTAAACAGCTTGACTTAGCAGGACTATACGCTTGTAAGGTGTAACTATTTACTGGAGTAAGAGGTGAGTGGACTATTTAAACACAGAATTCCCAGTGCGTTCTAGTGTCATGTTTGAAAGGCAATGGAGAGTCTGACTTAAAGGTATTCTGTGTAAATAAAGGTTTAGGCACAGGTCTTATCTTGTCTCTCCACTCTTTTTTCTTTTCTTTCTTTTTTTTTCCCCTTCGTGTTCATTAGCCTACTATTCAAATGTCAGTGGCAAGTTTTGTCTTGGTGGATAGCATGTTCCAAAGGACCTAAGTTCTTCTCTGGGGGGAGGACCAGGGAAACTATGATGCGTGCCAGTTTAACACCTTTGAGTGGTATGTGAGGGCGTCTCTCCTGCTCCCCAGTGGCGCTAACCCATGAATTGAATAATCATGGAGCCAGCGAGGCAGCATGTCTTACACCTCTCTGCACCAGCTGTGACTGGTATGGATCCCTGGGGTGATACCAAGGATGAAATGGACTCTCGTATGTGTTGATTATGAGCAGATCGTCACTCGACACCCATACTGTTACCCACATTCTGTTTAACCCCAGGAACAGTTGTAACAGTGAGCTTTAATCTGGATTCCAGTTTTAAATCTAACTTTTATGTGAACCTTTAGAAAAAAAAAAAGTTAAATTCTGCTTTGAAAAAGAAAATAAGTGAAAGGTGGAATAAGAGGGTATAGAATAATCAGGATGCTTTTTTCTCTTTGGGAGATGCTAGGAAAGAGAAGGAACATACTATGGATCCTCTCCTCTTGCTCATTGTTTTTTGATGCAGCCCATTACACACACTGATCCCAACACCTTCAAAATCATTTCCTATCAATCAGCTCTGTCGCTCAGAGGCCAGACTTTACTCCCATACCTTTTAGCACTGCACTGGCTCGGGGCATTCCCTTGGGGCACCCTCTACAATTGCTACTTCTTACCACTGTCAGCTGGAGAAGGCACACTTGGGCATCCAAGCCCAACATCACATTTAAGACATACAAAGGCCACTTGAGATCATTTACATTTTTTCATTAGCCTTCTAAAGTAGTTGCTCAAAAGGTACAGTGGCTTCCCTAGCTGTTTGAGCTCCTTTGGAAGGTTATAATTTTGGATCACTAGTCCATCAGTTGCCTATAACTGTTATACAAAACATTGCACAAACATAACATAACTAATTGCACAATTCAGATTGCTTTCTCCTCATCATCCCATTCATCATACTCTTTATCCACACCTATAGACAACATCTGGCATTAACAAAGGCCTTATTTGTCACATTAATAGATTCCTTTTGTAGTGAAAACACCTTTTGTATATCCCTGTTTCACGTAAGGTTCCTGTCAGCATGTTCAGTAAGCCTGAAAATGGTGTTTAGAAAACCTTGTAGTGGACATCCCTTTTTCCAATGTTTAATGGGAGTGTAATCATAGAATCATACAATTGTCTAAGTTGGAAAAGACCTTTAAGGTCATCCAGTCCAACTGTTAACCTAGCACTGCCAAGTCCACCACTAAACCACGTCCATAAGCACCAAGTCTATATGTCTTTTAAATACCTCCAGGGATGGTGACTCAACCACTTCCCTGGGCAGCCTGTTCCAAATGCTTGACAACCCTTTCAGTCAAGAAATTTTTCCTAATATCCAATCTAAACCTCCCCTGGCACAACTTGAGGCCATTTCCTCTTGTCTTATTGCTTGTTACTTGGGAGAAGAGACCAACACCCACCTCCCTACAACCTCCTTTCAGGTAGTTGTAGAGAGTTTTAAGGTCTCCCCTGAGCCTCCTTCTCCCCAGACTGAACAACCTCAGTTCCCTCAGCCGTTCCTCTTAAAACTTGTGCTCTAGACCCTTCACCAGCTTCATTGCCCTTCTCTGGACACGCTCAAGCACCTCAGCATCCTTCTTGTAGTGAGTGGCCCAAAACTGAACACAGGATTTGAGGTGCGGCCTCACCAGTGCCGAGTACAAGCGCACCATCACTTCCCTACTCCTGCTGGCCACGTTATTTCTGATACAGGCCAGGATGCTCTTGGCCTTCTTGGCCACCTGGGCACACTGCCGGCTCATGTTCAGCCGGCTGTGAACCAGCACCCCCAGGTCCTTTTCCGCCGGGCAGCTCTCCAGCTACTCCTCCCCAAGCCTGTAGCGTTGCGTGGGGTTGTTGTGACCCAAGTGCAGGACCCTGCACCCTTAAACCTCATACAGCTGATCTTGGCCTATCGATCCAGCCTGTCCAGATCCCTCTGCAGAGCTTTCCTTCCCTCAAGCAGATGAATGCTCCTGCTGAGCTTGGTGTCTACAAACTTACTAAGGGTGCACTTGATCCCCTTGTCCAGATCATTGATAAAGGTATTAAGCAGAACACACCCCAGTACTGAGCCCTGGGGAACACCACTTGTGACTGGCCGCCAACTGCATTTAACTCCATTCACCACAGCTCTTTGGGCCCGGCTATCCAGCCAGTTTTTTTACTCAGTGAGTACACATGTCCAAGCCATGAGGAGGTAGTTTCTCCAGGAGTATACTGTGGGAAATGGTGCCAAAGGCTTTACTAAAGTCTAGGTAGACAACATCCACAGCCTTTCCCTCATCCCCTCAGCAGGTCACCTTGTCATAGAAGAAGAGCAGGTTAGTCAAGCAGCACCTGCCTTTCATAAACCCATGCTGACTGAGCCTGATCACCTGGTTGTCCTGTACGTGCCGTGTGATGGCACTCAAGATGATCTGCTCCATAACCTTCCCTGGTGCCGAGGTCAGGCTGACAGGCCTGTAGTTCCCGATATCCTCCTTCCAGTCCTTCTTGTAGATGGACGTCACGTTTGCTAACTTCCAGTCAATGCAGCGGTACTCCAGGATACAAATGCAGGAACTCTGAGAGCTCACAAAAGGGACCTAACATAGATCAGCAAAGGACCCCCCCGCCTTTTCTTAACAATGTTGAAGTAATACAGTATTTTGCTACTTTTTTAAATCTGAGGCAAATAATGCAGGGTAGCTTTTCTTCACAGTGGACATTTCAAGGTCATCAGTCCTGTTAGCCTGACATAAGATGCAGAATCAGTTCATTCTCATAGTCCCCACCAAAACCAAGCAAAGCAAACCTATGTTGAAAAGTACAGGAGGTGGCAGGGAAAAGTCCAAGAATATCTGTGAAGCAAAACATGAGAAACTGCCTGGTACCCTTACTGCCAGGCCTAGCAGAAGGTTTTGTGCCTGAAGGTATTGAGGGTGTCTTTGCCACTCATGTAAGGACAGGATGGGAGCATTTTGGCTTGGGAGCATTTTGGCTTGGAAGCCTAAGGAGGTCTGCAGCACCATAATTCTTCTTGGGAAAAGGAAATGATGTAAGTTTCTACTTCTGGAATCTTTCCCCACAACTCTATAAATTTAAGGAAATAAAACACAAACAGAAAATTGATTTTTGAATGACAGTGAATTATTGTCATTAGAGGATATGTAGTTTTGTGTCAAGGGAAAAAAAAAAAAAACCTCAGTGTACTACGTGCTACTTTCTGAAGCATTACTTAATGTACCAGTCATTGCTGGGAACATGGAGTCCTTTTAATGCTAGTCAGGTAATATGTCATTTTCTCTGTAGAAACTCTGTGCAGCAGAGACATGAGTTATATACTGATGTAGTTATCAGAAGATCATGTGGTAGCACTGATGTGAGTCACTACAGTGGAGTTTGCCCTGTTTGAAATTTTTACATAATTAAATATAAGTGAGTCATTGTCCAAATTCTGCCAAAGTGCAGATGTCTTTAATTTAACATATGCAATTCAGCTTGCATATGCCTTCCATAGGGTGAGCATCTTTTCCTTTGTACACAACCCTGGGTTAAGTCTGGTCGGGGAGCCGTTTCCTTCCGCCGTTCAGCGTGCAACGCTCCCATTGAAATCTGTGGCAGCTTCGGTAAAAATAGCTGGAACACCCAGACCTTAAATAGGCCTCTCTGCTTCGTTTTATGTTCTGCTGGTAATTCTTGAAATACACGTAGTTAGATCAAAACAAGCGTATTTTTGTTTCCGTAATAACGAAGGATATGGCCTACATATCCCAGTGAAATATGCTCAGTTGCCTGCTATGACATCTGTCTCGGTACCAAGGCAGGGACCAGAGAGAGAGGATTAGAAAGGTAAGGCAAGTTTCTTTAAGGGAAAGCAAGCTGGATATGCTTACGTAAATATTGGACTTTTAAAATTATAAACTTCAACATGGTGGATGGCTTGGTACTCAGGGGTAGTTAAACCAGATCGTTTTACCCGAGGTTAAAACTATCCTCCATGCAGTTAGCTACATCATCAAAGTTTCTGAAGATTTCACAAATCATTTGGTTTCTGAGGTCTGAAGATGATGATGTACCATCTCCGAGTCATTTGGCTGAAGAGGCGGTAGCTTCTCTTTCTCTCTCTTTCTCTCTCTTTCTCTCTCTTTCTTTCTCTTTCTTTCTCTTTCTTTCTCTTTCTTTCTCTTTCTTTCTCTTTCTTTCTCTTTCTTTCTCTTTCTTTCTCTCCCCCTCTCCTTTCCTCAGCTGCAAATTAATTGTTCTCCATCTAATGCTGAAACGTAGCAAAAATGTGGTTAACCATCACATTCAGAAGTAGCTCATAGTTTTGCTGGGCACAGAAGGAAAGAACAGGCGTATATGGGAGTGCTGGAAAAATGTCTGATTAACTCATGAGAGGTAGTGAAAATGGCTAAGGCTGCTCTGCTAATTTCTGAGTCACTGAGTAGATGCTATTTTTTCTTATTTGTCAATGTCTCCCTTAATAGGGACATTAAATAAAGTTTACTACTGTAAATTCTTTCCCAAGAAGGGAAGAGTTGAATTTAAATCCATTTCAGTTTCACCTGCAAGTTGATCTGGGTGATGTACCAAGTGGTTGACGAACTTGCGCTGCTTTTCAGATTTGTTGCCAGTCCTACTGTCAGGCAAGTTTTGTATGCGTTACTGATTTGCTCCAGATGTTTAGCACAAACTGTAAAGGGGATGACCAGTTCATTTCTTTGGGAGTTTCAGCCTCTCTCTACAAGCTCTATACTTGTAATAATACTCGTGATACATGTAGGACCCTGTTGTTGAAAGGTAACCTTTGAAGTCTTATGCCCCCAGTTTTCCTTCTGGACTGTAAAATGCTGTGCTGCCTTTCTTTGGAGCTCAGAATGGGAGGCTGTATTACCGGAGAAATTTGTATATTTTATTTTAAAAGTCAGTTCTCCTATAGAAAGACTGCAATGTTACGCAAGAGGGCAGCATGCATGCTAGCCCATCCAGAGAGTAGGCAGCCAAAGGGGTATATGTTTCAAACACCCTCTGAGAGTCCTGAAAGCTGCCTTAGTAATTTATTGACGGCAGGGATGAGAAATAAATTCCTCCCATGGTATCCCTCCCCATGCTGCTCAGTCAATGTTGCCAGCAAAGGAAGAAGGAAGTTCCCACACCTTCACCTTCCCCTTCTGCAGAGAAAGGATTATGCAGGTAAGCAGTCCTGCGTGCAAGGTAAATAAATAGTCAGACTCAGGAAGCACGTGCTGTTTGACACCCTCAGTGCCTACTCCCTATTCCTGTTATATTTGAGTGTTCTGCCTTGTTCATGATCTCTGAGCTTGTTCCTGTTAACTCCCCCCACCCCCCGTAAAAATCTTTGTTGCAAAAAATAAAGCTGCACGGATGTGCCGGAATAGCGAAGCACGGTGTCCTAAATGATGTAACTCAGGTTTTGGGAGCAGGATAATTGCAGTAGTGCGAGGCTTCTTTTAGAATAATTAGTCTTGCTGAGAACCAGGGTATAAAAGCCTGTGCAGAGCACAGTAATAATGCAGTTACACCATTTCCAGTATTCGTGTGCCCCCACGTAGCGCTGCAGATGAGAGCAGGCGTGCCCACAGTGATGGTCAAGGGATGATTTCATCTTTGCAGCCCTGTGCCAGGACTGTGATACAAAATACGTGGGATTCATTCTAAAGAAAACAGTGGCACTCGTCTTCTGTACTAAACCGGGAGGCCTTTGAGATCATTAAGAATCATTTTTATGAAGGGGAGTTTTATGTTTCCGTTCCTGGAGCCAAAGCCTGTTCTCATGCCCTGTTACTACCTGGCATTTGCCCATCCAGGAGCGAACCCTACTTCAGCTGCGTGCGCTTGCAGATGTTGGGATTTCCATTTCAAAGTGCAAACAATTCTAATATTAAAAAGGCTATTTCCCCAGTGGAAATACGGGTCTCGTGAGCTTCTTGACTTTTCTTTTTCATCTTTTGATCGTATATGATAACACCTTTAGATCTCTCTATCACTTTTTTTTTTTTTTTTGTTAGCATCACAGTGGACAAAATGTCAGTAGAAGTTAAAGTGGAAAGTGTTCTTAGAGAGATAAATGTTCTTTTCCACCGCCCGCTATATGGTTGACTCTGCTACTTTTTTCTGTTGGGGCTTAGTCTGCTGGGATGCTTCATTGCTTAACTTAAATTTACTTATCTGTTATATAAATAAGGGATGGCCTTGGCCATTAAGTAAATCTACTGATGGAGGGAAAAGGGATTTTCTAGAGTGCCTGTGTACCTTTCTGAGACATGGAGTTCAAAAACATCTGATAAGGTAACCTTCAGCTGGTTTTCTGCAATGACTTTTATGGACGAGCCCTAAAAGCATTGGTATTTCCAGGCATTACAGCTGAGAAGAACTGCAGTGTCCTTGAACTACTCACTAGCCAAAGGAACGACATCTCCAAACTCAGCTGGCGAGTTCCCATGTACTGTCATATGTGACTTACTTTTCCCTTGCTCTCTGGGATGTCTGGCTGTTACCAGGACCTTGGCTCTACCTGGTACGCAACACTAGGCTGGTACCACTCTCAGGTGCTGCCCGGATTTGCTGTTGCCCTCCGAATGTCTGCTCCTATATTGTGTAGTGAGGATAATCCTTTGTTTAATTTTTTTTAACGTTTTGAGAGGAAAATAGGGGTCTCATTCAGGTCTTTCCATTTTTGCATGATAGTACAGTTGAACAACGTGTACATGTGTTAATTAAACATCCCTTCTTATCACTGTTTTGGTAAGTGTCCTGTAAATTTAATCACTATGACACCTCTGTACACATTACAATCCTTTTAAAGATCTAGAGAAAAATCCTGGTGGATTATTCAAAGCACTAAATCACACAGAATTACAGTAGTTATTAGAGGCATTAAAACCTGTGATAAGAAGCTTTATCATGCATTTTTGGGGAGGCTTAGTCTTTATCAGAGATGACTGTAAATAGAAGTGAACAGTAAAAAAACTTGATAACGCTTTATTTTACAGTACCTCAATAATCAAGTACTGTAATTACAGTATAATTACATGATAATTATTGCATAGCAGGTAACTACAGTATATTAGCTTTTTTGTTTTGCTGTTACCACATCTACCTGCAAGGCCTGAGCCAGCAAGGGGCCTTATTCTACTCCCGTTTAGCCTGGGTTTACACACATGCACACACGCACATATTTACGTTATATATCTGTTTTGACTGACTTCAAAGTTGTTGACCCTGTTTACGTGGAGCAGGAACAGGCAGTAGATATGATCTCTTCCACAAAGACATTTATCTAGACTTAGGACTGTAAAATAAGGGAATTGGATTGTAGCTGTGGTTATATTTAGCTATCTAATTCCCACCCACCCACCCCCCCTTTTTGGCACTGGAAAAGTTGTGGTATTCTTAATCACTTAGCTAAGCCTCTCAGTTACAGACCTACTCAGTGTGTGGGTGTTTATATTATATCTGTAGATTATTTATCTCTGTACATCCACATCTGAATACAGATTGGATTAAGTCTCTGTTAATTGTGCTTGGGCTGTGTGTACATGCCTGTGTTTACATATTTCCGGTAGTAACCCTGAAATGTTCTGTCATTTTGGGGTGTAGGCTAAGTGAAGAAAACCAATTAAGTATGACTTCTTCTAATTTAATGCTGTTTACAATGTTAAAGGTTTCAGTCAATTAAGAATAGTTGTGAAGCTGGCAGAAGAAGTGTTTACGTTGAAATTAAGAGCTTTTCTTGGTAGCAAGTTCTGAAGTTGTGACATAAAATATAGCCCGTGAGGAGTCTGGGGTGACTTCTGCTCCTCGTGGCTTTGGTAGGAGCTCAGCTATACCTCTAAGCGCAGGTTTGGGCAGTGCACCCAAATAAGCTACAGAGTTTGGAGAAAGTCCAAAGGAAAAGCAATGAGGGTGGTAAGAGAGCGAGAAAATGTGATCCGTGAGGGAATACTGACGATACGGGGGGTACTTGGCCTGAAAAAGAGATGTCTGAGGGAGAACGTGGTGACAGGCTGTAAGAATACAAAAGACTGGTGGAAAAAAAAAAGTCAATAATTTGTTCTCCATCTCCACGGTGAGCTATGGGAGGGTATGGGAAGTAATTTGTTAAACAGAGTCAAACAAAATTCAGATTAGGTATTAGGAATGACCTTCCAAGGTGGATAAAACAAAACACCAGAAAAAGGCAATTTGCCATGTTGTGGCATATCTTCTGTTGGAAGTTTTTCAGAAACAGACATAGATGGTCCTGCCCGGAGGCACAGAGGAGGACAAAAGGCATCAAGACACCTTAACAACACCCCCAGCCCCGTTTTCTGTGACTTGATGATGATCTGAGAATCATGGCTGTGAGAAGGTGGCGTGTTCCCAGTTTGCTTACCAGTGGGTCAAAAGAAAAACAGATAGATTGCTCATCTGAAATAAAAACTCCGTGCAGCAAGAGGCCTTGGAAAGAATCAGCATCCACACCGGTTTGGTAAACTACTGAAACTTCATTTCTATCAAGATTTGAGAGCAGATGCTACACTGGCTGAAGCTGGTGGCAAAACTTCCCCTGGCAGTAGTGGAACCAACGTTAATTTATACCATAAAATCCCTGTGTTTTGCTCATCGTTTTGCACTAGTGATTGCACATGGCACGCATAGTTTACACCATTTAATAATAAATTATACAGTGAGAATAATTGTGTTTCCGAAAGTAGTGACCTTACCGTTAACTTTAACTTTGTAACTAGTCTGAAGTCTAGTAGCAAGTGTGAATGTACACTTAACATGCTCTGATTTCCTTTTCCCACCCTTTTGACTGAGTAAAATACCAGGTAATGTATTTACTACCCAATACTTGTTGATGAGGGGACTCCATGTTTAATTTTCAGGTGATAGAACTCAGGGGTTTTTTCCTCTCTCTTGTGTGAAAGAACTCTCATTGAAACACCAGTATAACTTTTGTAGTGCTTCCTAATTTTTTCTAGAAGAAATTTTGGTTCTATTTCTATAGTAGCTGACATCTGTGAGGCAGTGATCCAGTTGGAGAACATTTTGCGTGATAAATCAAAAATTATTCCTGCAGAAGATGATGGTACTGGGTTTTTTAGGCTGGGTTTTTACAATTCAGGACAGAAAGGTGGTTTCTTGTTTTCCTTGTTTTTTGAACATATGACTGTATTTACAACTTTCTAACTGTACTACAAGATGACCATGCTCTTGGGCATATGGAAAGTATGTTGCATTAAGTGATACTCCTGAACCTGCAGATGCTTTCCCTCTGGGAAGTGCTTCAAACTGAGTTTTTTGGAAATGATTCCTCCCTCTTAGGTACAGGTGATGCTCATGGCCCCTCTTCCACCTAGCCTGTTACCAAATGATGTGCAACATGCCAGAGTGATGAGTAACATGGAAGTGCTGCACTATTGGGACAGAAAGGTTCAAATCTTAAGGACTAATTTGGAGGTTGTTGACTCCTTTGCAAGTATTCAGCAGGAAACATGAACAGAAAGATGCTGAGGTTGCTGTTTATGGCTGAGGCCACTTTCATGCAGTCCACCGAGCGTATTTACAGTGTTCATTATATGCTGTGGGGTTTGGTCTCCATTTCAGAGAGAAAGGAGTCTCCGGTGGTTATCTGAACACAATGAAACAAGGACTTTCTAAATTTCTTTTTAGACTCTTGGTAATTCTAATGCTAAGGATTTTAAAGATACGGTTTTCTAAAAATTTGTTTTATTTTAGAGAACGTTCTTTTTACAGAGGCACATCAGAAGGAAAGGCTAGGATTATTTAAGGGAGGGGAATTAATTGTGTCACTTCTATGGGCATTAGGCAAATTGCCTCACTTGGAGTTAAGAGGCAGCATGGGAGTATTTAAGTATAGGGTACCTGCAATGCACTTTATGATAGACTTAGCTTACGACCTTATATCATTTTATTTCTCTATTAAAGCAAGACATTCCACACTGAGGCTGCGAGTGTGCGCGGTGCGGTAGTTAGCACCTCATGTCCTGAAGACTACGTGGTGTGCTGTGATAAAACAGTGAAGGAAATGTTCGAGTGAAGGAGTGCTCGAAATGTTTGTATGATAATCCAGGAAATAAAAGGTGATATGTGGTAGGATGGAAGATATGTAAATGAGATGTAAAAATGTTTAACTCAGAGTTACATTCTATGTGTTTTAGCCATAAACTTATTTTAAACAGTACAGCAGATGCCACAGGAAAGAGAATAACTTAAAAAGTAATTATGAAATTATTTTTTCATAATTACACCACCCAGAAATACCAGACCAAGTCCCTGACTCCAGAGGTAGTAAAGACCTTACAGGTCAGTCCAGTGATGGTGCTTAGCATTTATGCGCTAATTTGGCATTTCACAGAGGAGCACTTTGGTTATCTAGGAACAGTGTGCCAACTCGGAGCACCCTCCTGCCCTGGGGAGATGGGAGAGCGACTGATGGAAGATACCGTTTCTGAGTTTTGTTTTATGTGAAACAAGTTCTCGTAGGAGGAAAAAAAGGATGCCTTTGGACACTAGCAGTACTGAGTTGTTTTCTGCAAGGGAGCAAATTCTGACCCTGCCGATGAGTGCTTGCTTTGGCCTGACACCATGGATGTTACTGCTTAGGGACTTAGGCAGAGGCAGTTCATGGCTCCTAGACAGTTTATGGCTCCTAAATAGGTTGTAGTGCATGTTACCTGTTACATGGTCCAGTCCGTTGCAGAGAGATAACATGGGCTGTGAGTAGAGATGGAGCTCTAAGTTTCTGTGGACCTTCAAGTCAGAAATTAAAAAACGTATGAAGTTGAGACATATTCAGGGTTGGGAGCAGCCGGATTCTCAAGATTACCGTTTATAACAGATGAATAAATTCTTCTCCAACTTTTAGGTACGTAGACGCTTCCGTTGACTCCAGGCAGATCCTATGTTTTGTGGGATGAATATTTCAAGTACAGGTGCTTTTGAATGAGAACAAAGCTGTCATTGTTTTGTATTGCAAACCAAGCACAGGCTCTTGAACAGACAATTTTGTGGAACCAGC
The DNA here is from genome assembly GCF_964289735.1 of Phaethon aethereus. Lineage (NCBI taxonomy): Eukaryota > Metazoa > Chordata > Aves > Phaethontiformes > Phaethontidae > Phaethon > Phaethon aethereus. The sequence continues at coordinate 106,548,228 of NC_138576.1, read as the reverse complement.
TGTTTTTCGCAGTAAAGATGTTGTATGTTCATGCAACAGCCAGGCCTTGCATTGCCTCTACATGGAATAGTACACAAGCACTTCTTCCTTAATAAGTTCTCCTTCACAAGAATTTAGAGCTTCACTTAACTGATGTAACATGAGGCCCAAGATGACAAAGAGGCCCAGATCACCAAGGCTTTGCATATTCTACGCTACTTGGTGCAGTGAGATTCACCAGTCTAAGATGGGCTTTTGGAAAAGTAGTTACTGCCCCACTTCATCTAAATGGACGTTGAGTTGCCTACTCAGTGATAAGCCTTTCATTGTCAAACTTGCTAATAATCTGTGGGATCAAAGGTATGTATAAGAGGAGAGGGTTGAGGTGTTGGTAGGCAAAATGTGGTTTAGAACTACAAGGCAGAGCTGGTGAAACACAACTTCAGCATCTAGTGTTTGGCTGCTAAGGTATGTAATGGATTCCTTCGTATAAATTTGGCATTTTTATGATTTGCCATTGCCTTTGAATTGAGCATGTATCACAGTGAGACACTGACATCCTCCACTGAGGACATGCTCTTCCAATCCACTGGGTTCTCCTCTAGATGAAGCAATGTTACCTACTACTTCTGCATTTAATATTTTCCCTGATGTTAAATAAATAAAAACACCAAAGTGTTTCCCAAAAAGGTTGGAAAAGTGGTTTTAGAAATGTTGTTTCCAGAAGAATCATTGGAAAAACAGAGCATTAGTTTCTGTGGGAATTACGTTTCCATTCCTGGATTCTTTTATTTTTCAGTAGAAATTCTTGCTGTCTATTCACATTTTATTTTAGGATTTTCATAACTATATGGGAGATCATACCCATGTTGAGAGTTATTTCATGTCCTCTATCTCATTTCCTCATCTGTAAAACAGAAATAACGGTACTAGCTCCTGGTGCACGGTGCTCTGGGTTCATTCATAAAAGTATCTTTGAAAACTTAGATGCTGTAATACTTACAACCCAAAAGTCTCACTCTCAGACACTGAAATGATAGTTGTGGGGTTTTTTCTTTTTGATCCGATTAGTTCAGTGGGAATGGTGTAGATTAGGTATAATTACCACAGAAAGTAATAACTTTAGTTGTCACCCCTGGAACTACATTTATCCTGTTGACCGAGAAGCGGGTGATACTTTGTGCCCAATATCAAATCTTAAAACATCAGGAAAACTTTTAAAATGGTACCTGCCCCTCTCTGTATGCCATGCGTATTCCAGCTGCTCTTAGAGCTGCAGTAACAGTGGAATGGATTCCCAGTACGTGGGATTTCCAGGAGGAGCCTCCCTTTCGTGGGACAACTGATGCCTACCGACTGGTGCCTGCGGTTTGGCACAACTTTAAGCCCAATCTTGGTCTTGTCCCTGGCGCTGCATGGATGGCTGTGCAGAGCAGGAGCTGGCAGCGCAGATACTCTGACCCGTGTCCACTTTGTGGCCGCTAAGTTAACAGGCACACATTTTATGGGCACAAACTGTAGCTGGAAGAACAACAGAGAGGGTCTTGGCAGAGCCTGCAACGTGTGCAAATAAATAGCAACAAAAGGAACACGGGTTGGCAAAGCTGAAATGTCCCTATGTGTGATTAAAAATGTATATCTTCATTTGTTTTTCCTCATACAGCCAAAGCATAGTAAAAGAAATATACCTGCTCGGGCACCCAGAGTTTCTTTCAGGAAGGTCAGCTCCCAGAAGTGAAATGGAAAAATAAATTAGGTAAGAGTGATGACTGAGGGGAAAAAGTGAACTTTATAACAAAAAGCCAAGAGCGGGCTCTCAACATATGAGATCTTTCTGCAGCACAAGATGCAACGAGCAGGAAGTTGTTAAGTTATCACAGCAGAGGACACCATCTAAATATGTAGATATGTTAAAAAAGGTTTCATTTTCTTCTCTCAACAATAGCTGCTGTGTGCTTTTTGTTGTTATTACTTTTTGCAGGCATTGTTTTACACAAAAATCACATTATTCTCCCACTGCTGACATAGTTGATGATGTAAATATGCTGCGCAGGGCCTGTTCTTTAGAGAGGCAGAGCACGCAGGGCGCTCTGATCTCCTCGGCTTGGTCGGCAGCAGTTGATGCCAGGATTTTGGGACTGGCCACCTTTGTGTCGAGCTCTCGGAGCTCTGTCATGGGAAATGAGATTTGGTACTCAAGGAAAAAGGACCTCATTTGAGAGCCGCGGTGCAGGGTGAATCTCCCTTTTCCTTAAGCAAAGCATTGCATACTGTCTCCTCGGAAAAGAAGTACGCTCCTCTGAGTGATAGTCAAGCAATCTATAGGCAGGATGCAGAATATAGAAACAAATTAAGCCTGTCTCTGCATTTAGCAGCAATATTAATACTTTCCCAGGCAGCGCTTACAATGTATGTCTGTTTGTTGGGGTTTTTTGTTTGTTTTTTTTTTTTTTTAAGTGACATTAAGCTATCTTCAAGGTAGATCTCTTCCAAAATCCATTCCAGACAGAGAAGAGGGATCTCCTGAAAGTAGCTGGCGGCAGCAGGACGGGCTGAACCTGCGCTCCCCACGAACAATGAGCGCTGCTCCGAGTAAGACGTCAGGGAAGGACTTTGCGCAGGAGAATAATGAAAGCACTGACAGGGTGAGACCGCATGCAGAAAAGGGAAAGCTTATTTCCTTAAGAGGCGCCATCATGCTTTATTAAAGGAGCGTTGTAAGGAAACAAATAAGATTTTAAAAAATGACTTCTCGCAGAAGCAATAGAAAAGGAATTTCTCGTAGGAAAGGAATGCTAACTGAAGTATTTTTATGATATAAAAACATTCCAGTGTTGTACTTGCAGCCTGTGAAGAAGAACGAAAGCAAGAAAGTGAAACTAACTGGGAACGGCTCAAACTAGCTTCACTGTATAGGCTAAGAGAAATTAGAGATTAAAAAAACAATTCGGTTAATTAACGGTACATTAGATAACTTTATAAGTGCTTACTTTAACATGGAAAATGTTTGTTCTCGTGTATGTGAATGCAGCCTTTCTTTATTTTTCTTCAGTTTTAATCTGCCTTACTTCTCATGGCAGTGGTTTCATCTGTTTTCAGCCGAGACAGCCCACCAAACGCCCACCAGACGCATCCGTTCTTTACACACTGGAGGTTTTGGGACATCTAGGTGTAAAGCCAGCAGAGAGGAATGTATACTATAGCTCTGCTTTTCCTTTCTAACAGTTAATTATTTGCTGGTTCTGAGCAAAGGTTCTGCATTCAGTCTTGTGCCAAACATGGTTAGCGTTAAACCCATACCATGCATTAAGCCTCTGGGCTAAGGGATGCAGATTTGCTTCTTAAATGTTTTTTCTCTCTGCCAACTGCTTTGTTCTGGCTATCTACTCCATAGCTGTTGTCCCAGTGATCTGAGTAATCTTACTGCTTCCAGTGGCTCTTAAGCACCCATGTTTTCATCAGGAAATGTGTAGTTCATTCCATCCCATAGGCAGGTAGTGGCAGAGAGCGTGGGGAGTGGGACGTGAGCTGGGACAGTATATTGGGGAAGACTCAACAAGATAAATGGCATAGTACTTATGCAAGAGGGAGAGGAGAAGTCCTGACCCAGTGCTGAGTTCAGCCCACATGTGGTCTTCTGAGAGACAGTGGGGTGGGAGAAAATGTGCCCAGCAGCACATGGTGCGGAGGCACTGACTCCAGCCTGTTTCTTCGTGCCAAACGTAGCCGCAGGGAAGCAGCTTCTCATGGTTACGGCCATCTACTAGGTAACCTGTTCGTGACTGTCACGGTTTACCACGGGTTAGGTATAGATTGGATGGCCCTGGTCTTCAGATTGTGTACTTGTGACTCAGTTGACTTGTAGGAGATGTACCTTTGTTATGGAACGGCAGAAATGGAGATGTATGGGAGCCAACATATAAAATGGTATAAGTTGGATTCCATTTGGGTCTCTTGTGTTCTCTCAGTGCCCAGGGACGACTTAGGCCATAACACCCATTAGCAACATGGGAAGATAGGTGTGTAATTCTCACTTTGGAGGAAAATACTTTCCGTAGTGTCCATGTGCCAGCTGCATCGACTCAGAACACTGTAAGGAGCTCCATTAAGTTCTATTGGGTCCATAATCTGCACATTAAGAAAAATTTACATGATAGATGGAGCTGTTAAAGTCTAATTGGGTAATCAAAAATTAGTTAATGTGCCAAAATATGTATTTAGCTGATAAACTCTAATGGTTCCAAAGGGTTCTAGTATTAATAGAAGGCATGCTTGCACATTAAGGAGTTGAGAGTAAGATATTGCACTTCTAACAATCGTTTCAAATAAAGATCCCAAAGCACTTGACAGATATTAAATCACTTATTGATTTGATTTTTCCAAAATATGTCCATCCAAGGCTCTGGGGGAATATATGTAAACAATAATGTCAAATTTGCACGTAAATAATAAATTATAATTTCCCCCCACTTCCCAAGTCTATCAAGTGCAATAATCACTCCTGCCCTCAAACCCAGTTAAAATCTCTCTAGGCTGGCTCTTCTTGAACCATATTATGTCCCTGTGATATTCTCTATCCACTTGAGTGATAAATAAGTTGAACCCCACTGAAATGGACTTGTTTGAAAAGAGTTAGAGGTAAAGTCAGTGGCAGAGTCATTAAAAGAACATGGCACTGCTGGTTACTCCTCCTTTACCCTGCAGAACAACCAGCACAGCATTTGTGTCTTCACAGAGCCAGAAGAATGCTTTGGCATTCTGCAAATAGCTTCCTTACCTATTCATTCAAATTTCATTCTTTTTTAAATGGAGGAAATTAATAAGAATTTTAAAATACCTCTTTTGCTTAATAGTTTCAAAATGTCCTAATGTATTATTAATAACACGCCACTCCCACATTATAACAGCATGTGGTTCTGTGTTTGTACAGCATCTATTGTAATAGGGACTTCATCCAAGAGACTTCTGTAGGCTCCTGTCGTACAGTTCAAAGAGGTAATGATAGCTTTGTTTTAAGATGGAAGAAAGGTTATCCTTGTTTTACGGAGGAAATGGAGGCAGAAGGGTAAAACCCGTCACAGAAGTAGAACTGGACTCCCGGCTCCAGTTGCTTTGCTGCTCTGACTACTGGACCACAGCACAGAGGCATTCCTAAACTTGTGCCTGTTAAAAACGATTTATGCTTTGATACATATATAACATGCCTTTATTTCTTTGTGGGATTTATAACAATAACTATCCTGAGTGTATTGCATGTATTGTGCTCTAAAAAAGCCTCTGGACATCTACAAGTGCCAGACAAATGTCTAACGTCCTTTCTGTTCGACTAGGCATGACTTTGAGGAGGGAAAGAGAACATCTCTAAGAAAACTCAAACTTAGGCTAGCCTAATCCTGTCTCCATACCATGTAAATATTTAAAGACAAAATGCAACAGACACATTGTTGAATTTCCTACTTTGGATGACTGTCACATTTTTAATGATAGTTGAATAGTTTTGTATTTTATTTATGTGGTGTCATTTGTTTGCTGGGGAATATGAATTGAACTCTTTCCTTGCCTCTGAATTTGAAAATGTATTTTCCCAATATCATTAGTTGAAGGATGTTAGACAACTGCATGTTTTCTCATCCACATAAATAAATAAATAAGCCAAGTGTCATGATTGTTTGCTGTCTAATATACATAGATCCAAATGTATACTGAAATGCTGTTTGAAATAGATGAGTCAGTGCGACATGTTCTGACATCTGCCTAGAAAGAGACCAAAAAACACCCTCACAGAGAGGGAAAAAACAGAAACAGTCACTTGGCTTTTTGGGAAAGCTCTGGCCTGAGAAAGGAAGAAGAAAAAAAAAAAAGGTGGGGAATAATGAATTCATCAAGCTGAAAATGCACAGGCCAATGGAGCGCTTAGATTTCAATAGAAGGCAAATGGAAAGAGAGCCCCCATTACTGTTGAGATACACCGACACGGCTCCACTAATCGCTTGGTCATGCTTGGTAGACAGTAAGTCATCACGGGCCATGACATGGTGAGAACAGGTTGCCAGGGTTCGTTGTAAGAAAAAATTGTTTATTTAACATCTGCAACGAAGATCATCCCCCTCCTTTACCTTGTATCCCTGTGCCCAAATCCAGCCCTCTCCACAGGGGAAGAGCATGCCAGGAGCACGGTCGGGTTCCTGCTGCAGGGCAGACCTGGGTGGCTGATAACAAGGGAACATGTTTGGTGGGGTGCGACCAAGATGGTGACAGTCAAAACTGGCCTGTAATAGCAATTAAGCGTGTGCTGGTAATGAGAGACGGCGCTGCCGTGGTCTCACCTTGGCTGAGGTGTGTTTGCGCACCAGGAGAAGGAGGGTGGGAGTACATACTAGTGTTAGCACAGGTAGCGTGAGCGCGAAAACAAGCAGGGTGGTACTTCAAGACCAGAACTGAAGTAAATTGCTGGATGTTTGTTCTCTGCTTCAGCCATTGTTGTAAAATGTATTATGTGCCCCTTTAGCAGAGCTTCACAGCACTCTTGTACCAGATGAGCAGCTAGGTGTATTATAGAGGCACTAATAAAAATTCTGTATTTAATGTAGGTCAGGATTTACATCGGACAGGTCTTGAGATACTTGTCACCTTATAGGTGTACAGACTGAGATGTCTAAGAGGCTCCTAGGGTATTTGGGTCATGAATTCAGTTTTGTAAATAAGGGATTTAAATGGCATTTTTTCTAGATTTTGAACAGTCTGTCTCACCAAATTTGTCACCCCTTTGAACAAAATTTGTGGTGCTTACTAGCTTCAAAAGTCATAGAAGTGTCAATGTCGCTTATGTGAGATATGTCATCTCCTTTAAAAAAAAAAAAAAAATCTCCTATGCTTTCTCTTTGAAAACTGACCATTTCTATTTGAACAAAAGGAAAGGTGCTGAATCGAGTGATGCTGGGCTTGGAGAATAATGGTCTCTGGGAACTTGCTATCCTAATATTGAGGAAAGTCTCCTCAGAGCCCAGGTCTTTCAAGGTAGGTAAGTTTTGTTACAGTTTGTTGATTAATGCAGTGGATGGGAGCTTGGAAGAGCTGGGCTCTATTCTTGGCTCCTGCCACAGGCTTCCTATGTGCTGATGAACAAGTCTTTTAGACCAATACTTTTTCTTTGTGAGAATTTCCTTGCATTTTAAATCTGTGGGGAATTAATGGAACGGACATTTAGATTCACTTCCCCACCTCCTTCAGTAATAGATGAAATAGAGAGGATATAGAAACATGTTTTAAAACATCAAATCAATGCACCTATTTTGTAACCAGGAACTAAAGGGAACAAGCTGTTGTTTTTTTAAAAAAATGCACATCTGCTTTTTTTCCCCAGCCTCCCTCTGACATAAATCAAAATCAGTCTTTGAAAGATTAATTGAAGAAGTCCATATCTCACAAAAATGTAGCCGATGACTAAAAAAAAAAAAAAAAGGCATAGTGTTGACTAATAAAACTGTCTAGCTATACAAACCTTTAAAATCAAGAAATTGCCTGTCCGCATGTTTTTTCAGCCACATATCTTAATTAGCTCCACAAATAACACTGCCTGCTTTCACGTTCCCATCTATTAATTAGTCCCATACTACTGTGAAGTGAGCACTGAGAAAATAGCCATTCTTCATTCCTTGTGTTATAATACAGGACATTACCTTCATTCTGACCTGAGGAGAAAGGAAGGCTGTTTGTGAGAGCATGGTTATCTTGTAAGGCCCCTAAATTCATTTACAGATTTGCATTATTACAGTTTAAGAAAGAATCTAATGTTCTGAACACACACACAAACATTCACGCAAAATTAGTAAATCTAGGATACTGAACTGTGATCTGCTCTAGGGTGTTTGTCTATGATTAGGGAAAGAAAGAGACTGGGAGACCAGAAGCCAATTTAAAAAAAAAAAAAATCTCATGCACTTAAGGCAGAAAAAGAGCTGAGAATTTTTTGTTTTCTTCCTCTTTCTCTGGTCAAAAAGGAGAAATAATAATGAAGAAAGAAACACTAAATTGAACTCGGCCTGCTCTTTAAGAGCAACACCCAAAATTCTTTGAGTTAAAAATGAGTCTCGATAGCTGGAAGATTAACCTACAAAATTACCATTGCTCCTCCAGTCCTTATTCAGATGAGATAAGTTCTTTTTCTGATAAGGCATGTGTGTGAGCTTGTTAACTGAACCCATAATTAACAGACTTCTAACATCTACAGCCCCAAGTACCTTGAAGTTACAACATCTTGAGGATGCTGGGGTTCTCAAGGGGTATGGCTCAGGCTTATAAGCTTTCCGAGTGGCCAGAGTAACAAATATAGTTTGGATATTTTCTAGTCAGGTGAAAACTGTCTAACCTAGGATCAAAATTTCTGTTATTAGTGGCTTTAGTTTTGTTCTTTGCAAACCATGTCCAAGTTGTGGGGATTGAGCTGCAACCGATGGACTTTTCTACTGCCTAAGTGTTTTCTCCCACCAGAAGACTGCAGACGACCTTGTTGTGAGAGACAGTGTGCGTTCAGAACAAAGCAGTTTGGAGGGGCTGGAAAAGTAGGGATTTATGGCACGGCATCAAAGTGCAGGTAGGTAACCGCAGCAATACCCACCCTCCAGAAAAATGTGATCCTGCATAGTCCTGGCTTTCTACAAGTCTAACATTATGGTATCAGTTATTCAACATCTCTCCAGTGATTTAAAGTGACTGAACTTTTATAAATTCAGTCTGAGGATCTGTACATTGTTTCATGTTGATGAGGAAAAAAAATTACTGAGTTTAGGCCAGGCATAGCTAATTTACCTTAATATAGACGAAGCCTGTATATCCCTCTTCAAGTTTCGATCATGTTTCCCGTCTTGATATCTGAGTGCTTTTAACTGTCTACCATGAGAACTTTGAGTTCCTCACTTAAAAAGGAATAATTAGAGAATTCAGTATGCCAATTTTATCTGATTTTTAAAAAAGTGTACCCTCTTCCCCTGCAGTTTGTCAAACTTATTCTGTGTATCACCAAAGTTGGGTAAAAAGATAGGCCATTCAGAGAAGACTCTGTGGTATAGCATGAAGGTTGTTTTTTCAGGTTCATAAAGTGATCTGATTTCATTTTGAGTTCCCAATTGATGTTTGTTTTTATTTAAAATGTCTGTAAGGGTAACTGTTCAGAATGTACTATCCAAGATAATAGTATTAACTGGCATGGCTGCAAAATCAATAATAGTAACAAAAATATACCTCTACTGATTAAGAGTGACATAAAATAAATTTGTTAACTAAAATGGATGTAGTCAACAGTTTAAACACGTGTCTTAAATACTGTAATGCAGTTCATAGTTCTTATTTTAACTTTTATATAATTTTTAAAAAGAACCTTTGAAAACATGTATTGTTTCTCTCTTTATAGAAGAACAAGCAAAACTAACCTAGAATGTGTTTTACTCCCTCTAATAGAGCCCTCACTCGTAAAAGTAAACCTGATAACAAAACCATAGTGGACTTCACCTAGAGAAAGGGATTGAAAATGGTAATTCAGAAACCATATACTAGCTTTGAAGGACAGGTCTTTGTCATCAGGCTTCATGAAAAGCAACAGAGCAGAAATAAAAATAGATCATTGACCAAAAATATCCTTTCCAAGCTGGGTCATTTAAAGAACTGTCTTTTTTTAATCATACGTACAGCTGATTCCAAAACTACCCCAAAAAGGGGTCTAACTCCAAGGTCAAATATTCTGGTGGGTTTTGTTGTTGTTTGCTTGCTTTGGACTTTTTTTTTGTTTATTTGTTTGTTTCTTTTGAGAGCAAGAGTGGTTACAGTGATGAAGAAGAGCGATCTGCAAAAATATAGAGCCTGGAATAGAGTCTTTGAGTCAGGTATGCAAGCAAGTGGTCATCGGGCTGTGACCAGCACCAGGGCATGTGCATTGCAGTTATGTCACTTCCAGACCAAATAGATTCCCTACTGCAGCTTTTTGAGGTCTTCTCTGCATTGACTCATGCGTTTTGTACTTGGGCCACATATGCATTAATTTACCACAGTTGATCATTAGCGTCCTTCACATAAGGAACCTAAAGGCTTTTGGAAACTGAATGGGAACAGTCTGGGCACCCAACATAGCATCATCATAAAGGCACAGGTCAACAGTATGGCAAGTTTATTTTACCTCATTTCAGGGGAAAATTAAGACACTTAATTTAGAGGTCTTCAAGCTGTCTGAAATTTGCTTTTTGGAGATGCTGCAGTTGAGGTCAGATTCTTATATATCAGGAGTATTTTTTGTGAGAGATATATATAGTTGAAAGTCATGGAAATGCTCTGTTTCTGTAGATTCTTTTTATTTTCCATTTAGCTTTGGGGATAAGAAAATTAAAAAGTACTTCTTCCCGAAGTGGGTAGAGAGTACGCTGAGGAAGTGATTTTCACTGTGCAAGGGCAGCAAGATGACTGGAGGCTAGCAGTAAGGCTCCTAGGGTGCTGTGCGGGTACGCGTCACACGATTTCCTCGTATCTCAGCATGTCAAAAAAAGGCTTAAGGAGCCAAAGGATGAGCGGCATGCTCGATGGCAGATCTGCACCAGGGATTCACCAGCCACCCCTTGAATGCAAGTGGAGAAATGAGGGGGGCTCCACTGCCCTTCCGCACCTGTAGGAGAGGATGGAAGCCCAACAAGAGCTTGAGGTGTGAGCTAACTAGTTTAAAGTTAGCTGCTGCAGCATTGGTGCTCTGGCGTTCGCAGAAGTCTCACCCGTTGAGACAGATCTTCCAACTTCTATAAACAATTTTTGCTCAAGTGGGGGCCATCGGTTCATACCAGCTACTTAGTTTTGCTGCCGGCTTAAACAAAAGTTTGGCGAAGCTTTGCTTGCGTCCTCTTTGTACAGTGGCATTTCACAGGAGATACATGTTTGGGAGACTAGATGCTTCAGACACTGTGTAAAATGTTTATTCATCCTAGCTCTTTATTTTAATGCATAAACACAGGTTGAAGGAGAGATGTAAAATAAAACTGGGTATTGATAAGAGACACAAAAATATGAAGATTCTAGTTCAGGACTATCAGAGATAATGATACCTAAACACCTTAACCCCAAACTCATTAGTCTCACATATCTCAATCAATATGGATTCTCTCAGAAATCAATTTTCAGCAGCAAATATGATTGTTAAATAATTCACAAGTTACAGGCCTTCGGGCAAGAAGAGGTTAGAGAAGCAGAAGGAAAGCAGTGATCTCGACCTGAGATGTGCTTTCAATTAAAAGAGGAGAGCATCTGTAAAACAGTTTTATGTTCAAGGTGTCAAACTGTTTAAAGAAAAGAGGATTACATGTAAATTACAGTCTTAAGCAGTACGGTACTTAAAACACATTCCTATTTTTCGTACATTAGCAGAAAGAATCCATTCAATTGATCAGCAACAAATGTGTCGTTTTAAAAATCCCAGCCAGTGCTACTGGCGTAATTTCTTTGTTTATTTACTTTTGCTTTTTCCCTGTCTGCATTACATAGCTAATTTACTGTGAACTCTCAGTGAAAGGCAGAAGTAGTACAAAACTTCAGGAGATTCTCTCGAATCCTTTGAATATTTTTGACCAAAGGCATTAGAATTTATCCCTATTGTTAATTTTATTTTCTCATGTCTGCTTGGTTCCGTACCTGTGTTTTCATATTTGCTATTAGGTGAACGACAGTTCTTAGCAGAAACATTATTTAGGGATAAAAAGGTCAAGTTGGGAGAAATCTTATGAGGTGGGATGAAACTAGCACTCCAGTACTTTTCTCAGGGCCTTATCATGCCTACTGCAGCCCAGGGAAAGATTTGTATTGATCTGCTGAACCTTGGATCTGGCTCTAATTATGCTTGTGTAAATTTGGAATTACATCACTGAAGCTAATGGTATAATAACTATATTAGATTAATGCAAATATTCGTATTCAGGCCCTGAATTTTTTGGATTTGTAGTTTTGTTGCAATGTCCGTAGATGGCAGTTGTAGTTTAAACACAATTTAAGAATCATAATTTAATTAGAAATATTTACTAACCTAATTATTTTTATACCAGACATCACTTTGGAGTAATTATAATGATACATTTTAATCTGATGTTATCTGTATTCTGCCAGGGATTTTTCAATGGGCATAATTTGGATAACTATCAAGGACTCCAAATGCGTTTGAATTCAACCCAGGTCAATAATGGTACTACTGTCTGAAGGCCCTCGATAGGTTTAGTCAGATGAGCTGGTGAGCTTATTCCAGTTTTGACAGCACTTAGATGCTCCCATGTCAGATGCCAGTATAACAATTCAAGCAGATGGAAGAATTGCAGTGAAAAGGTACCTTTAGTGAGGCACAGCTGAAGCTTTGTATAAATTCGTAACTACATTCCGAGTCTTTGAAGTGATGTGAGCTCATTGGTTTGGGGTTAGCATGCATATGGCAAAACCTGAGCCCTACCCATGTTTTCAGTTTCTTTCCAAAGCACTCCATCCTTCATGGATGGCTGGCAGCCTTTCACCTCCACAAAGTTTCGGTTACATTGAAACAAAAAAAAAAAAAAAAACAAACAAATCCCAACAGAAAAACCTCTTCCTCCGGAACTTAGAAACACCATATAAATTTGCCATCTCTAAGATGGTTAAAAAAACCCTCAAACGTTTAAAAATAATTCAACTTTCAGTGTCCTTTCTGTAAAATTATATAAAACTTTTTCTCTCTTAGGAGATGCTTTAGGATACTCTTTCATAAGAGTAAAGGAGCTCTGGTTTTTCTCAGCTGTGGATAATGAGCGGATTGTGATCAGAAGTGAAAGGCAGCACCTGACTGCTGGTAAGAAGAGGGACAATACCAAGGAAGATCATGGAGATAGTTTTGTTGTGTAGTGATGAGAGAGAGGGTTTGATTCCCTTTCGTGTCTCAGCTTACTGTGAAAACAGAAAATTTGTATCCATGAGCAACCTGATCTGGTTGAAGATGTCCCTGCTCATTGCCGGGAAGGTGGGACTAGATGACCTTTAAAGATCCCTTCCAACCCAAACTGTTCTATGAGTCTGTGAATAGGGTCACAGTCTGAGCCCATGTCCCAGGAAAGTAAAAGAGGGGAAAGAGAGAGTGTTTTTATGTTTACTGCTATGGATTTACAGCCATCTGCGTTAAAAGTAATTTCAGCCAAGAATGGGCTAAAGTAAGTGTATAAGGTATAACATATGCTTATGTTACTCTTCCTTTCTAAATCTCGTTTTGTGTTGAATGAACTTTGTTTTTAAAAATATATTTTGAAATGTGATTAGTGGTGAACGTCAGTGAAATTTATTGTACTATTAAAATCCTATTGGGTCTTTGTTTATGAAATGTATTTTCCTGTATTTGAGCTTTAGGGAGGCTTGATAATGAGGCTGTGAAGATTCATGGCCCCTTTTCTGCAGCTTAATTTAGGCTCTATATCAAATATGTAAAAGAACATTATATCTTCCTGCAGCCTGTGTGTGTGATACATTTTTGTATTATTTGCCTGCCAATGTTATTTCTTTTACAAATGCAGAGCTGGAAAATGGTGACAAACTGACAAGCTTAGCTTTCTGTTATTTTCTAGGCTAGAAAGAGTAAATCCGAAAGGTGCTGTGGTCGTAAGTTTTATTAAGGTGAGACACATGTCCATGGCCACATGTTCGCCAAAGATCACATTATTCTTGATTTAAAGTAATAATGGACAGCCGGCAGTGAAATCTGTGAGGAGGTGTTTCAGAGGCCCACTGTCTCTGCTGCTGGCTGAGAACTTCCACCGTCCAGTGTAGGACACCGGAAGATAAACGTTCCTGTTGGAAAGCATCATGGTGCCCCCAACCATATACCAGTGACCTGGCCATGAGCTTTAGCTTTAGAGGTGTAGCTAAGGGACACTCTTGTCCTTAGCTGTAACGAACTTCAGAGGATGGTGATTACAGTGGAAAGGTGTTATTTTGATTTTCACAGAGCTGGTCTGATCTCCTCCTTGATTCTGCTGGTGATCGGTCCTGTGATCCATCAGCGCAGAGGGGCGCAGGTATGGTAGAATTGGTCCCTGGGCAGTTTCAGTCTCTTGCTCCAACACGACGTATCTCTTCCAGGGACGTGTTACAGCGTGTGACTTGGGGAAACACCATGTATTGCTCTTTTCTGTAATTTAGGAAGATTCTTTCATTCCTGTCTTGTCTTGTCCCATGGGTTATTTACATCTCAATGTTAAATCCTCCCTGAGGTCCAGGTTCACCTAGAGTGGTACACAGCTGTCTTTGGGCACAGTTGCTCTCAGTTCTTCAAATATCCTTATTACTAACTTGGTGAAATGGCTGTCTCCAACCATAAGCAGGAGAGAGGTTTCTGAAGGATGGAGATATAGGAAGAATAAGGTAAGATGTTCCCATTTGTTACAGGTGCATCCTTAAGTACGAGAGAAGGGCATTGCTTCCCATGTATGTTGGTGTAATTGAAATTAGATCCCTGCCCCAGCAGTCTGTATGGAAGTGGATAAAGATCAATTTTGTTACCTCACCAAAAACTGAAATATCAGCAAGTTGATCTTCTCTTGCTCACACTGGTACAAACCCCGAGTAATCCCACTGAAGGCTGAGGAATGACATATGTAAAACTCTCGTTCTCTGATCAAGCCTCAAAGTCTTTGGAAGCGAAAGCTTTCATTTGCCAGTGCCTTTCGGAGTCATAGGTACGGTAAGGGAATGAAACCGTCAGATCTGTCTCTAAGATCTCTACTAGCAGTATGTTCCTGGTTTGAATTGTTCCAAGCAGTGTCTTTGAATCCTACCTCTGATATGTTCAAGATGTTATTTAGCCAGAAAAAACCAAATCTTTAGGGCCAGGCTTTCCTTTCAAACGTGTCCTGGGCTGTCAAGAGAACAAAGCTCTGTTAATTGTTCCTTATTCAAGGTGCGTAGCATGGCTTTATAATACTCAAACAATATTCATTAGGCAAAACAATTGCAATAATTATCTTATAAAAAGTCAGGCAGGGTAATTTCTTTTAAAATTAGGATAATCTCCAGAGGAGATTCTGTTCCAGTTTTGGTTTTGTTTGTTTATTTTTGGCTGAATGGTTTTAAATAGAAATTACTGAGGTGTCAATGACCTCTGGGTTCAATTGAATTAAGACACTTAAATGAAGTTTAAGCAATATTGGTATTTGCTGGGAGGTAGAAAATTGTGTCGTGAAACATACTGCAAAAATGCCACCTTCATAATTTTCTTTTTGAAGCCATGACCAAAATCAGGTGGTAAAGGAGTTCTAAGTGTTTTGGTAAAGCCCTTGAAATTTGGAAAACCAGATCTCATTTTTAACCATCTTCAGGATGTTCTGGTTTTTGATGCTTTGAGACATGACTGGTATTTTTGTCTGTCTATGGGGACTCATGCAGGGTGTGAAAAATAGCAATATCGTTCCTTCTCTTAAATTTTCTTCTGCTTCTCAGCTCCTACGTTATTCCTAAATATTAGCAAGACCCTGGACCTGGGTAATATGCATGATCAGCACAGAAGAACAACATGCTAATAGCTAAATATTTAAAAAATCAGGTAGCCATTTTTATGGGACACCATGATAATTATCCATCAAAAATTAGGACTGCTTCTAGCAAGCCAAGATTCTCCTTTGGATTCAGTACTTTAGTTTCCAGAAGACACCAATAGTACTGTGAGATTAATTCAATACTAGGATGCAGCTGCATTGATCTTTCTGATGTCATTGCCCTAAATTATTACAGGATCCAACTAAAAAACTGGTCTAGAATACATATGAGCAAGGACATGATCCAGGAGTATTTCTTCTCATTCTAATAATGAGTTGTAGACCAAATCTTCACTTTGAGAAATCCAACCATATTTCAGTTTTAATAAGGTTGTTTGTTTGTTTGTTTGTTTGTTTTTAAATCTGAAATGGGGTCTGTAGTGAGAAGATTGATCACTGGCAGAGAAGAGAAGGCTAGAAGCTGATCCTATACTCTCTTCAATTCAAATTCATGAATAATTTCCACTTGTAGGAATTGCCCATTGAAGTCCATAGCAGTTCTTATGTGAGACGGGATCACTCATGCAAATAAAGGTTTACGGGATGAGGATCTAGGATGTGTTATTACAGGGTCATTTCCTGATACAGTCTTGGCTTTTCTACTTCTTACTCACTAATTTTATAGGTTCTATTCTTCTGCCAGAAGAGGTTGTTACATCATTAATAATGGAGCTTATTATTGCTTTTAATATTTGAATTATGTCTGTAAAGCTTGAAAGTGTATTCATTTCCTTAGGAGCATTACAATTAAAAGATGCTAGAGTCTTTGAGTTATACTCTGTATAATTTAAAAATAATTTTGGCATTTTTTTCCCTCTGGCAACTGAAGCCTTTAACCTTATGGGACTCTGATTTACAGTGACACCACAGTCTTTTCAAAGGCAACGTTATTATGTCACTGATACTGAAATGGTACAGTCAGAAATAAGCAGAAAGTAATTAAGGGACAAAATTGTTAGAGTAGAGCAGTCTTGACCCAGAGACCGAGGGCCATATCCTGCTTGCTTTACTCGAACAAATAGTCCGTTGCATCTCATTGAGATGTGCAGCACTAGCATAAACCCAGAAGAAAGCTCACATGAAGTCACCACTGTAACTGAGATTAGAATCTAACTGAGACAGAATTAGGCATGTATATGTAGAGGGAGGAAGAGATTGCCCAAAATATTCATTTAATTTGAATATGTATAGGAAGGGAATGAAAGTGTTGGGCCAAATCCTGCTCTCATTTACATTAATGCAGCCCCACGAAGTCTGTTGAGGGTAGAATTTGATCTGACATTAGCACAAACTAACTTTTACATTTGCCAGATTCTTATTTGCTCACAGCATGTGGCCAGCCAGAAATATAAATAAATCAAATCTGTTTCTAGGAAGAATCCAGCAATCCTTTGAAACTTTCCTTCTTTGCATTACAAGAAAAGAAGGGGTAGAAAAAAGGGGAGAGGATGGAGGGTTACATAAATGAGAGCAGGTGCGGTCGTGCAGAAGTAACTATTCAGCATATGTAAGTGCAGTTGGAAAATCATTGTCTTGCAGAGAATACTTGAAATTGGTCCCTAATGGCCTTGGTTTTTGTCATATGGTCTTGATTATCAGGCTAAAATTGCATTGCCGATGCCTTTAGTGTGAACGAGATGGATGAATAATTATTACGTGCGCTGAATACCTTTCTGCAAGGAGGAACCAGGACATCCCCTGGTCACTGCAGCTACCATTTTCACCTTGCTGTCAAGAAAACTGCAAGTGGCCAATTCATCACTTCCTTATTGCTTTTAAAAATATATGTTTATAATAATAAACGCCCATACCTGCACTAAGAATGGGCAATGCAAAACCTCAGCATTGGGAGGAATAATTGCAAGACCCAGTTATTTCTTGGACTAAGGGGGTGCAAACCCGAAGTGCCTTATCCAGTTTCTAAAGACCTTGCTTTATGTTGGTATTCATGCAGATCTCTGTGACTATATTAAGGAGCAAAACAGTAAATAAAATAAGCACATACAAGATACCCCAAATTAGTTTTGGCCTCTGTTCAGAAATGGATTACCATCTTTTTCCTTTCTAGCAGTTAAAAAAGGGCTCGCATGCTGTCTTACTTCCCTCTGCCTACCTTTGTCTCCATTACCAGTTACTACCACAATAACAGAAGTAGCAGTAACGAGGTTAACAAAAATCTTATTGCTAGCACTAAGAATAAATCTCTGTGGTATTGAAAAGATCACTCCACCCCCCCACCAGCCCCTCCACAGAAAGGAAAATGTGGTGGTAAAGTTCAGAACCTCTCTGGGATCCAGGACCGTGACCACACTGCTCGTTCATCACCTGAATATTTACATTAAATCATGGCTGGGTTTGACTGCTACTTACTCTCTGTGCAATCCATTGCAATACTGGCAATTTGTTATGGGATCCACCAGTTCCTAAATGATGCAGGTTGAGCTTCCTCATAGCCACAAATAGAGCACAACAGCCCATGCCTCCTCTTGGCGTGTGATCAGAAGGATTGTGTGTGTGCAGGGTACGAGTGTTTCAGGACAAGATTTCCAGTGTCTGCAGGTTTTCCTGATTAATTGCTTGATGCCATTAGTCATTAAAGCCCTAATGAAGTGCCTAAAAACAGTTTTGATTAAATAATCATACAATCACCCAACTCTTCAGGTCTACTGATTATCTCTTAGCAGTTGTTTTAGCAGCGACTGCCTATTATGGACCTAAAAAAATATATAAGTGTATAGCTTAAATTCGAAGAAAAGAAAGGAAAAGATAATAAAAAAGTCACATTTAAGAGAATGGGGTTTAACCATGTTTTAGTGTCTTTGATCAAATTCTCCAAGTACTCTTCTTGCATGAGTAAATTAATCGTTGCAAAACATTTCACTTGAACTTACATATTCTTTTATACCTATTTTACAGATGGCTACACTCAGGCACAGTGTATCTCTACACTCAAAACAAAACGTGTAGTTAAGTCAGGTTAAATATGAACCTGTGATCTGGGTGATGACTGATCAAATTAACAACTGGAGTTAAACCTGAAGAGAAGCCTGAAATGAAGCACAAGCTCCTAGTCTCAATTCTCTCATTAGCTATCCCAGGTTATCTTGCTTAAAATAAGAAGGCTTTCTTTTCCCGCTGAGTCCCAAAAGTACCTTAGGAAAAGCCAAGTGACCTTGCTTAAAGTAAGTGCCAGAACAGGATGTGAGGATTCAGACTTCGCTTCACCCAAGCTCCTATGCTCCCATGAGCACGCTTACAGCAAAATTTGGGTAGCAGCGTGGCCCTGCTTGTCTTTTTAAACCCAATATGATAGATATCACTCAAGTGCAACCAAGCCATTGACTAATCAAATCACCTGAAGGAAGATGTGATGGTGGAAACTAGATGTTCTGATTTTTTTCAGAGATGTGGGCTGTACACCTAGGTAGGATTCAAGTGATCTGAATCTTGCCCATAGCACCTCATTCATTGCTGTTGAGACTGATTTGCATTGGAGCAGCCCCTGGCTTTTTTAAGTACCCTTTTAAAAGGCTTAATCTGTTCAAAGAGTGGACATCAGTCTTAATCTGGGACTGTGATGGACTTTTTTGTGGTTGGGCTTTTTTGGATCTCGCAGAGGGCTCAGACACCTTCTGTATCATGCAGTGTTGCAAAAGGTCACGCATTTCATACTTTTCTCCGCTGCAATCACAGAGCTGCTGCAGGGTGTTGCCAAAGTTCAAAGCTATGAGGGTGCAGGGAGTCACTGCCTGTCCATGCGTGTTGCTTCCTGATGAGTGGTCTTTGGTAAATTTACACTGTGCCTCTCGGTAAAAATTAACGGAGTCATCTTGCTATGAATAAAAATCTAACCATAGACATCAGGGATATTATTTTGTGAGAGGATGCTATTGATATGAAGAAAAATAACCTAAAACCCAAAGAACCTAGGAGCTAAAATTTGGTAGTTTATCGTGTCCTAGGGTTTTTATTTTAACTTTCTTTTCTAATTGAAAAAGTGAAATTGATTGAAGCATTTGAGCCCTGATTTAGCTTTTAAAAAAAGAAGCAAAAGCTAAAAATGGCTCAGCGAAGCAACTGAAATGCTATCACAAGCTAGTCAGATCGATAAGCTAGAAAAAATGAAGAAGAAAGTTTCTGAGTGACAGGGTAAAAATGGGAAATTTAAATGCATCTATATTGTTGCATTTTGCTCCATTGTGCGTTGCGTAAAATACACTTTGGCAGTGAGTTTCCGTGCAATCCAGAACGTGATTTATTAGTAACACTGAATTTGTGTTCATGTTCCAAACTGTAAACTACATTTATAGCAATATTCCTGTATTAAGGTATTAATGCTAGAAGTGCTACCTAAGCTTAACTTTACCAATATAACTCAAAATGTAGTTCATGGTGCTATAAATAGTAACATTGATATTGACACTTACAGCAGCATATAACTCCCTGGAAAGCTGTTTCTGATGCTAAATGAAAATGCAGGGAGCTGACAGTGTATTTATACATACCAGGGATTACAAATAATACTTTATAGTTCTCATTGTTGAGGTTCCCTTGTGCTAAAGAGTATTTAAATATTTAGTAGCTTTGCCAAATATTCCAATTTGAAAACTGATGTTTGCAGTATTATTAGATACATGTTATTATTATTTATAATAATGCTAACCCTATGCATAAACATATTAAATGATAAGCATAATGCCTGTTATCTGTTGTTGGGGACTGATCATTTGTGATGGTCTTTGACTTTGTTCCTTGCCCGTTTTTTCAGACTCTTCTGGATTCTTGATGAAAGCTATTCAAGATACAGTATAATATGAAATATTTTTCTAGATATGGTCTTTCAGGACTTAGGAAAAAACATATCTCCTGTTGAATTAGATCTTTTCTTTTTTTTCCTCATTCAAATTTGTATAGAAGTCTTATCACATCTGAGAAACATCTGGGAATAGCAACCAGGACTTGACTTCCCAAACCCTGCTTTCAGCTGAAGGGTCTCTGGTAGGGAGGCACATTATAGCTTCATCTCTCCTCCTGCAAGACAGATGACAATCTGTTATACGTGTAACTTTCTCTACATTGCTCAAAGAAAAGAGGAGCAAGGGGGTGATTGTCAGTTCACCAAAACCTGATTTTTTACTAGTCTGAAAGTACTAACGAAGTTAATCCGAATTTTCCATACTTTTAATTTAGAAGAACATCTGGCAGGTTAGATCTTTTTAAAAGTTTGTGATTGACTGTCACCTCATTTTAGGCAGTAGCTGAAACCATGCACTCAGGACATCAGAAACACAGATCCTATTCCTTTTTCCTTCTTAGGGATCTTGATCTCGATTCTCAAGAGAAGGCCCTACACACTGTGTGTCTGAAAAGGAAAATTTCTAAGGGTTGTGTATAACAATCTGTCCAACATGCGACTTCTAAAAAAATTATGTACTGAACTGCAAAATGGATTATTCTCACAGCCTTTCACGTTAACATTTTTACTCGCAGCTTGTGGCACAAAAGGGTTTATGTAATTTTTGGCTGTATCACATATGCTGTGTATGGCAAGGATGATGTTTTGTGGTTTAGAGTTCCAGGTTTTATTCTAAGCACTCTTAGAGAATCACTGTTCAAGTATGGACAATTTTATTTCCTGCCTTATTTTCCTCATTTCTAAATTAAATATGATTGCTTCCTCTAATGATTCCTTACATAAACATTGTATATTTTGGATGACGGTGGGCCTCATGAGAGCTGCTCAAAAGTATAAATATTTTATCTAAGGCGGATGTGTCTGTTATGTGTATATGATGTGAATGTGCGCACATGTGTATGTTTTGTATTAGAAGCATGCATGTATTATCGGTTTATCTGGATTTTTGATGCATGAATACTATGGTAGAAGAGTACCAAATGAAACACCCTTACTTGGATAATTACTATCATGCCATAGTATTTCCTTTTAAAGGGATATTCTGTCCTCTTTAACTGAAGTTGGAGCTGTTCACTTATGTGAGCCCAATTATACCCTCGTAGACTATTTAGTAGTCGTGTCAAACTGGCTTTATGATTTTCTTAAACAAGTTTTGGTCCTTAGCGTATTTATTCACTGTAGATGAGCTAGAATTGAAAGATCTGCATATCCCATGTTGACCTGCGAGGTGTAGGCCCCTCTGAGATTAAGAAAGGTGAGAGGATCCCCCCTCTGTAGACCTCCTTAAGTTCTTGCACTTGACTTTTAAGCTCTTCTGCTTCTGTCAGAGGATGTTTTTAGCTGGGGAACAGTGGGGATGATTCGGAGGGGATGCTGCATGTGAGCAGGATAGTGAAGGTGAACACAAGTGACCCAGCACAAAGATCAGGACATAGTTGTGAAGTCAGGGCTAGGAGCACATGTGGGTTTTTTTCAGTGCTGTGGTTGTGCCCAAATCCCAAAAATCTCACTGACTCCTAACTAGTTCATTTTCTCATTCTTCTCTCTTTTGCCAAAACTTTTAAAACTTTTTGCATTTTTTTTTTTCTTTTTAAGAAGTTTTAAAGGAGTAGTAAATAACTGTTCAGTTTTATCAAGCCCGATTCCTTGCAATACACCTATTAGGAGATTGGTGGCTGCGATTGTAAAGAGATATTAGAGTAAATGTTCCCTTTATGCAGTCCAGGTGAAAATGACAATGGAGAAGTCGGTTCTCATGGTTTTTCATGGTTTCTAGCTGTTGATATCTGTGATTCCAATTCAGTGCTTTATATTCTGAAACTAACTTCTCACTTTGGTCTACCAGAGCTCATATTTGGTGCCTCTTGCCTAATGTAAATTATGGCCTTCTCAAGCTTTTCCCCAAGAAGGTGACTATAGGTTGGGAGATTTTTGTCTATTTTGGACACCAGTCAGTATCCTTTATGCTTTGTTGGAACAATATGTTACAATAAATGGAAAGATAGCCTGTAGTTTTGTAGCTTTGTGCCTTTATCTGTCCAGGAAATAACAGATTAGTGTATTAGAACACACTCTGAGAATGCACACTGGTTTTAGAGTACTGCACTTCTGCTTCACATTTCATTTAAAATACCTTTTCAAACCGTTTCATACTGTATTCATGAAACATTCTAGCAAATACTCTCACAACAAGACCAAGATATTTCAGAAAGGTTAGGACTATGCTTTCCAGATTATCCAGGGTTTATTTATTATTAATTTTTTTCTTTGTTCTGTATTCCCCAGTTTAATTAGATGCCTTCTCCTCCTTTTCCCTCAGGATCCTTTACTTTCTTTCTGTAGCAATTTGTGATTTACTGGCTAATTTGAACTCTAGTTTTCTTTACAGTTAAAAAAAACCCAGTGTATATTCAGATTTGTGATTGTGTGATTAGTATATGGGAGATAAGGTGGCAACATCAAACTAAGATAGCAGGAGAAAAAGACCAGTCCCAGTATATACGGCAACTGTATCATAGGTCTGTCTGTTATTTGTTCATCTGAATAACGGACAAATGGCAAAACTCCCATTGATTTCAGTGGGAGCAGAAGTTAACGTGAAATGAGCAGCTTCCCTACATGTCTAATATTCTGAGGACTCAGGTGTTAATTTGAGAAGGAAGATCAACACAGATGGGAAAAGTTATAGCTTGTGGAAGAATAGCTGGTTGAAATGCAGATCCACACAGTAAGGGCCTAATCTGCTTGATGCCACCTACCGACTTCAATAAAAGTCAGGGCCCTTGCAGGAATCCAAGCTAAATGATAGTAAGAAATCTAGATAGAGACTAGACAAAGCCCCTCACTGGTGTGAAATCGTGTGTACATATAACCTTCCACATACAGATTTGTACATATGTTTCCTTAGAATAAAATGTTAATAAAAGGAAAATGGCATCCAGGAAGACAAAGCATCCAAGGCAACCCATCTGCACTCTTGTCATATGATAGACTTGGACAAACCTAAAGCTGCCAATACAACTGCTCAAGAAGTATGCCAAGGGAGCAGATGCTGCCTCTGCAAGGATATTTTCCAGAGTTTGGCATTCAGGATCTTGCGATTACTATCCAGAGAGGAAGAGGTGAGGAAGAGAAGTGGAATGATGTTGCCTTGGCACCTCCCGGTGTCAGCTTGCCTTTCACATTTACTTGAGTTGGGTGTTTTCAATTCTTGCTTCTTCAGCCTAAGAGAGGCATCTGGTGTGGAAGTTAAAAAGGAAAACAGCTATGTATGAAAGTAGAACACTGTGAAACTTGATGCTACCTTTAAAATATTTATTCAAGGGCAAATTCATGAATGTATTTAGACTTACGATGCATAATCATGTTTGGGTTAGCAGGAGGCCCGCAGAGGTCCTGGATAAATCTGAGATCAGAAGCCAGCGGGGTCTTTGTGAACTCAAGTGGTTGGAATAGAAGATTGTTGTGATTTTGAGAGAGCAGCCTGAAAGCGGTGCCTTTTGGAGAAGAGCAGGACCTGTAGCACCTTTGTTCATCCACACGGCTGGGGCATCCGAGCACTGCATGGACGCTGGGTGAGCCAGGGCTAGCATGGCGGGTTCAATGCACGTCTGAGAAACAAGGAACTGCTTTTGTGCAAATGCCTGCACGCCAGCAAGACCAGGCCATCGCAGTGAGCCGTCGGAGCACAGGCAAAGGCTGCTGTGGGACACGGTGTGAGAAGCGGGGAGAAACAGGGGCTGCCGTTAGCACCACCCACAACCAAATACAGATCTTTTCTTAAAAAACACCAAACAACCCTCTATAGAATTGTTTAAATGTTTCTCATTGTTTTCATTCCCTCTATATTACTAGTTGTAAAGGGGTAACGTGGCAGCCAACAGGCCTGTATTCAGGCGCTCGGCTTTTCTAGGGACCTTCGGCATCCATGTTGTTATGCCTGACACTAGGCCCTATTTGCTACAACGTCCCGTCTCCGGGCTACTCTGAGAAAACACAACACATCCAGCCAGCAACAGTCTCTGTTTCCAAAAGTTTGTAGTTTCTGCCAGGCTCGTGCTGATAAATAATGTTCCAGTGATTTCTTTAACATGAGAAAATAGTCCTTGAGGCCGTGCTCGGAAGTTCTTATCAAACTTCTTTGGCTGTTGGACTAAGTAAGCTTTTAATTGAGCCCTACCAGCACAGGAACTAGTAAGTGATGATCTTTATATTTTTGGGGGGCTGGAAGAGGGGGAGAAGGAGGCAGGCCAAAACCCGATTCCCGAGGCTCATCCCCGCTGAGCCGTGCCCACCCTGCACTCTCCCCGTGCCGCAGAGAGCGCCTGAACCTTCGCTCCCGGCCCTGAGGAGGAGGAGGAGGAGAGGGGCAAGTGAGGGAGGCTCGGCCGAGCCTCCTGGCAGCTGGCGGCCACCCCGAGGAAGAGGGGACGGAGCCCCAGCGTCAGGTGGAGGGCTGTGCCTTTCCTGCCCCGCCGTGCTCACGCACAAGCGAGCTCGGTGTTTTCGTAACACGGTGCTTGCCCTTTCCTGCTGCTGGCTGCCACAAAAGGTCACTCGGAATGATCTAAATGCATCGTTTCCCTGGTGTGAAGGATGCAGTAGGGAACCTTTGAATGAAGGCAGTGCTTTTTTTTTTTTCTGTCCTGCGAGCGTTGCCTTTGCTGTTACAGTCCCTGCAGACGAGTCACTGTCACCAGGCTCGCAGTCAGCACCAGGCTGCTTTCTCTCCGTGCCGCAGCCTGCAGGGCGGCCGGGACCCAGGCTCACGGCCCTGCAGCCACTCTCTCGGCTGTGAACTCTCTGTCTGACCAGGTGCCGACCCAAGGACCGAGCCCTTGGTCTCCTTTGGCTCTACGCGCCCCCGGAGCCTCACAGAAACCCTGACCGGCCGGCCGCCAGGGAGGAGGTTTTATACTGGTTTTGGCAGCATTCGTTCGACTGGGGGTTAGCGGTGTCCTAAGCAGAAAACCATAGCGCATGAATCTCATTTGCTAGGATTGAAATATAGCAGCCAGGGCAGATCATCCTGTCTCGCTGTTTTTATGTGTCCCTGAGTCTAAAGTCATTTTTAAAATGTGAGTGATGCAATTTCTTGCATCTTTCATTTAATATGCTGCTTGGTAAACAGTGTTTTAGATTAGTATATTTGTAATTTAAATGAAGACAATACATCAAGTCAAGTCAGAAAAGAAGGAAGAAGTTTAAGGAATGATTGATGCCTCTTTCAGCATTATGCCTCTTCAAAAAGAAGGAAAAAAGCATAAGGAGAGGGAAGAGGTGGGATTATTGAGGATCTACTGGGGTAAGGGAGAAAGGGAGAAACTATTGTTCATGGGCAGAAACACACTATTTTTAAAACCACAGTCAGCTCTGATAGCTGAATCTGTTTTCTTCAAGCGCACTAATAAATTCTGCCTAATTCATTTTTTATTCTCTCTTGGGGTCTGCTTGCAGATTTGCCTCAACAAAGGAAGCATCATGTTACTTCTTTTAAATAATTGATGGCTCTTGGTCCAAGCCAGCTTGAAGGAAATTCAAAAATAGGTACTGATTGAGTAAATACCCCGCCTCCCCCCCTGCTCCCACCCCCCATCCCTTATTTATTTTTTGCAGCCTGGGTGACTGGCAGTTGCCGATGATGTCATTGAAGCTTTGGGTACACCCAGCACTTAGCAGCTCTGATTTCATTTATGTATTTATTTATATTTAAGAAAAAGAGATGCTGTTAATTGTAAACTGTCTGATGGAGCTAAGAGCTCTTAATAAATCATCAGCAGTCTTGCGCCGTAACAACCAGGGTTGGACCTTAACAGGCTGCGGTTGGAACGGGTACCAAGAAAGGCATTAGGGAGACTCGCATATATACGCACTCCTATTCACTGGGGGATGTGGTCTTCCCAGGGTACCTGTGGATCAGTGGTTCCCATCGTGCTGGTTGTTTGCAGGCTTTGTCATGCTGCCTCTGACAGCAGCATTGTTTCCATGGAATAAGTCATTTCACTGGACAGCACGGATTTACCAAAGCTCTGTGATGTAATTTTTAGACTCACCCTTTACAATTTGCCAGCTAAATTATTCAAAACCAGAGTGGTCTCAATTAACAACAACAAAACCCAGCAATAATATTTTGATGTTTTTTTCCTTTTTCTAGCTAGCTTTGGAAGGGCAGCATGGTCTTTCTCTGCTGTCTTTACAGCAAATGTTGCCAGAGTAAGAGCATTTTTGATGTAAAATACTGCATAGGAGAACATAGCAGAGGAGTTTGTGTCTAGTGAGTTTTGCATTCATACTCTGGATTTGTAGTCCACCTGACTCCATGCCTCCCCAGTTTTGATGGCAGCAAGCTAAAGGAAAGTTAGTGGAAGGTGGTTTCTGTGTGAAATTGTTATCCCTCTCGGGTGTTCTTTGTAAGATATATTGAAGTTTTGTAGTGTCACTTACGCAATGTTGCAGAAGTGATGCTCAACTATAAAAGGCGCTGATGTCTGTAGAAAAAAAAAGGGAACTTTTCTTTTTCCAAATAGGCAAGTCCTACAGTTTATCTTGATAAAACTTTTTAATGCATGAAATCAGCACTCACCTAGTAAATAACATAAGGTCTTCTTGACCTTGC
The DNA here is from genome assembly GCF_964289735.1 of Phaethon aethereus. Taxonomy (NCBI): domain Eukaryota; kingdom Metazoa; phylum Chordata; class Aves; order Phaethontiformes; family Phaethontidae; genus Phaethon; species Phaethon aethereus. The sequence continues at coordinate 106,521,155 of NC_138576.1, read as the reverse complement.
AGAATTACGTGGGCACGCATGCCATTCAGCTGAACTACTCTAGTGTCCAATACCTTGGAGAAATTGTCAAGTATTTCCTCTGATGCCATGCTTGTGTCACCCACGCTTGCTCGGTGTTCCTCGCTGCCTGCTAACGGCGCTCAGGCCACAGAGCAGTTTGAGTGCCGGCAGCCATTGCAGGATCAGGCAAAGCCTTTCCAGCTGGGAGCGCAGAGCACCATCAGGGGCATGTCCACATGAGTAGGTGCAGATGGGCCGGAGCGGACTGAACGTGGTTTGGCTCTGGTCTGGAAGCTATGGAGCTATTTAATGCGATGCTGTCATCAGGCTAATACTCTTATTGTGTAGTATTAGTAGCATTAGATCTAGAAGCGCCAGTAGGAAGATTGATCTGTCAAGAGTATGCCATATATTTTGCATATTTATTGTCCTCCTTTCCCTCCCGTGAAGTGAGTATCGTCTCCAGTAAAGTAAGCATTGTAATGGCAGATAATCTGATTTACAAAGAAAGCTTTCTTTGAGAAATGGAGCGATGGAGCCAGTTCTGTGTATTTCTCCTCTTCCTCTCCAAGAAATGGACTTCTAGGGTCTGTATTAAGGAAACTGTAGCATTTAGGGGGAAAACATGGGGACATGAATTCATTGTTTCAGAGGCATTACAATCTAGGCAGCACAAGGACAATGCAAGAGTGAAACTTGAAACAATAATACCAAAAAATGCCTGCCAAAGCAAGGCATGCAGTTGCATATTTGGATGTCTACAGTGTCTTGTAGTCTGAGTAGTTCCTCAGAACGATGTGTTGCACACTGGTGCACAACGTGTTAGAGGTTTTTCAAGTGATTGTGAAGGCATACGCATTTTTATACAAGTGACTGTGGCATTTGAAAACTTCTGTGTGGTGCAAAGTTTGCAAGCGGAATTTAGAGATTGTTCAAATTGTCTCTTTATCTGCCAAAAGAACAGGTAAAAAATTAATTTGATGATGGGAAAAGCTTAAAATCATCACACTAGCTAGCTGCGTGTTAATACAGTCTTTTACCATAGAACGAAATCAAAGACTTGCTGAAGGCATAGCATACTAAGTTATATCTATTAGTGTGTGCTTACCTCTGTTGCCTGGGAGCTTTTATTAAATGCAATGACCAGGAAAATTGACCTTACTTTTTTTGGGGGGGGGTGGGATGGTGGGTTGGATCCTGACTCACATCACATACATGTATAAAGTTGGCAATTTACTGATTTATCAATAAAAAACCACTTAGTTGGAAAAAGGGGGGAAACCTTGCAATAACATCATTGGGCTTTGAAGTATAAGCTGCATCAGACAATATGAGTATGTTATTGGGTGTAACAGAGACCCTTCTGTCCATGAACGTAATGCCATGTAACAAATACCAAAAAAGTAAAATCAGTTTCTCTGATGGCTGGACTCTCCGGTTATAAAACGCTATTGCAAGCATTTTGTTTAGGAAGTGAAGCTAAAAGCCTCTCAAGGGTACATAGAAGATGCTGATCCTGAATGTATAAATGGACACATTTTAATCCTTAAGTTATTAATTACTACTCATGATTAATTGTAATTATTTTATTACTACTCGAAACCCTTGGGTCAAATTGCACCTGAAGGCGGCAAGAAATTTGCTGAAGAATCTCTTGATTTGGTATGTTATCTTTATTATATTGAATATTGGACATTATCAGTTGCACTAAAGAGACCAACTGCTATCATGCCATCAAATTACAGGATATATTTGGGTTGCAGGCGTAACTCCATTTCTTTCAGTGTCATCAGATATAACTGTAAATTTAATGCACAAAGGGAAGGGGAAATAATCCCTTCACCCACAAAGACGTAAATTAAATGTTACCCCACGCTAGAAAATGTAACCCTAAATGAACCTTACGTACAGGAAAGTCCAGCATATACATTCAGTACATAGGCTCTATTCAAGGGGATGGCAAATACTTTCAGATTAGTCTGTTTTATTGAGGATTTTCCAGTGGAAAAAGCTTGGCACGCCCTCCCTCTGGCCAGCCCTACCTTCCAACTGCCTGTCTCTCCTCAAGTAACCAGAAGAATCTTTTTCTTCTGAACATATAGCTTGTAATATACATAAAAGCAGAGTTTGCTTTGATCCTGACAGTGAAACGTTTATTTTTAAACTCAGGCTGGGCTGTTGTCCAGCAATGCTCTTTCCTTTGCATCATGCCCTGGGTTTCAGCTCCGCAGCCTGCCTGGGTGCAGCCGGACCTGCTGCAGGAGGGACCTGGCTTGATGTGTCCTCCTGTGCTCCCTCACTCTCCCCTATTCCTCCTTCTCCTCTGGTTTTGAAATTCAAATTGAATGCAATTTTCAGCTCATTTGAGCCAGAATATACTCTTGCTGAGCTTCAGTGGCTCTTAAATTCAAACTCGCAGGAGAAAACAGATATCATCTGTCACTGAGGGTGGGAAAGGGTGTCCTTCCCACATCTTATTCATGGGAGGCAGGGCTGCACTGACTAATTCCAGTCTTTCTGACTAATCACTCGCTGGCAAACTAATCAGCTAATCGATGCGACTGGTTTCCTGTAGTTTCTTCTCTTTTTGCAGGTTTTTTTTTTTAATTTCCCAGCCTATTTAGTATTTCTATTTAACGTCCTAGAAGTGCCCTACCTGGAACGCCTGTGTTCACATTTGACTGTACCTGCTTGTGTCTGGTCTTATTGTCTCCATCACAGACTATTCCCTTTAATGCACTATGGATGGAAATGCCCAAAATTGGATAGTTGGCAGAGGAGAGGCGAGGGGAGAGAGATTGTCAAAGGAAGCTTAAGAAATGGAAGGGGGCAAAGGGAGAAAATGTGTTAAATGCATCAATTATATCAGCAAGTTTAGGACTGTGTACATCTATGGGGTACATACCGTAGCTAATTACTATATAAAACCTGTTTCATGTTAACACATGTGCCAATATCTCATGAGCCTCCTCATGGGAGATCGGAGTCCTGCTTAAAAGTAAAGAAGAAATACAACTCCCTATTTTGCCTTACTGCTTTTTTTTTTTAAATATTATTTTTGAAACATAAAATGACTTGCAAAGAAGACCAGCTCCTGTTTTTATTGCACTCCTTTACAAACCCCTCTTTCTTTTGGTGAAAATATCATTGGTTTGGAGATCAGCAAACTGCCTTCAAAAGGAAATGTTGCAAGAAACAGCAATTTGGTAGGTGTAAGGGCAAAACTAGAGTACAATCTGTGCTAGTAGAGAAAATAGGTTACTTAATCTAACAGCATGATAGCATTTTAATGCTGCTCTGAGCAACATCAGCTTGTTACTGGCAAAAATCCACAACCTGAATTTTTGTTGTAGCAAAATCTACATGCTACAGCTAAAAGGATGTCAGAAATAGACGGGACACCTGCAAATGGTGACAGCATATTAAAGTCAGACTGGAAATAGTATCAAACACCATGCTGGTCCCTCAATTGTTTTATATGCTGTAGAGACTTGATATATTACTAAACCTGGCTTAGAGTGGGAAACCTGGTATTCTGCAGCTTTTTTGGTGCCTGTTCTTTGTTCCTCATACTGGACAAGGCTTTGTGTACAATTAGGGGTCAATCCTGTAAACAGTTTTGTAGTTGATATGCTAATGTCACCCAGGGAAAACAAACTGTAATTCCATTGCTACTTTATCAGATGCTTGAAGATTTTTTCTGCTAGTGTTCCTTCCTTCCATCTGATGGCACATTAGTCAGCAAAATGAAAGTGCTTAAAAACCTTGTACAAATAAACTGAAATTAAACTTTGTGACAACATTCAGTTTTCGCTGTGGGCAACTTAGATATTTCCAGCTTAATGTGTTGCAACCCTTGAAAAAATACATTTTTGAAGTGGGCCCAGTCAAAGCAAGGATGCTGGCCTGTGCAGTCAGCTGGCCGATTCGCAACAGCCAGGGACAGATGCCATGCGCAGAAGCCAGCGCACTGTTATCACAGAACTTGCGGAGTTTATACTAGAGAGTCACTGGCCAAAGGCAGGGATGAGAAGAGGGGGCACTGTTAGGATGTGTTAGGAGTAGTCCAAGCTCACCTTTGGGACTGGGACCCTTCACAACACAGCGTTTAGGGACCTGTGTCTGGATCACCATGGGTGACGGGCACGCGGCTGCCGGGGTGGCAGGGATTGATTTTCAGTGGTCTTTATGGTCATAAATGTTAGCCCTGAAGCATTTACAGTTTCTGAAGCAGGGGACTTTGGAGTCTTTTTTAATTAGGCAGTTAAATTCAGGTTAAGCCCTGTTTTAGGCACCTCAGTGCCTCTCTGAATCTTCCCCTTTGTCTCCAGCGGCTCTATTAGATGTTGACACTGACTTACAAAGCTGGTACTACAAGTCCTTAGAAAGAAATCTGATATTCCTGTGGAAGTTATGATGATGTATGTAAATCAGCTGCCATATCCACACTGTCACCTCTTCGGCTGAAAAAGAAGGGCAAATCGTTTCGTTGGTAGCTGCTGAAACCGTCAGCTGCACTGTCATTAATACTCTACCCTCTTTCCTGGAAACTCAATATGTCAGCTACCTGATGTACCCTTCCTCGTCCAAGAATACATCTCTCCATTCCTTCAAATTCTTCTTGAGCTGGGACCTCCCATCTGTCAGTGTATTGTTCTTCTTCTGGCCCATTAGTTTTTCCTCCCATTCTTTTTTCGTAGCCTCATGTGTTTTTTATAGAGTTTTATCATGTGCTAATGACCAGAGTAAAGTGATACGTCCAACTCCTGTTATGCCTTTTTCTTTCCTCCTCTTTCTTGTGGGGAGAACAGTGGGGGTTAAAGCATTAGGGTTTGAATTTTTTTATATTGCTGTGATATATATACACATACACCGTCATGACCCCGGTCATCTTCTCCCTCTAAGACATCCCCTGGACTACCCTGTTTGGACTTCGGTGCTGGATCTGTTCCTCAGGGAGCTGCCCAGGTTTCTTTCACCGCTCTCTGGGAAAAGATCTCCATGTGGTGTCACTTCACTGAAGCAGGTCTTCCTGGTTTGTCTCCCTAAGATACCATCGCTGAACTTTCTTGTTTGTCACCCCCTACTACGTCTAGCAGCTTAACCCTGACAGTCCCAGAGATCTTCTGTCATCAGTCCCCTCATCTGTAATTTATCCTTCAGGGGCCACACGGCAGCTGAAGCACTTGCACACAAACTTCATGCTGGGATTTGTATAATAAAAAGCATTTTGCTTCACAGCAGCACAAGAGCCATAGAAATCCAGGTGAAATAAGAAGTGCCTGTCTCCTTGCTTTGGTGGATCACCTGGGTCGTGCCCCTCTCTGGCACTTACCCTCCTTACAGGCCACAGCTGTCTGTCTTGATTTGTGTTTGGCCCGTATGAGAAGCCTCCCTTCACAGAAGGAAGCAAAGCTCTGGCTGATGTCAATGGACATTGGCATCAATGGGATTTTTACTTAAAATAAGTCTCTGTAACTCACCTTGTTGTTGTAGCAGATATTCCCGTACAACTATCATATTACTAAAAAGTAGCAGCTGCGCCTGTAAGTTTTCCATATGTGAGTAGACTCTTGTGTACCTGAGGAATCCTATTAAAAACAGAGATTTCCAAAGGAGGAAGAAATTACTGGACTGCAAATCAAAAAGCTCCTCAAACTGTTGTCCTATCCTATAATAAAAACATCGGTGTTTCTATGTGAGTTTTGTGTATGTAGGTATGTATCCATAGAGAAGGACATACGGTTCATGATGTCTCCTAAATAGCAGATTACTTGTTACTATTTAGAGATCACTGGGTGACCTGCAATTCCTACTTGATTATAACATGCTCAATAGAATCACAGTTTCAAATTAATAAATAACTGGCAACTAAACTGGTATTGAACCTGTAATCAGGTTTTTGCATTTTAATTTCATACCTACTTTTAATATTACATATGTTAATTCTTCTGATTGGTGATTATTCTTCTTTATCATTCTTTCTATATCTTTTGTCTGTTTATTTCTTTACTAAATCTCTGAAAGCACTGTATTGTAGGATCTGAACTATTTGAAATTACCTTTAAAACTGCTCTTGACTACAGCAGGATCAGTGGCCGTGTTAGCGAGCCTGAGAAAGTGGTCTTACAGCACACGCAGCATCTGATTCTTAAATAACAGCCCTTGTCAAGTCAACTATTTCCCCGAGTCACGTTTTGTTCCGTCCTGGCACGAACCAGACTGGGACAACAAATGGTATCATCAAAGAGGCACGGCATTAGCCCTGCGTCTATTTTCACTGGCCTTTGCATTGCCATGGCAGCAGTGCTTTTAATTACGGAGAGCCAAAACGATAAACTTGTATATCAGATGGGGCTCGGTGTTCCCTGTGGACAAAACTCTGATCAGGCATCGGAGAAGAGCTTTGTATCTCGGTTTCCCTCCCAGGCTGGGCTGTATTCTCTGCTCTAGCAGACAGTGGGGTGGACCTGAAGGGGCTGCAGCAGGCTGGGGGGCTGCTGGGGAGGGGCCCGGCGGGAGAGGGGCTGACCCCCTGCCTCAGGGGCAGCCGGGCAGTGGGGTGCTTCATGTGTTTAAGAGCAGTTCTCTCACTAAAGGACGGCTCTCGGCTTCCCTTTAAACCGCTGGAGATCTGCATATCTGGAAGAGCCTGGTGTGAAGTGATGTCTAATAATCGGCCTTGACAATGTTCAAGATTGTGCTTGGGGGACAAACAAGCAGCTCCACTTCAGCAGCAGACATGAAAATTCGCAAAGCAGATCCACATCCAGCTGTGACGTGGGAAGCAAATATGTCTGCGTGGTAGGATGCAGATCGAGTGGCTTTCTTCACAGTATCAAGGGTGGTGTTTAAATCACTTTTCAAAGATGGGACATGTGAGGGCAGGGACCAAAAAGGTATGCATTACTCAGGGAACTCATACTGAGAAAGAAAAAAAATTGGTTGATGTAAAGAAGTGTCTTTTTTTACATATATATATAGTTAATTACGTGGAATTCTAATGTATTTGTTTCTTCTTTTGGATGAATGGTGGGCCTTGGTGGTTATGGTAAGGCTGGTTCTGGGTTGTGAACTTCCTGGCAGTGTTTGAAGAGCAGAGAGGTCAGTGAGGAGATGGGATGTCACGTAACTTCTGGAACATCACATAACTTCACCTGGATCTTCTCTGACACTCTGACGTTCCTAGCGTATGTTTTCCTGATTGCAGGTCAGAGGGAGCTGTTGGCAGGAGATTATGGCCAGAGATCATGAAATCACTGCGAATATGAGTTGCAAGATCACACTGTTAACTAGAAATTCAATTATTCAAATGTGGTTCCAGAATGCAGGGGGCTCAGCAAGCAAGTAGGCTAATATTTAGACTTGCTGAATCTCTAATCTCACCCCTTACAGTGTTACAACAGCCTTTTTTGCAACACAAAACCCTGAGCAAGTATCTCATTGGTAATTGTACTGCTGATTCACTTACACTTTTTGAAATTTAGGAAGTCCTGCCTCTCGGATTGTGATTTTGGAATTTGGGTTCATAAATTAAGCCCTCTTATGAAAGAAAATAAGAAGTTTGCTGTTGTTTTTAATAAGATTTTACGGTAAGTATGGCAACGGTAAGTCTCTCAGTCCCGGCTTTGCTGCACATGTGTAGCTCTGTGCTTTGAGACCCTTGAAATGTCTGTTTTTAGGACATCAGCAGGGGGCTAATGAAAAGGCTTTGTTGATTTTAACGAATTGCAAGCCACTGTAGCCAAAATAAATATAATCTGCTTTTTGGATTAGTTGTCACACATGATTTTACCTACTAACAGTGATTAAAGAACCCTAGTGGACCAGAAGCATAGCTGCTCTCTGGTAACTTTTGCTAAAATAGCAATAAACAGAAATAAATAAAGACTTAGGGCATTAGTTATCTTTAATAAACAGTGACACTGCATATAATGTTGGGGGGAGACTTCAAAAACCTGCATCATGCACAGCAGCGTCACTCTAGCGCAAGAGCATTGGTCCCGTTAGATGGCTGGAAATGATGGCATCAGCAAGCCGCTTTCCTTACGTTGCACACATACAGCCCCTCTTCCAGAGCTGCCGACACAGCTGGACACCTTGTGGAGACCTTCATTTGCTCAGGCATTTTCATCCAGCAGCAGACCTCAGAAACAGTGTCAAAAATGTCCAAAACTAGCGGGATTACAACAGGAACATGAAGGGAGCGTTAATTGCTTGTGTAATTATGCAACCTCCAAAACACTGTAATTCCATCTAGTTAATGAATGGAGGGCCGGTGCTGGTCTCTCTTACCTTAGTCTTTGTAAGCTGATAAAAAGAATTACTTGCCCCTGCTGACATCTTTTATCCCTGATGTTTTCCCAGTAATCAAGGGTGGGTGTGTTTCCTGATCCCCTTCACATTTGTTGTGAGAGGCAACAATTACAGCTGATGGTATTGTACTACTCCTTTGGACTCACTGTTGCTTTTAATCAGTGGGTAGAAGAAACAAAACAAATGAAAGCGTGTTCTGTCTTCTGAGGGGGAATTATTGCTGCAGTACTGAATGGGGGGAACAATTTTAGGCTCCGTCACAGGGGGAAGAACACCTTCCTGGGAGTGACAGGGAATGGAGGAGTTTCCCAACAGGAACATGGGAAGTCAGGCCTTTTGAAATTAAGAAAATCAGGGGATAGCAAAACATGAAAAAGATTACTTTAGGGAAAAACGTTACCAAAACAGGGAGAGGGTCTGAGCTTTCTAATGAGTCTTCAACTTCTGTTTATCTGTCCCTAATTGTACACGCCTGGAAGGCACATGGCACTGTTCTACATGGAGTTTATCTTTTACATGACAGCTAAAAAACTTCATATCAATCAAGTGGACATCTTCAGGCTTTTTTAGAATTGTATAACTCTTTTTTGACGTACAGAGTTAGATTCTTGTTTGGAGAAGTGGTGCAGTAGTTACAATACACTTCTGGCTTTACAGTCTATGGAAAAAATACTTTGATATCATGCTCAGGAAGGGAGTAAGACCCACCAAGGACCCATCCTTGTCTTGGCTGGCAGTCATTAGGAGTTTGGAGACTTGCCCGATGGTGTAATTCAAGTCTTGACTGCATATCTTATTGGTTAAAAATAGGAGCCAACTCCAGCTCATCAGTTTTGCTAAGAAACTATTGATTGTGATTAGCAAGCTTAAAAATAATTACCTTGTGTGTTCATTGCTATCTTTGGACATACTCTCATATTCCTACTCTTATAGAAAGTATTGAGCAGCACAATAGGGCGATTTGATGACTAAGGTGTTACATTGTATGGGGGGGAAGAAGGGTATTGAACACTTCTTAATTGTTCCATCTCCCGGTGATTAAACAAACACTCGACACCTACACGGGGGAGAAAACCCACTGGCTTTACCGAAGGGCACAAAATGAGCCGTCCACCACCCCCTCGTTCCCATAGGGGCACAGCCACATATCCAGTCCTTCCCAGTGTCAGTCATCACTGCCACCGCTCCGCTGCTGCTTTGGCAGGAGCCAGAAGCCCACCCAGCACCACAGGTGCTGCACCCCTGGGGAGGAGTAAAACACTGATTTGCTCAGCAGCTGGGGAAAGGGGGATAAGTTTCACCTGGGTTTTAACACTTAATTTAAAAGCCTGATGGTGCCAGTGAGTTGACCCTGAATGACTGACTCAATTAATGGTACTGGAAAGGTTGTCTCTGGAAGTTGTTCCTGCAGCAGGGGCAGTTGCAGCAAGTAGCTGAATTTTTGTTACTCACAGCACTGTGTGTTCAAGTAAACCAGCATCTACTTCAGTCTGCTCAAGCCCCGGCTGCCTGCTGAGCTTGTGAGAAGAGCTGCCTATACCTGTCTGACTCCTAATGCAGGTCAGTAGCCACCTCAGGGGGCCACCTTCCCCAGGCTTTAACTCTTGAGCACCCTTAGAAAAGCTGATTTCTTGCCAAGTTTCTCCTCTCTGTGGAGAGAGCTTAGGAAGAGTAACTTTTCCGTTTAAGTTTGGTGTCAGAAGTTGGGTAATGAGAAGGCTGTTGAATGATATTATGCCTGCAGGATCTCCTCACCTTGTTCTTTGGGTTTCATATCTCCTGAATGTGTCAGTAATTTGAAACTGTAATAATCCCTAATGCCTGGTTTGTTTTTGCATTTTCAATTATATTTCTTCCAGAGTTTTACTCTTTTTGTTGGTTTGGTGCGTGCCAGGGTTACCCTCAGTAGGCACCTGATATGCTGGTAGGGACACGCACAAAACCCTGGGTTGGAATACAAACTATACGGGTGTTTTGCGACGACGGATGCTTGCTGTGAGGCTGTGCATATCTAACTCAAATCTCATTGCACAACCAGCTAGTGATGTGTGGGCAGGGTGCAGACAAACTCTTCAGGTGACTCGCAAGTCATGTGAAACTGTATGTGTTTGTGTGTCCAGGAGAGGGATTTGTCTCAGTTTTTTGTCTTTTAATGGCAGTTTTTTTGAAATTCAGAGTGGGAATTTATTGGGGTGTGGAATAACTTCTTAAAGTGTTTGCTGGTGTGATGGTTTTCGTATCGGCACAGGTGGGAGAGGCTTCAAAAATATTGGGGCTGACTGAGGAAAAAAATTATTGGAAGAGCTATTTTTTTTCCCATATATTGAAAAGGGCTTAGACTTGGACCCTTAGATTCAGCATCCTTTATTAGCATGATTCCAGGACTTGTGAGGATTTATATAAGAGTTTGAAACATTTACAGTTGTATCACTTGTTTTTAAATATGGAAAATACATATTTTAAAAATTGATCTATTGGGCTGTACCAGAGCTAGAGGTGAGTGTTATATTGCTTTCCTGTGGTTTGAGTACCTTCTCCTTCACTCGGGAGAGTGCAACGTATTTTTTTTGTGTCTGGCTGTCTTGGTCTCAGATACTTACATGGTTGCAACCACTGCAGTTTCTGAATGTTTCACAACGCTTCTGGGAGAATATTATTACCTTAAACGTATCACTGGCTCATGAATACTGAGTGCTTTTCTTTAGCACAGATGAACTTTGACAAGACTTTTGGTACTTTTTGGAAAGATGACCATGTTTTGGAGGAAGTTTACTAAAAAATATAACAAGTGCAAAATCTGTACTCGCTCATCAAGAGGAAACGATGGACTGAAACCTGTTAGCTCTTGGCCATGGAGAAGCTGAGCTTGTCAGAAGTCCCCCATTTACTTTATTTGCCCTGTGAGTGTAACTGTTATTCAGCCTATTGGCTACTCAAGCAACATGTGATCTTGCGCAGTCATTTTTTGTGTTATATTTAACACTTTTCTTGACATAAGCGGTGAGAAACAGGGAGAAGTAGTTCTACTTGTATGTAGTTAATGGCTCAGTCATCTACAGCCGCTAGCCTGGCAATGATTTAAATTATTGCAAACACATGGGAAGAGTAAAAAAGAAGATGCAGGGCAAAAATAATAATCACAAGGGAGGTTTTTCTTGAGGATAATTTTATTAAAAGTTCATGTTTGAAGTGATGTCATCCTTTTCATTCTCTGTATTCAGTTGCCTTTCTGAAGCTTGGCATAGCTATTTTGATGTGCAGCAAAAATATTACATCAAAGGTGAACGTTTGAATCCTGGCTGAAAAATAAAAAAAGAGGGCTGTGGGACACGGAGCATTGGGGAGAACCCCCAAATGACTCTAAGAGTTCTTAAAAGTAAGATGTAAAAGAAAATAATCATTTTTCTCCCCTGACAAATAGTTCAAAAAGTAGCCAATGGTTTGGATCTGGTATGTCATATTGCATACAAATGAAGAAACTGTCACCATTGGTTTCCTTTGGAACCTTTTGATCTTATCTTCTATTGTAAAGGGCATATGACTTGATCAGAGCTTCTCCTCTCTGATACATAGTCAGAGTCCTGATCTACTGAAATAGATGTGACAGGTTTCTCTACTCAATTTATGCAATGATTTTTTTTTTTTTCTTTCCCTTCAGTGTTTTTGTCTGTGGTAGGTTCCCTCCCCATCCAGGAAAACCAGGTTCTTCATTTGGCAATTTCCAGCTAACCCTGTATATTACGTCCTAGTCAGTACTAGCCTTACACCCGTTTTCTCTCCATTCGCCAGACTGACTTTTTTCCTCGTAAGGACAGGAAAGTGGAATTACAATATTTTGTACAGACGTGTTGGACACACAATTCTCCTGAAAAGTCATGGGATATATATTATGATAATTAATTAAGGATTATTTTTTTACAGGGTATCTTTAAATGGACAATTTGAATATGCATGGTCAGTAGTGTCAGGAGACAGCAGTGGAAGGAAAAGATTTTTACAGACCTCTAATACTTAATCTTTAAAAAGCACAGTTTTTGTAAGGTGTTTATGTTTTTAATAGGAACTGTATTAGTTAATGTGCTTTAGTTGATTAATGTTTCTGGTCCAAAATTAGTGAAGTTGAGAGAAGTTTTTCCTAAAGGACTAAACTCTGCTACTGCAGCAGTCGATGGCAAAACTATGTTTGACTTTTCTCCTGTGAGAACACACTTGTGAGGGAGAGTTGAAGTATGAACTAAGCCCCAGGAGGTCTCTGTGGGCTCCTACTTGCAGAGTAAAAGCCAGAACAAAATGTCCCTGGGCCCATGAGTTGTCACTGTTGGGCTTTGCCGCATTGCTCCTGGTGGAGGACGCCCTTGCTGGTGGTCACCCCAGGGTGGTTTCTGCCCCGGCCTGGACCCTGCAGCTGGAGGAACTAGTTTGGAAAATTTGTGACGCTTGCAGCAGAGACCAAGAAAGCTTATACTGGTTTTCTTTGCCTTCCTCTGAAAAATAGAGGAATAAAGCAGCGATTGAGGTGTCCAGGAATTCTTTCTACCCAAAGTCGCTCATTAAAAAAGTGCTGGAGTTACTGAGTGCAAAGCGATGTTTAAATGGGTGAAAGTTAATGGCCAGTGTTTGCGCAGGAGGTCAGACTGGGTGATCTCTTTCAGTCTGCAGCCAATTAACCCCTCAGTACGCGATGCCGCCGTGCCCTGCAGCCTCGCAGATGGGGAGCTGTCTAGCAGAAACCCAGAGATTTCCCAGACCGTAGGAGTGACTGGCCCGGCAGCGGGCTGCCCACCCGAGCAGGCTCCGCTCTCCGTTCGGTTCTCCGCTCGGCTTCTGTCGCCATCGCGTCCCCGTTATGAGTAACAAGCTGATAGAGGCTGGAAGGAAGCCTGAAGCGTGCCAGCTCATCTGGGAGGTGCAGCTGGTTAAAGTGCAGCAGCAAAGTCGTTTGCAGTGTTTGTACTGAAAGCCGTTTCATAAAGCAATTTTGTTCTTCAGTGGTTTAACGCTGCTAGCAATTAGACGCGTTTACGTGGTAAGTGTCCCTCTACACGCGAAGGTGGCTTCTGTGCGCTCGCCATCAGAACTGGAAAAGGGTAGTTGCTGGGCTGCTTGTACAGAAGGGTCTCTGTCAGAGTTCTGTTGTGTGAAAATCTTTTGGGAGAACCAGGACATGTGGGACTGGTCCAGCAGCATGCTTTCTCATCCCTGAAGTCCTTCAGCTCTTAGCTCCTGGTTTGGCAGAGTAGGAGAGCATGTTGGGAAGCCCTGCTGGGACCCAGACATGTGCTTATAATGTTTTGCTTCTTGGCTAGCATGAGAAGTTAGCAAAGCTAACTTGACTTTGTTTTATCTGAAGAATTTGTCTTTTCCTGTGTCTGTGCTTTTCCCTTTGTGTCATCTGTTGTATGAGGAGTAAGAGCTGGTATTGAGTAATGGTGCCTGAGTAATGGGTGATGAGTTGGATGCTGAGTGGCACTGGGGGTTCTAACTGTGGGATCTTGAGATACAAATGGGATCCAAATTGAAATGGATTTGCCTTTTACCCATTAACACAAAAATGCAGGTCAGCTGTCTTAACTAGCAGTGTGGGTGAAAACTCAGTCTTCCCGATGTTCCACAGGACATGGGTTCAACATATTCTGGATACTTCAGCCTTGGAGCATAAATGGCCAGGGACAGAAACACCGGGGGCTTGTTTCCTTCAGACCATCTGGAGAGGTTTGCTGTCTCCCCAGCACCATTTATCTGGGTGAGGTAGGCAGCACCTCAGCTGCTGCGTGACTAGGCTCGCTGGTGGTCCCAAGGGGTGGAAGAAGGACTTGAGTGTGGCTGGAGATCACAGGCTGCCATTACAACCCCCCTCTTCCCTGGCTGGTGGGAGAAGGATGGTGGGGACCTGATGGACTCGCCACCTTCACATGGAGGAGTGAGGATGTGGGCAATGCAATGCCTAACACTCGGTGGCAGGCAGGGCTTAGGAAATCCAGAAAACCCCCCATTTGCTTTCAAGGCTTACTCTTGCAAAGGGAAAAATACTTATCTTTATGGACTGGGAGTCTAAGACCTTTTTGGACCTAGTCACCTATATCTGACTGCTTTGCGTACAGGGGGCAAGTTATTGGATAGTTTAAAATGTTGGCTATTTTATAATAATAATAACAATTTAAAGATTTTTCCCAGCTGTTAGAGGATGCAATTTTTCTTTCACAGGCCATTATGTATGCAAGACCAATTGGTAAACTGCAATGTACTGTTCTGTAATTATTCTCCCCTGTAGCTTTAATGAGGAGGTCTGCGTGCAGTTTGATGGGAGAATATACTCTGCCGACAGCTACACTGAAAATAAAGGCAGGTGTAATCTGCTTACTGTAGTCTGTGAAACCTCACCATGTGGCTATGTTATCTCTAGTGCATGTTTGTAGAAAGATGCTTGTAAAAGGATTTAATTTAATGGAATAATGGTAACTGACACTATGAAAATGAAGGGGCTCAAATAATGTGGTGAGCAGAGTCATATAAATGCTAAAGTAGATGATTAAAAAACTGCAATATTATGTCTTTTGGATAACATCATATGAAAAGAAAATACAAATTAAGCCGTGTTGTGTACAAAAAGAAAATGCATTCCTTACTAGTAACCTCGTCTTGGAGCAGACTTTGGAGAAAATGTATCATTTTGGCGTATGCGTGAACAGGTATGTGCCCAGTCCTGCAGTTGCACTTGTGTGGGCAGATGTGCATGGCTACCACTGGAGTTCTGCGTGGGCATGTTTCCAGGACTGGAGTCCTAAGGGCAGAATGTCTTTTAGAAGGCAGATACTCTGCTGAGCCACAGCCAAAAGCTGCAGGTTGCTTTCAGGTGGAAGAATAGTTGTGTGATGAAAGGACCAGCTGAGACTGTTTAGGGACCTACTCTGTTCCTCGTGGGGAGGCTTCATCAAGACACTTACACATGATGTGCCTCTGTTTCCTTACCTGTGCAGCGATATTTGGGCTGCTTTTCTACAAATTAGCTTATTATTTTGAAGCTTATTGACAAAGAGCAGCATCCCCTTGCAAGCAGCAGTTTCACAGTTCTGCCTAAATGATTTTATCTTTCCAAATGCACAATCTTGTGTATCTAGTTCCTCTTTTCAGAGGCTGAAAGAACTAATAACTCACTGTGGATGTGATTTATTAATTATCAGTCATTCTTAATCACCTAATACTGACATACATCTAACACACTGGAGAGTTTAATATCTGAAAGAATACTTACCACGATTTTTCTCAACAGTCCATTTTTAAGTCTTGGGGGAGATAATATGTTGCCAGCACTCTGGTATTGGGTTTCTAATCCTGTTATGACTTCTGTCCTTGAATGTGGAGTGTGAGTGCACAAAGGATGGCAAAACGTTGCTAGCAACACTTGCTATGCTAAGTGTTGCCATGCTCCTCACTGAATTGCTTGAAAGCCTTTGGCACTTAAAATTTGGGCATCTTGTGGCACTTAGGTATTTTTTTTTATATTTAGCCTTTTTGGTGTTAAGGTAAATGGAGCTGATCTACTATCTGTACCAAAGATAGTGAAAGTGCATGATCTGACGTATTATGATACTGTATCAAGCAAAATGTATTTAAAAAAAATTACTGAAAAGCACTTCTGTTGGGGAGAGATGGGGGCTGGATGGGAGCTGGGCATTGCTGTTAATTATTATGCTGATCTTGCTCAGATTTTGAGTCTGGTGATAGCACTGACAAAGGAGCAGCCTTGATTTCTGCACATATGTTTTAGTTACTTGTAAAACTGGGCTCACAGATTGCTCTGAAGCTTTTACCGTTCCTGCAGAACATTTCCATAGTTCCAGCAGTTTGATCACAAATGCAGCATCTCTCTCCTAATGCTGTGCAGGTTGATAAAACAGTTGCTGAGCTGGAGTCCCTAAAGAAATTATTAATTATCTGGTTAATGTGCATCAGACTGTGGGAGTGTGAGATTAATCACCAGTGCTGGGATGAGTTGCTGAAGTGGATTTTGGTTTTTCGTCTCCTGTCACTCGGTAATGGCTTTTCCTTCCTTCACCATCAGGTGAACAGGTGCGGAGATGCTGTATTTTCATTTTCCTGTAGTCGGTAACAGCCGGTGACCAGGAGATGCCTTTTTCTCAGTCCTGCTGCATGAGCAGTTTACAATGTGGAGTGCTACCTGCTTCGGATGTTGCAGCTGCAGGAGATGCTCCTACAGCGCAGGACTGACCTGAACCATCCCAGAGAAACACATTTGAACACACGCGCTCGGGGAGGGGTGCCAGGGAGGAGCGCTGGGCTAAACTGGGGCCGGCTCTTCTGTATTTCCCCAGGTCTCAAAGGGGTTGACTTATGTTTGGATGTGGAATCACAGCTTGACTCCTATTTTGAATGTATTTATAGTACTCGGAGCTTCTCGGTAAGTGAGCATTCAGCATGCCCCTTTTATTTAATGCAACAAAAGAAAAATGTGCTCCTGCAAAGTAGCTTTTGAACTTCTTTATTGGAAGGATACAGAAGAAGGTATCTTCTAGCTCACTCTCTAGTGGTACCATCATGAAAGGCAATGAGTCGGACACCTTTCTGATGGTGGTGGATCAGTCAGGGTGTTCAGGTGCAGCACTTGACCTGTCCTGTTAACTGCTGTTAACTATCAGCAGCTGCATCAGAGATTGTTCAATGAAGCCCTGATACTCTTCCAGAGGTCCCTACTGGATTACACATGCTTGTACCACACAGTGCACTGATGGAAAAACTGAGACGTAATTTGTCTTTTAAATTTTACAGTTGTGTTGCTACGTGAATCTTTTTGTACATGAAGCCATAAGAGCTCTGCTTCAGGGTCAGGACCACTGGCTGGAAGAGTCTTTTGTTTTAGTGGCTACTAGTGAGGAGGGGAAGGAAGATGAGGTGGAAGGAGCTATGCTGTATGCATCTAAAGCAGATGGTTTGCCTGAGGCCAGGGGAGCATCCCCTAGTTAAGAAGGGGAGAAGCTATAGACAACGGCACAACTATCTTTCCAGTAATATGTGCTGAGGGACAGAAGTAGAGTTTGAACCTCTCTCTAATTATAATGTCTAGTAATTTAGATTATCATCTTTAATGTGAGTGGTGTTTCTCCCTGAGGAAGTTCTGTAAGTGACCACAGCTATTGAGACTGAGATGCGTGGCACTTGAGGTTGGAAATCTGCTTTTAACTTTCTACTTGACTATGTTGTATCAAGGGGGTTTTTTTATGATGTGAGTGTGTAGGTATTGGCCTTCATCAGGGTTTTGTTTCTTCTTGGCTGAACTAGTGGGTTTTTTGTCCCCGGTGAACTGAAAACTTTTGATTACCGTGCCACTTCAAGCAGGCAGGGACGTACTTGTATTTGAGATTGCATCACACTACTCCATCATTGAGCTTTTGCTCTCCATATTGTACTATCCGGAATCCCTCTTCAGCTAAAGATGTTCCCTTGGGAGGGGAGGAGAGAGGTGTGCAGTTTTCAGAGAATTGGCTTTTTATAAAAACTATGTGCTCCAGTCTGGAATCCCTCAACAGCCCCGTGATGACATAAACATCCGTTTGTTTGGCAAGCTATGGTATAACTTCCCCTTAAATGCAGATGACACATTTGTGTTTGAAAGCCCCTAACCAGCCAGACAGCATGGCAGCAGAGGTGTTTTAAACATTAAGTAGTCTTCAGGGCTTCAGGTTGAGTATTTGCATCAGAGTTGTTTGGGTTTCTGCTCCTTGTAGAGTTTCCTGAGCTTGTTGTGATAAGTAAAAGCAAGTTTACTTTAAGCTCAACAGTTCCCAGCACTGAAGAGATAACAGGGGGAAAAGAAGACCTTTAGGAGACAAGAAGTAAATTCGTGTCTGTATGGGGATGCAGGTCACTCTTTCTGTATGACTTTATTTGCTGATGATGTTTGTGTGACCATGCATGCAGGTGTGCTTGCCCAGTGGTGTACAGAGCTGATACAAAAGGAGTGTAAAACTTGGTAAATGTATGAGCTATAAAGACAGTAACTCACCAGACTCTTCTGTAGCTTTGGATCTCTGGTGCTTAAAAATAAGTAGAATAGCAGGCTTTCAGATAAGTAAATTGTGCAAATCCATGCCTAATTTACATGTACGATGACCTTGACTGCTTGTACAAATCAGGTAATTGCGCATGCAAACAGCTAATTAACACAATTAGTTGATCTGCTGATGCAGTCTGAGGATCTGTAAGTGTTTACTAGCCATGTAGTTATTGTATATCTGTGAACCAATTGTATGAAAAAAATCTAAGCCCTGATGACTGTTAGCAGGTGTGGAGAGTTGCTTATTTTTTCAATATCACGTTTTTTGGCTTTGGAGTGGAGAAGTGTCTGATAGGGATCACAACTGTTATTGCAGTTGGGATCCAAAATCACTTAGGTTTATTAGAAAAATTTCACATCGAATTAGCAAGCTGGAGTTGTTGCCAGAGCTCACTCCCAGTGCTGTGACCTGTGGCAGGCTAGCTGGTCTGCTGGCACAAAGGCTGCCGTCATACCCATCTTGTATAAATTTGCAGTAAGTTTGCAGATGACACCAAATTGGGTGGGAATGTTGATCTTCTTGAGGGTAAGAAGGTTCTGCAGAGGGATCTGGACAGGCTGGATCGATGGGCCAAGATCAGCTGTATGAGGTTTAATAAGGCCAAGTGCCGGGTCCTGCACTTGGGTCACAACAACCTCATGCAACGCTACAGGCTTGGGGAGGAGTGGCTGGAGAGCTGCCCGGCGGAAAGGGACCCGGGGGTGCTGGTTGACAGCCGGCTGAACATGAGCCGGCAGTGTGCTCAGGTGGCCAAGAGGCCAACAGTGTCCTGGCCTGTATCAGAAACAGTGTGGCCAGCAGGAGTAGGGGAGTGATGGTGCCCCTGTACTCGGCACTGGTGAGGCCGCACCTCAAATCCTGTGTTCAGTTTTGGGCCTCTCACTACAAGGATGCTGAGGTGCTGGAGCGTGTCCAGAGAAGGGCAACGAAGCTGGTGAGGGGTCTGGAGCACAAGTCTTATGAGGAGCAGCTGAGGGAACTGGGGTTGTCTAGTCTGGGGAAAAGGGGGCTCAGGGGAGACCTTAAAACTCTCTACAACTACCTGAAAGGAGGTTGTAGGGAGGTGGGTGTTGATCTCTTCCAAGTAACCAGCGATAGAACAAGAGGAAATGGCCTCAAATTACGCTGGGGGAGGTTTAGATTAGATATTAGGAAAAATTTCTTGACCGAGAGGGTGGTCAAGCATTGGAACAGGCTGCCCAGGGAGGTGGTGGAGTCGCCATCTCTGGAAGTGTTCAAAAAACGTGTAGACATGGCACTTAGGGGGGCATGGTGGTGTTGGGTTGATGGTTGGACTTGATGATCTTAGAGGTCTTTTTCAACTTTAGTGATTTTGTGATTCTATGAATTGTTCCAAGTGAGCACAGGGCCATGCTAGTTTTGCCCTATGGCTTTTTAAATGTACTTGTGAACAATGTTCATTAGATACTTACTTTTTAGATAAGCAAAATATTTCAGATTTTAAAGACTTCTGTCTCCTTCCAACTTGGTAGAAAAGTATTTTCTGTAAGAGATTTAAAGGGTGAGTTTTCTGGTTTTATCTATTTGCCGACTTAGAGATCTCTTTGTTAGCATTTGACTGCTAAGCAAAAGTACCTAGACAAGTTTAAACATGGAAATTGTCAAAATTCTGCAGCTACATCAATGGACACTAAATATCAATCTTTTCCAGGAATTTCAGAAATACATTTCTCCTGTCTTTGGTGTGTTTGTTTGTATTATTTTTATAGCTGTTACACAGGGGGTGGGCAGAACCCTTTCATCATAGTAATAATTTACAGTTTCAAAGCGACCATAATGTGAACTTGCAATCAGTTCCTATAAATAACATCACCATTTGTGGCTTCAATTTGGGTCTGCACAAAAGTAAGGAACAACATAATCTTCTGAAGGCAGATATTTCTTGAACTACCATTTAGAAAATGTTTCCTGGTTATAAAGTAGAGAACTTAGACCTGTGTATTAGATTTGTGACCTACCTAATCTCGATTGCACTCTGAATTTCTTTCTTACAGGTGTAGTTTTATTTTAGAAGAAAGATGAAATATGCCAATACCACATAATTGCCAGGATTCAAATCCTGGCAAGAGGTTTGTGTCCAAGACCATGCCACTGTATTCTTTCATATTTCTCACATAGATGTTTGAGTAAGGAAAATGCTTCATACCACAGGGGCCTTCAAAACATGTTGAAAAGCAATAAGTTAGATGCTGATTGTGCAGGGACTGTGTTGGCAAAAGGAGCACCTTGTTACGTACTCTACAATAACAGTCTCGCACCCTTAAAATCTGCTCTGTGAAAGGAATTAGATGTGGTCAGGAAAGCTGGGATATGTCTTTAGAAAAAAAAAAAACTGTGAAATGTTTTACTGTCATCTAGTTGGCCACCAAAGACCCAAGTGTAAGACCTTGTGTGAAAAACCCTATTCCTGGTAGAATAGTATCCATCTAGTGGTAGCTGGGTGTAGAGTCAGGAGAGAGGAGAATGTCAGCCCTGGTGTGGTCATCAAGTCTCTCTCCTGAGGATCAGGCTGTTTCTAAGCAAGTACAGAGGAAGCCCCTCAAACATGGACAGAAAAATCTACTTAAAGGTACATTTTTAAGAAAGCAGAGTGAAAAGTGAATTAGTGGGGACCTCCACGCTTCTTGTCTGCAAAGTATGCTGTGAAGAATCATAAAACACATAGAGAGCCTCCTTTCTTTATCAAGCTGTGTAGTGGCACTATTTGAGGTGGGAATTAAAAAAACCCAAACAAACCAAAACAAAAACCCAAACCAACCAAACAAAAAAATCAAGTCAAGGCTTGGATGCTAGTTAGCATGCTGACACCCAAGAGCACATCCAGCCCATGACTTGCTCTTACCAGCTTCAGTGTCCAAGCCCTGGGAAGAGCTGGGCCATTGCTAGTGTGTGCACTGGCTCTTCCTCCCTTCCAGTGTGTGCTTTGCAATTTAAAGATGCAAAATTCATTGTATGACAAATGATTAGCGGGGAGCAGAAGCCTGTCTTCTGCAAAAGGGAGCTGGGGAGGATGCGTGCTGACTCTTTTCCCAGCCATGTTAGGCTTTCACCTCTGCTGCCTGCTTACTCTTTAAAGGAACAGTGGCAGCTGTTTGTTAAACATTTTATTTAAAACTTTATTTTGACAAAAGCAACAGCTTTATGATTTTTATAACTCATTATTTCTCAACGAATCTTAACATGTGAAAAATAACGGGCTGTAAAAATCTTTTCTTTTGTCAATCAGCCAGATTTCCCCATTGACTGTACTGGTGACCTGGGATTGAAAACTAATGGGAAATGAGAAGAAAGCAACAAGGAAAATAAGCAACCTGTTTTTAAAGACCAAACTGAATGAGACTAGGGGAGAAACAAAACTGAAATAAACTGAAAATAAGATAAGAAAGGGAAGGTCCCAAAAGTTGATGATTTTTTTTTTCTTCAGTTACTCATAGACACTAAACAAGCTGAAAAGGCAGTGTTGATACAAGTGCCAAAGTGATATGCAGATTATTTCTCTCCTTGCCCTTTCCTGTGAAGGACTGTAGTGGCAGCCAGTGAGATGGCTGATTGATGTTGCCTGATCAAGAGATGCTTGAGGAGCAACTGATGGCTGAAATACTCTATAATGGAGTTGATGATTGTGAAGAGGAAGAACCTGTGCTAAGATTTGGTCACCACAGTTTATCTAAAAATATGTCCATGTAATCACTCCCTGTAGGCTGCAGCTCAGGAGCCTGCTTGAAATCTCTCCCATTGTGATGTCCACAAAGCACGATCTCCGTTATCTCTAGATGATTAGAAAACGATATTCCTTTCTTGCAAAAGATGGCCTCTTCCTAGATAATTGCAGGTTTGTCTTGCAGCCCACAGCCATTTGGTGTCCCTGGACCTGAAGCTGGTAGCACGTAGGCTAATCTGTTTTGTACAGTATGTAGCAGTGTGCGGCCTCAGCAGTGCAAGTCTCCGTGAGCATCCTAGCGCTGGTTATCTCTCAGTTCCTTTGTGGCTGGGCCTTGATAAAGTCCTGTGCTGAAAACTGTGACGAATGGCTTTGTGCCTCTAGCACAATGGAGTGCTCTGCAATAACAGTGTTAACTTTTTTTCCCCCAAAAAAAATCTTCTAGTGGAGTCACAGGCAGCTGTGCAGTGAGTTTAGGCAATAGTTTGTTTCCCTCGATCACTTCAGGATTCTTGGGATTCTAGTGATTGAAACCTGGTGCCCTGCAGCTAGAGCGGAGTTAGTCTGTGCTCCAGGCAGGGTTTTCTTGTGGGATGGTCTGAAACGGTTCTGTGGACTTCCCCACAACTTTCCAGTCACGTGTCTGATCTTGTGCTCTGAGCACGCGCTTGGCTTCATTCTTGCCTCCCCTGTCACAGCCACAGGGTCTCTGCTTACAGCCAAAAACACTGCTCAAGTCGTTCCCTTTGTGGAGGGGATGGGAGTAAAAGCAATGTGTGATGGTACCGGCACAATGTGGCGATACCCCCTAGAACTTCTTTATCCCTATTTCCATGAAATATAGGCTGCTGCACCCTTCAGAAAGCAAAGGAAATGTGCCTTGGACCAGACAAAAAGAGAAGAATTGTGTTTTGTCCCACAGCACCTTTATTTACAGAATTTATCTTGGGAGCCTCAAAGCATCACTAGTTGTAACAAACTCGGTACACAATGACTTTTCCCAGTGAATCAACAAGCATATTGTATTGACATTTAAGTTTTGAGGTCTTTGTATATCCCTGGTGCAGGAATGAAGCTCCCAGATCAGTTGCTGCTGGCGAGGAGACGTAGATGCATTATTAGGGATAACTTGGTTTATCTCCTTTGACACTTTTCTGATATCTCTTGATCATTGAGGTCTGGATTAAGTGGGAAAAAACATTACTTGCACGAATGTTGTGTAGCTTATGCCTCAGATCTTTTATGGGAGAGTTTGTGTGCTTAATGTCTTCCAAGTCAAAAAGAAAAATCAAAGTCTTGTGTACGGCTTCCTTCTGTCAGGTGCTGAGATGAGGGTTAGGTGAGTGGGTAACAGAAACATGGATATTTGAAAGTCACATTTCCAGCTGAATTTAATATGAACACATGGAAGAGGAAGGGATTGTTTGGGGGTGTGTTTGCATTTACTTAGTGGATTTAATGAAGTTTAAGGTGTGCTACTCTGTACGACTCTTGGGAGAGCAGTCACCTGTATTTTCTTTTCCGTGGACTTGCATCATGACATTTTTGTGAGGCACTGCTGTGTCAGGAGCTTGCTGTACGTTCATCCCCAGCATTAGGGAGAGATGGCTCTCCGGCAGCGGAGTCAGCGGCGTTGCACAGGCGAGAGAAGGTGCTCGGCAGCCAGCAGGTATTGGAAGAGAACAGGAAAAGTAGGTCTGTATGTGCTTGGCTGCCCAAAGTAGTGTGCTGATCTTCAGAGAAATATGGGGGTTTTTTTCAATATTTTGTTCCAAATTCCTGTTCCACTGAAAACATAGCTGCTATTTATAATTAATAAATTAATGGCTTTCATAGTGCACCTGTAGCAGAATGCAGAAATCAAACGTTTCTGTCTTTCCATTTGGCCAGAAGTGCCAATTACGTGTTGCACAGGAACTCAACGGGCATTCCTGGTGCTCCTGAGCTGATGAAACCTCGGGGAGGCTATCGCATTGCTACGCTGTGGTAGCAGAAACACTATGGCAATATTGAAAGACCTGTCCTAGGGACCGATGTAGTTAGCAGCCCGATGCCCCCTAACCAGGGCAGCCCTTTATTTATCCTGGTTTGTTCCTCTTCAGCAGTTTTCATCTGAGGATTACGAAAAGCGGACTTCACCCTGTGAAGCCGTTACCATAACCGTTCATGGACGGCGTACTGAGGCTCAGATAAATTGCAACTTTCCAAAGGTTGCCTCACAACAAGTGAGCAAGTAGCACAAACAAGGGTCTGTGCATTGTTTCCAGGACTGCTACTTTTTCCACGCTTTCTTTAACCACATGGGAAGAAATTAATCCCTGCACAGGGTCTAGC
This sequence comes from Phaethon aethereus, assembly GCF_964289735.1. Classification (NCBI taxonomy): domain Eukaryota; kingdom Metazoa; phylum Chordata; class Aves; order Phaethontiformes; family Phaethontidae; genus Phaethon; species Phaethon aethereus. The sequence continues at coordinate 106,496,750 of NC_138576.1, read as the reverse complement.
ACAACTTAGGTAAGGAAGGATCACTTAAATTGTCAAGTGAGACTTCGTGCTGGTGCTGTACAGAGGGATAAATTGGTCAAGAACTTTGTGAGCTGCTTTACAAGAGACAAATGATCACACAAAATTTGATTTGTGGAGAAACTGCTTCCTAGGAGAAAACAATCTTAGCCTAAGTAGATCTGCAAACTAATGACATAGAAAGAGCTTGGATAATAAAAAACTGGTAAATAGAGATATGGCAGCAATTTGGATGTATGCGAGAGACAAGCTAAACTGATCTGAGTTTGGAGGAATTTATTATCTCGGAGTTCCTCGGGTTTAACTCAGTCAGTGCTAGGTCAATTTTAGTTGAAGCAGAAGAATATTTGTAGAAGCCTAAAGTCTTCTTCCTGTAAAGCAAAGCGAAAAAAACCCGCCCCGCTGCAAGCTTGAGCTTCCTCAGAATAATCCAAATGTGTTTTGGAAGACTTCAGGGATAGATTTCGTTCTGAAGATTCCCATTCTTCTGTCTTTTCTTTGCCAAGTGAGTAATTAGTTACTTTGTGATTATTGCTTATCACTTTATACTTTTTCATGGAGACAGCAAGGGACTGTGAGGCTGTTAATAGCTATGCTCAGATCACCTTTTTTTCCTCAAGCGTGGCTTTATTAGCTTAAAAATAACAGTGGGAGTGAAACATTTTTAAGTTCCTCTGCTTTTTTTTTTAGTGGTATCCTGAGTGTTTTCCAGAGCATCCTCAGTGAATCTAGACGCGTGTAGGCTCATTTTTCTTGCCTTGAATTGCTACAGCCCAGCAGCGTTGACCAACAGCATCGGACGTGAAAGCTTGACTTAAGTGGTCTTAGTCTCTTTTTCACGCCATAGTTGAAAATTTTCTTTCATCCCTTCAGATGTTCCTAAACATGGTAACAAGCGTGGCTCTGCAACAGATGCAATTCTTTCTAGGTCTCTAGGTAACATTTTAACCTGTGTAATGTTCACAGCAAAGCATCGTAAGTAATATTCCAGGAAATACGCTGCTGCTTGTTAAAAAGGATAGGACCCCAGAGATGCCTTTAAATATGCCTGTAAAGTGAGAGGTGCCAAGAGAAAGATAATATGGCTGATTATAGTTATTTACCTTACATTTTCATTCGCCCTTAACTGGGTGTAATTTAGGGGCATGAAATCTCTTATTGGAAGTGTATTTGCATTAAACAGCTCTAAGCAACCATGAAAGTGCAGAAGCTGAAAAATTGACAGACTGGGTTCCTAGAATCCCAAAGTAGCATTTTTGTAATAGGCATACAAACAAATCAAATAAACATGTTTTGCTTCAACGATTTAAAGAATATGGTCTTTGGAGTAATTTGTCTTTTTTTTTTTTTAAACTATCATTTCTAACCTTTTCATTGCCTATCTCTAGTTTGCAGCTCCTCCTAACAATCTGCAGCAATTTCCAACCCAGCTGTTGTGGTTGCAGAGCATTGTGCCTTTGTTTAGCTTTCCCTGAGCTGTCAAATCAGCCTATAAAGGGGATTACCTGGCTGGTGATGTTGTTTTTCAGGTATGCACTTTTTAATAAATAATTGTTTCACAGTGGCTCTTCCCTCCCCACCCCCCCCCCACCCACCCCCCAAACAAAACAAAACCCCACAAAACCAAAAAGGCTCTGAAAATCAAACTTTACAGTTGGATGGAATCAAGTCTTGCAAGCAGGTACCTTTGGCTGGCTTGGATAATCCCCCTCGCTTCCTTTGCAAATAATAATAAACAAGCTGAAATCAGCGGCAAGAATAGTGGATCTTTTCAACCACGTCATGTTTTTGTGGCAAGACTTAGATTTTCATGTGTGCTTTTTTAAAAAAGACCTTTTGTCTGCTATGTTGGGGTGTGCTAAGCCTGAGAAATTTATAATACGACTGTGTGCTATTAAACAGGTACGATCTTCTGCCTCTACCTCCTAGCAGTCAGTCAGTTCTTTTATATCCACTGCCTCTCCCACAAGGCAGTTTAACTGAAGTTTGTGAAATGTTGTGATCTTTGCATGAATGGAGTTATTGAAGTGAAAAGCATTAGCAATATTTATTTCAGCAGGTTGCGGAATTAATGACTAAAGAAGAAAAACTGGTAAAACTTGCTTTTTGTATATATAATAGAGTCTTTAAGAAACTTAATTCACATTTAAGAAAAATTCAGATGCATCTGAATTTATATTACTGAGTTTATATTAACATGTTAGAAAACTTTTGACACAGCATGATATTGAAATATATCTATAGTATTCATTTTTTAGTATTTTCTTACATTGAGCGTTAAATGGAAGCTGGTGCCTGTCTTGCTCTGCTCAGTGCGAAAGATATATTTGCTGTACTTGAGTGTCTTCAATTTTGGTTCTCGTTTTGCAAACACAGTACATTTTAATTAAGGCTTGTCACTTGAGATCTAATGAATACGTTTACTGTAATGTCTCCATCTTCAGGAGGTGAATTTGACTTAGAAATTGTCTCTGTCACAGAGGGGCTGATAATATCAGTTTAAAGATTTCTTCTTTTCCTGGGGCAGAGCAGTTCATGTGGTTTGTGCGGCTCTGGCTGGGTACGGCGTAGCAGCACTCGCCTAAAGGATCGCAGGACGACGCTTACTGCAACATACAGACAGGCAGGAAAAAATCCCTAAAGACACATATGTACGTTTAGCTCAGAGAATGTACCTGCATGAGACTGTCTTTCTTCTTCTTCCCTCTTTTTATTTGACAGTTTCGGAGGTGGTTTATTGATTATATTTGGAAAGATTAAGAAACTCCTCTCCCCAAATCATGCTTCTGTTAGCATATGAGAGGACTTTGATCAAACAAACAATGAATTGTCTAATACACACAGTAAAAAAAAAAAAAAAACACCCAACAAACAACACCCTATAAAAGCAGTTTTCAATCGACCTTTTACCTGTGCCTGTTATACTCTGGCGGGTGGGGACTGTGTGTGAGGAGGGTTGCCGGGCTCCTGCGTCTCCATCTTATGTTACCGTTGGTATTAAAACTCCTGCTTTTAATGTCAAGCCAAAACCATAACTACTTTTACTGTCATGTAAATGCCATTTTATGTCCTGCTGTTGTGCGGGAAAGCACCAAAAAGTAGATTTGGGATCTTCAAGAGAAAGAAATAAAGTGAAGTCTCAAATTTCTTGCTTTTCAGTGTTGCAGTATTTTAATCCGAAATGATTTTTTAGCTAGTTAAAGCAAGATTATATTGCACTGTCTTTCTGGTGCGGTGTTGTAGAGGAAAGGCTTTAGCCTCCAAGCTTCTTCCCAGCCTCTTCTACCAGTGGCTTTTACTGTCAGGGTTTTCAAACTGGGGTACACTCACCTTTGTCAGAATATGCTGGGTTTTGCATGAAGGAAGGGCCTGGTGCAGGGTCAAGATAAAAGGGAGATTGGGGGGAGTGGGGGGCAGACCCCCCAGGGCACAGGAAGGTGTCTGGCCCCAGGGTCTCTGGCACCAAGGCTGCCACCTCGGGGGTTCTCCTCGTCCTCCCGACTTTCTGCCGGGAGCGCCGCGCAGGGCTCCGCGTGGCGGCACGGCAGCGGGATCAGACGGTGCTTGTGGCACGGAGGGGTTGAGAACAGGAGGTGCAGCGAGAAGGTGGGAGGAGGCTGGCGGGATTCCCCCTAGAGCATCCCACCCTGCGCGCAGCAGAGGGATGCCCGGAAGGGAAGCCGGTGGGGTGGCTGCTTTGCTCGTCGTCCTCAGATGTCCTGGTTAGGGACTGATTTGGCAAGGTCGTATGCGACTCGCCCGTGATCATCCAATGCAAATGTTTGGGAAGTGCTATCGCATCTGTTCTGCGTGCGAGCGATCGCGTCATACTGAGAGCAAAGCCTAGACTTTCAAACATAAACACTGCACGCTGGTGTCCTCATCCAGGGTCCCAGACGAGCAGCGTGACGGTGAGGGGACCAAGGCTGCCTCGCCCAAATCACACCATGGGACTTGTCCTTCCCTCCGCCAGCCCACCCCTGACGCGGGGGTAGCGGGAGCAGGCTGGGGACCAGGATGCTCTGCCCTCCGGCTGCTGCTGTGCAGGGGAAGGGAGTTAAGTGATGTGAAGGGCCCTGAATGGGCTGTCTGCAAGGTGACAAGTTATGGCTAATGACAAACATGTGCCACTGATAGGTACATGCTTTTTTGACCTGCCTTAATTTTTCTGGCCAGGCTTTTAATTGCCAGGGAAAGGTATAGACAAATGCAATAAAAAAGCCAAACAAGTCGGAGCTATAGCAAGGCTCTACAAGGAAATACATTTTAGAAAGGTTTTTTTCTTCTTAAATTAATTGGGATTTTGTTGTCAGGCTAAAACAGACTAAAAATAAACAGCTGTATAGTACTTCATTAAGCTGCCTGCTTGGAGTGATTTTTTTCCCATTGATTAGTCTCAGGGCTAATGCTGGTTCATTCCTCATTTCATTGCTAATTAACATCAGCTCTGCTCCTGACCACTTGACCGCACTCTCTCTGTGAACATGTGCTGGTTTGGCAAGTAATAACTGTTCCCTCCCTTTTAAGAAGGAGAATTAAGGGAGAAAATAGCTATCAAGCGTAGATCTCTGGCTGCTTCTACTGTAAGGAGAGCAAACTGTAAAACCGTATCGGCCTGTATGAAGGGTAATAAACATAGTTTACAGAGCACAGGAGTTTGATTGAGGAACTATGTAAATACAGATGATGAGCTCAAGCTGCTGTATGAATTGACAGACTTGGCTCATCTCCTATCACTTGCGTTGATTCAGGCTCTTCTGGGATGCTCGCGGTGCAGATTACCTGACCCAGGGGCTTAGGGCCGCTGGCCATCGGAGAGGGGGCTGCTTTGGATGGGCAGCACTTACTTCCCTAAGTCTCCGCAATGTTTTCAGAGTCTGAATAATAAAATGTGTTGGCAATGGGTACGGTAAGAGCAGGAAACATAACGCCATGGTTATAGCTTTGTCAGGCCACTTCCATGCAGGTGGAATATAGATGAAAATAGGGGAGTGGAATACTAGAATTGGCATGGAAGCACTCTGAGGAAAATATCTAGCAACTTTAATGAAATTAGCAGCCTCTGTTCTGGGTGAAAAGGTCAATTTTTCCATAAAACCCAAGTAAACTGGCATTTTGGAAAACATCTACTAAACTTGGCATGGAATAAATATTATCCCAAAGCCTTGGTTCAATTCCAGACCATAGCATTTTCTTTTAATTGAATTGGGTATTGCATTTCATTTTCAGAAAGTCTTTTTTTATTCCTACATTTTGAAGCATTCATATCTCAGAACTAATCAGAAACTCAGCCTTATACAAATCTATCAATCGGGAACCGTCACTGGAGAGCGAGCTTGCCTGAGTGATAATCCTTTTCTACCTACTTTTGAGCAGAATCCTAATTCACTTGTTCATCAATTATATATTTTATATATCTCCACCATTAATTTAATGGCTTTAGGACTCAGTATTGCAAACACTTCTGCATGTGAGTAACTAGTCATGCAAGCAGACTGCTCATGTGAGTAAAATTAACCATGTGAGATATTTGCAGGATCAGGCTTTACAGCAGTTGTATGTACCCAGACACAAAGTCATGGCCTTCCTAATTCCCCTTCTTCGATCTGTAGTAACAAAAAGCAGCTTTTACTCACATAAGGAAAAAAAGTACCAAGGATTTAACTGTACTTAAATTTTAGTAACAGTACTAATTATGATAAGAAAGGTGGAGAAGTCATTCCTGTGTTTAAGAACATAAATAACCAGTTTGGATCAGGAAGGACTGCCCTCTAATTAAATATTGCTTGATTGGTTATGTCCTGTGGCCTTCATGGATGGTTCTGCAATTGGCTTCAGAGCAGAGACAGAAGCGTAGAAAGTCTTGTGGTGTTGTCAACTGACTTTAGACAAGACTAAAACCATATTGTACAGCAGACTTTATTCAGCTGGAGAGTGGAAATAGAATTTTGTTTCTTGTTCCCAGGATACATCCAGCATCTCCTATTTCTAAAAAAGGTGCTCATGGTACTTTTAACTCCTCCTCATGGTATTTCCATTTCCAATCCTGGTCAGAAGCAAAACAAAACAGCAAATAAATATTTTACATTAATAGTGAAATAAAAAAAAAAAAACCCCAAGAAAAAATATGTTCTTGGATTCTTTTGAACTGTAAGGAGTCCTGTTTGAGGAATTATCTTGGTCTGTCTCTTGCTTTTGCTAGGTCAGTAGTTACACACTCCTCTTTGCATTCAGGTATTTCATATTTTGCTGTGCTGCGGGGAAGTATTGGGAGGTGTTAAAATACTGAGTCATTGTTGGCATAAAAATAATGCCAAAGTAATTTGCTTTCCCAGCTTCTATAGTGGAATAAGCATATAGAGATACTTATGCATGTATGTATTGGGAACAAGCACAGTTCTTCTGCAAGACAGGGTCCAAGCTGCTTGCTGGCCATCCCATGTTGAGTTGAGCTTTCGGGGCTGCCATCATACTTGAGTGGCAGCCTCACTAGCTGCATGTTGTGGGGTAACACCGGTGAGCAGACCCCAGGGCATGGGGATGAGCTCTGGACCCCTCACTGCAGGGTTGGAGAGGACTCCAGAGGTGATGGAGAGAAGATCAAGCAAATGAGCCAAGTGCTATGGGCAGGACTGTGGCTTGAAGGTGGTGGCTGCCTGGAGTATTGCAGATTTAGCTAAAGTAGGAAATCTGTGGATGCTTCTGTTACCTGTTACCAAAACATTCAATAACAAAGTTGAAAGCTGGCTGTTTTCTATTTTTTCTTCTCTGCCTCTTAATTCAAATAATGTTAAAGGAAGGCGCTAAAAAAATTTTAAAAACACTTATGAAGATGGCCTATTTTAAATAAGATCTTAGGGGAGGTTGACTTGTGTGAAGGAGACTTCGAGATCCTCAGCAGAGGGACTATTTAAGGTATAAACCTTATGATAAAGATGCTCTTTCTGGCCTTGTTACCCTTACTTCTTAAAAAGAAAAAAAAAAAAAATAAAAAAAATTACTCCTTAAGTTTTCAGAGTTGAAAGTTACCGTGAGGGCCTCAGCCGTTTGAACTGTAAGTTGGCATGTCGTATTAAACAAGCTTCAGTAGCTGCTTGTTTCACTACAGGCTAGAACTTGATGAATAAAGTACAATTTATAGCTCTTACAAACCTCTGGATGGACACTCAAAGGAGAGGAATAATACAGTTGCAGTATTACAAGTCAGCAGCGTATTAAACTTTTTTTTTTTTCCTTAGGAAGGATTTCTGTAGAGGTCCTGAAGAAAAATAAGTTTCATTAGGCGAGCATTGAGCAGAGATAGAGCAACAGGATTGATTGTAATAAGCCTCTCCTTTTTACCGAAATCCATTACTTCTGAGCTATTAAGTGATGAAAGGGATTAAGAGAATAAAAAAATATAAAGCGGGACTGTATTCGTAAATCTAATAAAGTTGATAACGGTGGAGCATTTTGTGAAATTTGCATGTGAATTTATAACATCCTAATCCGTCGGCAGGCAGCGTTGCGCTGCAGAGGGAAGGGGGTGCACTGTGCATACAGGATAAAAATGCAAGAGCAGAATTTCTGGCCAAGAAGCCTTTTTTCTTTTTTTTTTTCCTTTCCCATATGGATATCCATATGTTTTAGCACAGATTCCATACTCTTGGTGCCAGGATCCATATGTTTAGCTTTTGCTCAAATAAAAGTCTAAAATCATTCTTCATTATCTCTTTCTTCCTAGCTGGTGTTTTTGTAAGACATAACCAAATACGATGCTAGATGGTTGAGGCATACCCAAAGAGGATGCAGTTGGATCTCATCAGAGGTATTTAAAACCAGTACCTGGGGAGTTCAAGGGATGGATTATCTTCTGAGTATAATGCCCCTTGACAGCGCTCCAACAATGCTGGGGGTGCTATCATCTGATTGCAAAGTCCTGGCAAGGCTTTTCCCCCATAAAAGAGAAGCTCCTTTGGGAGCAACAATGAGAATTTTCCCCCTTTTTATTTTACTTCATTCTCGACCTGCACCTCTGCCTCTGTGCTTCTGCTGAGGGGTGTGTGATGCAGGGAGATGACATGAAAGAGCTGTATTTTACTTCTGCCTTTTCTGCTTGCCCAAGGCCTGCAGTCGGTAGAACAGCAGCAGAATTTAGAAGTGCTGATACAGAGAATCTGGGGTTGGCGTAGGGTTGGTGCATCACCATCTCCTTGACATGACCCAGTCCGCTCTGTGCCAAGCAGATATCACTCACTGAGAATTGTGCCTATTAAGGTTTTATTTTTTCCCCTTCTCCTTCCCCTCCTCTCCTTCCCCCCCAAAACATTAATATAATGCTTGTAAAGTTGTAAAACATCATTGTGTCCATGGATAGACCTTGGAATAGGTACCAAGTAGCCATCAATAGTAAAACCTGCATGTTGGCTGTCTGGTTGGATCCCATCTTCACTGGGACTTCCAGCCCTTAACTTCTTTGCTGGGACAGCATGTGGCAGAAAGGTAGCTGTGTGTGCATTTACTACGCTTGGGAGTTTGGTTGCCTACCAGCAGGTTCTGACTGCCCTATGGCTACGGCATTTTTAAGTTGCAGAAGGGGTAAGGAATACCCTGTAATTTTGAATAGGAGAAAATTAGGGTAGTCATAACCGTGAGCATTACTCAACACCTTTCAAAATAAAGGCAGCAGCGTGAATATTTTGTCCACAGTTCTCACTTCTAGCCCATGAAATGTAACCCTGAGGAGTTATGCTTTATCCTCTGTGTTCCTGACAACAATAGATATTACTGTGAAAAGTTAATAACAATTGTGCATCGCAGCTGTATTATCTTTCACATGGAAGAAAGAAAAGGCAACTGCTGTCTCTGAATAAACCAAACTAGCATCTTGACTTTAGAGGGGAGACAATCAGTGTCGCAAGAACCCCACCAAAGCAGCTGTATCTTGCCTAGACTCATATTAATTTTCAGGCTAACCCCACTCTTATTGGAGACAAAAGCAAAACTTGCCACTGATATCATTCAAAGCAGACACGGCTCCTGATATTACCTGTACAGAGTAACTTAACCTTTCTTTTCAGACTTACTTGTAAAAGTATCATCCATCTGAGGTTGGATTTAGTTTGCGTTTCAGTGGAAATAATCCATCATTTTTCAGCTCTACCTTCGTTCCCAGGGTTGTGGCTCTGGCAAGGTCAGTGGCAGGTTTGTAGCAAGTTTCCAGTTGCGAGCTACCTCGTGGGTCTTGATTGATAGTGCAGTGAGCCACTCTTCAGAAAAGATGGCTCCCGAGGCATGCCCCACGCATGGTGACCTTCTGCATGTGGCGGTTCCTGGGCACAATGGTCAGACATCCTAGTTTGACCTGCCGGGCTGTCTGGCCCATGCGTGTTATCTCCACTGGCGATGACGCAGGGTGAGGAGCTGGTATTTTGACCCCTAAGTCTGCAAGAGGTTGGCAGTCACCTACTTGTTATATTGATACAGCGGGATATAGACTAAATACTAAATGCAACTCAAGCTAATTCTCCAGAGAAATTGAGTGATACCTTTCTTCCCCTCAGAAATTATTCTCTTGTAAAAATGCTGTGCTTTTTTTCTTTTCCTTCCCTCCACCTCTCACCCAGCCTTTGAATACCAGATTGAGCTAATTTTAAGATTCCTCAGGGCAGTGCCACTGCATTCCTTCCACTCCGCTATTCCTTACCACATTACCTCACTGCATCAGCACTCGTATCTCCTGCTGATGGCATCCAGTTTCCATTCCATTCACAGCAGCCAAGGATCATATCTCTGATCCACTTAGAAACACAATGATCTCTACCCCTGAGAATGCAAACGCTTTCACAGTCAAATCTATTGATCTACAGAGCTCTATTTCTGGCTTTCCATTCACTCACTCGATGTTTGGGATGCTGCATATTCTTTCTGGGGAAAGAGTTAACTTGGCTACTAGGAACTTGGTGAAGAACGTTTCTGCAGAATCCAAAGATAGATGTGATCTCCTATATATGCTTGTGTCTGTACAAATACTACACTTAACTGAGGAAAATGAAACCTCCCAGCCAGCAGCACACCCAGCTGTGTGACAATGACAGGCCTGGGTGTGCTGTCGCATTCTTATCCCAAGCCGATTCAGTGAGAGTGCCAACATTGAGTTGAGATGGGCAAGCACATGCCGACTCTTGCAAGGGAAGAGGTAAACAGTTTAGACATGGTTTCCAGGCTAGGAGGATTTACAATCTAAAAAGAAAAGATGAGACCAACACACAAAGGCACTGGATGTGCAGAATGACATGGTTTGACAAACAAACATACAAAAATCAGTGAAAGCACTTCCCGGAGCGGGGTGTGTGTGTGAGAGTTCTGAAGAGCCTTGCTGCTGGGGAGCTTGGCTCCTAAGGGCTTGACTCTGGGCTCTCTCAGAAGTGTAGTTATGAAGAAAAGCAGAGATTTGCGGGGTGAGTATTCCAGCCTCCTTGTGCAGGTTATGTATTGAAATAGGCTTCTCCAGGAGGCAAGCCTCAACGTGTACTTCAAAGTCTTTGGGAGGTCCTCTTCTTTGATCACTGATAGGCACGTATTTGCTCTACAGCCCGTGCTAACTTCGTCCTTGTTGGTGTTCAGAGATGTTTACCATCACCCCCAAATGGTATTTTGGTTCTTAAAATGTGGGATTTTGAGGATTTTCAGGTATTGCTCAACATTGTCCTTGAACCTCGTGTTTAAAAGAAATCCAGGCACCATGATGTTGAGTGAGCTATGCCTGAGTTAATTTAATTATCTAGACCTTAGACAATTTTGAAAATATACCCTGTAATTAATGTCTTCCAGGTTTCAGCTGAGTGCCCTGTTTTCTCTACTTCTATCTGGCAAATGAAACCACTGTCTCTGTGTGGAGTTCTTTAAATAGATATATTAGGTTACCACTTGGTCTAAGAGAATACTTCTATTATTTGATGCTTAGACTGCTGGGGGCATAGTAGCTAACCTGGTTTGGTCTGGATTGTGTCATTTGCTCTATAGCTAAAGGTGTTTCCCACGACTCATGGTGTTCAGTCTAACAACAGACACCTTATGGGTAAGTCAAACAGGCAGGGATGGGGAAGGTCCCGGGTGAAACAATTCCGGGGTTGATAGCTGTGATTATATACATGATAAACTTTCTTAGTATATCTATGAAGAGTGCTGATGTATGAGAGAATCTGGCTTGTGAAGGAGTATTAAACTTTTGACATGGAATCTTACTCCGGAGTTAAACAGATAGTGGCTCCTGATGTGCAGGATTCGTACGCAGTCGGTGGTGGGCCACCTTACTTCACTTTCCCCAGTAGGCACAAAAGTTTTCTTCTACCTCTTCTGTGAGCTTTGCCTGCAAAGATAGGTAATAACACACAATTAGTGCACTTCTTTGTAATTTTTTCCATGTAGCCAGCTCCTCTAACTGTTCAGCATGTTTGTCAGTGTTTCCAAATGGGTAGGGGCAGGGGCAAGAAACTTCTCTTTCCTAATAAAAAAATGCAGGAAGAATAGCATAAAAACATGAACACTGAAATTAATATGCAATGTAATATAATGTCCTTGTCGAGATATGTCACTGCCTTTACAGTAATAATTTAATGTTCTAAAACTCGATGATGTAATAGTGCATGGATGATCCTTCCCTGCTTACAGACACGAAATGGGCTTGTACGCATACGTACACACGGGTGAGAACTCCTCCTCTCTTTGTCTTTCCGGCAGGGACAAACCATTGATCATCTTTGATTCCTGCAGAAATCGGGGGAGTGGGTGGGCATTTTTTAGGAAGAGTCCAGAGCTGCTTGCCCAAGTCTTTGATAAATCCAGTCCTCTTGGCTCTAGGTCCTGTACCTTGACTACCTTCTCCCAGCAAACAACATGGACTGTAAGCCGTTGGCATAAAATAAGAAAGAATAATTACTCTGAAGATTTTATTACTTTGTTTTTCAGTCCTTGCTCCTAATACGCTGATGACTAATGCCTTTCCCTCTGAAAGAAAAGAACATTGGAGTCTTTCCATCTACCTCCCCTATCTGTACATGCGTGTAGCATGTCTATGCACACAGCACCCATAGGTCTTGCTAGAAGAGAGTGTCTTCTCTAGCAGGTTACTGTGATGTGCTCACCACCAAAAAGGTTTCTGTACCAGTTTGGGGAGCGGCTTTGTAAGATTTCAAGCCTCCCTCTTCCCATCTCTCTCCCAGTTCCAAATAAAGAACTTCAGAGGGCAAATGTGCCACTGCTGGTAGACATCTAGCTACTGTTGTATTATGGGGCTTTGTTTTGTTTTTTTGCCAGCTACTTGACATTGTTTTACAGCTGGACTGTGTGGCTATTTCCAAAAGGCTCAGCTAATTCTGTTGTCCTTTTTTATCAAGGAAATTCTTGAGAAACCACAATAAAGCAGCTGTAACCCTGGCGATGCTTACAACTGCAGCCAAAAATAGAAACCGGTGCTTCATGCATTTTCTTAATGAGGGTACAGGGTTGTTTTTTCAGTGTGGTCCTTGACACTTAGCCAAGTTAGGGCTTGGCTCTAAACGTTTAGCGCAAGCTTTATAAATAGCCCTAGATCGACGGGGCGTTTCTTCTCCCAGTGGGACGCCCTCGCCTGGCTGGCCCTTCCTAGGGCAGCTGCACTCTTGGAACGGGATGGATTATCTGCAACGAGCCTTTTAGGCCACAGTTGCCAAATACTGCACAGGAGGTGCTGAGCACCTTGGGCTCCTGTTGGCTTGCGGGAGGAGGCTCAGCATCTTACAGAATTGGGCCTGTAAGCTTTTGTTATTAATAACTGTCTCTGGGTTCGTTTATTTAGATTTTGACCATCAAAGTGTCCCCATAACTGGGTTTCTATGCTTTCTCTGTACAAATAGAAAACCTCGGTTTATTTGCCCACTCAAATAAATGTTTACAAATGTGGGGGTTTTTTTCTCTGGCAGGTAACATGGCCAGTATATGGGTATGAAGTGGCTCGATGCTGGGATTTCACAATGTTGCCGCAGGCAGGAGAGAGAGATGAGCGAAGATGAATTAAAACTTTGGGAAAGTTCAGTCAACAAACTAAGTAGTACAGACATACTGATTTATAAAGATACTATAACTTTTAAACATGTACTTTCAATCTGAAGGACTGCAGTAGGGATCTAAAATATGACTATTTAATTTTTTAAAATTACATAAATTAAGTGAACAGCCCATTAATGGGATGCCATCAGGATCACATAGCCAATTCAGTTCAAGTTATATTATCTTGCTGGTCGGATTTGAATAAGAATTAAGAAATTACTATTCAAAGTAGTATGGGACATTGATCCTCATTCACAATGAAATTCGTCACCATAACTACCTGGAATTCCACTGCTTTCGCAGAGGTGTTCCACTGAATCTTCTTTATGGAGCAACTAGAAGGGAATTGTATTAGTCAGGGAAAAAAAGCTGCTAATGAGTTGTTCTGCCTACATGTTAAATGAAGTCTTGTCTTGCAGAGAGTTCACAGATAAGCAGCGAGACATGTCTAATGAATGGTAACCCAGATCCAACAGACAGCAAACTTCCTCCAGTTGGTCCATCACTTGACTAAAGGTTCATGAGCTATTCATCTGTCCTAGGGAGGAGAGCTTTCCTCTTATTCAGCAGCTAATACTTCATATTTGAGCTTGGCAGATCGAAGCATTTGTGTTAGGGTTAACCAGGCTGAGCGATGCTCTTCAGGGATAAGTTGTTCTCAGTGAAATATCTTCCACAGTCTCTGTTAAACTGAATAACCAAAATTTGCCATTACATACAACTACTTAATTTTCACAGTTTTGGAAACCTGTTTGAAAACACCTAAAAAAATAGCAACTTAGTTGAGTGCTACGCTGTGTGAAGAATGTGTAAAGAGTAAGCCAAAACGCTGCTACAAATGGTCAAGCAACTTGTGTCACAGTGTAAAGAAACAAAGTCAACGTTATTAATCTTAACCACATTCAGTTTGTTTTATAATATTAATTTTACTAAGCAACAGAATTTTTACTTGACTTCACTGCAGTGCATTTCAAGTCTAACTTCTGTGATAATTAAAATGTGAATATCAAAATCTAACTCTGTTCTTGCACCATTTTTTTTCCTCCAGTTTGACTCCATTGACTTGCTGCTAACTTACACTGGCATAAATGCAAGACCACCAGGCTCAGCAGTTCAGCACGTTGAGATCAAAACCTTTTAAAACCTTTTACTGACAGAGAACACTTGGAATGGGAGATGCTGAGTATTTGCATTGTTAAGCAGTTACAAAATGTGATAGTTGTATATAAATACTAAAATGAATGCCATCAGAGAAGCTGTATGTCCACATGTCAATTGAAATCAGCATTCTGGAGTTTGCAGTCCATGGAAAGAACTGTAGTGGATGGTCATGAATGTGTTGCCCACTGTTACCTGATGTTTCATAGACTGGTACCTGCTATCTGATGCAACACAGATGCGTTCCTTTGAAAAGACTGGCAAAAATGTTATTCTTGTTTTTTTTTATGAAGTGTTTTTCTGCACCTGGGCTCCCCTAAGGTCACAAATTACCATCATAGGCTTTTTTTCCTCCTTTTGTTCATAATGAGCAGTTACAGTAGGAGTGTGGTAGCAGGGAGTAATGTCAGCATGACTGTCGGTTTCAATATTCCATTTTAAATAATAGCAAACAAAACATAAAAAGTGTTTGTGTAATGAAGCAATCTGCCATTCACTGATGGTTACCTATCTTCTCAGATAAGAAATAAACCCGTACTTTTTTCTTTTTTTAACATTCTGTAGCACTCTTGAATGTCTTTTTACTGCTAGCATCTTACCAGCAATGTAATGGGATAGGGACTTCTCATAGGTTTTATAGCTATGACTAGAAGCAGAAGAGCCTAAAATCTCAGAGGAAAGACTAGGCTAGTAAGATTTGCGTTCACATTTGCAGTCCCAGTTGGCTCAGAGACATTTTAGAGAAGCAGCTAGTGATGATCTGAATTTCACTAAAATTTTAAACCTTTTGATTTAGCTTATGTGCTGAAATTGATCTTGAATTTTTTTTTTTTTTTTTGGAAACGCAATCTTTAACCTCATTTTAGAAAGTTACTTGGTACTGGTGTTCTGGTTTTGATATTTAAATTCCAAGTCAGAGGAAGGTTGTAGATAAGGATGCCAATGGGGCTGTGCTCTGCTATCTTCAGATGATAACGAGAGGAAATTTATGCCCTGAAATCTGTTTCCTGGTGTAGCATAAACTACAACCAAAGACTTAAATAAACTTATATTGCTCATGTCTTTTGTAATCACTTAAGCTGTAAACGTGAGCTTGAATTTTACTGGATGAGCTGCTGCAATACAGTGAATGGCCGAGTCCCGTGATGGTTGTACGCTGGTGTTCGTGTATGCTTTATGTCATGGGACACTGATTTGGAAAACCAGAACGAAATTCTTGGGAAAGAAGCAAATCAAAGGGGATGATGTGGGATCTGACTGAGCACAACATACAATTATTTTTTGTGCAATTGTAAATATTCCCTGGAAGAAATGAAATGTCCATCTAGCTGGTCATCTGACAGTAGCCTGAGATTTTTTCCATTTTTTTTTTTGAAGATGTTGAAGTGTTATTGTTTGTAGTGTGGTAGCAACTAGAGACTTCTGTCCCTTTGTTCTAAGCAAAATGCAGGCATGTGCCAAAATGACAGTTTCTACCATACAGTGACTCAGCTGAGACTGATTTTCTTTTTTTTTTTTAAAAAGATGTTTTCTGAAATTTCTGTAGTTTGCTGCTCTGTTGTTTCTTCTTTAAAGATTTCAGTTTTCACTGCCTTTTGAATACTGCCATTCTGTCTACAGAGTTCATCCGGCCAAGGAAGAGAAACCCTTCAGTGTGTTTTCTGTGGCTAATGGCAATTAACCAACAAAATTTGGAATAGATTTGTTGCAGGGTCAATAAAAATTTATTTTACTTTATTAAAAAAAACACAGCTAAAAATAATGAAGTAAAAAAAACCAAACCAAAAACTGCACAAGAAAACCAAATAAACGCAAAAAGGGGACAAATTACTTCAGACAGGTGTGTGTCGGGGGATTGTACAAAGTAGCTGTTAAGAAGCTGGCTGGCAGCCTTCTACCCATGTGTCAGACTGTTTTTTAATGGTTGTGTTTTCTCCTAACCTGCCTCTCATTTTAATTTTGCCTGCCTAATGGGAATGTAAAATGAGCTTATGTGACACCAGGATGGAAAACCCGCATAGTTCCCCAATTTGCAAGTCCTCTTACCCGTGGATCAAGGGGAGTATTTGGCCTCCCGTGCCAGGGAATGTGAAGGGAATTTTCTAGTCTCAAAAATGAGTATCTAAGCAAGACATGTGGGATTTTCGGTTTTTTTCTTTTGTTTTTAATTCTTCCAAACGCATACAGAAATGCTTTTTGTATGCAAGACCCATGTTCATACAAAAATGGTGATTTGATCACCGTTCCTGGTGCAGCCATCGCCTTCGAAAAATGCATCGTAAGCGCCTCTCTCGGTTTTTATTTACTGCCAGCCTGTGTTGGATCACATAGCTCTGGAGAAGAAAAAAATACTTTGATTAAAACTTTGCTTTTGCGTTTGTATTTCTTCTGTTTTGAGCTTCAGTTCCAGCCAGTACTTAGGCTTGTGCTTAGGCTGAGCGTGGTTCAGGCGGGCGCGTGAGGCTGTGCTCAATTTTAATGCCACTCAGCACAAGCTGAAGCGCTGTTTAAATTCAAAGCGCTTTCTTGCAACAGCGTTGGCTGGGAGGGAAACTGAGGCATGAAGGGACTTGACCCTCCTTCCCAGCCCACATCCCCTTTGCTGCAGGAGTTGTGGAAGACTTGCTTCTGGGCCCCGTTTTGTTCTCCAGTAAAGCCCATGGCTCCCAGTGCCTCGCCGGTGGCATCATTGCTGGGAGAAGGAAGGACCTGCAGCGGAAGAGGGATGGTGCCCTCCCTGTGTTGGGGCCACGTTAATGCAGCAGTGTGGCAGCAGCTGTCCTTTTTAAACAGCTTTATTTTGGTGTTTTTTTTTCCCTCCCGTAGAGTAAGCTGACCAGATTTGCTGTTTATAAAACTGGGACAGCCTGGCAGGGAATAGGGTTGTCCATGCACCATCCTCAGGGGATAATAATATCCGTCGGAGAGTGGCTGCGGCAGCACTGCGGAGAGAGGTGGGTTGTGGTGTGCGTGCACCCAGGCAGTAAACAGTTTCTTTAAAGAGAGAAAGGTGGGGAAGGCTCCCAAATTGGGTGCTGGCTTTTGTTAGAGCTGGAGTGAAGCGCTGGCTGAACAGCTGAGCTCCGGACGACGTGCGCCTGTAAACTCTTCGCCTCGGTATTGTTTAGAGAGAAGAAGGGCTGCGAGAGTTGGTTTAAATAAATAAACAGAGCTAGCTAGGGCTCTTTCAAGCTCTCCCCACTCTGGGTTTGCAGCTAGAAGTAAAATATTGTGGATAACAAAAAGAAATCGCTCTCCTACGAGCGGTGTTTTTCTTCTTGAGCTGTGGACCTCTTTTTGTACCCGGCACCCAAGCGCGGCTCCTCTGATTTCTTCTGCGGCAGCTGGTCCCGCGGAGCCGGGGTTAGCTGATGTTGGGGCATGCTCCAGGGGCTGCCTGTTTTATCTGGCTTCCCCCGAGGGGCTGGGTTAGCGGGGCGCAGCGAAGCGGTGGTACTGCAGCCGGCTGGAGGTTTGTTAACGTAGCTGCTGGACTGAACGGCAACTGCTGCTCAAAACCTTCTGCTGGTCCCTACGCTCAATGCAAGTTTTCAAGGGGAAAGATTCCTACCTCCCCGCCGTGTACTTTTCATTGGTGTCTAGAGAAAATGAAACGCGATTTGAAACAACCTTTGTTTCTTCTGCTCTGTCAAGGCCTTGGGGGCAAAGAAGAGCCAATAGCCCCGAGCCTCCCCGGTGTGTTGGAGTACCAGCAGTGTTCAGAAACCTGCTCGTTCAACAAAGCCCTATTTACTCGTTGCTCGCCGGACAGCTGATGCGCCGTTCCCCTACCTGGTTTGCGTTGCTCCCAGGGGCATTAAAAGTAAGAATTACGAACTTCTGTGTGTAGAAAGGAGGATTGGATTACCTGGGGAAGGTTACGATAGCATGGCTGTCAGTTTTTTCTCTTCCTCTGCCTTTAAAACTGCAGATTCAGTCTCGCATCCCTTCTCTTGCGAAAGTAGTATACGCGCACATGCCTCTCTGACAGCCACCCAGACTTGAGTTGTGCTCTTTCAAAGTGCTTTCCAGTCTCTGAACTGAATCAGAGAGACTCAGTAATAACCTTCTATTTGGTTGCTATTGCTGGTCACCACCATATATCCCTGGTGCTGCTAGGAGTCCAGCCATTTAGATTTTCCCATCGCAATTAACGTTTGAAATACTCAAATACGGGTAAGTCTCAGCTGTGTCATAGCTTGGTGAATGTCACAAGGAGGTAGGTCACTTCATGAGTATCCTTTAACCAAATCTTTTAAAGGAAACGGGAAAGGCACAAGAAATTAGAGACAGGAATATTTTTTTTCTTTTAATATGGTGATAGGACCAAATTTAGATGAGGAAAAACTGGGATTGTAAGTTGGATTTTTTTTTTTCCCCCCTCTAATTCATAGAAGAAAGCGAACTGATAAAAGCAGAAGGAAGACTGTATTTATTAAAAGCCTGTGATATCTTGAAAGTGATATACATCATTCCATTTCTCAGTTTTCACTCCTGTCTAAACAATTTAAAGACAAGCCAGACCATCTATTTTGTGTACGCGTATGGTTATCTATTTACCCATACGCATCAGTGTGGACACATGGATACATAAACATGTACCCCATAGGTGTGCTTTTAGAATGCTCTTCAGTAATTTTTTTTTTCCCCAACTCCTAGATTTCAGTCTTTGACCCCCTACTTCAAAAAATCAAGAGATTAAGCAGGACCCATTATTTTGACATCAAATGCAAGCCCTAAACCGTTGCTAGGATACAGGATGTGGCACTATAATGTTGCTGTGGTGTAAGGTTATATTGTCTTAAGTGTGGGGAGCAGGCCATAGTATAAATCCAAGTAAGCTGATAGAAGAGATAACGATTGCTGCTCTTACAGTGTAATTAAAAGGGGGGGGAATGTGTATAAAACAATTCGGTCATATACTCCACTTTTATTTGGACAGTAAGTGAAGTGCTATCAATAAGCAATTTCATTACAGTCAGTATGGGTTTTGTCTACTTTGTTTCCATCTGCATTAATTTAGAGTAACTCTATGGTTTAATATTGATTGACACTGGTTTAAGCAATGCTAAAATTTGTCTGTGATCTCGGACATGTTCAGTTACTCTCTTTATTTTTCTTTTGTGATCATATTAATTTGAAAGTTGGCTTCCGATATCAGCAGTATCAATTCAGGAGTATTATCTTACACTTTATATAGGGTTTAAATGAGCTGCAAACTTGGTAAGTTGTGGGGAAAAAAAGTTTGCCTTTGATTTTATTGTAGCCTTAGGGGAATTGTATAATTGCCTCGGGTGTCACACCTAAATTGGCTCAGATGCAGTGTCTAGATTAGCCAAATCCAGTGCACGTGTGACAACACAAAAAAGCAGCGGATGTTTCTATTACTTTTAATTTGTTTTGCCTTTTCAGGAGGGGAAAATACCCCAAAACAAACATGCAAACACCCTCCCCCCCCCCCAACCACCACGAAACAGAAAAAAACCAACCCAAACCCAGAAAAATGGAGATTTGTTTTCTTTCTTTTTTTTTTTTTCTTTTGAATCCCAGCAAGTCGTGTTGAGGAACGCCAGTGGTTTATACGCAGCCCCTGCATGCGGTTGCCACTGGCAAAGCAGCTGGCTCATGTGGAGTGAAAGCCTGCACTCTGCTGTAGAGCTGGAGTCTATCACAGAGGAAAAAAAAGGAAGACCTTCGACTACGCAGGCAGCAGCTTAGGGGTAGGTGCAGGTGGAGCGTGAACGTAGATGCCTCCTGGGTCAAGTTGCCCACTAAGCGCACAGCGAGCCGGATCAGCGCGGCAGCCTCCTCACCTGTGAAAATTAGTGATTTTCATGGGTGAGGATTCTGTCAGTGATTCTTGGCTTCTTCATCGCCTTTGACGCAGATGGATTATAGGCTGCTCCACGGCTCTTATTGAGATGCAAAAGGACCTTACAGTGTATTTAATGCAGGTGTGTTTGTCCTTATCTCAAGTGCCGAGTTGAAGGGACGTCCCAGCTGTTACCTCAGAAATGTAGTGTAAGTTGGAGATGGATGATGATAACTGTGTTTATTGGGGCCGAAATAGCGCACGTTTGGGTGGTACATAACCACACAAGCCGTTGCGGGTCTAACTGGACCAATCGAAGAGATTAGTGCCTTCACAGAGAGATAACGTGAACTTTGCTACTCTGGGAGCGGGTGCAGCGGGCGAAGCTGCCGAAGGTTGTACTGGAGCGGACTGGAGCACTCTTGTGAGCAGCTGGTGAGGCTGCGCTGAGAGACCACTGGTCAACAGCAGAGGACAACACCACCTTAAAGCAGCAGAGCTGCTTCCAGCAGGTTTCTCTGTCCTTGTTCTCACAGCCACCGAGGTGCATCCACTTCAGGAAGCACCGCAGGCTTTGTTCCTTGTGTTGCCGCAGAAAAAAGTTTCCTTTTCCAGGAGTAACGGGCAAGGATCACATGCTCGATGTTCACGTAGTCCAACCCATTGCTTAATGGCCAAGAAGGTATTTCATATCCAGCAAATATCCAACCCATTGATTAATAAAAAGAGAGGTTCTAGACAGCTGATTTAGGCCACATAGCAATGTTTCAGCAGACTGGGTTGTGTCTGACAGTTACTGATTTCAATGACTATATGACTTCGTAGCGTTGCACCACCTATACGAGGTTGTGCTATTCAGTAGCAATTATTTTAGGGTCATTAGAGTCGAATGGTGAAATGTTTCCATACCTATTTAATCACATCTGTGCCAACATCAAGTTAATTCTTGTGAAATCTCTTTTAAGATGTTACTTTTATCTTCCCTATTTTATGCATAAAGACATGTAGGTTCAGCCCCTAGGCTAACAGGCACCTGAAAAATCAGATTTCTGTGTCGGGTGTCTCCTAGTTCTCTGGTTTCTGGACACCACGATTTTAGAACTGCAACTATGAGCCTAATCAAAATGAAGTTAGATGTGCAATAACAGAAGTAGAAAATGGTCTATATATTTTGGCTAAAAAGCCTTCTCCAAGGTCAAAAAAAGAACCAGTAGCAGAGCCAGGAATAGAACTGTTATCTCCCAGGCCTTTTTCTTTTGCTTCTGTCCCAAAAGACAGTATGAAAGGTACAATATCCATTTGACAAATTGCGCAGTGATGTGATGAATTGCATTTATAATGCACATTTTATGGCCTCTTTTGGCCACTTCTTACTAATCCATCTTTCCTGGGGTATGTTCTTAACACTCCACAGCTCTCAGTGGCTATTAAACAACAACACAAAAATGTTCTTTTCTCCCAAATGTAGAATTTACCACAACTTTTTTTGGTCTGAAGCAGAGGCCCAAAAATATTCAGGCCTGCTGAAGCGACAGGTTTAAGGCCTGATGCCTTTCATCCTAAGGGGGTAGGAAGTAATTTTTGTATGGCAAAAGGTACATGGGAATTTCTCAACTCCCCATTAAAAACATAACTTCCTTCTACCCCTGCATGTTTATAAG
This sequence comes from Phaethon aethereus, assembly GCF_964289735.1. Classification (NCBI taxonomy): domain Eukaryota; kingdom Metazoa; phylum Chordata; class Aves; order Phaethontiformes; family Phaethontidae; genus Phaethon; species Phaethon aethereus. The sequence continues at coordinate 106,475,033 of NC_138576.1, read as the reverse complement.
GTCTAGCATTTATACATGATTCTACGATTTGATATCAAATGAAATTTGGACTTTTTTCGTAAGGCTTGTATCCTCCAGCCAAAGCTTTGCTTCTCACTACTTGTGTCCAATCTGTAGCAATCAGCAAGTTGCTAATTACTTCTTAACATCATCTATGTAACGTGCACATACATACACTTGCTGACTCTACCAGTAAGATGAATATTTCAGAATCTAAACGGTTATTTATTGAGGTTTTAATTTCTTGAATATCTTGCAATAAATGCTTATGTACTGTAGCGTAGGATAAAGCAACTGGACCGGGGCCCAAACTGCTGGGATGTATATAGATTTAGGCTAAGGAAGTACCTCTGATCAGGACAGCTGTGTTGAATGAAAGCCAGCAGGACTTACAGGCGTCCTTGGAGTTAAGCAAGTAGGATCCTGAATCCTTATTAATAATAATAATAATCATCTTAAATATATGCTTCAGTGTTATGTTGAGATGAAGAATTGTCAAAGTTTCTGAGGCATCTTCATGGTGACAGTTGGACCTTTGGGGCTGTACTTGTATTGCTACCACGAATGCGTCATGGTCTTGGAAACATCGCTTAACCTTTCTGTCACCTAGTTTATATACCTGTAAAACAGATATAAAAACACCTACTTCTCAAAAGTCTTGTGAGAATTAATGAATACTGAAGTGCCTTGAAACTCTTGGCCAAGTCATTTATAGGGGTACAAAGTAGTTTAATCGTCCATGTGTATAATATTATGTCTCTACCTAAATGCATGTGGTTCAAAACCAGATCATGAAAAAAAAGTTAAAAAAAAATTCCCGGTGCAAATCTGAAAATATTGCTGTAAAACTGGGTCTTAAGCTCCATGACAGAGGGCACAGATGAAGACACCTTTAATAGAAGTTACCTTTACTCTAAATTAACATCATGAATGTACTTAATTTTCAACAAAGCTTATGACCCCTTTCACTCTCCATCCTTCTCCCTAGAAGACTGGGAGAAATAAACTTGTTACTACGCCAGCTTTATCCTTCTGCCTTTGGCATTTTATATTCAGAAACATGAACTAGGGGAAAAAAAACATAATTGTGTTTATTTTTAAATATGAAACTATGTGGACAATATTATTGTTGCAGTTCTTGAAATGTGTCCAGAATTCAAACCTGGAGGCAATAGACGTGTGAGAGTGCAATTGGCCCCAGACAGTTAATAAATTCTGAGCAGAGATGCATAAATCAGTGAGGGTATTTTTAAAACTTTTTTTTTTTTTCCCGAAGGGTGGGCATGGGGGAGGGAAACGTCTTTGGAGAATTGTTTTCTATCAGTTGAGAAAATAGAGAAAAGAATTCAGCAATACCCAGTGCTGGTTAGCAGATTGTCATTTTTGGGTTTGATGTTCCTGGGTTTAATTGTCTTTCATGTGAACAATGGCAGGAGCTCTCTAGTGTGCCATGCGAGCATGATAAAAGGGGGCTGTTCTTGCATAGCAATGCCTTTTTTTTATTATTAGCGTAAAAAATTAGCAAGCTGGAAGTCGTTAGAAGGAGTTCCATTGGCATTAATTGTAATGCAGCCTGAATTTGTTTGCAGACCAGTGCAGCAAGACAATAGCAGCAGGGAAAAAAAAGCAATATTAATAGCCTTTTACTTATTGTATCATTTTAGTGAGCCTTAATAAGGTGTCTGCTGTCAACTGGAATTTATTAAAATAAAAAAAAGACATGGTAATTGATGTATTGCAGTAAGTATGGATGAGGGCTCAACTTGATTAATGTACGAGTTGGCTTTTTAAGGCATTTTAAAAAGGCTTCTTAACTGGGTCTTAAGAGACTGGCACAAGCCCACTGTAAACTACCTCATTGCAGTTGGAAAACAGCCTGACAGCTGCTGATGTCTCTTGTGGCTTTGCTTTTTTTTCTGATCAGAGAAAACTGAAGTAATATAGTCCTCGTCAATAATTGCAGTGCTTAAAAATCTTATAAAGGGATTTCTGTTCTTCCCTCCGGAGATAACTTTTCAAAGGTTAAATTAGTTTTACTTGTGTGTGCTTCAAATACCTCGGCTCCCAATAAGGATCAAGTTTTGTTTTAAATAAACTGCTAGTTTGTGTGTTGCATTGGATTAGCACCTTGTATGGAAAGAGAAGGTATTCAGCGAGATAGACTCTACAAAGCGTTCCGTTTAAGACTAGCTGCAGTCGCCCAAAAAACTCCAGGATACTGGCTCACTTGGCTAGCTTCGTTCAGAGATGGGTAGTCTCTTTGTTTGGATGGCTTTTCCCTTGTTTCATACTGGAAAACTTCACTTGAATTCATCAGCTTTGCTGTGCCACTTCACAGCTCAACGTAACTTCAAGAAGCAGCAGTGGAAAGATTTGCAGAGAGACCTCTGGCAATTAGGGCCCCTGATATCTTCTGACTTCAGTGTGCAGCTGACTTGAGGAAGGTCTCAGCCTAAAACATTCTGCCTGTCTAGGTTCTTCTCACACTGCCAAAATGTTGAAGGATATATGAAAACAGGAGGGTCCTGACATGTGTGAGAAGGTGGTTTTATGCAGACTGTAAGGAAACAGTTTTGTAGGACTACAAATTATAGAACAATAGTATTTCTGTAACTCTACATAGGCTTTTGTCTTAACCCACCTGTTTTGTCCTAGGTCAAATAACAAATATTTGGCACACTATATAGAGAAGTTGCTTGTGCTTACCTGGCATTTCAGTTGTATTTACCAGGTAGTCAGTGAGTGCACAAAGAAATGCCTTGTGAAGAGCAGGTGGAGGTGTCACCTATAGAAATAGTTCTGTTAGTTCACATAAATATATTCCATATTTTCTATTGGGGTCACCATGAGCCTAAGGTGCAAGGTGGAGTGACAGTGTCTAGTTTTATTAAAAATTTCCAGATTTGTCTCCCTACTAGGATAATAGGTGACTTTCTACTGGCTGGACTAATCAAGGTGGTTCTTTCTGCAAAGTTGTCCCCATCAGTGCTGCAAATGTCATCCAAGTAGATATCAAAGTCAAAGGGAGAGAAACAGACTTTTAATTTGTTACAGTAGCATGTTGTCCTTCCTGATAGCTCCAGGCCTTTCCCAGAGGAAGGGCTCATGCTTCATTATGGATGTAAGCTTTATTAGTATAGACGTCATCAGGTTCAAGTGTTAGGAAAAGGCTCTGCTTGCGAACAAAGGCCGTGGCCTTGGATAATGCAACTCTTCTCCTTACCGAAGGTTGTAAGTCACTGTGGATGATACTTTACTCTTCTCCTTGTATTTTTTTTTAACATCCTGATCCTGCTCAGAGATCTTGTGTGATGTGTTTCTCCCTCTCTGAAGGCGAAAATGGATGACTTGAGTGCTCCGTTTTCAGTACATTCCTTTTAGTTTGGATCCAACCACTAACCAGAGAAAAAGCCTAGTTGAAGTCATTTCAGAAATCTTTGTATAATCTGTAGTCACGTAATCCACAGACTACTGTATACGAATAATACTTCCTTTAAGATTTCTTCTTCAGGTTTCAGATACCAGAAGTGCAGCAGCCCAGTGTATGCACTTGTGAGATTATTTTTTTTTCTTTCCCCTTCTGGCAAGTTTCCTGTTAAATGAAATTGTCGCATAGCTCTAAATATGAGTTTCAGCTTATTTTTACATTAGAAGTCCGAACTTTAACTTTTTTCTATACAGGCTGCCTTCTGCATGAGAAATACAGATCAAGGGTGATTTTTTTCCTAGGAACTTTCTTTTCCTGTCATCTTTATCTTATCCAATGACAATTCCTTCTCCCGTAGCTGTTAGGTAAATCCTTTCTCCTGTTCCCTGCCATCAGGTGAGAGGGAACTTGAATGCATTGATAGTGATACAGCACCGCATTAATTGTGGCTCCCTCCCCTTCTTCAGCCCGTTGGCCACCCAGACTTCCCAGCTCCAAGCAGCAGTCTAGTGGCTCCAATATGCCATTGAGGATAATATTTAAATATAGACATCTTAGATATTTACTCTTCTAGTTACACCACTGTGGCAGATGCTGCAGTGGTCCAGCATTAATATCGCTGCGATCTATGCAAAAACCCATGCTGTCCCAATGGTTTCTTCATTTAGCCTAACTCACAGTTTACATAATAATTCACTTCAAGGTCTGATTCTCCTCGAGTCATTTTCTCCTTCTCATTCCCTTCTCCCCTTCATTTTTAGGCATGGGCTCTCTGAAATCTGTTGCTGAATATACCCAAAGGTTGCAAGCATTTGAAAACTAAGTGTGGATTCTGATCAAAATTTTACAAATGGTTTCTATTTTTATTAAGGAGTCAGATTGAAGACCATTAATAAAATGGAAACTCTGCAGATTAATCTAACCTTGATATATTTCCAGCCTAATGCATCTGCTTATAGCCCTGTCACTGCTGGATCTGACCACCGAGAGCATTGTTGAATACATTTTCATACCTTTGCATTTTTTTTCCCCCCTTTCCCAAGTTAAGCCAATTCTCCACTATTCCAGGCATCTTTCTTTCCCTGTCTCTGGCTAGGATTAGAAGAGCCATCCCAGCCTCTATTTGATACCCTGTTTGCTGCTGAATGTACAACTTCTTTAGTAGAAGAGGAGCGATGCGGAAGGGAGACTGAACTTGCGGCAGATTTTGGAGGTAAATAGGACTGGGTGCTACACAGCTTAATTATCCACAAAAAGTGTTACACTGAGCAACACCATAGCACAACCATATCCAAGTAATAAGTAGTGATGGTGATCATGCGGAAGTCAAGATTTCACTTTCACAGAATTCAGGTTACCCACCACATTTGGCTCTGAAACTTCTGCTTTACTACGAACTTTCTGTGGACCCGGTGTGCATCAGTGACTTTTCTTCCTCCCAGCCCAAAAATTCACTTTCCCCAGTTGATGTATGGAGGTAACCTCATCTACTTAGGCTGCAGGAATGTTGCAAACCTGACTGAATGGATTTGTCACTGAATTGTGGGTTATCCCTAAATGGTAACTACCACACAACTATAAAACATTATTAATTAATGTAACTATTTAATAGTTGTGATTAGAAAGTGGAAGTTGCAGGTGTTACAGAGCAGGTGTTTCTTTGGAAGGTCAAAACATGCTTCTCCCAGATCTTAGTGAGACTGAATCTGACCCTAACAAATGGATTAAAAAATTGACTTTGCAACATGGATCAAAAATTTGGGGGTGATCGTCAATTTGCTTGCACTTGCCATTTTCAAAGTGCAAGCTTGAAAAAGCCTGGTTTCCTCTTTTGTTCAGGCAGTGTTACGAAGCCTGGCGCAAAGTCCTTTCGGTGGCGCTGAAAGAGGTCTCGTCTCTCCTGCCACATCAGAGTGCGGATCTCGGATTCCCTCTTCTGAAAGTGGCCTCTACTTATTCCATGAGTGAAAATACAGACAATCTCTGCCAGACGTGCACGGAGACTAGGTGTCTGTGCTGACACATCAATACAAAGAACTGTTATCACAGGAAAATTTCTCCTTCTAAACCTGGGCTTAAACTAATATGAACAGACATATAAAGGCCCCGGTGGGTGACCTTTGTTCATGTGAGAATATGTCTGCTCAGGGATTTCTTAGTTCATGTTAATTGATTGCCTGATGGGATTGATTAACTAATTGATTTGCTGCGGTTTGTGGTTTAACACAAGGATTTGCCTAGGGTATACTTCAAGTTTTTTGATGCGGAAGAGAAATTTGGGGAAAGCTGGCACTAGCAGTGATGGCCTTTTGGAGCGTGACTCCAGTGTCTTACGCCAGATGAATCCCATTGCTGAGGGTGTTAATACTTAGCACCAGTAACGCTTTATAGGCTGGGTTAGAGCAAAGTAAGAAGAGAGGAGTGGAGTTACGGCGTCTTTGCTAACCCGTACGTATTTCGTATAAGCCCACTTCAAGCGCGTGTTGATAATGTCAGTGTGTGAGGTACCCATCTTCTCGTCCTTTTGCAGGCAAAGGGAGAGGGATGGCTGACAAGGTCTGTGCTCAAAACCGCTGTTCTTTCCCCCTCTCTGCAGGAGTGGGCTCCTGCTCGTTATTCTCTGTGTGCCTCTACTCCCCCCTCACCATGGTGCATATACACTCCAGCAGTTCTTGCCATGGAGGTGCAGAGAAAGAAATTAAAACCCTCACAGGAAACCAGCCTTTCAGCAACGAGTACCCCCAGCGCTTTAGTTCGCGCGCGTCTCCGCTTCCTGGCAAAAAAATACCGTTCGGTGTGAGACACTGGAAGCAAAATTGAGATCTATGTGACAATTTTGAAAGCATGTTCTAAGTGCCCGGTGGCTGCAGCTGAAAAAGGTTTCCTGTTGCTTGTATAAACTTCTTTCAAAGAAGTGGTGTTGTAGACGTACAGTGAGGGCGCAATAGACTTTCTGTTCACGCTCTGGGTATTTCTTGGTACTTAGGAGACTCGGGGGGAAAAAAAAAATTTCCTATTAACCTGTTTTGAAAATAGCCTTCCTATATCAAAGCATGTTTAAAAAGCAGATTGCATTTGATAGCAGTAACTAAAATGCAGTAAGAAGCAGCCTTTTGATCTGTTGCAAATAAGCCCTTTTGCAGATAAATAAGTTACAAGTGTATTTTTGTTCATTTGCTATCAAATTTAATAACAACCAGTGGAATTGAGTTCAACTAAAACGGTTTCATATCAGACTTTGAATACATACTTTTAAATATTAAAAGATAATGATTTGTATGGCATTGTTATATAATGCATTTCTTGTCTTCTCTTGTGTGCATGTGACAAATTCCAGTCGATAAGCCCAGGACTCTGGAGTCGGTTGTCTGGCTAGTTATTAAGATTAAGATAAGTACTGAGAAGGGAAAGATACAGCGCATTGTACTGCCCTGCTGGGACTGGGCCACCTCGGATTCCAAGTGTAAACAATGCATTAGTTCTCCCTGGCTTATTTCAAACCGAAGGTGTACACTGTAAATATTTGGGCAATATGATGGAAAGAGTGTGGAAAGACTCTTTTTATTTTTTTTTAAATGCATTAGATGTTAATATTAGAAAGTGAACCTTAGGTGTCCCCTGCCTTGGGTCCCACATCATTACTCGTCTGTAAAAATCCAAGACCGATTTCTGTTAATTACTTATGGAAAATTTTTTTTTTTTTCCTCCTCACCCAAGCCATAAAAAAGCAGAGAGGCGTCTGGGCGGCGTTATCACTAGGCACTTCATACTGAAGGTGCCACAACAATAACAACATAGCTAACGCTGGGGCAGGAAAGCTCAGTTAGGCTTTCGGGGGGGAGTTGGACTGGAAGGCCCGAACTACAGAATACTGAAGCTGATGCAAAGTCTCCTTATGACTTCAGTAAACTTTTGGATTGGGTCCAAAATGAAAGTTAGCGAGGTCAGTGCTTTCTGAGCACATTGGAGCTGTTATTGCTGGTGTCTCTGCGGTGGAGTCCTAAGGGCGTCATGCTGCCTTTGCCGAAGAGGGAGAAGGAGAAAGTTTTCTGTTATTCCAAAATATTACTGAGATATTAAAAAAAATAAATAATTCTTGAAGTTAGGTGGTTGATTCTCACTCGCTACAATAAATACGTGCTTTGCTTTCAAGAGAGCAAGGTTTGACTTGTCTGTAGGATCGCTGGAGGAGCGAGAGAAAGCAGTAATTTAAAAAGTGTGGTGAAGCTGCATGCTGTGCAATGTAGACCGCTGGGTAGCAATTAATTTTTCTTAATCAATTTAAAATGAGATGTATGGAAATGGTTATATAAAATGTATACAGTGCTAAACAGCTGACTAGTCCTTGGGGTTTGCATTTTCATTATCTGTATGTAAATCATTTCAGCAAGCGTAATCTAACGAGTCCGAAACTGCTCTGAAATTTGAATTGAGATTTGCCAGACGCTTTTTGAAAATCCTCGTGCCTGCTTCATCATATGGCCCTTACAATGTACAAGGTACTATGTCTACCCTCTGATTAATCAGCTCTTACGTGGCGATAGCTGGTAGGCTTTACTGTGTTTCAGAGGGGTTGTTTCTAAACTCGAGGAATATCCCGCATTAGTGGGGGTGGGAAATTAAGGAACATTCAAAACCATTCAGTAGAAACAAGGAGCACAGCTGAATGGTCCCCAGTGACCCCTCCTAAATCTGATGTCGCTTATGTGGTAGGAAATAAATTAAAACAAAAAAAATTAAATAGCTAACTGTAAAAAGCTATCTGACAAAACCATGCAAACTGCTTTTTCCTGAGTGTCAGAAAGTTCTATTACTGAACTAGAAGCTGTCTCTTTCCTCCTTACGCCAGTTAAATAGTTATGCTTCCTTAGCTCCCCTAAGGTATACGCTACAATTTCCTCTTAACCAGCAATGGAAATAAATAGCTCTGGTATCTTTGCTGTTTACAGTTATCTCGAGCAAAAGAAACAAAATTAAAGCGGAATCACTGTTTCTTAAGGAATCCTGAATATAGGACAAAATATTTGAATACCTCAGAAAGGTTATATAGTATATGAAATATAAAATGCGTGTGTATGTACTCGCATGCATATTTATAACTTCAATTATTAATAGACCTTGAAAAACTGAGTAATTAAAATGATATCCTAAGCCTGATGTGCTGTAACCAGATAAATGAAATGTACAGAGTGGACTGGAATATTTGGAATACCACACTCTGTTTCCCACCCCTTTTTTCACAGCATGAGCTTTATATCATGGTTGTGTACATTCCAGTTAGCTGCAAGTGAGAAATCACTGCCGAGGTCGCTGAAATGTCAGTGGCACATATGCTGAGGACAAAAATGGATGGAATTCCCTGTTATGATTCTAATTATCAAAACTCATATGATACCAGAGGAAAGTGTGTGTGTCCTGTATGCTGTGTACTGCAGTCTAACAGAGACACTGGCTGGCTGAGAAGCCCTACAAACAAACCTATGTCATAACCCATTTTAGATTTTTAAACGTTTCATACGCCAGGTAAGTAAGTTTAGTCTCTGGCACACACGTAGGGCTTTATGCTGTATATTCACTGAGTACTCTTGAAACTAGCTACATGTTTCGTAAGCTCTTTAGCTGAACCCTATACGGCCTGAAACACTCAGGTAGTTAGCATTCCTGCCAATTGGATATGATTGAGACCTTTACTTGAACTGACCTCACAAGGAATAGAAGACTAATTGAGGCAGCCCTAGTTCTAGCTCTCTAGAGGTGTAAAACACTGCAAAAGGTATCTGGTGCATGCATAAGAAGGTTTACACAGTGAAAGAGGGATATGGGAAGGAAAAGGCAGACTTTTCTTTATCTCTCAGCAGCCTATTCCCCCTTCCCCCTGAAGCTTCAAGAAAAAATAATTTTATTCCCATCTTAATGTCATTGCATGGTAAAATAGTAATAAATTTTAAAAAAGAAATGCACCCAAATAATGCAGAAGGTAAAATTAGGACAGTACTTGGGTGCCTCAGGGCTGTAATTAAAACTATCTAGACAAAAAGAGAGATTCTGCCTCAGATTTACGTTTGGGGGGGGGGGAAGGCTGAAAGTGAAACACAGCAAAAGAAATCCGTAATTCCAATGTATTCAACTTGCCCATCAGAAGAAATGGCATTAATTCAGGTACCCAATTACTGTAATGTGGTTCAGAGCACCTCAATAGGTGTTTCAATCTCAAGCCAGGACTAACATTTGTAATCCTTTAAATGCACTTAAGAAATTGATGTTACAGCCCCACAATCTGTTAGGGGCCTTGCTTCCTGGCTGATTGCAAAGTATCCCACCATTAATTGGATCATCAGAATGTGATCCGCGTTCTGGTCCCCGGATTATGTAAGACTGACTTTGCTCTGACGCGCTGAACCAGAGGCTTCTTTTGCTGGATATTTTGACCCTTAATGTAGATAAGTGGTATTTTTCATCAATCTTAGCTTGCATTAAAAAAGGGAAATGTCAATTCAATGTGGGGCGTTTAACTTAATTCAACATCTTTTAATTTAATACCTTAGAAAAGTTAGTCTGTCTCCGACCTGCCGGAGACTTCTGCTGATGGAATGGTTTGTGGAGCGGGGCTGGAGGCACGTCGCTCCCTCTCTGTAATATGGTCAGGTCCTAAAAGTCTCCCCATGCTTTGTGTCTGTATGAAAGTGAAAGATGGGGGGGCGGGGGGGGGAATGGCCCCGTGACCATGCCTTGCCGTATTGGTAACGAGTTTCCTCAGCTCCGCTGGACCGTTCCCTAATGACTGCTCTACATGCCTGAGGGAAAAGACAAAAAAAATAATTTGGTGTTTACTGCCCTGTTTTTATCTTGAGCTTCAGATTTTCTTGATTGTTTTTTTTTACTTTTGTTTGTGAATCGGGGTGCTTTGCTTAATTCTCTCAGTGTTCTTAGCTGTTATTGTAGCACCAAAACACATTGACTTGTAAATCCTCTGCATGGACTAAACCTAAAGTCCTGTTGAAAATAGGGGACATATTTCTGACAGGAGACTTTATCTCAAACTTTTTTACCAGAATAGGTACAGAACATGTAACACTTTTTTTGTGTGTGTTCTTTTTTGTTGTACTGCATCATAAAAACCCTCCTGGTGCTCCCCTTCCTGATACTGAATGCGTTTGTCCCAGTGGCACAGGCAGAAGTTCTGAGGAGACTGCAACAAATAATTTTTTTCTTTCTTTCTCAGTTAAAATAGTAAGCTTCCCAGTTTTCTGGGCATTGCAATGAGCATCAGATTCATTTGGGTATTATGGCTTTAGGAAAACCATTATTATAGTATGGTGTCTCTTGGCCTTCTGATTGTTAGGAGTGAAGATGGTGAGGTGAAGAGAATAACATTTACTTGTCACCAAGGCTTGATGTTTCCCCTGGAACTGATGCTTAATAATACTGGGTATGGCGCTGATCTCAGTAAAGTTAGTACCTGCTACCTATATATACATCAAAAATTGTTGGCAGAATCTGACTTTTTCCCTGTTTCAGAGAAAGAGCAAGCACTCTTCACCTGTGTCACACAGAGGCAGAAGCTCATGGAAATCATTTTGCGGCTGAGGTTGACTGACTTGGGTCTCCTTTCTTTTGTTTTCTGCCAAGATCTCAATCGTATTTTTCCAACTCTCCCCTCTCCCCCCATCTTTTGCAAGTCATTTACAAACAGTGCCATACTGTGGGCAGGAAAAACTGTTACCTCAGAAAAAGGTAGAGCAACAGTGAGGGAGCGGTTGGACTTCATGTTTCACTGCTGCCTTCTAGGCTGTGGAGACTTTTTTGAGAGGTCTTTAGAATGTTACCGGTTGAGGAAAAACAAGTTTTTGAGGCAGCATCTTTCTTTCATGCGAAATGTTTGATCCCGAGGAGAATTAGACTGAAGAGGGTGGTTCTTGCATTTCTGCCACTCTTCTGGCCAAGACCAATTCAAAATCTGACATGTAGGGGAAAAAAAAAGTCAAAACTTTGAGGCAGGGAGTTTAAATAGGAGGTTTGGGGCAGTCCTGTTAGATGTCTCATCCATATATGCTTTGCAGTTGCTTAGGATGACACCCTGTGAGCTTTCTCAGTGTGTCAGAGAACATAGCTGTCCATGTCTTTGGTCCACACTAGTTAGGTTTTGTAGATCAGGATACTTAGGTTAGCCTTCTCGCTGGATTTACAGAGACAAACAGACACACAAGAAGCCTTTATGTTGGAGATATTTTTGTGATCTTGAACACAGACAGGAAGAGAACTCGTCTAGCGTTTGGAGTGAGCTGATTGTTGATAACAATTAATCGCTCACTGCACAGGAGAAGACAAAATTTCTGATGTTGGGTTGGGGATTTGGGTTGGTGTGAGGTTGCTGTTAGTCATACAAGGGATGTGGCTCGTACGTAAGTGCCTAACCTTGTGGGTTGTTTTTTTTGCCTTTTTGTCTTTCTCCTTTCTTCCTGATATGAATTGAATAGGCAGGTAGATATATACAGCTCTGGTCAGCCTAATTGGCGCTAGAGGTGATACGGTGCTACGCTAGGGCAGGATAACCTTTAGGTTTAAGCTCCTGGCTGGAACACAAGAAACATGCAGTCAATTCCCAGCAGTTCTCTGCCTGGTTTCTTTAAATTGCAATCTATATTGGTTGTGGTGGTCTTTTCTCTGCGCTTGTACAGCTCCTGGCATAGGAGGATCTCACCTGGAACTATAGGTACTGCTAACTATAAATAAGAGCCCTGGCCAGAGATCCCTGTAAACAGGTGACCAGCTTTCAAAAAAAAAAAAAGTTCTCTTCTGCCAAGCATGTTTCATGTTACAGTATTTGAATTTGTATGTTGTCCTTGAAAATGCCTCTGTGGATGAAGAATGCGAGTTCGTGCTGTAATGTTACATAGTTCCTATGCTAATATGTAAAGAGAAGTCCAAAGATGTATACTTATCTATTATCCATGAGGGAATTACACCTACTTAAGCTTAAATATTTTAACAAGCACTGTTGAAGGAAGCTCATTTGGCCACGTTCAGGCATGGTATAAACAGAATCACCTTTTCTGAAGTGAGTGAAGCTGTATCTCCTTCTGCCAGACCTAAGTTTAGCTTGGAGACTTCCAGATAAGTACTAGTCTCAAAACTCAGCTTGTTCAACACCTATACAAAGCTCTCTTATGAAAAGAGAAATGGAAAGCCACATAGGTAAGCCTATAATTATGTTGACCATAGAACAAACGTACTGTTTCTTTCTGCTTGAAGGGCCTAACCTGCTGTAGGGAGAGGAGGATCTGTGACATCTCCGGTATTGATGGCTTTCCTACAGCAACTGCGTTTTCCAGCAGGCTTTGTACTGGAGTAAGATGCTTCTCAGTTATTCCACTGTATGGAGGGGAAAGGAAACTTTCTGTAGCTTGTGGCAATGCCTTCCTGGGCAATTGATCTGTAAACACAGACAGTGTATCTCGGGCTGTTTTGCTGTATGGAGCTGCATTGGAAGTGCGTCACTTCCAATCTGTTTAATTGGAGTCTTGGGTGACACTTCTTTGCTGCTTTATCCCCGGATAGAAAGCTGATCTATGTTTTAGCTTTAAGTACACTACAAGGTTGGAAAGTAAAGTTGAGTTTGCAATGAAGTAGATATATTGGCTTCACATGCTTTAAAGACAAATGGAGTCTCATCCATCGCTGCTATACCAGTATGTCGGTGCTGCTTCAGGCTGCTTTGGCTTGGGATTTCAGTTTGCCCTTCCTCCCTAATGGGGTCCCTTGGTGGAGAATGCCATCCAAGCGCAGGATGGATGAGATGCCCTAAGGACCTGCATCAGGCTTGCCTTTTAAGCAGTACCTTGCTGAACTGTGAACTGGGCTTTTGTCAAAGTGCTGCATGAGGATAGGAATTCAACTTTGAGACAAAAAAAGGGAACAAACACCATGTACAGCAGCATATGTCAGCCTGAAAGCACACAGTATTCAGTGGCAGTATTAATATATATCTAAAAAGATTTTCTTGTGCTGTCTTAAGTATTTCTCAGGGATTTCTTTCTTTCTTCTAACTCCCTGTGGAAGGGACAGAGAAAAATGGCTGGTGCGTCTGCTTCGGTCACTGTTGGTGACAGGCTCGCAGCAGAATTAATTCTGTCCTCTCTAATGACTGTCAGTTACCTCATTGCCAGGGAAATAGTCCCCTCCGTCTGCAGGATCATAGCAACTATGATTCTCTCCTCCAGGCTGCCCACAAAGGCTGAAGTGTTTCTGCTTGCTTGTATGGCGCAGGTTTCTCCGTTGGGTAATGCTTACCTGTCCCAGGGTAGGCTACATATTGACAGCTTGCACGTCCGCTGCTTCGCAGGTTACTCGTTTTGGTTATTCTCTCAGAAATAAACCCTGTGTTCCTCTCACATTGGGGAGAGGGGGAAAGATTTAAATGGAGCAGGTAGGATGAAACAAACCCACATGCTGGTATCCATCAGACTCATATCCTCAGCTGGGCTTCTTGGTTCCTTGGGAAGATGTGTTTGCAAGACCAGGTGGATATGTATAAATACTGAATGGGTTTTTTATTGGGGATGCATACGTTTTTGGAGTTGGGACTCCTGCTTGAATTCAAGTCCACCTTTCACACAGGCTCAACTGTAGAAAAATATTCGCATTCACAAGGCAACATTGACTAATTCAGCAAATTCAGACCATCCTACACAGGGGTGCAAAACAAATGCCCTGTTTCTACTTCCCAAACTTGTACTTGCTATGAACTTTACCTGTGCAATTAGTTGGATACTGTTGCTAAAAATGGTGGACAAAAGCGTCCTATAAGGGAGCGCTAGTCAGCATATTTTGATATGTTGTGAGCGATAGCTCACACGTACGAGGGTGTGAAGCTGAGCAAGTATCTTTGAAATGGTTGATTTGGTGTTGAGCCCAGCTGTTCCTTGAAACATTCCGTACAGTAATTTAGAATGTAATGGTCTAAGGAGGCAGATGTGAATCACAGGTGAACTACTTCTGAATGACCACAAGGGTGTGAGCACTGTCCCTGCCCTTGTCTTTCCCCTCCCACTGTCTCATTCTCATATATATATTTTTTTTATTTTTATTTTTTCTTTCCTTGCACCTCTTTGCAACACAGGTAGGCATGCTCCAGTGTGCCTCTGAGCCTGCTATGTACTGGTTAATCTGGTTCTTGTGTTTGATTTTAACGTCTTTTTTTCACCTTGCCTACCCTAAGAAACCCATACTGCTTCAAGCAGCTTTGAATGTACCAATAAGTGTATGTTACAGAGTGAGAAGCGAAACAGAGAAAGTGTCTTCACCCAAGATTTGGAAGTGGTAGGAAATGACCTCTTACACTTCGTTTTGCTTTGTAGATCTTTAAGCCTTAAGCCACCCTAAATCTACTGTCCTTATAAAAAGCTGCATTTTAAAAGGCTTTAGGAGGCTTGCTGACCTTGCAACCTACTTTGTAAGGAGTCTGCACCCACAGCTATTAAACAAAATTAATTTCAGCACTTTTAAATTGTTAATCTTGCAAAAGACAACTTGCTTGCTCTCCAGTGATCCCACAGGTCGTCATTCTGTGAGCTGCAAGCCATCAGCAGGGTTCATGGCTCTGAGCGTCATCAGTCTGCTTGTGGTCTCCCAAATGTCTTGCAGAATTATTTCCTCTGCCCTCCACTTTTCCTCCCCGACAGATCTTTGAGATCTGGGCGCTTGAAGAGCTCTGTGTGCGTAGCAGCAAGTCACCGCCAGCCACACCACATATTATTCTCATTTTAAGGTTACTCTATCCTAAATCGGTGCTTCTGATCCTCAACTCACGGTAATGAACTTTGGGCAGCAGGACATGAATTCAGGTAGGAAATGGCAGTTTTTTTAGCCTTCGCAGTGTTAGGGTTTCTACTGAAAGGGCTACGTCTCCTGTAAGTTTCTCTATACCCATGGGGCAGATAATTTACCAGGTACTAATTTATTTTGAATCTTCTTCAGTGTGTTTTTTCTGCCTGGCCATGAAACTGAGAAACATTGCCTTTTTTCTTCCAGGTAGCGATGCGTGTGAATGCACTGGGGGCGGGGGAGCAAGTGTGTGCTGTATCTGGTATTATCATGCCTGGTTGTCCCTGCTCCTTCCACCTCTTTTGTCTCTGCCACTCAAGCCAATTTCAGCCATCCGCCGACTCTCATTTGGGATAATAGCCTCTCTTTTTACTGTTGTCTTGTCATGTTTGATTCAGCAGCACAAGGGTTTTAAATTAGCCAAAACGTTTGCATGCTGGGCTTACTCCGCTGCCACTACCAGTTGTAGAGCCACTAAACCACTTGATGCTGAAATTGATGATTGCTCGGAAGGAATAAGAAATTGTCGGTGGCTACCGGGAAGATTCGTTCACGCCGAGCCCCTTTTAAGAAACCAAGGGGGAAGGGAGAGAGAGATTTCCTTCATTTTCCCACTGCCTGGCTGGTGGCTGCATTGTGCTTGTGCCAGGTTCCTGCTGAGTGATTACAGCCTTGCTCAGCTGCGTAGTTCCTGTGATTTCAACATCAAAACAGAAGAAGAAAAATACAGAGGGAAAGGAAGGGGGGGATAAAGCTCCAAAGACTTGCAGTTCAATTTGGTAACGTAGGACTGTGATATTTTAACTCGCTACCCACTTTTTTTTTTTTTTAATCTAACTCATTCCTCCAGGCTAGAAGTTAACTTGTTAAAAGTTTTACCCAGTAGAAGACTCTCTGTACTGGCCTGCCTGAGTTTGTGATGTTGAACCACAGCTGGGCTGTAAGCAGATTTTACTATTCTCTGGACTAAGAATGACCCATCATTAGTGGGATCTGGGATCACGAGGAAATGACTAAAGTTCTAATAATACCCTCACATCCTCCCCAAAATGCCTTTTACTACTTTATATTAGTGTTTAAAGAGATGGGGGACCAGAATTTATAAGAGAAAGGAAGAGTGCACCTTCAGCAAGTTTGCAGATGACACCAAACCGAGTGGTGTGGTTGACACGCCTGAGGGACGGGATGCCGTCCAGAGGGACCTGGACAAGCTCAAGGACTGGGCCTGTGTGAACCTCATGAGGTTCAACAAGGCCAAGTGCAGGGTCCTGCACCTGGGTCGGGGCAAGCTCCGGTATCGATACGGGCTGCGGGATGAAGGGGTTGAGAGCAGCCCTGCCGAGAAGGACTTGGGGTTACTGGTGGATGAAAAGCTGGACATGAGCTGGCAATGTGCACTCGCAGGTCAGGTTGGACGGGGCTCTGAGCTCTGATCTAGTTGAAGATGTCCCTGCTCACTGCAGAGGGTTTGAACTAGATGCACTTTAAAGGTCCCTTCCAACCCAAAGATTCTGTGATTCTGTGACAGTGCTTGAGAAACTGTACCAAGAGAAAACAAATGAAGGTGTAGAATTAAATGTGAATGATTAGGGTTGTACGAGGGATATAATTATATTTCAGAACTATATACAATCACCTATGAAAAGTGAGAGAGGCATCTTTTATTTCCATTCGGTGGATTTGGTTTCTTTTTGAAGAGGGTATGTTCTGGCTTCTTAATTTTTTAAAAAAAATATTCTAGCACTAGCTTCTGGGTTACGGTGATGATATGAAATCATATGGTCAGAAAAGGTCACTAAGAGTCCCATGGACAAGGGCTCAGGATTTCCAAGGCCAAAGGCAAACACTATCTAACAGAAAATAATAGCAACTCTGATTTAAAAACAAAACCACCAATCAACCAAACCCTCTATTAGCCATATAGGCAAGTTCCCAGACAGTTAGAAGCGTGGCTTCAGAGATAATAATTAATTATACAGGGTCACAAATAAGACCCTAAGTGTAACACAGGTGGGAATACAATTGCATAGCATCCAAGCCAAGAAAGATGTTCTCATTTGATCTAATTTTGCTAGCATTATTATTAGTAAATTCTAGCACTTTTTCCCAATTACTAAGCCACATATTCTCTTGCAGAAGATGCCCTTTTTCTGCTAAAAAAAAAAAAAAAATCTTGTGAATTTGAAGGTGTTGGCATCCAACTTTATTTCTGTCTTGTATGTAATAAAATGTGAAGAAATCATGTGAATGACTAAAGCTCTAAAAATACAAATCTAACTAAGAGGCTGAATCTCTGGGGTCCAGCAGTGGCGTGCTGTTGTGCAAGTCTAGCTCTAAGGGCTTCTGTCTGTGCCAATTAACAGTAGATTGGAAAGCCAGGCGACCATGATGGGTTTAGTCCTGTTATCTGTCTTTAACTGCTGCACTGTTCAGAATTGCTGATTTCTTCTGCAAAATCATGACAGATGTATTACAGGAAAATGTATTGGTCGAGTAGCTAGTGAGGGAGTTAATGCAAGGGATAATAAGTAGCTCAGGCTATGTCCTCCAGCAGACTTTGATGTGGTTTGATAATATATGGGATGGGTCAATCTGCCCTATTAGCAAATGTAGCCAGTTTATGCTCTACATACAAACTAGAGATTTGATAAAGCACTAAATTAGTTTTCACAACGTATTAGATGTTAGATACTTAATGGGATCATCATGCTTTTGCTACACTTGGTTAAGATGTGTTCTGTAGCAGAAGCATGCGGCAGCATGACATTTCACCAGGAAAGGAAGCGTGTCTTGTGACTGAATCACGAGCCCGGGAATTACAATGTCCAGGCATTGCTTGTCTTCCGAATTACTGCCTGTCTGATTTACCAGAGAGGTTTCTCTTTTCACATCTGCAGAATGGGACTGCGTCCTTTGCTTTTCTCTTTGCCTCCTTGTAAAGCTTAAGCCACCAATGCTTGTAAAGTGTATTTTTTTTCTTAATCCTTGCACGCAGAGAGTGCAAGTAATCATAATTCTGTGAAGCTTCGGTCACACGAGACTAATACTGTCCCACTCAGTAGGTGTTGCAAAATTCCTTAAACTTGACAGCAGAGAATTTACATGGTTCAAGCAAATTTGAATGAGAAACCTCAGTAGAGTGTGAAAGAAGCATCTCAGGGTTTTGATGTAGTGCTCCACAGCTGTGCCCTGCATTCACTCGGTGCCTGCGTTCAACTAGTATTTAAAAGGTGAAGGGAAACCAATAGTTCAGTGAAGCTAGTATCATTCTTGTACAGCCAAAAATCCATCGGTAAGACGTGCCACCTGGGGACGGTGTCCTTGCCTGCACACGCTTGCACCCATTCCCATGGGGAACGTGGGCAAAGGCGGCAACTTTTGGGGCTGCGCAGCAAGTTGGTCTCTGAAACGGGTCCTCGGTTTGAGCACTCCCCTCATCTGCGCTGATGTTTGGTCCACTAAAGCAGGCGGCTGCTTTTTAGTAAGCCCATTGTAAGCTTGTTTCTTCACTATCAAAGAAAGGGCTGTAAAACGACTTTTTTGTAAAGTTCTGCATGTTTTGTCTTGATAAATAAAAACCTAAAACCGCTCACAGCAGCGTATGCCCACAGCTACCTTCAGAAAACTATACTTTAAAACCCATTAAGCATTTTGTATTTGTCACACGAATCTAGTTTTTGCTAATGTTATTTTTTCCCCTGTGTTTACAGA
The DNA here is from genome assembly GCF_964289735.1 of Phaethon aethereus. NCBI lineage: Eukaryota > Metazoa > Chordata > Aves > Phaethontiformes > Phaethontidae > Phaethon > Phaethon aethereus. The sequence goes on along the minus strand of NC_138576.1, from coordinate 106,456,072 downwards.
TACTGTTCTTAATTACAGTTGAAATGCATCATTTCACTTTCTCCAACATCTGACGACTACTGCACCTAGCAGGTCCTGGGCGGCCCTTGCCAGGCTTCGCGCTTCTCCTAGCACTAGGAGAAGTTCACCTTCTTTTTTGTGAAATGCAGCAAGTGTCATACGTAAAATGATCCTGTTTTACAGGGTGGAAGCTGCATCCCAATTATAGATCACAGTAGAAAACGACTCAAAATGACATGACAGCTTCTCCCCCATTTACCCCCCTTCCCCCTTCCCTTTCTCAGCCCGTTTCCCAGCCCGGCTGCAGTAAGAAACGCATCGTGTATTGTGACGTTTTAGTTCACCGTTGCTAATAATCCCTTTTGCGTCTTTCATTAGCGTTAGTTACGGGATCGCGCACGGGCACCGGCTCCGCTCGGTCTCTGCGGTGGCACTACCGGCGGCCCAAGGACCGAGACGTTCTGTTGAGGCGCCGGGCCGCGCCTCGGCGGCAGGCTCGGGCCTCACCTCGGCAGCAGGCTCGGGCCTCCCTGGCGGAAGCCCGCACCTCGCTTCGGACCGAAATCCCGCGTTTTAAGGCCCGCTGTGGCCGGCGGGGACTTTGGACGCTCGTATAAACGAGGCAACTGTGCCCCGTGACTCCTCCTCGGCCTGCGCCTGACAAGCTGCTCGGAGCTGGAGGGCTGCGTTTCCCCTCATAAATTCCTTTTTGTGAACCCACTTGTTAGTCAAGCGCTGTGCGCGCTAACTACGGCGCGGGCCCCGCGTCTCGGGCATAAATTACTCTCGCACGGCACTGTCTCTGAGCAGCCCCCCAGTTATGGATTACTTTGTTCTCGACTTGACAGGAACGTAATTAGAACTGTTGATGAAACCTACCAAATTGTTCCTCCGTGGCCTCAATGGTCAGGAAATTTGGCTGAGTCGTATTTGTCACCGACGTAAAGGCTCTAAACACTTCATATTAACTACGTTATTAATGTGCCCTCTAATCTGGCCGTGAATTGGTAACACTTGGAGTGAGCCTGTGCTCTAATAGCACCTTGTGATGAATATGTTGTAATGCCGTTAAAAAGTTGGGGGGGGGGCAGGGAGGGCAGGGGGGAACCCACCTTAATAAAAAGTGAGCATTCCTAGGTTGATTCTTTTCTCTGTATGTGCATTTTTATGTTTTACAGTTTTGTTTTGTTTAATTGGAGATTCATTTAGGCTTTACATTGACAAACCGTTTTCTGTTCTATAGGATTTGCTGACATTTGGGCTGTTTCATTGCCAGAGGAGGCTTTGTGTGTCCCAAAGGAAGTGAGTGATCTGGCCATAACAAATCCTGCCAAAATATTTTAACACCGTTACGATTTTCTAATGCAATGCGTAGTGAATGTGACTAGAAAAGGATGGTGAGTCCATGAAGGGGGTTCGCTCCCTCTCCTCTGCGATTTGTCTGGTGGAACGAGCACGCAGGAGCTGCTGGGGGTGGTGGGAGACCACAGCCAGCAATGGGGGGGTGGTTTGCCTCCTGAAGCATATCGCTTCAGAGGCCAGCAATGGCTCACGCTTAATCTTTAAGCCAGCCTTTCAAATTCTGGTCCTGCTCTTGAACTTTCTGAGAGTCCAGGGTGGTCTGAGACAGCGTTTTAGTTCTGTTAAATAAATGTATTTTGGCTGCTGTAAATGTTCCGTGAGTTAAAACAGGGAAACACATGTTAGACGCTTATAGATGAGAGGTTAGTGGCTGAAGGTCCTAGGAGTTGACAAGCTGTTGTCTTACCTTCAACTCAAAGGGCAATCTCATGCTTTGGTATGGTTTGAAGAACACTAACGTGGCTCTTAACTATATAAGAAACTGTGCTTGGATCACGTGTTAGATCAAAAAAATAAAAGTATTCGCATGTAGCATTCAGGGGGTGAAGGCAATTCTGACAGCCTAATGTTTAACATAGAGCTGGAAGTATAGGAAAACAATAATCTAGATCCCTGAGCTATTCTCCAAAGCAGCACGTAAATTAGCTGCTTTTTTTCTAATACCTTGGTGATTGGTTTATATTAACACCACCCACTCACGCTCCCCGCCCCCAACAACAAAAAAACCCCAACAACCACCACACTATGGCTAAAGTTAGTATTTAGTAAACAATTTAAAACCTAAAACCAGGTTCAAAATGTGCTGACGGCGGAATATTAGCCATAATCTCTTGTGCCCAACGTAGACCATGTTGGATTACCCTGGCAATTAGCTTCTGTACCAGGGCAGACTCATGCTTCTTTGGTCATTTTACATTCACGTTCTTAAGGATACTTACAAACAAAGTAGCTGACCATGCGTACCAGCAAGTTTTGCTGAAGGGAGGAAAGCTAATGAGAAATAGAGAAGTTGAGCATGGCCGCAGCTACTGAACAGTCCCGAGTTTCTGACTCGGTTGAGCTATTTGCCCCTGACCTGTGTTGTCAGGTGCTCAGATGGACATAAGTAAAATCAGGCCTTTCACTGTTGATGGTGTCTCCCACTTGGATGTTTCTCTATTTGTTTGCCTTTGAATACTGAACAGAATTGCAAGTACTCATGTTCAGTTTTTGCTGGGCTCGCTCGAACTGCCTCCCTGTGGCCACTGTATGTGGTATTTCCTGGGTCCCAGGAGCAATGGTCCAGTTACCAACAGGAGAAGTGTTAGCCTGGGAGTTAGGACTTACTCTGAGACTTTATGATTTTATGATCTTAATATTCATAAATGAAATGGGAATCTAACTCTGCACCTTTCTCATGCAAATCAATCTGTTGTTTCTAGTAATGAGCAATTTAAGGGTTTTTTTTAGTATGTAGTTGCTACCTCTGGAAATCAAGTTCAGATTTCAGAATGCTCAAATGAGGTGTTAGTGCATACAGATGTTGTGTTCATGACTCTATTATTAGAATAAAATAGACCAGTGCTTTCCCTGGATCTGTTTGTTTTCACTACTTTTGTTGTTTTTTCTCCCTCAGTTCATCTTGTCTAAGTTTTTCTTCTATTTTTTAATTTCACCCTTTAATTCTTTTCTACCAAAGCCATGGGATCTTGAAGGGCTTTCTAAATAATTAGATTTTGTGTACTTATTTGCAGCGTGTTCAAAACTGAATTATGTTTTTTTTGGTCATAGTCTTGTTTTATCACTGTTCTAAAATGGGATGTTATTTGGGGCATTCTTACCCAAAAGCATGTTTTATGCTCTCCTGGCTGTACTTCATCTGTCTGTTTAATATGTATTTGCTACTAAAAAACTTTTTTTAAGTGAAAATTGTAATATCCTTGGATGTTACTAGTTTTCTGGGGGTTTGTTTTGGGGTTTTTTTTTCGGTTTCCAGTGGGAATGTCACGGTATGAGTGCTGCACATATAAATCTCACTTGTGTCATTCAACTGAGCAAGATGCATCATGAGCAGAGCTTAATCCTGATTTCACTTTTTAGGAGTAGCAAGTAAAATTAATTCTGTAGAAACCAAAGCCAATTACTCAAGGGGGAGGTGGGGAATGGGGATTTAATATCAGAATTGGGCCCTGGAATATTAATTTGATAAACCTGTATGCTCTTAGAGTGTCAGCTGTGGAGAGCGTATGCTAGTAGATGCTCATGTTTGAAATCGGGTTTCATAGTTAATCATTCTAAGAAATAGACTTATCACTTCATAAACTCCAGGAGAGACTGTTTTCCCTTCCAAACATTTAAATTACTCAGCCATTTTATACATTAAAACCCAATTATAACTTATAGAGTATTTAAAAGAATTTTCAAAGCTATTTCTTTTAGGAACTGTACATAGACTGAGGCTTTAGCACCAAGTCGTTCATATCCTCAACTGCATCTATTGTTTTTTTCCCTAACAAAATAGGGTTTCAAGAATATTCATCACCAGACCAGCAAGTACAAATCCCAAGCAGCCAGTACCACATTCAGAACATGTGACATGTCTCCTAAAGCTAGCAAACTGAAATCCCAATGTGGTTAATGAGGTCCAGAATATAGCTTAAAAATACTTTCTTTTCCTAAGATGGTAATGACCAGGTTAAATTAAAGGCTTATTCTATCAGCTCCCTCTGCCACGTTATACAGACTGCATGCAAACGCATTCAGAGAGAAATAAAAATCAGAACATGCTGCAGGATTTTAGGGAATGAGGCGTACCTGCTACCGAAGGGAAAAGCTTGTTTCAAGCACCACCTTCTTGGTTTTCAGGGCCAACTTAATACTTGAGCTGGATGGGCGTACGTCAGTGGCATTCTCCTGCTGAAAATTGCCTTTCCTCAAAATGCAGAATTCCATACTGTTTCTCAGAGCATACAGCAAACCTGATTTGACGGAGTCCAGCTATGAAGTTGTATGTTACTTGACCCCTATAGCATCATGACGTTTCCAAAAAAATATACTGTCTAAACCTACAGAATAATCTTTCAGATTATTCAGCTGGATGCTGATTTATCAGCAGAAAGGTGTGTGTGAAGCAGGTCACACCAACTGAGCTAGGAAATGGCCAGTGCAATTGTATGTCATGCTGTAGCTAGGGAGTGTGTTGTAAGCAGGGAGACCTAAAGGGTGCACATGGCAGTAGTGCTGTTACAAGGCTACTTACCAAAGACACCCTTTTCCTGAGCATTACAAGCTATTCCCACAGCATTATTCACTGTGGGAATTAATAAGGTGGGGATTAATAAGGTGGGTTTGGTAAATGTTATATTCCCAGGTCAAGGCTTAGCTACCCATGGGTAGTAAGGAATTGAAAAGGATAATCATAAGATGGAAAAAACCTACTTTAAAGACTAAATGAGAGAGAGGATAAGATTTAAAAATCTGAAACTGCTTTGTAAAGAGTATTGTGGGCCCAGGATCCCCATATAGGAAAAAATAAAGCAGTTTGCTTTAACAAAAAGTAAAAAGGCGCTAGAAAATTTCTCATCCCTCTCACTCTGTATCTTGCAGTAGAGCTGCAGTTGAGATGAGAGCCTGGTGCTTCTCTTCATAAAGAGACTCTGTGAATGAAAGGTCGCAAAGATATTAGGATTTACTAAGTCATACTTGTCAATAGCTTCTCTTTCTAGATATTTAAAGTTCAAGTGCTTGTTTGCTTTAGTTAAGTGCTCTGAAGTGCTTTTAAAAAGCATTGGCCCATTTTATATAAACAAATAGAGACACTGATAGTCTTCCCAGTCAGAGTGTGTTACCCAATATTTGGATATCTTTCCCTGGGTCTGAAAAAGATTTGCAGTAGCAGCTTGTAATACGTGTGAATCTCTGTTAAAGGAGTTTTGTATTATATTATTTGATCATAGACGTTGCCGGTGTTGAAACACAGCTGCTCTGTCGCACACAACCATAAGGAAATGGAGAGGAGTCGGTAGCTCAGAAACTTATTCATCCAGAACTTAAGTGTGACATGACAGGAAGGATAAGCTGGAGGCCTGATTTCCTTTTGGAATATTTGCAGTAGAGCATTAATACATCTCTCCCATATTTTCCTTCTTCCTGCTCAGCAATGCTGACTGAGCAATCTCTTTTAGTGGTGAGAGTCAGGTGACCAAATTTAAACATGTTCTCAAACCATAGGAAAATCCTGTTCACACACGTATGGCCACTCTCAGAGAGAAAGGAAACTACCAACACTAGTTGGTAATGAAGGTGGAGACTGGGATGGTATTTACACGCTTCCCCACAGCGTTCCCTAACAGTGTTGTAGCGCTTCCCTACCAGTTGTCCTCGTAGTAACAGCTGTACCACTACAACATTCTTCTTATGAAATAACGTCCTTTAACCTAATGGTACTGTTGTGATATTGAAAGCCTAAGAATCTTATAGAATTGTATATTGAAAGTTATACCCTTTCATATGTATAAAGAAATAAGCATCATTTGGAGGAATCACTGGACATACCTTATCCAGTAAGGTCAAAGCAGTTAGCTCCAGAAGAAAAAGTGAACTGAATGCCATCAGCATCTACCCCCCAAAAAGCAACGTGATGTGAGCAATAGGAATGTAGCTGGGTGCATCTTAAAACTAAAATGGCATCCTTCATTTAAAAAAAAGAAAAAAAATTTTTGTCATCGTAATTTTGACTGCCTGTGTTTTCTTTTTACCTACCTCATGTACTGTCTGTGAGAGTCAGGGGGTGTCATAAGCAGGTGGATTTAGAGCTGTTGCTAATTTAAACTGCATTTAATAAAACACAAGCTTGAGATCTTACAAATCAGTAAATGTGGCATAGTTTGAAGATTGCTTTTGTCAAGTTTGATTAGCTCAAAGAGAAACCTTTTCTAAATATTGGTTGTGAGATTAATCAGGCAATGTAAGACCTTGAATTATTCCTCATCACAGGAAAACAACGTAATGTATTATCTCATTTGATGACCTGCAAAATGTAACTTTGGAGGATTTAAAATTTATGTTTTAAAGATTGGACCCAAGGAAAAATTTTCAGACTGTTCTTTTTTTTAAACTGGCTTGTAATTTTCCATATTATACTTCACTTTCTGTAACGTATTCCCATATTACAAGCTGATAGTACCAACATCATTACATTGAAGGATGTTCTCATTATTGACTCCATTCTCAATTAATTATAAGTTTGTCATGTTTTAATGAGTAGGATTAAACTTTCATATTCCAAATATATGTCTTGCATTGCTTGCTTAAACTTTCTAAAGAAGGTGGTTGAGCCATTTCTCTGAATGAGTACAGAGAAACAAAATATTCCTTGTGCACATTAAAAAGCATTGACTGTATTTACAAACACTTGTAGAAAAGTTTTAGTAGCTCTGTGCTTTGGAACAAAGTTTTGAAATTTGGGCAAAAGCTTTCCTTTTTTTTTTTTTTCCTAGCCTTCTGTCACAAACAGTTGTCTTCACTAAAATAAAGGCTCATATAGGCATGTGTTATATGTGTATAATGCAGGGTAGCAGAAGCAAGAGTAGCACTAATGTATTTTGGACATACCCTAATTTTCACTGGGTGCTCTTTATTTCTCTTTAAATCCCTCCTTCCTTCTATAGCCTTTTTTTCTCTCCCCCAAAAATGAAATGGTACTTTGTACTTTTACTGAATTGCCTTGTCTTTTAAAACCGTAGTATGTTTGCAGCAAAGCTGCTGCCTCCCGTGCCTTTCAGATTCAGATTTGGTCCAATGCAGCTCTGCAGGGCATCTATCAGGCTTTCTCTCCAAAGCTCAGTGTGCATTAATAGACCTTGTTTATTCATCATGTTTTCTAGCAGAAGTTTTGTGTTCGTTTGTCTTTTACTTCCTTTTACAACTTAGCACCTTCCTGGCTAGTACAGATCGAATCCTTTCAAAGAACGCTTGTTCTTTTCCGTATGTGCCTGCAAAATATACAAACGGGATGGGTGTGTTCTTAGTCCTGTTGTTGCTGGGCTGCTCCTGCTGATTTCAGTGTGGTTATGGGTTGTTTTTTCCCCCGATCTACCAATACTTAGATATCTGTAAGCGACAAGCACCAGTAAGTTTGGAGTCTGTCCGTAAGTAGATGGGCATCACAATATGGGCCACAATACACAATACCACACTAGTGGTATCACAGCTGCATAAATCACAGCAGGTTCTTACCAAAGTAAAGCAGGTTCCTTACCAAAAAGAAAATCTTTCCTTAAATATGTTTTGTGATGCTTGTTTAGTCTGTATCGAGTTAACACAGTAACCTTGGAATCTGAATAGCAATGTCAACTGATATCACAGTTTGGCTAATAACCCATGGGCATGACTTGAAGAGGGTTGGATCAGCATGTTCCTCACCAGGTAGAACCCCACCGTTCTGGTAAACACTCGTAAGCAATTTACACCCCGGGCTGTTACTTATGAGACCTGTTACTACAAAATAGCGTGTAGCTACGTTTGGTTATTCGGGTTTTGACAGGATGGGGCTGCTCTTTCTCGCTTTCCGTGTGCCATCGCCCATCCTAGCGCTCCTTTGCCTCGCTAATGGAGTTGTGACAAGAACCGTCACGATGGTTGTGAAAGTTGCTTTCTGCATGTGGCCACTGTAATTAACATGTACAGGCACCTTTATTTAGCAAGTCCACATGTGTATTACTGTTGCAAATGTCTCATGTTTGGGTGCGTTCATTTTGTATCTGACCCGCCCGCAGTGTTGCTATTCTGCAGCCTAATCGGAGAGTTAAACCTGCGTAAAACCTGCTTGAGCTCAAGATCAGGCTTTGTATGTCTACATGACATGGTATGAATTTCTTCATGCTCCTCTTTGGAGAAACATCTATAACTCAGTTGTGGCTTTACTGAATTACTTTCAGGTAGTGCAATCTCATGCATGGCAATGGAAGCTTTATACTACGCTTCCCCATCACCCATCCGCATGCACATTTTCTACATGTATCATTATCATCATCATCATCTGTCTTTTGAGTGATGATTTATTCGTCTCTAGGTCTCTGTCCCTTTATACAATACTAGATCTAAAATTACACCTGTCTAGAGAGAAAGGCATGAGCTCAAAGATTTAATGCTGGTTTCAAAATTTTATTGCCAATAACTAAATGTGAAATTGCTTTAAATTAACCAGTAATTATTTAGAATTAAGTAGGAAAGAGTTAAAATTTAAAAAAAAAAAAAAATTCCCTTTCCCAGGCAAACTGGACCTCCTCCTTCCGACAAAGCTGTTGCAGGAGGTTTCAATGGTATGAATAAATGTTATTTCTTTTAACACTTTTGTTGTTTAAAATGCTATTGTTTCATCTGAGGTGTGAGGAGATGTGCTAACCTTGTCAATGTGGGTGCAGCAGAGCAGAAATGATAACTGTATATACTTTTTTTAAAAACAAAAATACAGAGTGTGTGTGTGAGAGAGAGAGACAACTTATTTAAATCCTGAATACAGTCAGACCTCATATGCATTGTTAAAAAAAAAGCCCTAAAGAATTGCATATGGATTAGGGGGATGAATATTCTATTATTTCAGTCTGTTCTGCTGATCTTCTTATTGTGACTTTGTGCTTCAGAAATCTGCCAGGAATTTGGCTTTGCTGTACTAGGCAGTAATTTTAAATGTGTATCAAGCACTTGATAGTGTATGATTTGCGTGCTGTTGCATTCCCATTCCCTAAATTTTCCACCAATTTATTACTTTTTTCATACTGTTTTAATATTTCAGGATGATGAATATATACAGCATCATTAAAGGTAAATAAAAAATGCATGAAATTAAAAAATGGAATATTAGATGTTTCTTTGTTGTAATCCCTAGGTCCAATAGGAATGAAATGTCTCTGTTCTGTCAAGTAATCCCTAAACATGATTAGGGACCTTGTAGTTTCCACATAGCCCACATAATATTTGTATCATATAAGCCTATTTATGTAAGGTTTGAGTAAAAGTTGTTATTAGAAGACCTATAAACCTATTTTACAATTCAAAAAGATATGCTTGCCTCTTAATCGCTCTACTATTATTATTTTGCTGGAGATGGCAATACGTCCTTAATTCATTTTTCAGAATTGTTACGTCTTTTGGGTACTTGTATCATGCATTAACGATCCCAATGAAATGTATTTTGAAGGCAGAGGGCCGAGTTCAGCAGTTCATCAACTTGTGTAGCTTCTCCTCAAATCCGTGCTGGAAGGGACGTGCACCTCTTTCTAGGTCTCTTCTTCGACAGTCAGGTTTAATCTGAACTGGGGGTCAGGAGATGTAGAGATGTGTTTTCTGATTTTGGGGAAGGGGGAGATGGAACGAGAGAGAGGAGATTAATTTTCTCTGTTTGAATCGTGCAATAATATATTATCGGTGATGTAAGTGCTTCTGGCAGCATCACAGAAAGTTTTAGAAATCAGCTTTTGATTTGATCAGCCAATAGCACAGGGTTAGGGAGGAAAAAGCTAGGGCGAAGGAAAACGGGGAAAGTTTTGAATGACAGAGGAGGATGGGAGAGACAGTGGATGTTTCCAGTTCAGTTTCATTATTTCCTCTTGTGACACAGTGGTTGCTGCGGATGCAACAGCCCAACACGTCCCGTTCCCTGCCTCGGCTTCTCGCCTGGGCAGCAGAAGTGCACGTAGTTCCATCTTGTGTGTTGTTCGGCGGAGTTCAGTCGTGTTCAGAGGTAGTCAAGTTCCATGGTAACACAAGGTAGATCCATAAATAAATACAAACAGTAACTTATACACTTCTGCAGTTTGAGTAGACATTCACTAAAAAAAGCATTTTTCAAATGATAGCCAGGGTCAGCTGTGGCAAATCTGTATTTCCCATAAGGAAATTCAAGATTGTATTAACCTTGGGCTATCTACTCAAAAAGCCCTGTGGAAATACACCTGTATTGCTTCCACACAGCGCTGAAACGTTACTTTTATTTCATTTTCAGCAGTTAGGGTGGCATTTGAGCAATAGCTCTGTTCTTGTATTTATGAACTGAGAGAAGCAAAACTGCTCACTGCTGAGCCCAGGGATCCTCTTCCAGGAAAGTCCGAGATCAATAACTCTTATCAAGTCTTCATTTATAGGGAGTGTTAAATGACCACAAAGTCCTGATGTTCATCAGTTAATAGGGTGCGCTCAAAACCGGGCTGTCTTCCCCCCGCTCCCCAAGTCATAACTGTTGATTTTTGCTCTCACTTTAAACAGTCACTTTAGGTTATGACAATTTCTTTTTAACTGGAGATGCTGGCACCACTGTAATACAGCAAGTTAAAGGTAACCCACGTTTTCCCTTGCCAACCTCCTCCTTCCTGCTAGCAGTGGAAGGTAGGAACGAGATGATGATACTTGAGGCTTGTTTTACGATCCAAAGCAGGGAATTGCAAAAATAAGTGTTTTGCTACACAGCAAGGAGGCAAGCACTCACCCCAACCGGAGCAGAACAAACCCTGAAAACTGAAAAATAAAAGCCTGATGCGCAGATGTGTTTTGAGATGCCTTTATTGCCTCGGTTTGAGAGGAAAAGAGGGATTTGGAAAAGAGAGCGCTTAGTTTAACAAAATAATATTATGCTTTCGATCCTTAAAATGAATGAATTATTGGGATACTTAGCAGTATAATGGCTTTGAATAATGCTGGTACTTAAAATAGAAAAAATGATGTTGTGAATGTGATGTGCTTGCCTCTTATGATGTTTTTACCAATTTGGCATTTATGGGAAGCAATATCATTGTTGCAAAGTTTCCAAATTGCTTTTTACACGAATCCACAGAAATTAAATCTCCTTCTTGTTATGAAAATGAAGTGATGTCTTGAGACACTGGTATATTAGCACAAATCTGTGGAGACAATAAGCCCAATTCTGCTTGCGGTTATTGTGTGTCCACTTTTAATAGCTCCGAGAAGCTCTGTTAGGTATAGGCTATCGCACGACAAAGTAAATAAGGGTATGCTTAAGCGTAGCATGCGAGCAGTAGCAGAGACGTCTCATAGCACCTCTTGTGCTTGAAGTTAAGCCCACGCCTGACCGCTGCCGTGACGAAGACTTTAGCCCACGACGTGGAGTAGTGTGTGAGGCAGGAATGATGGCAAATTATGTAAATTGTGAGCCTTCAGAGAGAACATCGCAAATCAATTTCTAACTCAAAGAAAATAACGTGAATACAAATTGGTGTAGGCCACGTGAAGATTTCCGAAGATGGCGTGCCACGTGGTGCAATGCAGATTTGGCCAGTTGTGGAGGTCTCCAGCAAAAGCCTGCTGGCGTTATTCCAGTTTCTATTCAGAACAGCTTCAGGAAAGACCAGTTTTGTCTGAGAGGTGGAAAAACACAGTGGTACAGATTGTACTACCACCAAACCCCAGACATATTTAATAGAAACATTTTGAATAGTAGTAACACTGAGCTCTGGACGAAGACGCCAGGCGAGAGCTGTGCCTAGTTGGCGAATGTTTTGCCAGGTGTTCCCTAAAACCCTGCTCGGCCATAGATGCCAACAAAGGTGGCACCAGCAGTGCTGACTTAAGGAGCAACACGTACGTGTCTGAGGGACTTTTGCCTCATCAGTGAGAGGGAAATGACAAAGGCAGTCTTAACACCCCAGCCCCTTTCCCGTCCCCTCGGACCGCATAGCTCAATACATATCTGAAGGGAGCAAACATAACATAGGTGGGAAGAGAGACCAGTTCATGGACAGTCCAGATGACTGGCATCATTTCTGGGTGAGGCACCATTTAGCAGAGCACGACGCCAACTTATTTTAACTCCTTTATGTAGGACCGTAATCGGTCTTCGTAGCTGAATTTAAACTACATAAAAGTGCTGTAAGTGATGCGTTTAAATTCATTGACAGAATTAAGGCAAGTGCATGATTGATTTTTACAAATACAAATGAATCTAATAGATGGAGGAAAGCAAGATGGATCAAATTTTAAGACCTGGGAGCCGATTTACTTACATCAGATGTTTAATGGGATGCTTAATTTGACTGTTTCTCCAAAAACTACTCACAATAGTCAAGCCACTGACTAAATGTCTGTGTAATCAAGGCTGCTGTGTGCATCTACATCTCGATTTCCATGTGCAAATAACCAGCAATTAATCTGCTGGCTGACTGCAGGGAACAATTTGAGGTTCAAAATGGCAACTACAGAGTTTTGGGGGTCTTTCAGCATTGTTTCATTATGTTTTTAGAAGCGAGTATAGACAGACTTATGCAAGTCTATGTAAACGAAAGCCTTTTCAACTCAAGTTGCAGAAGGTTCTTCTTCATGACTATAGCAAGAAAATGTCTCTCTTCAGCAAGGTTAGACACTTTTATTTGTGGGAGTTAGGCTCTTTACATTAAAACCAACATATTAGCCCACTTCTGTGTAGCCTATGGGTCCCATTAGGTGTGTTTATATTTCAATTAAAAAAAAACCCAAAACCAAAACACACCCAAAACCAAACAGAAGAACCCAAATAACAGGGAGAACATTTGAATGGAAGGGTAAGAGCAGTTCTATATTTTCTGCAGCAATCACAAGGTACTGTATACTTTCTTCTTTCTCAGGATTGGATACATTGCTGAGTGGGAAGTCAGCAGTCACTATTGGCAGCCTTTTCTTTTCAATTTTTAATCTTTGTAAAATCTGTATCATTATAATATATATATGAAGGACATTAAAACAGTGGGCATAGATTCTTGAAAATACTGGTGCTTCCTCATTATTTTTCCTGTAGTATTTCTACAGTAGTGAATTATCAATTACATTAAGTATTTTTATTTCCAATAGCACAGCTACAACAACTAAAATTAAGGGTGTTATGCTCACAGTCCCTCCCACCACTCATTCTACTATGGGCAAACTTTTGCTGTTTGCTCGTGGTAGCCTTTACAATGCAACCGATAAATATTATTCCTGTTTTAATGATTCCCAAATAATGTCATATTTAAATGAAATGCAGTTTGCCTCAGCAGGGTTCTTTAAGTTTATGAGCATTTTTGTCCCATATCCTACAATAATGTGACAAATATTATTTGCATTTTTACTGTTTTCTTGAATACTTTTAAACACCCATTTTTTAGGAGACTTCAGATTGCTTTTGAACATATTTGAATGCATTTTTAGCTATCACCAAGCTTAAAATAGGAACTCTTTTTTCAGCTTATCTTTATTAAACACCTGTAAAAATCAGTGGTATTTCTTTTTTCTTATAAGGCTTTCTTCCTTTAATGATTGCCAGAAATAGTGCACAGTTTATTCTAGTACGGGCTTCTTTTCTTGGCGGTAATGGGCAGTAAATGGTCTGGTAATGTCTGTGCCGTACCTGCAAACATTTACCTGTCTGTCATAAATAGAAACTTCAAATCGTAGTGGTAAGGCATCCGATCTTCAACTACAATCAATTAATACTAGAACTTTTAGGCAACTTTTAGAAAATACTATCCGGAATAAAGTCTTAGAAAGTGATCATTCTGTACAAATGATCATGCTTGTGATAAACTTGCGATCTAAGGTGTAGATGACCAGATATAACAATGAGCAATTAATTATATTCTCTTCTTGAATAATCGCTTTGCATTTTATAAAACCACAGATTTTTTTGTTGTTTTTTTAACGGTGTTTGGCGGGGGGGTGGTGGTGGTGGGGTGTTTGAGGGTGTTTTAGGTAGATACATATTTTAGAAGAAGTTTTTTGTGTTATTTGGCACCTTTATAACCTAAAGATGGACTAGCAGCTTCATCTTGCTTTTCTTGGATGCAGATGTTCCAGTGATTTCACAACGTTTGTTGTCTTGGCATTTTCCTTTGATGCTTTTTTAAAGAATGAAAACCACCTGATCATTTTTAAGGCAATGTTTCAGGCGTTGAATCAAATTAAAAAATCAAAGTAATTCTTGTATGTCTATACACTCATACTAAGACGCCCCTAATGTCCATGGAAATCAGTGGGAGGATTTCTTTATTGCTGTTACACTGCAAAAATAACTCCTGTGTACATTTTTGTGGTCAAAAAAACCCACCCAAACACCCTGTAGAGAATTTTGCAAGTAAAACCAAATCATTTAAAATAAGATTGCAGGTCACTTACCAGTCTCCATCTGAGCACTGTGCTAGATGCCAGTTAAAATCAGACCTCCTTAATGGACTAATGAAGGAAGGTAGGAGTAGAAAGAAGAAAAGGATGACAAAAGCGAATATGCTTTTAAATAAGGAAATGGCACGTTTGCTTTTGTGGCCCTTGATCGAGCCCAGTAGTTTATTTTCAAAGGACGTTGCGGGATGCCTGGGAAGGGAACGGCCACCCAGCGTAATTGGAAAGGGGGAAGGTCTGTAGCGCTCCGGCTGCTGCTGCTCCCGCCTCTCTGATAAGATTGTAAGAGTTGCCAATATCAGTATTCAGTCTTGTAGCGTGTCAGGGCGCTTTCATCTGAACTGAACTGAACCGTCTCCGCGCTCCCCCCCCCCCCCGCCTTCCTGGCACTCGTCGTTGCATTGAAGTCAGGGGAGAGGAAAAAAAGATTTGAGGATCGCCCAATTTGTTCTGACATAAAGAGATGTTTAGCTCTGTGAAAGGTGGTGGAGGCAGAGTGCCTGACTGACATTTCAACAGGCTGTCTGCTGGGATTGCTCACTTCATGTCCCTTCGTATTCCTGCTGTGTCCTGCGCGAATGCTCTTGTCTCATCTTCACAGCGAGAGCACCGAGAGTCCCCCGGGCTTTGGTGCTCAACACCTTGTTAGATGGGGTGTACGGTGCCATAGCTCCTGCTTTTGTACTTGCTTTTATCTAATGTTTCAGGCTTGTTTCAAGTCCAAATAATTTATTTCTTTAATGGGATTTTCTAAAATAACAGTGTGCATCTCCTAATCGCCTTGGTCTTGGCAATGCTAGATTTGGGGGATACCAGGTAGAAACTAAATGGAGAGAAAGAAAATAAGACTGCAGTAAGTCAAAGCTTTAAGCAGTATTCTGTGCTTTTGTTTTTAAATGAAGTTACGTTGACCTGCTTTGGCTGGTTTAGAAAACTCTCTGATTTAGAGTTAAATTAGACTCTAAATTAGAGAAAGTGCTCATTGAACAACCAATGGGAGGTGTAACACGTTGATAATAAAGGTAAGACAGTGTCTGATCAGGAATAAATTCCCTACCAGGGGCTGCAGGGAAGTTTAGCTGTTGAGGGTTTGTTTGCTTTTACGATTCCAAACACGTTGTGATGCATTCTGGCATGCCACATCCTGTTACATCATGTCGGGTCAGCCTGTGATGCTGAATAACAGTAAGAACATGAATTAATGAGAGCTAATGCTCACCTCGTATTGCGGGAGCATTATCAGGTACCTTGTTAGCCACAGTTCCTATCCGGATTCAGTCCTCCTAAAGCAGAGCTGATGTTAAAGATATACATGCTATGTTTTTAACAGATAGGTATGTTATTTCTCATTAGCCTTCTCAAAATATATAAATTAATAGATGTGTTTTAATCTTTGTTAAGCCATTAAAAATAATCCGTGTACTGCACTCCGTGCTCCTCCTTTGCATCTTTTCAAAAAATACTTCTTTTCCTCAAGTGTATTATTGCTGGTGATGAAAAGCAGAATGGTATCATCCTCTCCGCTTCCTGCGGATCTGGGCTCCTTGTACTATTATCCTAGAAACACACCGCATGGATTCTGTAACGTATGGTTGCCACTGTTCAAATTTTCCCTCAATTTCAAATTTTGAATATATATCTCTTAATATATGTCTCATCCTGAAGTGGAGTCATGTGTTTCACCAGGTAAGAGATTTCTAATGTAAACTCGTATTCTCAGACAATCTTTTCAAGCTTGGGTGCCTAAAGCTGAACCCTCCTCCCTCCCAAAATGCAAGGCGAGCTACACAAAAACACTGACCACAAATAGCTGCGTGGTTTCCTTCAGCCAGTGGGATACCTAGTCATACGTGCTGTTTGCTAGGGATCAGCAAGGACTTCTTTTCCTGCGATAGACTAAACAGAGGGATATTAAGACAAACTTTCCTTCATTTCTGTAGCATCTGTAGCACAGAAGAGCTAAACCTATGCTGGTGCACTGCCACAATTGGAGGATGTTGTAGAGATGCCATAGAGGTCTCGCCAGGGTCCAGGCTATTCAGCGGACCAAAACCCAGTTTTCGGAAATTAAAATAACCAGGGATTAACTAGTTAGCTTTTTGTTGTAGGTGAGGGCCGGATGACATCACAAAGTTTAAAAAAGGTGGTTCGATGAATCTCTGACATTCAAGAAAAGACTCACATGTATGTAAGGCTCAAATCTCTTTACCTATTATCCAGCATGACTAATAACTGGGCCCATGCTGTAGCAGATATAATTGATGCCTGGATCATATTTATGTAAGAGCTGCTGTCATGCTTCATTCCCATTTCAATGTGTCTGTCTTCATTTCGCCTGTGAGTTGGAGTCAGCGCAAGCAATCATTAGCATCCCTTAAAATACACACAAAGGAATCACAATGTCTGACATTTTCATTGGGAGAATGTTGCGGGTGTACTCTGGCACATGCAGCCTGATTCTGTCAACCACCGAGATGATAGCCGGTGTATGTCCGTGCAAATACGTAGCAGAAAAGGCTTTGGAGGAGACCCAGGCAGGTGGAGGGGCCATCTCACCATGGGGCATTTGGAAAAAGAGGATACCGAGGAAATAGTGCCAGTCATGCCCATCTTCATTGCTCGGGTATCCCAAGCTCCTGCAGACGTGTCACGACAAAGCAGCAGGTTGGCAAAACGTTTCTGTACTTCAGGCTGTGGTCCGGCAGTTTGTGCTGTATGTCTAATTTAAACACGTGAATAAATCCAGGAGATGCCGGGGGGAAAAGCCACGCGCAGTGTCGCTCGCCTTTGCTGACTCCCCGGCTTAAATGCGAAGCAAAAGCCGTTTTGCTCCCCAGCAAGGCGGTCGCCGGTGCGTGAGGTGCTCAGAAGTACACGCAGGCGAGTGTCTGCTGGCGCACGTGCCTACGGTCTTTCTCGCTCCCCATTCGCTTTTGTGTGCACGTACGCGTTAGAATGTTTCGCCTATATCAAGAATTTAATTGTTTTCTGAAACCGGTGCTTGTCCGTACGAGCGTAGCAGTGCGAGGCTGTGCTGTTAACTCGTGGTGATTGCTTCCAAACAGCCGGTTACAGAAGTTACCGTTAAGTTAACAGAAGCTGCATTAGTTTAAAAATTGACTTAAAAGACAGTGAATGACTCAATGACTCATTAAATCAATTTAAGAATTGACTTAAAGTACAGTAAGTGACTCATTATATTAAGCTATAGAAAGACACCCAATAAAAAGGAGAGGGAGGGGGGAACCTGACAGAAAGCTGCAGTTTAGTGTCCCGATTTATTTTTGTTCAGAATAAAAAGGTCTGATTACCAAAAACGGCTGCAAGGGCATCCACCTGAATGTTACAAAATACTCAGGTGGCAAAAGCACCGCTGTGAAGCGAAGGACTATGTCACTAAAATATTATTCTGGCTTTTTTATCAATAAATGAGGTTCACAATAACGCTTTAGCTGGGAGATGTTTAGTTGCGTACCTGGATACTATTAATTTACTGATGTTGAGTAACTGTTCTATATATCCCTAGATTTGTTGAATGTAATGTCTGTATGTTTAACAGTTTTCTATGGTATTTAAAAAATGACATTTCAAAGAGTGTAATAGCATAATGAAATGTAAACTGAAAGCAGGAATGAGTTAATTAGACTAATGATCCCTTGACTCCTTTATTAGCCAGCTCTTTAGAAATTGGGATTAGCTTTGTTTTCTCTGCTGAATAAAGACAGGAAGGATGATGTTGATTCAAGTAAATGACAGCACCAGAAGAAATGAGTGTTTTCCTGTTCGTTATAAGTTCCATCATTTAAGATAAAAATTTAGCCTTCCTGCACGTATACCTGATTTTAGTACACCTTGAGCCCAGCTCAGATTGGAAGAGAGAAATCGGGAAAATAACTTAAGAATGCCTACTGATTTCATATCTTGACTTTAAAGGTGATCCACTCTGTCATTTCTGGACTTGAAAATTTACAATTCTTCATGCAAACCTGGAGTGGACTGGGTTTGAATTTAAACAAAGTCTTCAGAAAAGGCAAGCTTGACAATTTTTTGATCTAGGTTTTGAACACTTAATTTCCCTTCTCTATAGGACACTTGCACGTCTCTCTTGCTTTTAAGGGCTCTCAAGAAGCATGAGAATTATCTCTATAGTGGTTCAAACCAAGCATGCACAGAGAAACAAAATCACTTGTACGACAAATAGGAGGATTCGTAAGTCAGCAGCCGTAAGTGAAACAGCATCATTAAAACTTCCAGCGATTCCAGACCTTGCTCTCGGGAGTCGCTCAGGCCAAGCAAAACCTTAGATAAAGTGCTGAATTATAGGCAGGGAGAAGAAAAGCAGAATTTAAATTGGTAGGAATTAGCAACGATTCGCTAAGCTAATTTCTGGCCTCCGTTACCCTCGGCGTGGCGGCGTCGCAGCACATGGAGCGGTGCCGGGATGAGAGAGGGCAGAGCGGGAGCCGCTGACAGCGGCTTTTAAGTTGGGATTCTTTCTGGTAGATCTATATCCTGCAAAGCAATGAGCTCCTCGGCGTCCCCCGAAACCTATAGGTGTAGAGGGCACCCAGCGCCGTGCAGGATGAGCTCTTTAACCAACGCCTGAGGAATACAAAATTTATCATGCAAATGAGGCGACAGAGCGGAGGTGGCAGCAGCTGAGTTATGAAGCTTTTAACTCACAGGCAGGGTTCCTTCGCTATCCCGCACGCCCTCGCTAAGCGTTCTTTGAGCGCCGTGCTGAAGAAGAAGTAATCATGTCGTTTGTTCGTAGTTTAGTCTTTGCTGGAGGGTGCTTTTGAAGAGGTGTGGCGGAGCAGTTTGGGGTTGGCAGGATGGCAGCCAGCACGCTCAGGCTATCGCAGGTGCTCTCCTCTCTTCTGGAAAGGAGCATCTGGTACGCGTCGAGGGCCGTCGGTTGTTTCGTCGGTGCTCCTCGGTGGCTCTTCGGTGTGAGATTTGGTGCTTGATCCCACTGCTGTCCGGGTGGAGGGTGCAGCCCGCGTGCCGCATGCAGAAGAGTTGAGCGTTGCTTGTCGTCCAACACCGTGCCTGACCTTGCGGCTAAGTACTAATTTGAAATAGTGGAATTAAAATTTTCCATTCTTTTGCATTGTCATGCCTCACATTGATAAGCACAAAGAAATGTAAATAAAAAAGACCTATTTCACAACCCTCCCTACAACCTTTTTGGTTTATGACAAAAGACAGTTAATTAGCATACCAGCAGTAAGCAGCCTTCCCAAACTCGTGCTAATTATGTATTCTGTTGACCGTGACTCCAGTCATAAGGTAATTGGCTTGCAGCAACATGACATTTCAAATCATCTCTTGAAATTACATCAAAAAGCCAGCCTGTTTTGTTTTGATAGGGGGACAATCAATTTGATAAGTGGTAACACAGCTCATTGTTTCACATTAATTAGACTAATTGCAGCATGTTAGCCTCTGAAATAGACAGAACTTGGAGAAGACAAAGGCTGTGGCCTTTAGCATGCAGTGCATGCGGTGGTTCCACTTGCCTGCGCATACTGTAGGCAGAAAACAGAGTTGTTAGGATTCAGCCTTGCGGGAGACTGGGTGTTAACAGTGGTTTGATGTGTTATGCTTAATCCACTGGCTTTCAATTATAAGATCCAGGTTCAAAAAACCCCAGAGAAAGGAAGGGGCGGGGGGGGGGGGGGATGCATTTCAATATTAATGGTGCCAAAGTTTTCGGTGATCTTTGGTTTTCTGTCTCTTGAAAGACGAAGCAGAGATCTGGCTGCAGGATCTCTTAGATGTTTGTGGACTGTAAGGCCTTTCTTTGAGAAGGCGTCACTTCTGCTCTTGCTTTTCCTGCCCGTTCCCATTCATGTTTATTTCTTAGTTTACCTTAGTTGGGCTATTTTTATTTTCACTTCTATATTCACTTAAGAATAATGTATAGAAAAAAAAAACTTAGCGGATGGATTACTGAAGACAAAGAGTAGAGATGCATAACCCACCCACATATTTCTAATTTAGAGCATCCTTGCCTGCTATGGAGATTACCAATTGTACTTAGCTCTGTGATGATTTTTATGATCCAGCTATGTCATATGTAGATTGACATGACCAAATGGATTTTGCTTGTTGACCTAATTGAAATGTAAACCAACGTTTTAAGAGATGAAAGGTTTAAGAGCTTGTTTCAGTCCACAGGCTAGGCTAACTTCATTGCTGTTCACAGCTTGGTGCGGTGTTTCTTGTGCGTCAACATCAGGCCACTGGATGTATAAAGGATGTGTTCTTTGACCAATATGTTGCTAGCAGGTTTGATAAATGAGGTCGTAGTTAGCAACTACTCCAAGGCTGAAAAGCATTAGAGACTAGATTCCAAAACTGTGTGAATGTTGATGAAATCATATGCATGAGACCAACTCTGCCTTCTCTTCTACAGCTCTCTATTCCATCTGGGTTCAAACTGAAGTACCACCAGAGAATTTTAGCTCTTTTAGTTACCTCTATTCAACAGAAAGTATCATCAGTTTAAAAAAAAAAAAAAAAAAAGAGGTTGAGACACATGGGCGGGCAATTGTTAATAATCATGGAATTGCTTACATGAAAGCTGTAATTCTTCAGTTGCTCTCCATGGAAAATGAGATTTTGGTTTTTTAATTCTTTTTTTCAAGTGAGGCAAGGAGATTTAGATATCAGCATATTTCTGCTGGGCACAGACTTCACTTACACATTTTTGTTTCTGTTACCCGCCGCAATCGTTGACTGGTTAGACAGTAAAACCTTTGGGGCAGAGATTTTGTTAAATTCGCCTGTAGTCTATGTTTGAAGAGTGTAATTTTGCTTAAATCAAATAATTTGTTCCAACAGATTAACATTATCATTGCTCGTGGAAGCTATATTTTTATTGGTTTTGCTTATGCTTTATGTTGGCCCCTTAGCAAATGGTCATAAACTCTGTTTTAAATCCAGCTACCAGTGACTTCATACTGCTGATTTATTTCTATCATTTACCGGCAAGAATACATCTTTTTTTTTTAAAATGCATTCTAAGCAATTCATTCCTCTCTATCTCCTCTCTTCCGTGCCTCCCTTTGCTTTCCTCCTCCAACATTTAAATTGCCTTTCACTGAGCTTAAAATTATGCCCAGATTAGCGACGTAACTACCCTAATGTGCCGCTCTTACTAAAAAGTCCAGAGTTTATACAGGAGGCGAATTGGAAAGAAGCAGAAGATTGAAGCCTTTTAGCATTCAGCTTAAGTGCTGGTTCCACTTGCCTGAGCACAAGCTGGAAGCGGTGTTGTTAGGATGCGAGCCTGCACCCTTGCTGTCACTGCCGGTCCTTGTGTAGTCAGGTTCCTGCTTGGAGCAGAGCAAATCTTTGCTCAGTTAAGCGAGCGTCAGTCACAGGCAAGCTTGGCTGCCAGCCCAGCGTTGTTAGACTTTTCTGTGCTACACCTGGATGAGATATTGAGGAGACATGGCTACCTAAGCAGAGTCGAGAAGCACTAGATAAAAAATAAAAATAAAAAAAAAAAATTAAATTGTCAAGGGGAAGACAGAATAATTTTGAGAATATAACTTACACTTACAGTGCTCGCTTGGGAGGCTTGCAATAAGGAACATGCATTGCCTGCTCGGTGACAGATCCTGTGTGATCTTGTTCAAATACCTTTCTCTGTTTTCCTGAAATACAAGACTAGAAGGTAATGCTGACTTCCCAGTGAGAAACAGGGGTTACAGGCAAATCATAGCTTAGCAAGCTGAAACACACTGATACCATCCTGCAGGGTGCTGAGCTCTTTCGACGGCGCGAAATTACTGGTTTGACTTACATCAATAGCAGGCACCCAGCTACTCGTAGGATTGCACTTTCAAGTTGCTTGGTTGTTATCCAGTCAAACAAAATCAACAGGATCTTCTTAAAGCGGAAGAACAATAGTGAGAAATATAAATCTGCAAAGTTTTGGGTTGCGTGAAGATGCTGGCAGAGTGGGTATTCTGCACAGGGAATAGAGGAAAACGAGGGACAGGATAAGAAGAGTTAAAATAGGAATAGTTTTTAAATAGGAACTGCTGGCAGACCTATTAATCACACAAGTCTTTGAGCTCTAAAGGTTTTGTGAGTGGAGTTAATATGGAAGAAGAGAGATACCTTGCTGACATCTTGAAATACACTATTAAAAGCAACGCACAAAATTAAAAGAAGACAATATCTAAACAGATTAATGACATGTAATAATAATTTCTAAAAAAAAAAGCGACAGACCTACAGACCAAGTACCTTCAAAAATCTGAATTCCCAGGTGTGATTGTTGCTTTGTATGGGATAGGCTTTTAATAACCAATTTTGCAAGTTACCAGTCTTGTCATACAGTCTCAACTCTGAGCTCGTTTACACGGGTACAAATAAATCAAAGTTTCTGCCATTTCTCTGGCTATACGCTGCGACCGCGACCACAACGCGGACTCTGCTAGAGTCTGTGGGTTTTTCAGTCGGAGATTTCACAGTGTCTCTGAAGCGGGTTAGAAGAGGAAGAGAAAAATGCATTTTTCATTGCTGTCTAAGGTAGGCCACCACCTGCTCTTTGCAGACTGCCACTACCTAAACAGGGACTTGATGCAGGTAGAGGCTTTTTGTCTGAAAAGAGGAATTGAACATCTGTGAATATGAGAAAGATTTCAGACATTACATTCATTGTCGTATTTCTTTTCAAAATCTACATCATTATCTTTGAAATGATGTCGTCACTGCAGTCAATTCAAGGCAAACTAAACACAAGCTTAGCCATTTGCAAAGGGGAATAATCTTTTCCTTACTGGGGTTTACTTTTTTTAAAAGTCCTTTTCTTGCTGTTTCTACGACCTTGCACCCCTAATGCACAATCGTACATGTTTAATGAAAGGAAACAAACCTAGATTCTGCACTGATCTGGACTTGCGAAGCAACCAGGTTTTTCAGTGAAGCCTTCATAAGCTATAAATCAGTGCAAAATTTAGCTCATATTGCATTCTCATTGGAAATGGGTTATATGATAATTTATGTTGAGCTGATCATAACTAAGCACCTCATAGTAGTGTCCTTCAAAAAATTTTAATCAAGATTGTCTTTCTCTCTCCACCTCTCTTGGTGCAATTTCAAGAGGTTTATTTGCATGTCAGGCTGCACGTGTTACTGAAGTTATTCCACTGAAGCAAGCACAACATCTTGGCTGCATATGTGTTTTACAGCAGCATAATGTCAGGTGACTCTTTGTATTTATTTCTGATTTGTGCTAGTGGGAGAGTCAGGTCCTTAATTCTCCTAAGCCCTGAAAACAGGGGTATTTCCAAGTGCCTGTCAGATCTGTTTTTCAAGTCTTTTTGTGCTTCTCAGTGACTATGCAATGAACAACGTGGGGGAAGAAACTGTTGGGTCCTATGAAAATCACTGAGATGGTCCAACTTTTACTTGAAAATCTGTGTTAAAAAAGATGTTTTTTTAAGTATGTTCTACATGTACTTTTAAATGCATGTTTTCTCTTGGGGTTTTTCCCCTGTTTGTTGTACGGTGAAGAGTGAAGGGGTTCCAGAGAGGTGTCTTGGGCAGTGAATACCAGGAGAGTCCTCTCCAGGGCGAACTTGCCCAAAGCTGTTTATATCAAGGACCGTCTTATTTTACTCTCCTTATGCAGGCTCTAATATGATGGGGTTCTGCAGCGAGGACAGAGTTGCTCCATAGTGGGTGATAATAAATAGTTCCCCACCTAAGTATGTATAATCGAGACGAACAGGATGGAGAGAGGTGTGCTGGTGAGAGTGGGTTGCTTTCTCACGCGGGCTTTTTTCTTTTTCGTAATTAAAGCATTATGTTATGAAGTTACGCATGGGTGGACTCCTGGTAGAATCTTAGAAAGGATAAACAAGTCTTAAACAGATTTTGAATGAATATTGACGACAAAGGTTATGAGCTATGACCAGAGAAGTTTCCCTCCAGAAGCCCGGCAGAGCATATTTTCAGTTAGACTAAAGCTTTAAGCTCGCTGCGTGTCAAGCTTGACAGCCAAGATGTAAGTTGCTTTCATGCCGTGGTGGAGCTTTGGATTTGAAGGTGGAAGACTCGGGATTTGTTGAGGAGTGACTGAAGTGGACAAGTAGGAAAACCAAGGTACAGAAATCATGCTCAGGCAACGGTAGCTGTAGCTGCAGCAGATGAAGTGAACTTGGGGAGGCTGAGACAACTGGTGTGGGAGACTCTGAAGGTAGAGACGTTTGTTCTTTGACAGATGCCTTATAACGTGCTCTGTATGGAAATGTCAAGGAAATGCTCAGTACGTTTGACCCTAGATCCTGTGAAATCAGCAGTCACTACCAGGCTTCAAGTTTCATAATTCCCATAAAATTAATGGAGATATTGCCACAAACCACTCTTTTCTCTCTCCCACCCTTTGCTATATGGTTTGTTTGGGTTTTTTTTTTCCTGCCAGTAAACCTTAAGAGTTGAGGTGGAGGTATTTCCAAATTATCTTTTCCTTCCCACTAGTCACTTCTGGCTGTGTTCCAAAGTCGGAGAGAAGATGACAGGTTTTCATTGGTCACTTAATTGTGTATGTCCATTGGCTTTTATGACTTCCGAATTCATATTTCTGTGTGCTTAGGGGCTTTTGTGACAAGGTGCTAATGGGTTCCTGGCTGGGCAAGCACCTGTGTCAGAAAGTGTTTCATTGTGTCCCTTATTTTTCCAGCTCTGACTGCTTCTATTAGCTTGCATATATGCCTTTATTGCAACTCCCAATGTACTTTTGTTTGGGGGGGGGGGCATGGACATACCGTCTGCACATACAAAGGCAGCTATTGCTTTTATTGCAGAGAGAAAATGGGAGTTTCAAATGAGAGTTCCACATGTACACGTGCCCGAGAGGCAAGAAATCTAGGAGATACAGAACAGGCTTAGAGCACTGACTTGTCCAGGGATTTTCATCATATGATCTGAGAAGCTCAGCAAGGTGGGCTGTGGGTAGCTGGTAGGTATCATGCTGCTGGAAAAATCTCATTTCCAACTGTTAGGCTGCATGAAACTGTAGATAACAGTAGCCTACATGGTTTCCTAATGAAGTACTTCCAAAGGAACTCTTGTTGTAGCTGCTCCAGCCTTATGCTTGTGAAAGTGAAGAGAAACTGTGTCTGTGGCTTCAAAAGAGAAAAAAGCATCCACAAGGTGATCTCTGTATTAGACTGCTGTCTACGTTGGGAAGAAGACCTTAAGTCCTCTCAGGGTATTGTGTCTAGACCTGTGTGCTAGTTGCAGAAATGAATACCTTCTACTTCTGAAAGATAAGATAAAGTCTAGCTTTTCCTGCTTATTTTGATGGTATTTCCTCCAATACAAGTTATTTCTTGATGACCTGATGCATTTTGGGACAAAATATTTGTTTGTCGTCTTACCCCTATGCAGTAATTTAGCTTTTTATGCCGGTCCAAATCAGGACAAAATTTGTTGCACATTTTGGCTATTTTAGCACTACCAGCAAGTAAATCCACCCCAACACTGTTACACAGCATGCTGTCCTTTGTTCTAAGGAGCAGTTTCCATAACATGGCTGTCATCAGGTCTTTCAATGGAAAATTATTGGACTCTTTTATGCTTTCTAGTTTGCTCTTGCACATTGGTTTGCCATCTGCACTTCTACAAAGTTAAAGACATAGCTGATGAACTTCTGGGTTGGGGAAAAAACAAGGTGTGGCAGGTCTGGGGTCTACTAAAAATTGAAGTAGAACAGATTTAGAAATGTGTTTAGTTAGCAGACCTTCTGAAACTGAAAACATATACGAATACAACAAAGACCTTAACTTCCAAATCTACAGAACAAGATATGAACAATAAAGAGTGCATCCTGGCATAGGTCTTAGAAACAGTTTTTTGTATATTAGTTTATACAGTCATGTTATAAGAGAGATGGCCAAGAATAGAGAAACAGGATATATAAATAAGATTTTTATGCATATTTGAGTCATATGAAACGTAGGGCAGACTTGATTCAAAGTCAGTAGAACCCGCCGTTAACACAGGACTTCCAGTATTTTTCATTATGCTCAAAAGACAAAGACTATATTGTGCTACAAAAAATTATTATGTCTAAGCTATATAAATTTAAATATATCTATTGTTTTTCACTCCCTTTTCCAGACAGATTAGCAGAAACTATACTGTAAGTGTTTATCCATTCCACTTGATAAACATATTCCATGATTTTAACTGATCTGTAACCATTTTTCCTAAAAGGCAAATGTCCCGATTCCTTAAAAAACAAATGTGTCTATGACCAGTGCTGGTCTGGTGACGATGTATAGAAAGCTTTGTTTTCCCTGTACGAGGAAGCGAAGATACGATTTTTGTTGGAATTTTCTGTCTCGGTGATTTTTTTTTTTTTTTTTTTTTTGGCAAATGTTCTGTTTTTGGAGGTTGGTCTTCTAATTCAGCAGTGTACACGTGTAATCTTGTCCCCTTGGAAGCCTTCCGTCTACCCCCGGATAATAACGACGGCAATGCATCGGGAACTCATTTAGCACACGGGCTGGACTGCAAGCTGTGCCCACTCGTGCCGTCGGGCGAGCAGCTGCCGGGGAGTCTTTTGAGGCTCTTTGGACTGACCCGTCCTCCGTCCCAGCGCTTCAGCGGCCACTGCCCAAACCCCAGCGCCGTGCGGCGGACGCAAGGCAGCAGCTCTAAATCAGGCGGATATTTGGGGCTTGAATCTTGCACCCTGAGGCCTCGTGATCTGTTGTCCCCATGATCAAATTCACCTTCCGGATACGCTGCTGTGCGAATTTGAGTAATTCAATGTCATCAATTAAGTTATTCTAGAATTACTCCAGTGTAGCTGAGAACAAAATTAAGCCTCTAGTCTGTTCTGGGAAATTAGACAGATATGTTTTTTTCTAAGTGGTTTCTAATACATTTCATTAGGAAATTATTTGATGAATGTCATTTAGGCATTGGGGATTGGTATAGTGTCTGGGGTTTGAACAGTCTGACAATTTGTAGCTGGCCAAAAGGAAATGAAAGGCTAATATCTTCACAGAACATTTCAATATTTTTAATCTTCCTTTTTTTTTTTTTTCCTCCAAGCACTGAATACTTCAAAGATGTCATAAAGACATGGAATAGGAGATTCATTCCTAAGGACCTGGGAGTGCTCCAACTTATTTTCCTAAATGAGCTTGGCTATCTTAAAACTTAGCCCTCTCATGGTATTAGTTTGTATCTGTGTCAGTTGTTGTAATTTTCACAAGTAAGCGGTCTGCAAGCGAGAGGCAGAGATTCAATTATACTTTTCTTAAATTGCATTTTAAAAATCACCTAGATGTTCTGCCATGACTTCACAGTTTCTAAGGTACCAGAAAAACTTTATACTAAGGTTGATGCAATATTCTTGGCCACAGAACAATTTATCTGAGTTCACTGGAAACCTGAAGGGAAGTGAATCCACCAAGGTCGGTGGCATGATTATGTAACTTTTGCATTGTGAATAAACAGATGTTCGCTTTCATGAGTATTCACACCTACAGTACTGGACGTTAGGTGAAGTATCCCCGCCTACTGAGGCATCTAAAACAGGTTTGTTGCTGCCAAAGACATGGAAAACTTTTAAAGCCTGTTGGATGCTGACCTAAATGCTGAATATAATTCACTGTTGTTGACTTTCAATCCCATTTCACTCATGCTTGGAGCAGAGGACTAGAGCTGTCTCTTGGTTTGTTGGTTGGGGGTTTTTTTTGGTGGGTTTGTTTTGGGGTTTTTTCAAATATTAGTGGGTTATTTTGGATTTTTGCAAAGACAAGTGGAATTTGGTCCACTGGATCTCCGATTCCTCAAACCAGGACTTTATTAAAGGGTGTCATTAAAAATTACCTGCCATATACAGGAAACAAAACTGCTACTCATCCAAGAAGTGGTCCTTGAATTGCACTTTGGGGAATTTTTTGAGATAATATTACTGTATGTTAACTTAATTTTTTAATTTTTTTTTTTTTTTTACATCAAATTGATATGTCAGGTTTTCTGGTTTCTCCAGTTATTCTACATCACTCTGATACAGAAAAAACCTATACGTATTTTGGCTGGTTATGTGCCTCTGTAGGTTTGTCTTCTACTGTGAGAACAACATGAAGCTATTGAAGTGTACCTGTAATTTTGACATAATTAACTTTTACTTCTTTTAACACATGAGTTCTTTCCTTATCTTTGGGTATTCTCTTATTTCTTTTAACCTTCCTCTGTAGCTTTACGCCTTTCTTCTGCCATTCTCTTCTCAAGTCTTGGAGTAACTTCTCTTCTTAAATGTCTGCCAAATAACTAGCTCTTCTTCCTTCATAAATATATGCCTTATAGTAGGTGTGTTCATACCTATCTGCCAGAGAAATGAGAAGAGGGATGGAAGAGGATCAGGATAGGCAAGAAAGTTTGAGAGAGCAAGTCAGTCAGTTTGTCTGTCCAGTCTGTCTCCTAACTTAAACTGTATTTCCTGTAACCTTGATCATAATTTGTTAGCAGCACAGAGCATCATTTTACCTGCACACAGAAACGCACCTGCTTGGCCTCTTTGGCCGCTATGCTGCAATGACAGTGGTAGAATAACAGTAGGAGAATAACAAGATATAAATAAGCGGAGGGTTCTTTCCCATGTGTGAGATACTTTTATTTCTTCCTCTCAAGATGCGAATGTGAGCTTGACAGTGGCCAAAGAGAAACGTCAAGAAAGGAAATGGAAAAGTTGAAAGTATTAATTGCACTGGCACGTCAATCTCTTACACACCTTGTGTAAAGCCAAGAGAGTTCAAGCCTACTAACTGGAGACTTTAAATTGTATTAATAAATGTCAGTATAATCCAGTGTAGTTAGTCTAACCACACCTGTAGAATATCTTCAGCAATGTTTAATCCATTTCTTACAAGAAAAACCACACCCTTTGCATTTTGTTGAAGCGCTTTGCCTTACTCTGTGCCTTTAGTCTTCAGTTTCTGTGGTTTTATGTACTTATCAATAGCACCCGGACAGTTGTGTGCAAGACCTTCTAGTCAATGTTCATAGTGAGTTTTACCAAACAAAGTGGACACACTGTGGTTAATAAAAAGGTTTTCTTAAAGCTTAATGAGGCTCAACAACAAATATAAATTGAGGAATCACCTTTTCCTTTGCCTTCCTTTGAAAAAGTAGGAAAAGCAAAAAGATGGTTTGTCAAGCTAGAACCCTCTTAGAAGTATGTTAAGGAGCTGCAGAAGGAAAAATTAACTGAGGAGGAAAAATATTAATTCATGATATTCATAATCCTTGTATCAAGGACACTATCATTTTAGAAATGTGTAATTGGTGATGTCCCAGTGAAACATGGGAATATTGTTACCTTTGCTTTTATGATGAGACCGCTGGAGAGGCAAACACATTAAAGGACTCTGAATGGGACCTGGAGCCACTCACTTGTAAAATGAAGAACAAAGAGGGGAAAATCCTCATATTCATCTTCTGTTCTGACCCAATCACTCTGTTGTTGCAAACAGAGTGAAATAACTTTGAATGTGATGTTTAAAACAATTTTGCGAAGGAGAAACAAGCCCAACTTAAAGCTGGCCACAGACAAGTGCATTATTTCTTTTTTTGACTATGACAGTTATCTTGAAATAGCCCCTTGATGAAATCCTCTCCTCTTTCAAGGCCTTGGAAAAACTCCTACGCCAAGATTCATTTCACCTAACTTTAGACATCTCTAGTGTAAACTTCTATATCCGCGCTCTCCGTCCTCAACTCTCTTTCCAGCTGGTGGAGAGAAATGGGGCTTTCTAGGGTATAATTCAACATCCTTGTTTCAGACAGATACTTTAGAAGAGAGAAATTCAGCACTGTAAGTACCTGCCTCTGTGTCAGCTTTAAAGAGATACTAGGTGAGCGACTTCGGTGGCATCACGCTCATCTAGTCAGAAGAAACCCACCTGCTGTGCCTTTAGAGGGGATTTGGACGCCCACATTTTTTACTTGGGAAGACATTACTGGCTGTATGTGGGAAAGGCTGAGGTTCTTGCAGGTTGGCAGTACGTTTTGGTTATGCTCTCAGCTGCTTTCACACGTCTACCTGTAGTCTCAGAATGCTGTTGCATGAAAATACGTTTAACCGTAGAAAATCTGCTGGAGTTATACGCAGGGTGTTTAAGCTTACTCTCAAAGGTAGTGCTCTTCCGTACGTGCAGTGTCTTTGTTCTTCCTAAAAAGACAGATAAACACTGTGAAGCTGTGTACTCAGTCATACACCCCAACCGTTCTGGCAAAACTTTAAGAATCCATTCAGAGGAATGCTAAAAGAAAATAAGTTATTTTATCTCCGCTGTTCTTGCACCAGTATTCTTTCCATTCCTAGTGTAAGATAGAGATGAACCAAGGGAGAAATAGGTGTGGGCCATGATGTAGAATGTAAGATTTGGGACATCGTGTGCAATTGCTACATGGAGATAAGAATAACACTGAAAGCTGCTAAGCAGCAGTCAGTATGTAGTGGCTCATCTGTTTAGCTTTATTACAGTGTCTTGTGAATCAGATCTGATCACCTGAAGGTGGGAATATGAGTTAGGCTTTTTTTTTTTTTTTAGTGAAAAAGGAGACTTACTGGGATAATACTGAAGGTGCTGTTTAGGTGCTTTCACTTCTTGTGTTGTGATTAGCCCTTTTTTAAGGTATGTTCCTTAGCAAAAGTTGTCTGTGCAGGGATAGGATAAAATCAAGGTAAAAATCTCCTGTGTTTAAAATGGTCTGGTATGTTGTGACTTGCCATTACCTATGGTGAGGGGGTTGGTGGCATAATTGCTTAATTCACTGGACTTTCTTCACTGGGGAGTGAGTGTGTTTCAGAGCCCGTTGTTTCCTTGCAGGCCAGGTGACCATGTGGAGGTTGATGTTGGTCTCCCCGCCGTGGTGGTCTCCTGGGCACCGCAGAGCTGAGAATAGCGCTGAAGATAACTGCTTTGGTCAATGGACCAAACCAATCTCCTTGGTTTGGTGTACATAAGTCAGCATAACTTGACTGACTGCAGTTCTTAGATGATCACTGGCAGTCTGGCCTTCCATGTTTTGAGTTAGTTTACTCTTCTGGATGTTAAGAAGTGGATATGGTTGATTTAAAGGAGCCGTTTCTCTGTAGCTGGAGTGCATGCATGGAAGCAGAGCAGGGGAACCCGTGTTATCCATGGAAGGATTTGATGTGTGGGTAGGAAAGAGGAATCGGAGCTGTGAGAGGGTCGTAACAAGACAGGGACTGTAGGAGGAAAGCAGGAGAGAAGTTAGGCTGGCAAATGATGAAGGAAGAAAGACTATTTAAGCTGCCTATAATTCCTTGGAACCTCAGGTATGGAGCGTTGTTCTGTCCATTTACATACATATAAATCCAGGATAATTTAATTGCTTCTGTCTTCACGTTATACTGACGTGTGAGTAGAGCAGATAAAACTGGCGCTGATGTTGTGTTGTCACTCAAAAAAGGAATACTTGGATAACTTTTTCATGATGTTGTCATCCATCATGTTGTTTTGGTGGGATCCAAAAGAAGATGCATCAAATTTGTCTTGTAATAGTGGGACAATAAAATGTCTTGAAAAGAAAGAAGAGCCTTACAAATAGAGGAGGGAAAAAAAAAAACACCTTGGTGAAAATGACAGGTTCATGTGTTTTCTGTGTTTGCAAGGGAGTAAAATACTAAACTAGCTTCATTTTCTTTCATCTCTACATAATTTATTGCCTTATTGGGGATACTTAACTGTAAAATATTTTAGCTGCATTAGAAACTTGGAATGTGCTTCCTTGTTCTATCTGAAGTGCTTTAGGATATTCTCAAGATCAACTGTGTTACAGCAGTTTAAAACACTATGTTATCGGTAGCCCGTGTGATATCCCATTGTGTCCCTTCAGCTCTCTCGGTCTTCCTCTCCCCCCCCACCTTCTTTCTCCCAGTAAAAATGCCTGCTTGTGTTTTGGCTTCAGTGGCATTGCTCAGCAATTTATTTCCTGTAAATACCACATTTGTATTTACCTGATCCAAAGGCAAGTGAAGATGAGGGAACGTTTTCCCTTCAAATCAGCGGATTTCAGATGTGACTCAACAAACGATTATCAGATGCTGAAATTCACTTCTGAATAAAGGGGGGGCTCTGTGTGTGTGTGTGTGTGTGTAGAAATGCTTTCTTTAGCATAAGGGATAGCAGTCAATACAGAAAGTGAGATGAAAACCAAATTTTTGCAGAATGGAGATTTCATTTTAATGAAGTATTTTTCCCCTTTATTCTTCTGCTCTCTGTTTGAAAAAATGTTAAACACATTCAGTCAGGGAGACATTCCTGTGCTGCATTAGAATAGCCATCAACGTCAGCCAAGACCATTTGGATCATGTCACTTGTCCTAAAGTGTGTAGCTGTTTTTAAAGAAAGAACATGTCATGTTCTGTACAGGGATCTTTAATGCATGAAACTTGTTTGAAGCAATAATAAATCAAGTCCTTGCTGCTAAAACCAGTGTCTGATTTTCCCTCATGACAATCTCTATCTTTCCATGTGTAAAATCTGAGACAATAGTGAGCACAATTCTGCACCTCGAAGTATAGCAAATAATTTTGATCACAACTGACTAAATACATAAATCTAGCAAAATAAAGAACTGAGCTATAAATGCTCTATGCATTTGCCACAATCTTTAATAATGTACTCTTTTTCTACAACCATTCTTACAGGAGGTTGCAAGCTGTGTGGAGATATTTTCATTATTCATGCTCTATTGAGTAGGCAGTTCTGCAGACATTTTTCTCACCTCTCCTAAAAAAGTGGAATAATTAAGACCAAGTAGAGTGCTTGAGACTTATTTGCCTATCATTTTCCACTCTTTTACGTGAGTATTAGTTCTATTAGATTCAAACCGGTTACTGGTGATGTAAAGAAAAATCAGGCTTTTGCATTTTTATTCTTTATTAATTACTCCTTTTGACTGTGTGTAGCCATAGCTAATACAAGTAAAGGAAATGTAAATGCAAATCCATTTAAATTAATCTGGAGTGGTTAAGAATTACAGGCTATTTTAGCAGCATGATTTAGTTTCAAAAGCTCTGTGAGAAGATGACAGAAATCTCAGTCCTGTCAAATGTTATTACTGCCTACAATGTAGTGTAATCATAATTACGAATGGATGACGCTGAGACCCCCATTTGGTCTTCAACAGGGGTTGAAGTTTAATCGGACAAAGGGTTCAGGAGTCTGATTCCTTGCCTTCTTGTAAGATGCCTTGCTCTTTCCTTCACTACAGATTCACTGGCTTTGGATTTGGGCAATAAATTATGGGTACGAAAACGTATTTTCATACAAAAAGACCAAAAAAGTGTAAATTTTTTTTTTCTTTCATGTATGGAAAGCAAAAAAACCCTCAAAAACCCTGTAATAGGAGTGGCCCATGTCCAGAAACAGAGCCTGTCCAGGGCTCCTGAACCGAGCAAGATGTCCCAAGGGTGCTCAGGGAGTGCCGTGTAGGTGCCCACTCACTCCTCCACTGAGAATGTCAATACAGGTGCCCACCGGTGACAGCTGAAATGGTATTTGCTCTTTAAATATATGTGGGCTCCAGTCCACTAGGGACTGCAGAGACACCAAAAGTGCGTTATGCATAGGCTAGGATTTGAACAGCAGGGTATAATGACTTTGAGTTACATCAAGAGCAAACTTGACTTCAGCCAGTGACCTTGAGTTGGAAAACGTTAGCCTGTTATCAGTGCCCTGAACCACCAAGTCGCTTTGTATGGTTTTGAGTGGTTTTGCTTATGTCGATTGGTTTGTTTATTTTTTTAATCTGGTGCAGCATAGTAGAGGTAACCATCAGTTTGTTATAAAACAGAGTGCTCCGTTGACCTTTCTCCTTCCAGTCCGAGTGCAGTAGGAACCTGAAGTAGCCGTTGCTTGTTTGTTGTTCCACTCGCCAGGCTGCTCGAGACCTTCCAGTTTCCAACAGCTCAGCTCTGAGGAGCAAACTTGAGCATGGAGGCACATGTGAAGTGTTGTGATTTGTTGCCATGATGACAGTGTCAACTTAACTACAGCTGACAAACACTTTTTAAATAGAACATTTCAATTCATTATAGTATTCTCCATCTGTTTTTTTCACTGTCTGCATACACGCAAAACATCTGAGAAATGCTATCACAATGGTTTAGTTTACTTATCTAGCCACTAACATTAATTGGTTGTTGAGAGTGGTAGTTTAGGGAGTAAGTAAAATGATGAAATTCCTCCCTCAGTAAAGGAAACTATTTTATTTGTTTTACGGAAGATGCCCAGCAGACCCGCTTCCACATTTAGAGAGAGTTTTTCAAATTGATTTTTCTGAGCATAGGTGCGGGGAGGGGGGGCACATGTTTACTACTTTACCTTTTGCTTTTGCCACACTTTACTTCCTTCCCAAAAGCATCTGCCACTGCTATTTCCAGTGTGGAACTGGTAGCAGAAGGGGAGCATGATTTCGTAATGAAACCGGGCTGCTGGGGTCAAATTTAGAGGGTTTTATTCGTGGCTTTGCCACTGGCCCACTCTATGACCTTGAGCAAGTTGTGCATTGCTGTATCTCAGTTTACCTCTAGGTAAACTAATATTGACTTCCCTTGAGGGGATATCATGAGGCTTAATTAAGCGTCTGCAAAGTTCTGTGAGATAGAGGACTGAAAGCTGCCATAGACATACAAATGACGACGAGGATGATGATTTGTGCCCGATTGCACCACTTCCCAGAGAACTGCCATCGTAGCTGCTGCGCGGATTAGTTGTCAGGTGAACTATGAATCTATCAATTCATCCATCATTCGCCCCCTTGTAGATTGAGCCCAGCTGGCTAGCTTTGCTTATTAGTAGCTTTTAATAAATCAAATCATATTTGCTGTTTTAATTGTATCTTAAAGGGTAGCATGGATCTTTGCTTTTAAATTAAAAACAGCGTGACAAGGTAGACATGAGAAGCTGTGCTGCTGCTCTTGTACTCTGTTGCTCTCAAATTGTTGACATAAAACTAAGTTAAAAATATGTGTTTAAGGAACCTCATAATGATAAAACATGCAGCTACTAAATTCTAGCAGAGGACTTTCTCTGGGTGCCTCTTTTGCAGAGTTTGGGCATCCTTGTTTGTAAATCTGCTCAGAGGACTGTCCCAGTAACCACATTTTGAAAATTGTAATCTACTCATCCACAGGAATCCAAGGTGACAGTAGTTGAGGATTGCTGTTTGTTGACATGTCCCTATGAAAGGAAAAAAAAGTCAAAATGATGTAAAGTCAGATTAATGAATTATTCAAGATATACTTTATTGTGATTTTTATTTTTAAATAACACTGGCCAAAAAAGCAATGGGGAATAACAAACGCATGTTTTATTTTTAATCTAGGGCCAAAACTGTATCTTACAAATCCCATTAAAATGGAGTATATCCACTAAAATATTGATAACATAATTCCCTTTAAATTTGGTTCTCGGTCATAAAAAAAGCAAAGGGCCTACATGGAAATGGATCCTCTTAGAGGAATCCTACTCACTGAAATCAATGGAGGTAGCCCAGCTGGCTACTTTTGCCCATTACTAATTTATAGTAAATCAAGCGATACTTCCTCTTCTAAAGTATCCTAAATGCAAGTCATATAGGAATTCCTCACCAAGTGGAGAAAAGAGTTAGGGTTAAAACCAGCAGGAGGTTCCCACTAATTTCAGGTAAGCTTTTGACCAATGTCTTACTGTATTTTAGATCATCAGCCTCGGAGCCCTGTGAGGTTTGCCTTTCCATCGGGTGCAAAATTTGATAAGGGTTCCTAGGAAGTAAAAGTGTAAAAAGGGCCATTTGACTCTTTAGCCATCCAGATAAACGTCCTCCTCTGTAACTTTACTGTTTCTAGCGGAATTGCGTAATGATGATAACCCGTTCAAACGGCAAGCAGGCGAATCAACGCTGCTGTGCGGTCAATAATTCCTAACTCCTGAGAGGAGATCAAAGGGGAAGGCAGCAGGGAGGAGGAGTACTCTTACATGAATGTAAAGGAAAAACTCTCAGTAACTGAGATAGCGCTATGAGGAGATAACAGAATTCTCAAAGATTTATTAAAAAAGTAAACCGAGTAGTTAACCGGAGAATTCAACTACTGGAACATAAACCGAGCGCGCTAAGCGGGGCAGTGAGCCGAAGCAATGTATTTTTGGACCTGCTGGTCTCGTATTTGACCCAAAGGCCCCCTTTCACACCGTAAAAGGGTGTGAAAAGCACAGACGGGTTTTGAACTTTCACCGCCGCACACTGGCGATAGGAGGAAGGATCTCGGAGGGGGACAGGCTTGGAACATGTGCCGAGGCTGGGCTTCCCAGCAGGAAATCGCACAGATTGCTGCGAATCCTCCTATCCGGGCCCAGCCTCCGCAGCTTGTAAGTGCCCTGTGGCCCTCGGGGCTGGGAGGGGACACCGGCAGGGTGAAAACCACGCGCCTGCAGCGGTCCTCGCCGCCCGCTGCCCGGCGTGGCCCGCCCTGGTGGCCGTGTGGAGGAACGGCAGTACAACTGCTAGAGCCGCCAGTATTCCCGTGGTGATGCGCATGGCTGAGCGACGCGGGTTTCTTTAGAAGAAGCTTGGGCCAGTAATTTTCTCCCCTAAAAAAAAAACAAAAAAACAAAAAAACAAACACACCACCAACAAAAAAAACCAAAATCAAACCAAAAAAACCCCACCAGTTTTCTTTTTTTTTTTTTTTAAAGATATGGCAGCAATAAAAAAGGGATGTTGCAAATAAAAATAGCATCTCATGCAAAAAACAGTAACGTGTACAGAGCATGCAGCCACATCCAGTTTCTTTGAAATCAGGCAGAATTGGGTTTGAACTCCTGTCAGAAGAGTTTATGAAACTGGAAAGGTGACATTCAGTGAGAAAGTCTACACAAGAATGCAAGAGAAGTATTGAGGTAGATTGGCAAAGGAGACATCGGTTTGGCTAAAGACACTCCTGTAAGGAGCAGATGAGGCAGACCGCTGATGGGCTAATGACGTACACAAGCACAGGAAGGCACCGGTATAGTTACAGTAAGGGCGAGATATTCAAAGAATTTAGGCAGAATTTCTTTGCAGCGGAATAAACTACCAAGGTCAGGAATCAGAGAAAGACGGTAGTATAAGGAAAATATTTTTGTCTATGTATTAATGTTCTTCTTACAGTTCACCTCTAAAGGCCACTACTCCACTATAAAAATGTGTGTGTGTATATATATATTAATAGTGGGTGTGGGGATGTGTTGTATTTCTGCCATCAGCCTATAAATTGGAGTATTTTGTGTTGAGGTATCTCGTCTTTTTGACTTACAGAAAACTTTCCTCTTGCTCCCTTCCTGACCTCTATTATATTTTATTATTTTTTTTCTAAACCTGAACAGTTGTCTGAAGTGACTTCACTCCAGGATCCCACAGTTGGATAAAAAGAACAAAATACAGAAAGATAAGTTCTTAAAATCACTCTGGGCTTTCTTTAATGGTAATCATTAGCCCTGTTCTGAACTCTATTGACGAAATGCTGGAGTACTCTTGAAAGCCGAGCGAGTGCTCTTTTAAAGGAAGAACTGGTTAATTAGAAGATCTAATGCAAGTGACCTAATTCTGCAGCTCAGTGCTAACTTTTCTAACACACAAGAACGTAAAGATTGGAAATGATACATATTGATTCATGTAAGTCAACAAGTTGAAATCTTGATTGGAAAGTTAATTTCTTCGTAGCTGTTTAAACTCATCATCTTCTTTCCAGACCAATACTAGGTGGTTTTTTTGCCTGCAATTTGATAACCAGCATGGAGCTCATGTATTAATATGTACTGGGAGCCACAGACACACAGAGAAGCTACTTAGTGATCAAGGAATGAAGCAACCATGCCATTACTCATTAAGTGGCACAGCTTTGAGTTACTAAGTCATCTTGTAGCAAGTGCAAATGTTCTTGTCTTCTAAAAACTTAAATACGAATTTACTTTTAATCACAAAGCTATTGTTGAGGATCGAAAGCTATTGCTTAAGGGTATGTGAATGTTTTCACCGTAAATCCAAGTATGTGAAATGTCACTGCATTTTAGTATCCAAATATGCCTCTTTTAAAGGCAACACTATTTTCTGTCCCCTCAGCTTTAAGTAGCAGAGACATGTAAAATAATTTTTCTGCCTGCAGATTGATATTTTAGACATCACTCAGCAGGATAGTATAAATTATTCCTCACTAGGCCTGGTAAGATTAATGTGTAATCTACCAGCGTTGTTCTGGTTTCCCGTTTCTATAGTCAGGATGCTGGTAAATTGTGATTCCTTACAATGCCTTGCTGTAGTACCTCACCTCAACTTCAGTAACAGTTATGCTTCCGTATGTTTATAAAGGCATGCTGCAAAGGAGGAGCTTCGCATACAACTTTAAGACATCCACTTAGGGTGTGTGAATGACCTTCTGGAGGACCTCCCCTCCACCCATTGACTGTTTGGTTGTCTGGCGTCTGTCGGTACGGGCTCTGAATTACATCTAACCTGGACATCTGTGATATTGGGTCCAGAGGGCTTTCCTATCCATAATGTAACTGCTGCACATTTATATGTCATTCCTTTTTTAATTTCTGTGGGAGTTTTGTATGAGTCAGATGTACAGGATTTGTCCCAAAAGAAGAAAGTACTTCAGCTATAAGTACCCTGGTAGCGTATTCAGATATGGAAGTGCTAAAGTTGGCAAAGGCTCCAAAACATTGACATGTGAATGCTAAGAGGTCTGCAGATCTGGTAGCAGTAAGAATAATTCCAATTATTTTTATACCCAAAGTGCCCCGTTTCAGAATAATCTACCTAAAGTTCTAGGCCCAGTGACGGTCCTAAAAAGTATTTATAAATAAAGATGGGAAGTTCTCTCAATCTGTCAAGCCCTTGGTATTTCATATTCAAATTTAATTGTGCTGTGGAGTGTGTACACACTCTTCTCTGGTGCCTTGAGAATTTGTGCCCTTAACTTCGTCTGACTTCCTGGAAAAGACTTTTGGAGCACCAGATCAAAGCAAGCTGTTAGTTTCTTGTGACAATTAAGAATGAAGATTTTGGGATCTTTTAATGAAAAACGTTGGGAATTTGGCTGTAGACCAGACTAGTTCTTCTTTCATGCTGACTTAGTTCCATAGTGCAAAG
The DNA here is from genome assembly GCF_964289735.1 of Phaethon aethereus. Classification (NCBI taxonomy): domain Eukaryota; kingdom Metazoa; phylum Chordata; class Aves; order Phaethontiformes; family Phaethontidae; genus Phaethon; species Phaethon aethereus. The sequence continues at coordinate 106,416,403 of NC_138576.1, read as the reverse complement.
GCTGAGCTATGAAGGTAGTGACTGAGTAATGCAGAGAAACTGGTCATCCTAAGAAGCAGGAAACACTCTCTCTCTCTCTCTCTCTTTTTTTTTTTTTTAAATCAGAGTCTTTGATGCTGTTAAATTAAGTGAGCCTGTTTCAAAGAGATAATTTGTAGGGATCATATGTATCAAAGCGAAGAGCTAGCTGAGGAAAGAAGCATTGGAAAAAAACCTCAAAATAAATGGCAAAAATTATTTGATTCAGGTCATAAGGAATTACTGTTATATGAATTTCATGACTGCTTCATAGCTCAGACACGGATGTAACATAGTCTGATGCTTCTCTGTGGCACACACTGATGGTGTGACTTGGGTTAAGTCATTCTGCATACTTGATCCCTGGATTGCTGGCTATAGTTTATTCTTGTTCTGTAACATATCAGTTAAGAGAGTAGCTTTCTGACTGAAACTGCAATAAGCTGGGGAACAAGTGGTGCACTGGTTTGTGATGAGAGATGGGACCAAATTCATATACATGGATGATCACTAGGAGAGATTCAGACTACGTTTATTTTAAAGAATTCCAGTGTATTGAGTTATGATAATGAAAGCAATTGAAGTAAAAATCCAGCACGCTGATTTCAGTAGATTGTAGTTTCTTGCACAATATGTCAACATTTACCTCTATTCAGTTTTAATTCAGCTCTAGCTTGTAGTAACTGAATATGATTTCCAGCTGATGGAGGCTTAGGTGGATGCTTACGTAAAGGGTTCCATTGTATATAGATAATTCTTTCCTATGTAATAAATTTTTCCCACCTAGTTGGTAGTTTCACGAGAGAACCTGGCATGAGCACTCCTGTACCTTCTCACCTCTGTAAGGCTTTATTTCTAGATAATAGTTAAGCCAGGTTGATAACGTGAGGAAGCTGTTGCACATCTGCTTTTTTGTTTTGTTTTTTATCTGTGATAATGAGCTCTGGGAAAATTTGCAGATGTAAAATTACATAAGTCAAATCTAGATGAGAGACTGTAAGGAACTTCTGAAGGACTTAACTGGCTGCATAATGATACATGAAATTCATTTGTGATAAATGCAAATTAATGACCATTGGGATGGAAAATTTTTACTAGTTGTCTCCCTAAAAATTTCACTATTTGTCTAACTGGACTAAAAAAAAGCCTATATCAACTCAGGAAAGAAATCCAGCCATCAATACTGATGGTTCCTTGAAGACATCTGCTCAGTACACAGCTTCAGTCAAAAGACAGATTTAGGTACACAAGGAAAGGATAAAGAATAATACGGAAAATACGGAAATGCCATTATGCAAATGGTGCTGGTTCATGAAATGGGTGCCACCATCTCAAATAAGATATTACAGATTCAACAGGAGCTCAGAGTAAGGCAGCAAGAATGATCAGGGGCATGGGAAAACTCTCATATGAGGAGAGACTGAAAAGACTGGAATTGCTACCTTTGAGAAGACATGAATAAAAAGAACACGATAAGAATCTAACATTCATTATTTTGCATAGAGGTGGCAATTTGGGAAGAGCTTTTCTCTCTATCTCACGATCCAGGAACAAGGAAACACTATAGAAAGGGGGCTGATAAATAATAATTTTTCACCTGATGTGAAATTAGGTAATGGACTTCTTTGCTCTGGGAAGCTGCTAAGAAATGCAATGTGTTTTAGGAAAAGGTCTGGTGATTTATACAAATGAGAATATTCTGTGTTGTTGGTATCTATTAAGAAAGAAAAAAAAAAGACTGCTAAAAGAGTTCTGAAATGATATGCCTTAGGTTTGCGCTCTAATTGCTAGGAAACGTTGCAAGGATGCTTTCTTGGGGGATGGGTTATCCCAGACCTGCCTAGTGCAGGGGGTTTTTTGCGTTTTCTGCTGACGCATCAGGTTCTGCTTATAGTTCTAGATGAAACTAGATTTGAGCCCATGTGGCAATTTCTGTGTTCCTGGTTGTTTCGTTGTCAGGCTATTTCAACGGCTGTTGATGCCAGCTCAAATTTACGGCCATATTACATTGTGCAAGCTACTTGTGGCATGAACTGTCCTTTTGTTTGGAACTTCTTCAGCATTTACAAGACATTGGGTCATGGTCTATGAGCACAGTTATAGGCACAGACAGTGGTAATACAAACAGCAAACAGTAATTGTCCATGTGAACATTTAGAAAACATCCCCAACTACAAAAATAAATTACTACTGGTAGTAGCAGTTATGCATCATATGTGGGAATTGTTTATTATTGCAATTGTTACGCTTTCTTCTCTCTATGCAGGAAAGACGAAGAGGTTATGGCAGGAGAGAAGATATTAGTGAGGAAAACATTTCCATTTCCCCTTGGAAACCAGTGTCCGACTCCACCTTGAGGTCCTCACTAAAATAATGTTTGTTATTTTTGCCTAACTCCCAACCGGCAGGACTTCACATTGCGAAAGCATCATAAGATCCACTTTACAATCTCGGCTTAGTATTTGAGTTAGCCAAGGAGAATGAACTACTGTGGGCCTTCAGAGACTCTCAGGACTATATTGTTCCCATGATACGTGTGTAGCAGTTAGCAGTCTTACTACAGCGTGCCCTAGAGAGGAGGAGAATATAGTCCTTAAAATATTTGTCCCTTCACTAAGATCTAGCGATTGCTCCGCTTACAGAAACGCTTGATTATAGAAAAGCAGCCGGTAGACTACATGTGCACACACACAGCCATATGCATGTAGAAGTCCGTGTGTATACACACACATTTATATGTATGCTAGTTTATAGACAAATGTGTATATACACCTGAAAAATTTGTGACGGAGATGACCGCCTCCTGCTGTTGAAAATTCTTCACGGGAACTCAGTGCACCAGTGTGCAGTCCCAAAATAAAGCACTGAAAATCTCAGCAATCCTATGAGGTTAATAAAGTTCACTGTTGCTTAAATTAGATCAGTGTAATTCACTGCATCTCTAGCAGAAATTAAATTTTTGTTTAAAACTAAAGAGCAAGCTAGCCAGGTTCAGGAGCACATTTGGGATGCAAAATGCATTAGGCCCGTTGCAAGCTGGTTATTCCTTCTTGTGCGTTGAACTCCACAGATGAAAGTACTCCATGATATAAGAAGTTACTTGTAGTATTATACGTACCATTTATTATCTGAAGTCCTCTTTTTTTTTTTTCTTTTAATTTTTTATTTTTCCTCCCAACTCTTCTAAGAAAAGAGGAGGAAAAAAATCAGAGAACACTTCTTCAGCCTATTCAGTCCTTACGGCAAATTAATGAGATACTAACCGTCAAGCCCCCTCCTTTGTGCAGATAGTTATCTGCGTTGACAGCAAGTTTGCTGCACTGCTTTGATTCTTACGCATATACAAGAGACAATCAAGTGGAGTCGTTAACACAGCCCAGAAGAAGCCATCAAACTTTCCATCTATCTGACATAAACCTGTGATTTTTTTTTGTTTGGTTGTTTTCTGCAAACAGCGTAAGAGGTTTCTGCCGCATTCTGGGAATGGATGCACAACACAGCCAACGGATTTTTTTTTTTTTTTTTTTTTTTTTATTCCTTTGACAATGACTATGTGGAGCTTTCAATAGATATTTAGCATGGAAGAGAAGCTGTGATTTGTCATCAGACTTCATTATTAAAAATATAATAGCATTATGGGTTCTAAGTACTGGCAGATTTTTCTTTTTTTGTTACGGGGCTACTCCTTAGTAGATTGCTCTAGGAAGTTGGAGATGAAACCACTGTATGCAGACAAATCCATATTGTTGCTGTCTGTGTGCTTGCTGTGCAACTGCTCTACAGCTATACAGTTTGAAAGCAGAACCTCATGAAAGTAAAATCAGCATAAAAGTCAGGTTTAGACTTCTATATTCATATTTATGAATTTGAAAAACCTCCACCATGATCTTATCTGGAGCTGTGGTAGCAGTTGACAACAAATGTGCCCTTGAGAAAACGTGTATGGTAATGCAATGGAATTGTGGATATTCCATTCTAGTACTACTTGCTTGCATCGATGTTGTTATTAATAACAATAATGATGATTATTATTAGAAGCTTGAGTGCCACAGAAGGCTTCTGCTGGCCTGCAACTATTGCTCAGCCAACTGGCTTTGAATTTGTGCCATGGATTTACCTTTGTACTCTGTTCACAATGCGGGGTGACTCTGTTCTCCCAGACTGCTGCGTTTATGGGCTGCTGAAAATTCAAGGTAATCAAATTTGTTCTTCTGAAGTACTTGGTTTATTGCACTACTGCTGTTCAAGCCACACTAGTTTTGTATTCATTTCTTAGAGAGTCCCTGCTCTCCACCAGGTTTTTCTGTAGACCCATGATCATTCTAAATAACACTCAATCTTTATTAATTAATGACAGATTAAAGTTCCTCTTGCCTCTTCTCATTATTGGTATAGAAAAGTTTTGGTTTTCTGTAGTTGCTAACAGTAGTTGCTGAGACTTTTGAGGTAGTCAGAGATGCCTTGGAGTATGCTGTGGTGTTTTGCAAAATGAGGCAAAGGTTGTTAGTTTTTTTTCTTTTCTCAGTGGCCAATCTGTATTGCTACCTGAAAAATGTCTTAATATAAAACCTGACACAGGAGGCTAATTCAGGACTAGCAGGCAGTACATGCTACAAAAGATGATGTTCCATAGGAAGTGTAAATATAGCAGTATAACAAAAAAAAAAGAAAAGATGATAAATCTCATTCTGATTCAACATATATATATATATAAAAATAAAAAGAAGTAATTTAAAAGACACAGCATTTTGGTTTACGGGTTGAGTCCTGCAGTCTTTGGACACAAACCCATTAAATGCAAGGACTGAAGACTGGATGCTTTAAAACATACTAAGACTAAGCAGAGACAGTTTGTGGGAGATTATAGTGACGAGGTAGTAGTCAGGAAGGAGGAATATTTCTTATGATACTTATAACAGCATTTCTTGTAGTAATAATTGGGACTACTAGTGAACAGATGATGCAACCTTCTTTCCTATGGGAATTTAATTCATTGAAGGTGTTCAACTGATTAAGTAAACTGCCCAGAGTGCCAATTAAAAGGGTAGACTTTACTTAAATTTTCCATATTTACAGTGCCCAGAAATCAAAGCCAGCCTGATCTGTATGGCCACCTCTGTTACAAAGTCCAAGTGTCTACGTTGTTTAAAGGGCTTGTATCTCGTTGTTTAAATAGCCTTTTGATAAGTAACAACATAATAGTGCTGGTGATTGCCTTCAGATTAGCCTATCGGGATGGCCTTTTAGGCTCGAGTCCTGAGTTTCTCTTTTTGCTTTGTACCCATATTATTAATAAACAAAGCACATGGGTCTTTGAACTTCCAACCAGCACAAATGCCCGTGAGTTTGTATGCCTGGGGTCACGTGTGCGTGTCTCTGTGTGGCATTTTGGTTCGGGGTTGTGTTTCTTTTTAAATGGAAGTGGTTGCTGAACAGAGTATTTGGTCAAGGTTTTTTAAGTTAGACTTCTGCAATTCAGATTTAATTAAAATCATTGGTCAGGCAGAGAGGAAGCCATAAAGTTAGAGAGAAAAAAGGACAGAGAGGAATGAATAGTGCAAAGTAGGGGGAATTAATATGTGAATAAGATAGTAAGAAAAGAAACCAAGAGGAAGAAGAGCAAGAACTGAGAAAAGGAAGAGGAGAGAAACTGGGAGGTGATTATTTGCAGAGATTATTTTATTTGCAGAGTTACTAATCCCAGTGCTCCAAGCTGCTGCTTGTTTGGCAGCACAATGACATTTTTGTTGAGAAGGAAGAGCACGGCATAAGTTTTGCAGGATGGATGCAAGGATTTGTTTTGTTATCCAGATACAAATAAATCTAAAGCTCATGGCCATCAAGGAATTTTTTGTGTTGCTTCTGCTGGGCATTGTCCTTTGGTTCCTTATTGCAGTTGCCACCTGGACAAGGTCTCCATGGATGTCTTTACGTTGCTGAGAGAGGGCAATAACGGCATCGCCTGCTGTTGTCTGCTCGAGATCTGCTACCAGCTTCTGGTAGCTACCCACAAGCAGCAGGCTTGCTGCTCTCTGTTTGTACCTGCTGGGGAAGACGAGTCGGAGTCTGTGGTGGGAGAGGCGGTTGACAGGGATGTGGGGTTAGTCCGTATGACAGCTCTTGGCATGTCAGCAAAGAAGGGAATGGACCTTGTTCCTGACTGGACTCCAAATAAGCTCTGAGTTTGGGAGCAGGTCGGCAAGATCTGCAGAGAGTTGTTGGTTGAGCTTATTCTTACCAGAACATATTTCATCTGGCCTGGATTGGCCATTGAGAGGGGAAAGTCTGCACTTCATAGTTAGGGTTTTATTTTGACTTCCTCTTTCAATATTCAGCTTTAAAACTGGGTACAAGTTCTTTGTTATAAAGTAGAAAATATTAACCTAATATGTTGGTGCATTAGGAGAGGGACCTTTAAACAGTGACCTGGGCTTTTTCAATCTGTAAAGTATGGCGCACACCTGTAGCATGGTCAGCATGAAATACCACCGCAACCACTCTGCCTGCCTTGTTCACTTATGGGACTACATAGGACAGGCACCGCAATACATTTCTGTGAAAATATGGTTTATAATATTATATAACTCATGTAATCAGGAAATATTGAACATTATGGAGCATTTAGTATTTGTGTTTGAATTGCTATAGACTTGAATACCTCTGATGCTCAGAAATAAATCTAATGATGAAAGAAAAAAAAAAATGCTGGAATTGATGTTCGTGACTGGTACTACTAGTGAATAAAAGTACGAACGCTTATGTAATTGTTTGTCTTAATCCAAAGAGTTTTAGCAGCCATTCAGTTATGGATATGCCTCTTTTTGATAAAAGTAGTTTTTCTTAAAGGATCAGTTAATCGTCCAGTAAAGTATATTGGAGACCAGGTTCTGTAATTATACAGAGTAATAAGCCTCTTTGCCCAAAATTTTGGTGCAGAGAGCCGTTAGCAGTTATTTTTTCTTCTTAGCAGTGCTTTGACATTTGATCTTCAGAAGATTTTTACTCAGGAACCAAGATTATTTTTGAACGCGAGAGAGGACACATACCTGCCAGCGTTTCTCCTCTCTGAAAAAAAAGATGTGTAGAGGATACATAAAGATACCGCTTCTGCCTTGCACTGGAGAGCTTTCTGGAGGGGTGACAGGCTGGAAACATGGCAGTTGATTTTCCTCCAAAAAAAGGAGGCTTTGAAACTGACTGGCTCGTATGTGGTGTTGCTTTTTTCTTTTTTTTTTTTTTTTTTTTTTTTTTCCTTTTCTCCCCACAACACGAGATGGTTCTGTGGAATAATAAGCCTGGCCAGTTTGGGATCTGAACACAATCTCACTCACTCTCATGTTGCTTGGCACTTGAACAGGAGTGACAGGCTTTGGTTCCTTTATCAAATAACTCAGTGTATCTATTTTTGTAAGCCGTGTCATTGGCTGAAAAATGCAGGTCCCTCTACAATTATGGGGCATGACCGGGAGGAACACAGGCAGCCGGGCTTCAGTTGGACTCCTACCAGTTAATTGAAATTCTACTCCAGCCAGTTGAGATGGGAAGTGATATGAAGATGTGGAAAAACCTGAGTTGGATTGATTTTTTTTTTCTCTCTCTTTTTTTTTTTTATTGTTTTATTTAAAAAGAAAAGAAAAAAACCAATCATTTGTGTTTATTAGTTTGATACAAGTGCTGAGGGACAGACCACAAAGGCGTGGGAGCCCACATGTATCACTGCTTTTGGGGCTTTTTTGCATTTTCTAAATGAAGAAAGAGAAGAATTTTTGCATACTTCCACCACATTGACATGTGTATGTAGCTCAGCTTGCTAAATTTAACCAGTGAATATATGCATGAACTATATAAGCATTAGCACTGTGGCATTTTAGAAGATGTTTTGAGTATACCTGCTCACCAGTGTCTGCGTATCACAACTTTTGCTTACCTTTCAGAATTTTCAGGGAGGTGAACGCTAATCCTACTTGACTTTTTTTTATTCTCTCCTCTTGGTGAACAAATGTTCAGGATTCTTCTGCTGTCAAGGTTTTTCTTCACAGGGCCTAGGGGATGATACATTGGTGACAGGAAAGCCAAAAAAAATGCCTCAGGCTTTCCTAGCTTAGGGAAACTTTTTTCCCATCCTCCCCACCACGTGAGCACTTGCCATCAGAGGTGTCTGTCTTGTTCCTCAGACACACTCGTTTCAATTACCACCAGTTCAAAAGAAACTTTTTTCTTCTGACGTTGCAGGAACATAAGTATGCATTTGTTCCAAATTTAAGACTTTGAAATCTGTGTTAGTCAAGCACATTTAAAGAAGTGAGGAGAGAGTTAAAATCTATTGTATACATGTACATGATACATATTCTCTCTATATTTTTCACAAATACCCTTGTAAACAAGTGTTGTAATTTTTCTGAATATGTGAGCTGCCAACGTATGCCTACCTTTGTGTACCAGCTACATGGGGTAAACTTACCCTATTCCTCCTTGAGAAAAATGAGATCAGGCACTTGGCAAAAGCTGTTGTGAAATTTTCTTCAGCACTGGGTTTGGTAGTTGTCGGGTTTTTGTGTTGTGGTTTGTTTTGGGGTTTTTTTTTTAATGACTGATGCTGCTATAAGTTTGGTCCCATAAAGTCATGGGCAAGCTGTGCTTCCAGGAAAATTAATGAAAGTCTAAGGTAATTAATACCCGTTTGGATTGGGCCGCTGTATAAAAATCTTCAGTTGTTATAAACACGTATGCCATTATTGGCTTAATCCAGAATGAATGATTTTTCCAGCACAGTTAGGTAAATGTCCAAGTTATCAGTTCACCTGGCTGATTAAGCTCATTGAAATACCCTTGTGCACTAACTTGGAAATAGTGTGACTTTGCTAATATTGAGAAATAAGCATGAAATGGTATAAGCAATAAATAAATATGCCTTAGGCTTTGGCCGCAATTTAAGGAGGAAAAATCTTTGGGAAAAGGCTGGAAGCATGATATTAACTGGGTTTGGTTTGATATTTGGACAAAGAAATCACTGCTCTGAGCTGAGCAGAGAGATAAGCGCCTTGACTTGCAATAGATTAAGAGCCCCGCATTGGTTAGAACAAACCATGTTTGAGACTCTCCCCAAGTGCCGCCACGTTTAGATTTAAGATTAACTGCAGCAGAATGGCGGAGCGGCTGTTTGTTTTATGAAACAATCACTAATGACATTAAACAGACGGTGCCCCTTCCAACACGATTGTTCATTTGCGATAAACTGAGAGAAGCCCACAAGAGATTGGAAAAGAAAACTCATAAGTGCTTCATTTTCAGACTCTTACAATGTCCTGTTGGAGGTGACAATTAGTGAAAGAGAAGAAGAATCTAACTCCTAACACATTTAGATTTTTTTTTTTTTTTTTGGCAAATAATTTGTAAATATTAGCTCTACTCTATCGTTTTATACCAAGGAGCTGCATGGCAATAATATAATGACAAGATTTTCTGTGCGGATTTTTTCTAACTCTCTCCCTTACTCCTGTCTGTGTGAAGCCCACGCTAAGCATTAACAGTATTAAAAAGTGTTATCTATTAGTTCAATTAGACATCAGACGTTTACTTTTCAATGTATTTGAAGACTGAGTTGATTTGGGTCCAATCATTTAAAAATAAGAGAGCAGAGCTGTGTACAGAGCTGTGTACAGATATCTGTAGCTCTGAAGTCTTAATTGCAAATTCAGATAAGGATTAGAAGGGGCTGTATCTCTGTAGACCAAAGGTATTTGCTAATACCTGAGATATAAAAGTGGTTAAATTCAATATTTACTAATTTAGGATTTCCACTTTGGATTTTGATTAAGCTTTTTGGTTGAAACCCCCACATTATTAAGCTGTGATGAGGGAAAAAACAGCCCTTTCCTAAGCCTCACTTTAACGCTTTATTTCAAGTAATTTATTTTGGACCTTCTAAAAGCTGCTGCAGTACTTCATTTGGAGAAAGAAAAACCCAACAAAACAAACAAAAACATTGTCAAAGGCCTGTTGCAGCGTTAAGCTTTTGTTTTGTACACAAAGAAATATCTTAATAAAAAGTGTTTTTAAGTGCTTATTACCGCGATGGTTTGTTTTGAAACACAGGCTTTTTCACAGCAGTTTTTACACTTCATTGTGTACTATGAAAGACACACTAAGTAGAGGTTGTCAGGTTCCCATCTGAAGTAGACTACTGCTGGGGAATGGAGCCATTTATGATGCCACTCAAGCAGGACTAATCTGGAGTAGATCTCTCATAAATAACCAGCCAACAAAAATACTAAGTCATTCCCCATTTCTGATTAAGCGGGCAGAATTGCTGTTCCAACGAGCAGGAGATGCTCCTTATGAAGACACACCGAGAGAATTAGTGGATCCCCAGAACGTAGTTGCGCGTCAAACCTCAACCTTTCTGGAGGAATCAAAGCATCGGCTTCACATCGACTAGATTTTTTGAGAGTTATGCTTTGTTTTTCAGGCTATCATTTGATAGATAGGTGCTCTGCTGTTTTGGTTATAAATCTCCTCTTGTAAAGCTTCACACTGTATGTTCGAACTTGCTGTAAGTGTGCTCCCCAGGTGGTGTAAATGCTGATTTACGGACCCTGCCTTCTCCGTCCAGGGTTCCTAAGATTGCACCCTCCTAGCAAGGGTTAGGTTAAAATTGTCTTTTGCACTTTAAGATGTGTTTTGGCAACATGGTGCTCAGTCTTCCAGACCTTAGTTACATGACTAGTCCCTCTTATGAATAATTGAACTTCTGTATATTGCTTATGGAAAAGAAAAAAGAAAAACAACTTCTAAGTCATGTCTTCCCATTAGGAAATAGGTTGCTGCCTAAAAGAAGGATAGTCATAATTTTTTGAGGCTGGAGTGGCCTTTCTGTGTTATGCTCAGGCATTAGAAGTATGTAATTATTTTTAAAATAATAATTCTGTTGTTGTTATAATTTTGTGCCAGGGGAGGTTTAGATTAGATATTAGGAAAAATTTCTTCACCGAGAGAGTGGTCAGGCATTGGAACAGGGAGGTGGTGGAGTCGCCATCGCTGGAAGTGTTCAAAAAACATGTGGACACGGTGCTTTGGGACATGGTTTAGTGGGTATGGTGGCATTGGGTTGATGGTTGGATTTGATGATCTTGAAGGTCTTTTCCAACCTTAATGATTCTGTGATTGATGTGAACGACTGGAAAGGGTGAGTAGGAGAATACTTTTGGCTCTGCAATTTGCTGATTAACTTGCCTTTTGTTGTGAAAACTAACTTTTGCTTTAGGGATTCAGGAAATGTGAAATGCACTTTCCAATTCAGTGCTGCAAGTCTCGGTACAGAGCAGCCAGCGCTGACGCCAAGCATGGGTAATGGCGCACCTTTGCGATGCAAACGTCCACCTGCTCTGCTCCTTCTTTTCGCTTTTGGAGGAAAAATCCTTGGCAAGACTTAATCTCAGGATGAATAACTACCCCTCATACCATAAGGAGTAAGAGAGACCTGGTGTTCACCTAGTTTTAAGGCTAGAGAAGTTTTGCTGAGTTTATTTCAGTTTCTATTATCTCGGCTTAATTTTTTTCCAAATCTCCAATTTGTTATTAACATAGTCCCTCTTATTGAAGATCCAGGATAGACACCAAATAATTAGTTGCAGAACAATTTGAAGGGTGAATGTGAAGAAAATGCAAGAAATGGCATCTACAGTATTTCCTGCAATGACATTTAGAAGCTGTATCTTTTAATCTAGTACAGCCAGATACAGTCTCTGAATTTGTTCCCCAAAAATGGTCAAAAAGTTCTGTAAAAATAATTATGTGGGTGATACATATACGTTTTCTAGGTCTTCCAGTGTTTTCTGGAAGTTGCAAGTGTCTAAGCAGTTGTGCATAACTATAGTTTATGTATTTCCTAATGCATTCCCAAGCCACGTTGGTTATCACTCCAGGCAGGCCAATAATAAAAGGAAAAGAACAAAAATGACCTTGCTGGAATTATTGTTTGATAAAGGTCCTTTCTTATTTCATTAGTCTCTAGATTAGTTTTGTGCTGGTATGAGTCCATTCTAACTCTATTGGAAGAAATCCTTTCGAGTCCAGATTTAGTGATGTAACTAGTAATAAAACTTGGCTCAGTGTAGTTGTAAGTATGCATCAAATAAAAACTGTGGATTAGGAACTGGCAAATTCTAACACCTGTATTGAGATGGTATCTGGATCACTTTGCATACAGTATTGTCTAATGTGCAGAACAACAGGAAAATAACGTTGAGGCAGTGATAGATGGCAGAGAGACAGGGCAATCAGTATTTTGAAATGGTGGACGACGCCTTGGGGAAAATGTAGAGATGGGGTCAAGTAGCAGAGACAAGTCACACCATGTGTTCTTCAAAATATTTGGAATCTACAGTTTCATGTATCCAGCAGTTTTGTCATAAGCTTACTTTTTAGGAATAATTATGACTTAAGGGGAAAGAGGAACGCTAAAGCCAGCATAGCTTCTGACCTAGGTAAGGGATTCAAGCAACGACTGCAAGACAGCCAAGTGTGACGTACAGGGTTATAGTAGGAGTAGTGGTCATTGGGTCATTGCTGAGCTGCTGAAGGCTAGGAAAGGAACATTTATGATGCATGGACAAGTGATAGCAACTTGAATTTTTATGCAATATTTTTTGGTTTTTTGTCTATGGGTTTAACATTTGTATGGAACTTCTATGATGAAACAGCAATGAGTTGCGCAAAATACTTCTTTAAAATACAGGCCATCAAAGGTTCCTGTCTTTATCCTATTTTTAAATGTTTCTTCTTTTTCAGGTACTCTACATATGTATTATCTGTCTATGTATTTATGTGCCTGTTGTCCCACTGCAGTTTCATGATATACAAAATGTTTTTGCATCCATGGCCATCTCCTGTCTACACCTTTAGCTTAGGAATAAGCAAGAATTTGTCTGTCTCCATGGCCAGAATACGCTTCCTTTTGTCTTGAGGAGCATCACAGATATTGTTTGCGTCTGGCTGTTGCTTGTCTCTCAAGATAGTCAATAAGACACAACTGAGTGTCATCGGTATGATAGCACTTAATATAATATGCTGAATTGGACCTATAATCCCCCTTAGCATAGCTTGTATTTTACCTGTTAGTTTGCAATATCTCTTATGACTGCTTGCAAGAAATGGAGAAATATGCAAAGGACAGACTCTTGAATGGCACAAAAAATGAAGATACAAAAGGCAGAATGCTGGTGTTAAGGTCATATTTAAAAAGAAAAACAAAGGAAAAAACCCAAACCAAACAACACAAACTCCTTTGAAGTTGGGGAATAATCTTCTGACGTCAGAAAACTCCAATGAGGGTTGGACGAATGGTGTGTGGGCTTTTGACCTTTTCAGTATAGTCAAATAAAGAATGTTTAGTACTTGCATTGACTATCTCTGATCCTCAGCCAAAAAGTCTTGAAAAGTTCCAGATCAGAAGGTGGAAACTCATATTTCATACTGACTCAGGACAGAAATTTGAGTTATTTTTATGTAATTGTGTGTATCTTGCCTTTCTAGTGGAAGTAACTTGAGTCCAGCTTTCAGATTTGAGCCTAGCTATTTAACATGGCCTTAAAGCTGTATTGTTTGGCTCAGACGAGATGCTAATTTCGTAAAAGCTGCTAGACTTTGGTACCTTTGAAAAGCTGATGCATTGCTTCTGAAATTGAGAAGTCGGAAATTAAGCCATACAATTCATGAAGACTTTGCTGTCTGCAGTGCGTACCGGGACTTGAAGTTACCGCACAAGAATATTAGTATTTGTTATGTTCCTCCAGAAAACAGTTATTCTGAATTAATCAAAGTGCATTTACCAATTTTTCACAGTGTTAGCAACAATCCGTTAGTTGGTGTTCGGTGTTTAAGTCTCTCTTGCCAAAGTTTCAATCTCCAAGGTTGAGAAATAAATCTGTTTCATTGAATAGCAATGAGAGAGACTCATAAGCATTTTAAAAAGGTTGATGGTCTTCTCAGCTACCAGCAGTTCTAACGAAGTCTTTATCTTCTTAAGATTTATTCGGGGAAAAAGGCTGGATTGTTTTATAAATGTGTGGTTTTAATGCTTAGAGAGAAAAGGCAGTTTAAGGTGCTGAACCTTTCTAAAATACTTGCTCTGCATCTGCTTTTTATTGAAAGTGCAACTTTTAGTAGCTGCATCTTTTCAGAGCTAAGTGAAAATGCTTAAAATGCTTCAGTGGTATAAGATCTCCTGACAAGCCCCTCTATCTTAGCGCTTTCAGGTGGTACCCCAGTATCTCTCAGTTGCTGGTGTTTGTAGCCAATGTTTCTACGTTAGCGTGCTGGGAACACGGGTAACGTACATGTTAAGCATGATTGGGCTTCAGCCTTTATCAGTGGAATTGCTTTACCTTGAACTACTGTACAGAGCTATAGGTAAACAGAGAAGCATGTGGTGAGAAAGTGCACAGAAGAGGGATTTGTATGAGGAAAAGTTGCGTCTGCTTTGTTCGATGAACAAAAGAAAATAACGCTTTGAGAGGCTGCAAGTATTAGCGTGCTATTATCACATCCTACTTTCTGCAGACAAAAAAAAAAAAGGAAGTTTAAAGGACAAAAAGAACTTTACTGAGAGACAGAAATCCTCTCTCTACTATCTACGTATTTAGCATAGATGATGTGGTTTGTGTGCTACAAGTACCACCGCTATTTTGTCTGGCTGGTGCGTGATGCGTTTGCCAGATTAGAAGCATTAGTGCCCTCTATTGTTCAGCAGAGAACTGCAAATATTTTTACAGATTATGATCCTTATTATCACTCTTGGTATCAAACAGACTTTAACAAAACCCACGCACATTATGAAAGCGTAGTTCTATAAGCTAAACTGCTTCATCAAGAAGAGTACATATGTCTTTTCACTTTATCAACATTCTGCTACAACTTTTTTGCATCATGAAATGCAATAAAATAAATTATAGCCCCCATTAGGGGAAAATGTCTTGAAATACATCTAGAAATAGATATTCTTTTTGCCCATGTATTTGCTGACAACTTCACTTCTTCTTTGCATGTGTAATTTTTTAATAGCAAAGATATTTTTCATCAAACTGTTATCAAGTGTCCGAAAGGAAAGTGTTTTGAAATAAATATTTGATCCTTTGCCTCTTTTTTTTTTTTTCCTCAAATTCATGTTTTATTTCCAGAAATCAGACTTTTATTATTTTGATAGGCTAGCAGAAATATGAAAGAGTGCAACTTTTCAGAAGAACACTAGAAAAATAACATGGCCAAGCTGTGGGGTTTTTTCTTACTACATTAAAGTGAACTGCAAGAATGACAACTTCATTCAAGCAGATCATTTGGAATTACATTAAACAGCTGCTATTAAACAGCTGACAACAAAGGAGACCATTTTGATCTCGACAGCAGAGAGATTCTAGCAGCATGCTCCCTCAGTGATGTTATGAAGAACACATTGTGCTCTTGTATACCAACACACAGTGTACTCCCCACTGTGCTTGTTGCCAAACACCATTTTTTCAAATCACTTTGTATTCAGTCAGGGATCCGGGAAGTCCAAATCCAGCCAGACAAATGCAGAACAGCTTAGTTGAAGCAGCTTTAACAGGTGCCATCAGCACAGACTTGCCGAACCAGAGAGACAACGCAAACAACTATGGAGTGGTGGTCAACAGGGTGTGGATTTGCCCCATTGCACATGATGGCACTGGGTACGAAATAGCTTTTTTGCCACAGAGGCTGGTGAATGGCACTTTGGTGAAGGGTGAGACAAGGAAGATACGCGGTAGCTTCTTACAGACGGAATCTGCTAGACTTTTATGCTCACGTTAATTTGTTCTTCTCAGTCGTGCCAGACACCGAGTGGACCAGAATAAAATGAGCCTACCTGTAAAGGGATAAATGGAATGAACGTAGGATTGATTTAGGAGGGTGCTTCCCGTGCTTGAGATAGTTGACTGAAGGATGAGGAATAAAATAAGAGTAGAGATAATTGGATGGGTCATTGTCTTGTGCTGTCCTTGTCTTTCAGGGTGTGAGAGGCATCCCTTCATTATATCATGGTAATCTGCCATTGCTCGTAACATACCATGCCTGCTGCCCACTAAGTTGTGTTACCCATTCCCAGTGTGTAGTTATCCTGCACTTTTTCTGCCTTTTGAGTTGTAACCTTGACCCACTCCATGCTGTTGGCCACCTTCTGTAGGTGTGGATTTTATTTCAGGTGGTGTAACAGGGACAAAAAATAGGTTACAGTATTTAAAGCAACTGTATATTCTATTATTTTCTTTAAGTGAGGATTTTGTGTAGTGGTCTCTGAGTAGCATGAAGGGATATAGTGGATATGAGAGGGTTGGAACATATTTTATTGCTTTCTAGCAGAAAAGGTAAAGTCCAGAAAATGATTTATCTAAATGTTTTGAATTTCAACTTGCAACGTAATATTTACTGCATTGGAAAAATATGAAATTTACATCCCTGAGAAATTTTGCAAGGTGATACAGTAAATTTTCATGTTATGCCCTTAGTTTTAGTTTTATGTTTGTATTTACATGAACAGTCCTTTTCACTTCCACGGAAATTATGTGAAAGGAGATGTGAGAAGTTGTAGGATTGGGTTCTGCCAGTCACAGAACCATTTTGCAGGCTTGTTTTAATGAACGCATAGTATTGGTAAAGAAGAAGTTTAAACTATGCATTAGCTGATGTTTCTCTGGGCCAGAAACCGGAGACTTGTCTGTTTTACTGTAAGAAAAATTCTAGCTTTATTATTGTTGTCACACTCACTGATGGGTAAGAACAGGAAGGTGGTCTGAACAGAAGTGTTAGAAATTAATGATTATAAGGGGTGTCTATGCTCTGTTCTTTGCCACGTGGAATAAAAAGTAGTGAATTGTGTTCATGTTGGGTGTGTGCATTTCCAATATAGAAGCAGCTTGTCAAGTTTGAGCTTAAATGGGACTATAGTGATTATCAAGTTTGTTTTTTTTACCTCAACGGTCAATTGTCCCCCTTTTTCTCTAAACTGTCATCATATCTCTAAACTGCATTTTTTCTAAAGAACTGTCTGGCCTGAAAACCTTAGTTACATGTGCATTTAGTGACTTTTCATCATCAACTGTCTGCCTTTGCTAAGCTAGATTCTTTTGACAATGAAGACAGAAAAAAAAAAACCAAACCCACCCCACCTCCCTCTCCAACTCTAAAGCAACAGCTACAGTTGCAATTGAGCATTTAATGCTGCAGTTGCTTTTAATTGCCTGTATTGTGTTGAAGTATTGTATGTATGGGGAAGTTTCTCTCAGGTGAGATGGTGAATTGAACCAGTTTTCCAGGATATGAATGCGGCTTGCCATTTGTGATGAAATGTTTGTGGAATTGAGTTTTGTCCTTAAAAACATCGGGTCTTGACTGGTAGCGCGCACACGGGTCTCTTGTGCTCAGCCCCAGGGAAGGCTGTGCCTCCTACCTGCTTGAGACACTGGAGGGGATGGCTGGAGTTTTGCTCTGTCTTTGCAGAAAGCCAGCTAGATATTTCTCATTTAGTTTTGACTTCTGTCCTGCTGAGTCCAAGACATTTCATTTTCTGAGGTGGATTACATTTAGTGAAACGCAAGTCTGTATTGATGTTAAAAGGAAGCACTTACTAAAGTCAAGCATTAGGCATTCATGTTTATGGAGGTCTGTGTGCATGTTATGTCCAGCATCATGCAATGGCTTGTATGCTTATTTTTAGCCAGTAAGGAAAAATGCTGTAGAGATTTCATAAAAACTCAGCTAATGAGCAAATAATAGTAAAAATAATCTAGAAAGAAATTGGCGTGAGGCTGAAAAAGTCTAACTTTTAAGCGGCCTTGTTTGTTTATGTGCCCTTGCATTGGCTTAAAGTAATTTGTCTTTAACTGATACGTATTCTTCTCAACATATAGCTTAACGTTAAGGAGCTGACACTCAATGGCAAGCCACAAGAAGGCTGAAAAGGCAATATCATGAATAGTGAACTCTCTCTTGGTTTCCTTGACACCTGCATAGTGCATACTGCCAACTATGATAAATGGAGCAGAAACATAGACACTTACTAAAAAGATGGAGCAGAAGCTAAAGGCTGGAGCGAGAGACATAGAAAGATGTATGCTTGATCTCACTTGGAAAGAGAAACAAATGGGTAGGGGAGCAAGTGAAGTTGAATGACATCTTGAAGACAGGAAAGGACTGAGGCTGAAGTGGCAGGAGGCCAGCAAGAAGAGCAGATGGGAGGTGGGACAAGTTTATTACCAAAGAGGCCATTGGATCGTACAGTGCACATATTGCTAGAGAAACAGATGAGGTGAGCTGATCATTTTTCTGAATTCTATCTGAACGTGTCTCCTATTCAGATTCCTCATTTCTTTAAGTGGGTATACTTTTTGGGAAACTTCCCTGGCAGATGGAAGAAAATTATGCCATGTGACATGCTCAGAAAAGCAATCATCAGAAAGACAGCAGAGCGGGATGAGGGAACAGAGCTGTGTTCCAGAATATTTGAAGTTGTGTTCCAGAATATTTTCTTAAATGGGAAATAATGTGTTCATAATTCTAAACTGTTTCCCATGGAGGAGCAAGGTAACATTGGAGAAGCATATTTTGATAAAGCTGAATTGGCCTGAACAGTTCTTCCCTTACTGTGGGAAGCAGTCAAAATATACCAGGTGGTTTGGCTTGGTAGTGGGGACAACTGAATTTTACGTGGCCACTATTGTCTTACAAATCCTGTGTCTGTTGACAGATGAGTGAGTCTAACCTGATGCTGGGCGGGGGAAGGAGGGGGAAGAACCAACCACCAGCTGACCTTGTAAATGCCCCAAAGAGCAGAAGAAATGATGTTTTGCCTGCAGGGCTCATTAATTAGTTGAATTTCTCATCTAACCCTTCTGGGTCAGCTGTGTTGCCTGCTCCAGAAGGGACAGGCTTGTAGAAACCATCATGATAGGTATCTTCAAGATGCAAGACACAGACATAAACTATGTATGCAGTCGGCAAGGCATGTTCTTCAACTTCTGTCCTCGCATGTTTACGAGGGGGCAGAGGTAAGGGGTTATTTTCATTTGGACAGCTACATAAGCCTATTAGATGACCTGACTGGAGATTCAAGCAGACCTTGGACCAATCTGTGGAAAATGTTTTCCTTGGTTACTTTTCTTCTTAATTGTCCAGCTACCGTATCTCTCTTCCGTCTGTACTAGTTGGGTTTTTTTAATGAATCAACAGGCGCAAGTAGTTCCGACGGTGTAACAGCATGTGATATCTCATGATATCTCTAACACTACAGTCTAGAAAAATGCTTTAAAATATTGACGTTAGTAGCAATTACCTAATTTTGTTCTACATTTTATTTTTATCATAGCAAGTTTAAGGACTAAATTTTGCTCCGCACTGTACCATATGCACACGCCTTGCATGAAGTTCACTCATGTGCCTGCATGTTTGAGGGTAAAAGTGATGTGTCACCTTGACAGCATTTGAGGGATCTGCAGTGCTTTAGGAGGTATGATACCAGGGCAACTGGTAGTTTCGTACCTCCTTGGCAATAAAGCCATTTTCAGTGACAAAGATAATAAAAGTTGGCGGTTGGCTCACTAGCACTTGAAGAGGCAGAATGTACCCTAACGTCTTGCTCCAGCTCACACAAAGGCAACGACAGCAGCTTTTGAAGCATCAGTATTAGTAAAATTAAAAACAATGGGCTGCTTTAAGGACCTTCGTGTTTCCTTTGAAACCAAGCAAGCGTTCTGCATTCCTCACTGTCTCTGTGCTTAACTGCCTTGTTTTTTGGCAATAATAATACCATTTTATGTTAACGTGATGATATTCATACCTGTAAATCTTCAAAACTGTGTGACTGAGAAAAAGGTAGAGAATCACTACTCATTGCAGCCACCTCTGGGGAGAAATTCAGCATTTGTTCAACAGCAAAGAATAACCTTACCTGGAAGTTCAGGACAATTAAAATATAAGCTAGCAATGTAAAATCCAGTATGCTACCCAAAATGGGTATTGTGCTTTAGGATATACTAAGTAGGACAAAAAGACACTCTCCCACCTCCCTCTCCTTTGCTTGCTACCCCAGATTACTTCTCTATATGCAAATAAACATGTGGATAACGCCCGCCACAACGAAATTTCTTGAACTCCAGATTATGTGCACAAAGCCTATTTTGTTACCCTGACCGTTTGAAAGCAAGGGAGAGGGCCAAGAAGACAGGTACAACGTGTACATATATATATATCTATCTCGTGGAAAGCCAGACTAAAGCCAAAGCGTCTGTAGAACTGTGTCACTGTAATTTTTTTTCTTGCTGTTTAAAGCCCTAGCCTGTATTATAGCTAGCTTAAGTCCTGTCATAATACAAGTTTGATCTGGAGGTTTCAGGTTCTGCGGGGTTTTTTTGTGTCATTTCTAACTTTTAAATGAGACAATATTAATTTTGAAGGAATTAGCAGGAAATTTTCTCATACTGCAATGAAAGGGCATGAGTTAGCCAGACTAGCTGCTAAAGGTTTTCTAATGAAAACTAGGGTGATATGAAATTTCCCTCATAAAAGGATCTCTAGGTTTCATCTGCTGTATTAAATACCAGCCTAAAAGGGACAGTGGGATTCACAAATGGTTGACTAGATATTATCTACTTTTACATTCCAGGGACACTCCTTTACGTCTCTGTTACGGTCCAAACAAAGCCTGAAAATCTTGAGGGTTGGGATTATTTTCTTCCTCGAGGCTGGCAAGCTCCTTAAAAGTCTCGACAGCTTTTTCTTTCTTCTTTTTTTTTTTTTTTTTCTTTCTTCTTTTAACCGGTTCCTTTTCGGGTACCGTGTGGGGGTTCCAGGTCTTGGTGTGGACAGGTGTTTGTGTGACTGCATTCCCCACAGCGCTGGGGCGGGGGGGGGCGCACCGGGAGGTGTTGAGTGCTGAATGTTAAGCTCGTTCCTTTGTATGGCTTAGAAATCTCTGTTGTCCAGAATTGTACAGATAAGGCAGACCCATTTGCTTCATTGTCAGGCAATGTAGCTGAATAGAAATGCAAATGTGACATAAGGGGACTGCGCTGGGGAGGCGTTTGCTGTTACCTCCTATAACAGCTCCTGGCTGTTGGAAAATTCCTGCAGAATCCAAGGGGTGGTGGTGTATTTTATTTATATATATATATATATATATAATTAGCTACAGGTTACAGGGAAGATTGTCCAAAAGAAAATGTATCTCTCTTGCAGATGCTTTTATTTTTATGCGGTGGAACGGCTTGGTTTTAACTCCCTTATCAAGAGCTGCATGCACTGCCCAGACTAAATTGGGAGCATCTCCACACTGTTTGACAAATAGATTTTTTGTAAACTGATTTAGCCTTTTCATTGTTTGCATTTCATTATATAGCAGACTTCATGTCACAAAATCGGTATTCATTCAAAATAGAGAATTTAGAGATAGGACTGTAGCCAGATAAAAAAAAAAATATTGCACAGGTCAGGTCTATTAACCATAGAATAATAGCAAGTCAGTGATCCAAGGGGTAGTTCTTCTGCAGGGAAGGGCTAACATAACTGAGGTCAGGAGTCAGACCTCAGGACTTCAAATGTGGCTGTCGCCAGATTTACAAGTAAATCTACTGGGAAAACGGGGAAAATGAAGGGACCTTGCAGGATAAGGAAAGAGAAAGGCAGCCCAGCCCTTTCATCTTAAATCTCAGGCTTCTCAGTGGATGAAGAATAAAAGTCTGATTTGCTTAAGTGCTTCAGTTTATTCAGAAACTTCGAGTTGCCTCTTCCAAAGCATGATTCAAGGATCTAACTCAATCAGGTTTAGAGAATTTATTTAGAAAAATAACATTAAAAGAGAACTGATTCTTGTTTTTCTGCCAAATTCATTATTCAATAAAGACCGTTAGCATTCTGAAAATATGTGTACGAAATGCAAACAGTGCTAAAGAATACAGATACGGCCTTTAATAAGACTGGAGCAGTTTATGTTAATGCCTCAGGAGCAGATAATCTGAAGTTGGAGTAAACAGGTCAGTAGGAAGATTGAGTTGCAACTTCTCCTTTTCATATGTTGTTTGTACAAGCCTTTCCAATTTTTTAAAGCCTATTGTTTCCCTGAGAGTATTAGAGAAACCCTTGCCTTAACAGTCACATCGCAACGGTTGCATGCAGAAATTGCCTTAGATTTTCTTATTATAACAGCTCCTTGCCATTGTCCTCATGCTTATAAACTTATAAACTGTTGTTTTCAACATAGTTCAGGGCAGGTAACAGCAAGGGTGTTCCCCTGGAACTCAGTAATCCATTGGGTAGTTTTGTTTGAACTTGTGTTCAGATAAGCTATGACTGTATTCTTCTGGTTTATCTAGCTAGTAAAGATATTGTAGTGCAGTGTTAGTATTAGATCTGTTTTCTAGATGCACAAAAACGGGTGTGCTTTCAGGAAGCAGGTGTTAGGAGTCTGTTCTACAATGCTTTATGGAGCGGGGAGTTCTACTCAACATGAATTTCTCTGAGAAAGGGCTGTAAAATCTGGCGCTCAGGTGAGAAGTAAGGCACATAACGTGCTGTAACTTGGTGTGCTTTCAAATCAGCTCACCTGGAAGCTCCTTAAGCGGAGAAGTGGGGGCTTTGGAGGGACAAAATTAATAAATTTGCTTCTAACTGGAATGAAAGAAGGAGCCGTTCATTTCTGCATACATGTTTCGGTTCAGCTTACTTTGTCACTACGTATTTTTATGTAAAAATATATGTAGATAACCAAGAGCCTATAATGTAGATTTACGTGCGTTTGGGTAGGTATAGGCGTGCACACACACACACGCGTCTACAGTAACTGAACCAAATGTTTTGTGATACAAGTGTCAGAAGTGCAGTAAGTCTAAAGGCTATACTTTTTGAATTAATTCACACCTTGAGTGAGTGCTTTAGCAGGAAAATATTGACTGGATCAGCTTAAAAGTCATGCTGCTATTTTATTGCTTTATTCAGCACACTTGAATCAAATAATTACGATTCTCACTTTTCCTTTTTTATCTGTGAAAGCCAGAAATTTCTGTCATGGGCAAGTTAAGCTGAATTTCTGGAAACATAACACCTGAAATGGAGGCAGAACTGGTGGGAGGAAAAAAAACCCTAATATGAGAAACTTAGTTTTGTATGTTTCTTAAGATGGAAACTAGAATACAAATCCAAGTTTGCAAGCACATGAATTAAGCTGGAAGAGCATATGCATAGTGTTTACACCTCAACCATTACACACAGAGCTAAATCTATTGATTTGAGATTGAATAATTGAATAGGGCTAACTGTTTGGTCAATAGGAGTGAAGATGCTATAGGACAAAAACATAGGTGATAATAGAAGGCTTTTAGCTGCAGAAGAGTGTTGTTACTATTATATTGTTTAATTTAATCATATTTACTAATACAGTCAGAAAAAATCTTTCAGTCTAATAACCACAACCAACAGACTTTTTTTGTTAATGTGTGATTCTTATGTATTGTATTAAAGATGTGAATATGATCCCATTAAATGTTAGTGGACAAGCCTACTAGAGATAGAAGGCTTGTTACACTTGTATTGGTGTACACTGACAAATTTTTGGCAGGCCTTCCACCCACCACTAAGTGGGAAATTAATATAGGAGCAGTGAACAGCATCTCAGTGCACCCTGATGAGTTCTCTAAAGGCTTCCTTTAAGACCATCAGATCTTTGATGTTCATGTGGATGGAGCTGTAGGACCTGGGAAAAGAGCAATAGGTGATGAATTCCACATTTCCTTGGAATTGCTGAAACCATACAGTTACCCATCTGGGAGCTGCATATCCATGAAAACCTTTATTTTAAGTCTCTTCATATTAATGATTGGAGAAAAGAACAAGCTGTTCTTAATGCCTTCCCATACTTGGCTTATATACTTGTGTGACCAAGAAATCATTTGACCTGGAGTCTGAATATGCATATATACAAAGTTTAAAATATTAAGGACTTAGTCAATCAGCTGATAGATGCATTTAAAAGAAGCTATGTATACAGAAAGAAAAATTAGATGCTACCGTAGGGACAGATTTCACTGGCCTTCAGTACGGAAGTTTCTACCTGCTTTAGATCTAGACATGAGTTAAGGATAGCTAGTACCTTATGCGGAGGGAGGATTTGTTTACTCTTGAGCACGTGAACTCAACCTTTCTTACCGGTTTCTTCTGACTGTTTCAGAGCTGTTAATTTTCCACGGTGAAATCACTGATTCACACGCACAGTCAGGTTAGCCTCAGCTGAGGACATTTCATTAGTCTTATTTATCTCCAGTATTAATTCTGTGCCAAATTCTTGCTTCCCAGGTCAGTGAAATGTTAGAAGATAGAGAATCTCACCTTGATCTTGGAGAGAACAGTTGTATACTTCTATATTACATTGAATCTTTCCCTAGTGGGTATGGATAACAAAAGTAGGACACCCATGTAGAAAGTCCCTGCTTGACAAGGAGATCATTTTTTTGTTTTCAGCACTTAAAATAGATGCTTTCCTGCATGTTGATATTTATTGTAGCTAAACTGTAAGTGTTTATAATTTAGTGTTCCTCGCACCTTTAAAAAGTGCAACCTCTTTATTTAATCTATTGTATTAAAAAAAAAGCGTGCATTAGATGTCAGACAACATAAAGACAGCATGTAGAGATAACCCTGATGTAAGTGATGGTTCCAGTCATCTAGTGTATGGATAAAAGATTTCTGAGGCTATGTTACTTGGCAGTTCAACATGATCTGGCTGTTTGTTAATCAGAGAACACGAGAAGAACAAAGGAGGGGGAACAAAAATGTTGAAAAAAGTGTTGTATAGCTAGATGATGTACAGTGGGACAACAAATGCTGTGGTGGGATTGGATAAAGCAGAGACATGGAAACGACGAGCCATAGGAGGGTAGAATTTGTTTCACTTTGTTTCATGTGACATGAGTTTGTTGGTAAAGGGGATAACATTTTGTATTTGGTCAGAAAGCGTGTTCTGTAAATCTCTTCAGTTGCCCGTTCCCTGGGTGTCGCAATAGATTAAGTCGCTGTGTGATGATATGACACCGCCATCACTCGTCTTCTTGGGATATTGCTGGAGGCAACAACAAACCTGTGTCTTTGGCACATGTGAAGGAATTTAGTGCTTGAGGGGTTAAATTACACAGGCTCCCCTGTGGATCAGCTTATGCTTGGACAGTAATAATAGCAATAACATTAATAATAAAAATGCCAGAGCGAAGCCGGGGGGGGAGGCAGGGGGAGCAAAAGGAAGAAGAGTGGTGGAAGGTGGGCTGGGACAGTCGGGGTGGGGGGGAAAGGCAGGCTAGAGAGAGTATGTTTTGTGCTGCAGGTGTTCTGGCTCCAAGTCGGGTGTCGTAGGAGCCTCCGCGACATGCAGATGCACAAACACACGTTACAGGAGCTTTGAGGATGGTTGGTGGCTGGGTGCGTGTGCGTCTGCGCTCTCGCTTCAAGCCATGATATCCTAGGGCAGCGTAACAAGCAATTCATGTCAGCTCATGGTAAAGATTATTGGTGTTTTCACTGGGGAAATATTTACGCTCCATCTTCTTCTATTTTTAGCACTTTGAGCTTGCAGTCAGGTAGAAGGGGTGGTGGGGGAGTTCGAAGAGATCCACTGAGGGTCACGTCTCATCCCTCAATTAGATGGAGCTAAACCCCTAATCTTGCTTAGGTAGGAATAGCTGCTGATGCTAAGTTTTCTTCTTTCCCCTCTGGTTTGGTGGGATATTACATTTCGCTGCAGTACAGGTGATAGAATAGGGTGTCAACCGGAATGTTTTGGTCCTACCAGAAAGCACAAGCGCTTTTCAAGGAAGGTATTTTTACATAGGTGAGGCCTCCAAAAAAAACCCAAAAGGTAATGTAAGTGCAGATAAACGTGGATTTTATTTATTTATTTACTTATTCCTGGATAGAAAAGCCATCAAAATAAGGGACAGCAATTTATTGCATTGGGGGGAATTTGTTCTCTTTCAGATTTGTTGTTTATCATAATAATCCTTCTAGTGAAAAGGGCTAATTTACTCTTTCTATATGAATATTTTAAGTGTGATTATCATAATATCACAGCTGCTGAAAAGGTCTAAAATAGGACATTGACCTTGAACGTGTTCCTGCGTTTAGTATGTGGTGCTTAACATTCAAGAAACACATAACTGCAACTCATTTATTAATGTATAATCTCAAAATGTTAACTCTTGCTCAGTAAATACATGCCACAAGGATTGTAGAAAGCTTGCAGTATCCCATGAAGTACATGTGGTATTTTATCAGTGTAAATATGTATAAGATTTTCAAGATTTCTGCTGGGAATACTCCATAACTAAAGTAAGTTTTCCCTTTGGTACTGCACTAGTTTATGATTTAATTTTTACTGACATTCCACCAGTCATATTATTAGCTTCACAAAATGAAAGTGAAATAATCCTGTATTAATTAAACAGAGCAACTGAATTCCCTCAGTCATCTTATCCTTGGCTGTCTGAGACAGTAATGCACTTCAGCTTCTCTGAAGAAACTTACACTAAAAAAAGAGCTTGGGGTAATAGTGAGATATCCATATTGAAGTGTGTGCCTGAATTATCTTTAGGGAGTAGACCTTTTTTGGTGGGTGATGGGCAATGTGCGTGCAGCTCCTTTTTCTTTTCTTTTTTTCCCTTTCTTTTTGTCAGAGGCTTTGGAAAAGGCGTTTTGTCAAGAGAATAATTTTCGTTTATAGCAATGTGAATGGTTTCTATTCTGTACCGGTGAAGGCAGTCATTTAAATACCTGTGCCCATGCCCTTGAAAATAAAACGAGGAGAAAATATGGAGTATTTATTTGAGACCAGATGAATTGAATGTAGTTTGGTAACATGGTAAGGCAATTGCTGTTATTTCGCAGAGACATTTTTTATATGCGGGAACTGAGTGTAGCAGCAAGAGTGAAAAGCCTTGCTCTGTGTGTTTGTGCATGCACTGTGAAAAAGTTCTAAGGAGCATTCGGAGGCTGTGTTATATGAGCTTTTTTCCCCCAAGATCAAAACAATGAGTAATTAATACTAAATACAGATTGAGGAGCAGATAGCTTTAAAGTAATAACCTGCTACAGTTTGTCCAGCTATGCACAAACAGGTGAGCAGAATTTGGCACTTTTGTAGCATTCCTTTTTTCAACTCATTAGGGGTACATCGAGGGATGCACCAAGTGCCTTCCCGTGAGAAGCACAAACGGCAAAAGACCAGCAGACAGGGACAATATTGTTCTAATGTTGATCTCCCTGTAGCACAGCACATCCAAGTTGTGTTTCTTTAATTAGTGAATGTGAATAAAGAGAAAATCACATATTTGATGATACTTTGATATTTATTTCAAACTCTTAACAGTATGATATTTTCCAGCTAGACTTTTGAAAAAGGTGCCATGGGTATAGCAAATTTCTGTCTAAAGTAACAGGGTACTTGTTTTTACGTAAATTCTCAGCAGCTAATAGACTCTTTCATATTCTTGCTCCTTCCCAGATGGCTTGAGCTGGTTGCTCCTTTTGGTAAACACACATCTGACACAATGCACTATGCAGCTTCTGTGAAGTGTCACTGAATCTTACTTCTTCAGTTGCCTTGAGGTAGTTATTTTTTACGAATCTGGCTATTTGGATGCCTTGAAATGTCTACAGTATTTAAATGAGAATATGCTTAAAGATGTACTGTTTGGCACACAGGAAAAATTATATGCACAGAGAGACATGGAAATGCAGGTGCTGCTCAGTAATGCCCCTTGACTGGTACAGGCACTCACGATGGTTTTTTCTTTCCCCTCTCCGATTCCATTACCACTGTTTTGTATAGACTCCCTGTGGTAAGATTTTGCACTGTATGTTTTGATAAGTTAGTGCAGATGTGTGTTTGCATGCATGTTCTTATTCTATACTCCCTGATAAAATTCAGTAAACTGATACCTGTTCTGCTTTTTTTCTTTCCCCTACTGCTATTTTTATTTCTACAGAAAAGCTGGAAAAAATTAAGCTATGCTTAGCCCCAGTTATTATACAACAGCCCAGCTGCTGTAATCTTTCTTATCTTTTTTTTTTTTTTCCTTCCCCAAACTGACCAGTAACTGAGAAACCCAAGTTCAAGTATGTAGTTGGAATTCCAGGCTCCAGTCTGGTGGCGGTGACACTTTCAGTCCCCAGGGGAAGAAGCCAACTGCTTTGTTTATCAACATCCAAAGTACAGCACTGTATTTCTGGTTCTCCAAGAAGCAGCACTGGCAGGGAAGAGAGCTGCTTGCTTGGATGAAAGATGGTTGATAGAAAGGTGGTGATGGTTCATAGGAGGAGAGGGAAAATGTATTATCTGGGGGTGTAGAGGAAGGTGGGGGACAAGAAGCCAACAAGGTAGCGGAAACTAATGTGAACATGAAAAGGAGGGCTTGCGGGAAGACAGACCATGACAGAAGAGGAGACACCATCATGTTTCAGTACCTGAATATAAATGTATAATCTTAGGAGATAATGAACAGAAGTAGAAATCAAGCTAACTTGTGCTTTGGTAGGTTTCAAAATGAATTAGCTGTCATATTTTAAGGAGGGTGTATTCCAGGGAACTTAATATAGAAAAGTAACCTTATCAGATTACTCATGTATAGGGATCCATTATGGGTAGTTTTTAATATAAGAAAACACACACATGAAAAGGTGTGAAGGAATTATAGCATTAAAATATTGAAAAATGGCAATTTTGGATATAAATCCATAAAGAGACACTCAGTACAAACAATATATTTGAATTTTCATGTTTTGCCAATGTGCACGTGTAAATCAATGTGTAGGAATTGTATTTTTTGGATTTGTACAGTAATACAGATATCTATACATAAAGACATAATATTCAAGTTCTGATTTGATTCCAAAATCCACATTTATCAAATTGTTACTTAAGGAGGACATTCTAATACTGTAACATGATTAAAAGCCTCTCATTTTAAAATTTGATAAAACCTGATTTTTTTGTCTCTGATGTTTCTACAGAGCACTTGGATTTTACTCTACATCTCAGAGCTCTTTAATTCACTGCTCACAAGCGAATTTACATCTTAATTACAGAGTTCACATTTAACAATATAGACAGCATAATGCTACTGGTAATTAAGCTTTTAGTACCTGCTTTTATACAGTAGTCAGAGCTGTAGTTTTGCTGCGTGAGTTCTGATTCCTAAACTGGCATGTATTTATATCAGATTTGTAGGAAGCAGGCCAGTCTTCACATAAGGTTAGATACATAACACTGGAATCCCTCTGCTGTAAACATATACAAACATGTCTATTGAGCTTGTATATTTTGGAGTTGGGTTCTGTTGCTGTATTTAATAGGTAAAGA
The DNA here is from genome assembly GCF_964289735.1 of Phaethon aethereus. NCBI lineage: Eukaryota > Metazoa > Chordata > Aves > Phaethontiformes > Phaethontidae > Phaethon > Phaethon aethereus. The sequence goes on along the minus strand of NC_138576.1, from coordinate 106,386,984 downwards.
TTGGAGATGGCATTCGTGTTCCCATTTGTGAATGGTATTAATGCATTCTGAGGGTGTGCACTGATTTGTTTTGATCTAAAAGATTGCCATTTGCATCATGTTAGGGCTCCAGTCACAAAAGATTTTGTAAGAGTTGAGCTGAATTACAAAAAATCATGGTCTTTCCAGGTTTTATTTATTTTTTCCTTGCTAGAAATAGCCTATATCTGTTTTCACTGGTAAGGGCAGAAACACTTTGAACCTTAATATTACAACTGGTGTCTCAGTTGTAATATTAAGTAAAAACAGTAGCTTTTGAGAGGAAAAAAACACGCGCGCCCCCCCCCCCCCCCCATTCATCACTGATCCTTTCAAAATGGGGTGTGTGTGTTTCAGTGCAAACCGTGTCTCTAAATTTGAGTACGGTCGTTTTCTTGGAACAAGTTTAATCACGGACCTTTCATACGATTAATGAGCAACTCTGAGCTAGCTTTAAGCAGTGGTTTGCTGGAATTGGGCTTGGTGATGTTTATGCAGGCATACATGCAGGGCTATGTGTTTATTTCCCTTTTAGTTGTGTGGGATTTACTTTACAAAAACCCAAATGCCCAAACGCTGTGGAGATCTACGCACTCTCCCAGATTTACTAATGCAGACCTACTACAGTGCTGTCCTTAGCTTGTTAAAATGAGGCAGGCTGAGTTAGTCCGCTATAATCCCTCCAGTTACAGAAGAAATTGATCAGTTCTGGAGCTTTTCTTTCTCTTTAATATCTAACTGTATACGTCTAAACATCAAAATATTCGCACAGGGGCACATACCTTAAATAAACCTATGTTAAGATGTAGCTAACCTGTATATGAACACACGTACCTGTATATGCTCCCAGTTGCACCCGTGCGGTTAAGGAACCGATTTGACTGCTGATTTTGTTAGGAATGTCCTTTTTTAGTAAGTCTAAAATAAGGCTTTTAATTTTTCACTGGATAATTATATATTTATATCAAGTTTTATGTATTTATATAAGCTATATATTTTTATATATTATACATAAAAAAAAAATACCAGTCCGCCTCCCCCCCCCCCCCCCCGCAACTCGGATGACAATGAAAAGTTGAGTTACCCAGAAGCTTCGGCAGGCTGCTCTTGGTGTTATCATTAGTATTTATTTTTTCCCCGGCGCCGAGCAGTTCCAAAGGTTAGGGAAGCACCGGTCAGGAGAGCTCGCCGAGAGCCGAGGAGCCCGGCCGCCTCGGCCCCGGCCCAACCGCCACAGCGAAACGCCGCAAGCGGCAACGGCCGCGCAAACTTCATCCTCTACCTTTACGCGCAAGTCCTTCGTGACCTGAACCGGGAGCCTGCCAAGGTACCTGTGGCCGAACTGCGCCTGAAGTTCGAGCCGGCCTCCCAGCGGCCGGGAGGGAGGGAGGGAGGGAGGGAGGGGAGGCCCCGGCGGGCCGGCCGGCGGCGGCGCGGACATGTCTGCGGCCTCTGCCCCAACCGCCGCCGCCGCCTCAGGCCGCTCCCCCGTCCCCACCCCTCTACCTGCCGCGCGGCCCGCGCGCCGGGCCGCCCCGGCGCCCCTGGCGCCTGATTGGCCGCCGCCCCACCAATCCGCCGTCCCCCTGGGCCGGGGGGACTGCATATGTAAAGCCCTACTTCATATTCATGAGCTCCGAGCGGGGCTTTAAGTCCTTGATTAGGCGCGCGGGCGAGCTTTTGGTCCCAACTGGCCGTGCCTGCCGCCGCCGCCTCGCCCGGGAGCACTCCTGCCAAGTGCGCGGCGCTCGGCCACGGAAACTTTGCTTTACCGCGGGGGCGCACGAAGAATGGTCGCCGGGCGCACATGGATTCGGTAGAACTTTGCCTGCCGGAGCCGCTCTCCCTGCACTACGAGGAAGAGTAGGTACCGCTCCCCGCCCCCACCCCACCGCCGCTGCCTGCCCCAAAACATGACAGGCGCCTAGACGCCGCTGCAGGTAACGCTGGGCCGGGGCCGCGGGCGTGAGCCGTCGCGGGCGCGTCGGGCCCGGCCCGGCCCGGCCCGGGGCACTGTGCGGCGGCTGCGCGCCTGGGGGGGGGCGGGCGGGCGGGAGGCGCCCGGCAGCGGGGCGCTCCGCGCCGGGGGGGAGCGGTGCTGTCGGCGGGCGAGCGCCCGGCCCCGCCGCCTGCCCCGGCGCTCGCAGCCTGACAGGTGCGGCGGCGGGCGGGAGGGAGCCCGCGCGCCGCCGGGTCGACGGTTGGGAGCGGCCGGCCGCCGCGCTGCCCTGAGGTAACGGCCGCCCTGCCGGGGGGCGCCGCTCCAGAGGGGCGGCGTGAGCGACTGGGGGACCGTTTTGTACTTTCGCAGGGGTCTGTGCCGCACGGCGCTGCCCTCTGCTCTTGCTTTTCCCTACAAAAGGCAGCAAAATACTTTTTAACGAGCCGCAGTTCTCGGCTGGCACTTATTACCTACCTGGCGGAGCGTCTCCGGCGGAAAGCGCGGCGCCCAAACAAAACCGGGCGGTCTGGAGCTGACGAGAGTGGCTCCGGAACTTGATTTCAGCCCACAGCCGGGATTAAATATTAGTACATCACGGGAGCTGTCACCGGTTCATTTTTCTTTATGTCGAGCCACTTATGTATCCGTGCCTTCGCATTACGCTGAGGGTGACAGTAACACCGAAGAAAAAACTCAAGCTGATAGCCAGCATCGCCCGAGACGCAGTCTGGGGGAAGGCTGTATTGAGAGGTGACAGTGTATTATAGGTAGATGCCCACTAGCTGTCCTTACTGTCTGCATATCGCATTGCTATTTGTAATGAAGCCAGAGACGAAAAGTGAATTGCAGTGGTCACGTATTGGTGAAATAATACGGGAAGTAACAAATAGCCTGGCTCGCAGGAATACGATTTGGGAAGGGGAGACAGCGAAACCCGCTGTGATGTTCCGGGGTAAATAAAAGAAAATAAAGAGAGCTGGGATGCCCTCTCAGATGTGGTTTATAGGTCAGTGCGCTGTGAGCTGCTGTGTAATGTAAGATAGCTTTGTAAATGTAAGAATGCAGTTTCCACAGTTTTTACTAACAGTGACAATTTTTTTGTAAAACCCATAAAAAGATGGTAAGTTGGGGTGGGGTCTTTTTTTGGTGGATGTTCCCCACCCCCCAAAGGAGCTTTCTTGAATTTACAGCTAATTTGAATGATTAGTTTAGATAAGCCTCTTAGAGTAGATGCATTTAAATGAAATCGGGGCACATGTCTTTTTGGCTCTGATGCAAGATTCAAACTAGTTTTTTTCTTCCTCTTTGGCTCAATTAAAAGTCATCTTAAAGCACTCCCAATATAATTGTCCGAGCATAGGGTTTAGGGCACGTGTGGTTGAGTGGACATGGAGAAATAACTAATGTTCAGAAACACGTCTGCTTCTCTATCTCAATTAATAAGCCCCAGAGTTTTACATGTTATTAATATTCATAGTAATTGTGTTTTGACTATATATTGTCACAGGCATACGCACATACAAGCATAAGGACATACAAAATAAATATAGTAGTTTCTGCAGTTCTCATGTTATGGATGAGGGCAGAGAGGACTCGAGCTAAAAATTGTCCGAACATTTTGGGAGTGCGCAGACATCTGTCTGACCATCACTAGGTATGCTTTGATTTTAGGGCAGAGCATGTTAAAGAATGCAATAACTTAAAGCCAGCTGCAACCTTGGCTTTTTGCTTTTTCAGCAATAACAATAACACTAATAATTACTAATAGTTAATAAGCGAACAGATGCAATAAATATATCTGCTCATTTTGACATATGTGTCAGTTTAATCATTCTAAATAAATCAGTGCGTTCATAACGTGAAATCTCCTTCAACCTCTGATTAAAATGTAACGTTGACTAAAGGATTATAGAGCGGACTTAATTTTACTGACTGTTTTAACAGTTGTCACAGCTGTTGGAAGAAGGAAAGGCAATTGAAACACTCCAAAAAAAAAAGGGGGGGGGAGGGGGGAGAACGGGACTAGTTTAGTAAATTTAAACATGATCTCTGAATGCCAAACATAGAAAACTGAGGAGATTTGTAACTCCAGATAGCTTGTGCGCACTGTGTACGTTTGCCCTTTGTGGCTCGCTGTGTTTCATTAATTTGAATCCTCAGCAGTTTCCCTACTTTCTCCATTTAAAAATGTGCAACAGTGTTTAAACGTGAAACAAATTCAGCTGTTACAGTGTGCAGAGATTTTCATCTTGCCGTGCAACAGATAAAATACACAGACCACAAGAAGTAAAGATTGTGTAGAATAGCTGTAACATTTAAAAAGTGGACATAGGCGTTACATCATTTGAATGCTGCAGTGCAATGATGGTCGGTATACATGTTTTTTGTTTTTCTAACCATTCTCATGTTGCACTGTGGGAACGGTCTGTGGAGTTACTGTGCTAGTCTGCCTGGGTTATGTTTGTGTACGGATGAATTTAGGTGTGTGTATATACTCACATGCATCAGTACATAAATATATATATGTGTGCATGCGTGTGCACGAGGTGATTATATACTAAACATAAAAGAGTTTATGTCAGTTTTGCTCTTTAAAATATTTTGGCATAGCTTCTAATTCCTGAAGAATTTATTTTAGAAGTGTCTTCCATTTGTCAAGGGAAGAAAGGGGTGGACTGAAGAACACTGCTTTGTGAAGTGGGAAGCAGCACTCTATTCCGCTCCACAGTTTCTCCAGGCTGTGGAGATCTTTAGTCTCACGCATTTGTCGTCTTAGATAGCTGTTTAAAGTCGTTATTAAGAAATAAAGCCGAAAGTTAATATTGAAGTCAAAAGTCTCCAGGCCTCCGTACGCGTACCCAGTGTGTAACGTGGCACGCAGCGCTGTTGTGAAGCCAGCCCCCAAGCGTGGGTGAGTGAACAGACTCTGCCTGTGCTCTCCCCTTGGGCAGCAGGCAGGCCTTGGTCCATTCTTCCTTCTCTGTTTCTGGCCGTAGGTCTTTGCTTTTTTAGTTTTGATAGACTGCTGGCAAGTTTTTAAATCCTGCAGAAAGTATAAAGGATTTGTGCTGAAATGCCCGTCTGACAGATTTTCCTTTACTGGGGCTTGCCCCTCTTTTAGTGATGGTTGCTCATTTTAATGTGTTCATGGTTGTGCTCTTATTTACTGAGCCTGGTGCGTTGCAGCGGTAATTAACCCGTGTTATTAGCAAAGCCCTTGTGGATATCCATTAATTCTCTTGAATAGCTGATCATTTTTTCTGTACTTCCCCCCCCCCCCCCTTTTTTTTTCCTAAGGCATGCTGTCCTTTTTCTAGCAGTCCTTAAGCTTTAACATTTCCTACAAATTCCTTTTTAAAGGGAGGCAGGTAGAAGGGCACCATCCCCATAGTTCCATAATAAAGAATAACTATTGTCTTAACAGACTGTTTTCAAAGATGCTAATGGGAAGCAAAACAACTGGGAGAATCTGTAGGGAACAATTTATTTAATTATTATTTTTCAAAACACATGCTTAATGATAAGAAAAGAGATAAGAATTTCCTTAGCTTTTTTTTTTTTGGTGAAGCTGCGTTAGCTGTTGTGAATATTTTAGCGTTCATATTTTAATCAGATTTCAACTTAGTTAATAGCACTTTGGGCATTTAAAAAATATTGAGCCAGCAGAAAAATACTTGTGCTTGCACTGCTGAGAAAAGATAAGGGCCGCCTCATTAGCCATCCCTACTTTTGCAATTAATTTCAAATACATGGTGCTATTCATCAAATACAGAAGGTAACTTGTCTATGATAATATTTAACAATACTTGAAGCCTACTTTGCTTAGAGTAGCTAAAAAGTATGATACGTCTGTTCTCACAGATATCGGTCTACATGCTATGCTGATATTTCTGTATGTTATAGGGCAAAATTATGATAGAAAAACTATAGTATAAAATATGAATTATTTATAAGTGACATGATTATTAATTTTACGTAGTATTTTTAAAGGGCTGACCCTTGACCTGCAGGGAGGTTGCTTGCACCCTTGTGGAAGTGTAAGTAGGAATGATAAAAACACTTATTTGAACCTTTCAAGGAAGTATATAAAATAATTATTTTTTGCTTAGGATCAGTAGGAAAAAAATATGGGAGTAACTCTTTCTCCTATTGAAGCTTAAAGTAGCCTCTGTCTATGCGATAAGCTCTGCTATGAATTCTTCTTCACAGCAAATTCGTGGAGGGAAGAAACAATAAAGTGTTGATCCGTTATAAGTGCATATTGAGCCTCATGCTACCAAGCTCTCTAGAGGAAATCTGTGATTATGCCAGGCCAGTTTGTTCAGTTTTTATCTCTTTTACATCCACTGGCCTTGTATTAAATTGTCATTGTCTTAAAGCACATGAGAGAGAAATGAATTGCATTTCTCGACATGCTCTGACAGTGAAATATTTAGCCTCTGTGTCTCCAATCATACTCATATGTATGTTTGATAGTGCAGGGATGACACCAACAGTCGCTGCAGCTTGACATTCCACTTATTACATGTTCTTTTATATTTTGTGTATCCTTTTTTACTTTTAGGCTTGAATGAGGTAATCATATGTGCATATAGTCATATCTGTAGAAGCATGTATATGTGTGGTTTTATGTTTTATGTATTTGCATTTTATGTGGAAATCCTCTGTCTGTGCACAGCAAGTTTTGAATTCATATGTATCTATGCATATGTGTGTGTTCCAGGTATATAGTGTATTCCTTGTGCAATGTACATCTGTTATTGCGTGTATGCTCGCAGACACGTATACAGTAAGTATATGCAGAGCTATATAACTTCCCTCTATGCAGTTGCTTGTCAAAAACCTGCTGCTTTGCTGTGTTTATTTTTTTCTTATCCATGAGAAGAGCTGGCCAGCAATGTAGGTGAAATGTTTGCATCTGATTTTATATCAGAGTCTTCATGTAGTCTAGCATTTTCCGTATTTGTGCTCACAGTTTTGCTTTTAAAAGATGCTGTATTTTTTTATAAAGATTTCCTCTTCCAAGTAATTTACCTGACTAATATTTATTCATATTCCTGTAAGTTTTGGCTCTCAATCGGAGAACTGTTCTTTCAGCTACATGTGTCCTTGGACACACAGTTATGTTTACACCTAAAGAATATAATTATTTTTAGGGGGGGGAGCCTCATACATATGGTCATTAATATAAATCATGATGTCCTCAGACAAAGATATAAAATACACATTGCATATTAATGATCCTTAGCCCTCACCAAAAAGCCTATAGTTTCTTTTGTTAAGATTTGCTTGTCCAGAAGTAAAAATACTGTAAAACATTAAAGAAAGAATTAAACAGAATTATGTTCTGCGATTTCAGATAGTATTACTTAATTGTTGTTTTTAAAGGATTTTGTTTTGACTTTTCAGTAGCACTTCGGAGAGTAACTTCGATAGATACGGTAGAACACTGCCTTTTGACATGTATGTCTTGTGAAACAATTTATGTGTTTGCTGTGTTAAAGAAGCTTTAAATCTCTTGGGTTTGTTTACATAATGCTTGTAATGTTTTTCAATTAATTTGTATTTCTTTCAAACAAAGAAGAGCTTTTCTCTTTGCTGTTCCTTAATATATCAGGTTTGCATTAAAGGGAATCTCATCTAATTTCTAATTATCTTCCTCTTATAAGGAGCATAGCTTTTTAATCAGTGTATCATTTCCCACTTCTTTTAAAATGGAAATAAAATTTATTATTTTGCCTCAGCTTCCTAAACTTGCTTGGAAAAATCGCTATTAACATCGCAATGGAAGTTAGAGCAATATAGGTACTTTTAGGGAGTGTAAGACAAGCATATGCCGTTTTGCTTTACTGCTGAGTGTCTAATTCTCACCATTCTGAATTTGTATGAAATCTAGATGGAATTTTCTGATTTGGATCAAAATAATTTGCAAGGCAAAACAAAAAATACTATTAGAAATATAAATCTCATCTTTTTCGTGACACTAACACAGAATGTTAAGTGTGAAATTGGAGAAGGGTCTCCATACACTGCAGAAAGTTGGTATATTGGGGTGTGTGAAGGAGAGGTTCCTTTTCCTTCGTCTAATCAAGCCATTTATAACATCATTGTGCAGAATTGCACACATTTATTTATATGATAATCTACTGAAATATGGTGAGTTACCTCTGCACGTGAAAATAGTCTAAATACATCCTTTTATCGTATATTCAAAATTATATTCCCTTTCCTGGAGTGAAACCTCTTTGCAGATTTGAGCTGCAGTCTTTACGTAGGAGGGCTGATTCTCCTAAAAAGGTTGTGTTGTGAAACCAAACTTTAAGATGAATTGGTTTGAGTTTTTTTAGGTTATTACTCTGTAGGTTAGCGTGGAGGTCTCTTACTCCTGTCTCTTTTCATGTTGCTATAAGTGAAAAAACTGCACATCTCCCTTTCATCATTTTGATTGGAACTACATACCATATGTAATGTGTTTTGGCAGCACTTACCTAGCCAAAGAAAACAAATTAATATTAGCCATGCTGAGGGGTGTCAGAAGTATCACAGATGTGTCGATTTAGCTTTGCTCCATCACACACTCTTTCCTTAAACAACTGGTCAAGCTGTCGCAAAATGTAGTGTTGGCTACGGTGAGATTCTAATAGGTGTGATCAGAGATTGATGGCTTTGGCAAGTTAGAATGAGAAGATGATGTGGAGTTGCTGTCGCTTGTTTTGAATGGCCTCAGAAAAAAAGCAAACAAAAGAAAAAAAAAAAGGGGGGTGGGATTTAAAAAAAGGTAAAAAATATAATTAAAAAACCATAAGGCAGCCTGTGCCTCCCCTCCCCAAGAGACATTAAACAATCTAAAGTCCTGCAGATGTAGAGATACTGGCAAGTGTAATGAAAAAGTCTATCTAAAACGTAGTGCTGACTTGTTCCTGAGCATTTCTGAAATTCCTCCCTTATAAAGGTGCCAGGACGGGTGGAGAGAGGAGGAGGTGGCTTCTTTTATTCAGTCCATCCTTAACTGTGATATTTCTCTTCTTTTCCCCTTTCCCCCTATTTCTGGGTTTGTTTCTAGAGCTATTTTTGGAAGAACACTTTTTCTTTAATCTCACACATGAATATTTTTAAAGAAAGCCAAGACAGGAAAAAATCTAATAAAGAACAATAGTTAACAAAATGGTGAGATCATACTCCTTTATGTACTCTTAGCTGTGTCTTAGTATAGCCAGTTACTGGCAGTTTGTATAATTCTCCATATTTTGAAAGTGCAACAGAGAGAAAGGATCAAGCAATTTTCTATGTATTCTTTATTTACTTTTAAATTTTTTTCTTTCTGTCTTCAAATTGGCTGCAGGATTTGGTTCCTGTCTTTTTGGAGGATGAATGCCGGTGTACTTTTATGTTTAAGTCGGTATTTTCTGGCTTAGATGGACTGTGGTGTGCTCGGTTGACAAATACTAATACTAAAATAATTTTCAGAGGAATTAATTTCAGAAAGTCTGTGAGGTTTACTTTTGCACAGTTATTTTACCCCCCCTTTTTTTAAAGGAGGAAAAATATCTAGTAAAAATAAAAGCTAAAACTCACCTGTCATCTTAAAAACAAACAGATTTAGAGTGTGTTTCCAAAAGCAAACGCACATGGATTGCTAGCAAAATAACCTTCGGAGAATGGTAAAATTCTTACAGCAAAAAGTGGACTTTTTTCACCGCAGTAGTTTAATGTTCCATGAATACAAGATACTAAATTATATTCACTTTTCCAGCAGTGAAAGAATTCCCTGTCAATGTTTGCATAGCAGCCGTTAATGTAGTGGACAGATTAGATGTTTTGAAGTGGCACGAAACGCCACATCTTTAAGCAACTGTTCCGCAGGCGTTAAAGGGGTGAGAACCGGCTTCCCCATAACTGCGTAAAGCCCACGGGCACCCCATCGTTCTTCTTGCAGGAGCTGATGGGCCCAGTTGGTGCTGGGCGATATTTAAAGAGCTGCGCAGCCACTGTCGGTGGCTGACATTAGGATGAATGACACCTGTCCCATCAATCACGAGGCCGTGGTGTCACAGATGGAGAAACAACAATCAGCTGAATTACCCAGCACTGCACACTTGGCTTCATTCAGCTCATTGTTCTCCTACAAATCTAGAGGATGGTTCGTTCTGCGCCGGGAGTCCAGACAGAAGCACAAGATGGGCTCAGGTGGTGGCACGTGCCTGCCCTTTGCTGCTCCATCGGAGGTATTCAGCAGAGGGCTGTCAGTGCGTGGGGGCGGTGGGAAGGAGCACTCCACGTGGGGACTGAAGCTTCAGCTTCTAAAGAAGGCTGTAATTAATCAAGAGCTGAAACTCAGGATTTCTCCTGGTGTTCTAGAACTTTTCATTTAGCTAGCCGAAAGCGCCCAGCGCACAGCCAGGTTCACGTTTAACTCTTCAAATACTATATTGTAGCTGTCATTCTGAGAAGAAAGAAGGGAGATTCTGCACATACTTCCTATGGCTGTGCAGTAAGCAAAATCTTCAAAGCTGTGGCCCTCCTGAACTAGTAGATCTTTTATTATTCCTCAGTAATTGGCACTGAAAATTCAGTATCCGAGACACTGAGTGAAAAGGAGAGCTGCTGAGAGGCTTATTGGGGGGGGGGGGGGGGAGTGTTGTTTTTTGGTTTTGTGGTGGGTCTTTTAATTTTATTGCCAGGCAAAGGTTGGATCATGAGAAATCATGGTCTTGTTCCAGACAAAAACAGTAAAGGCATTTAAATGCCTTCAGACACTGTAACCATTTTCCTTTCTTTCTTTCTTTTTCTCATCCCTTGCAAATCAGAGACAATTCCTAGAGGACAGGAGAATAAAATAAACAAAAAAGTAAACAGAAATTATTTCCTTGCTCCTGAGTCCTGTGTCAGGTATGTTTTGAAGGCATTTGAATCCTACCGCTTCCATGCTCTTTTCCAAATAGCACCAAGTAAATACCTATGAAATATTGAGATGGAAGCAATCACTCTTTCTTCACAAATTTTTTTCTCTCGGCCCCCCTCCCGCCTTTTTTTTTTTTTCCCTCCACACATCCCTTTTGTGTTACTGCTTCTAGAGTAGCTGGGGTTTTTTTTGTTGTAAGCTAATTCACTGCTGGTGTTTTTGTTACAACCAATGTCAAGCAGAAAACCTGTAGCATGCCAGAAACAGGCTACAATATATTGAAGACACAGCTTATGTTTGATTGTGTGTAAATAGTTAGTTAGTTGGGTTTATCTGATAGCCTGGCAGAAGGAGAGAGGAGCAGTACAAACTGTTTTCAGTAACTGTGCTGTTCATACACCTGATAAGATTGAGAGTGCTTTCGAACTACTGATATGCTTTGAATAAGAAAAGAATAATCACATCCACTGGCACTGGCTTATCGGGAACGAAGTAAAATGCCAGCAGTTTTGCATTAGCAAAAGTAAATGTTGTAGACACTTTGGGCCTTTTTTCCATTTAAATTAAATAGCAGGGTGCTTTTGAGTGTGCTGTAATGAATGGAAGGATTTATTACCTTGACAAAATTACAGGTGAATATGTTGAGAGAGGAGTCCTCGGCAACAATAACAGCTCTTTTCATAAGTGGCTACATCTATTCAAGCTTTTGGTACGGAAATTCAGTAATTTTATCCTTTCTTGCTCTATGAAGTGCAGTGGCTAACTTACACTGTGCAGTTCTTCAGAGTGTAACATACTTGTGCATTTTGTAATATAGTGGCAACACACTTGAAATTCAGCACGTAATACAGCTGTTCATAGAATAATGCTTGATCATTTACTAGTATGTCCCCTGCTTTCAGTTGCCGTGTATTGCTGTGTTCGAAAAAGAATGTATCTTGGAGTCTTTGCTGGGAAGGCAAGGTATGATTCATCATTAACGTACTTCAGCAGGCATGAAGCATGCTTGGATGCACTGTTATCTTCTTGAAGTTTACAGATATTATTTTCGTACCTTTTTTATTTCATTTCCAGGTTCTTTTACTTTCATGTGCCTACAATTATTTTTGGGATATTCAAATTTGATGAATGATAGTGCAAGAGCAGATGTGATTGATTTTGGATTATTATTGATTACTGTCAATGAGATCACTGTGACACTTTGAAATCAATGGTATGTGATTAAGCCAAAGCACCACTGTTCTATACGTTAGGCAGCAGTTGGGAATTTAGGAACTGAATGTTCAGAAGCTATAAATTGAGAAAATGTTCAGATTTAAATAGCCCTTTGTTTGGCATTTACTCACCAAAATATGTTTCTTGGGAAAGTTAGTTTTCCCAAGTGCAGGCTTTCAGTAAAAGAAAGGTCATTGATTTAAGGTTTATTAAATTTTAGCTAAAAACAACTGGCTCCATTTGGGTGTAAAATAATGTAAGTACTTACTGCAGGCAACCTTCATGCTTTAGAGCTGTTGCTCAAAGGTTTCATTCTTCTATGAAGATGTCAACTGTAAATATAAAAATGCATCAGTGAAAATGTAATGGTTTAAAGATTCAAACTGAAATAAAAATTCCTGCCTGGGGAAAGCACTATAATAAAAATAAAGTAGTCTTAACTTTTTTTTTTTGTGGAGGCCATACTTTAAAAGAGTGCTTGAAGGCAGCAGGTAGTGATGTTCGTAGGGAATGCCAGTATTTGTTTATTTTTTTATTTATCCCCCACCCTGATGATGATAGCCTAGCTTTGGAACCAGCAATACACTTCATCCGCTAATACTAGACAATATGTAAGCTGCTGCTGCTTCTGGAATGCGGTATCCTGGCATTTAAGTCAACTTTATAATCTGGCAAAAAACCCACCTGGCAATATTAAAATCCAGGTTCTGAAGCGCTTTTATTTCTGAAAGTTTTTTATGTCTTTTTATATCTTTTTAGCATATATTAAATTTCTGAGGAGCTGTGGTCTCGGTGTACATTTGATGGATGACCGGGGCGGGGCTTCTCCCCCTTTTCCCCCCACTTCCCCCCCCCCTCATTTTTTAAAAATGTGTGATACTTGCACATTAGGTAATACTGGAACAGGAATACTGCAGATGCAGCTGGTTGACAAAATTGCTGTGGGGTTTTTGTACCATTGTTAGATAAGTTAGCGGAGATTTTCCAAGGTACAAAGGACAGTCTGCTGCCAAGCTCTTGCATCTGTATTAAGAAAGCTTTTGCTTATACTGGTAGTGGCCTGATTCAAAACTAAATGGAAAGAATGCCATTCATTTTAGTAGGTTTTGGATCAGTCTCTATAAATGATTTAAAAAAAATGAATGATTTGGTAGTATTTTAAAAGAAATCAATGAAGAAATAGAGCTTGTGTCCAAGGATTCACTGCCAGGATGAGACATTTGCACCAGTATAGAGTTGCCTAAGGGAGTGTGACCAGGAAATACTAAGATTACCCCATAATATTTTCTGTGTGAGCTTAAAAGCAGTGTTGGCATTATGACAATATCTGCAGTCTTCTGTTGACTAAAGAGGAGGTAGAAATCCTTCAGATGGAGATGGTAAGACAAAGTGAGACTGACCTCTTTTTTCCTTTGTTTTACATTTGAATTGCAGGAGGGTTTGAAATGCTGAATATACGTAAAGATTGATTGATCTTGGTTTGTTTCTGCTCATGAATTTTGGATGAAAAGCTATAATATGGAATACATATGCCTGCTTGATGCATATTATTTTCCTATATAGGCAGAAACACCTTGGTGCTCCTATGCAGAAATAAAAAGTCACAAAGGGTGGTCATTCAGTACGACTTTCCCCATCAGGTACAAAATAAATTTTAATAGATGGAGGCCTTGACTGGCCTCCAACCAACATTTTATTTATGAAAAGGTTCATATAGTGTTTCAGAGATATAGGAATTTGGCTCTTGGACAGAAAGCATTTTTTCTGCTTCCTCCTTTGTAGAAAGAAATAGGCCAAGATGGCATAACAGGACAAAGGAGACAGAGAGGGTTTGCTCTCCAAATATTTTGATGCTTCCTATGTTATTCTTGTCATATAGAGAGTACCTTATAAGTGTCAAAGTAGTATGTCCTGCCTTCCATTTTAGAGACTTCTCTAATGCAAAACTTTGTTGTGGTAACAGTGCCTACATCTGAGTCTTTGAATAGGTAAAGCTGCATGTGATTTCTGTCCCTGATCTCAGTGCGCAATTTGCATTGATGTGTTTGCCAAGCAAAGGGTTTCTATTGTAAATGGTTTTCCTTTCCTTGATTTTCTTATTCTCTCTGGATATGAACACACTGTAATTCCAGACCCTTTAATCACAGATCACCTTTTTGTCTCTGGTAAAGCATTCAGTCTGCTGTACAAATGAAGCCATAGGTGTGTTTTTCCACTGGGATCCATGGGAGGAAGATCTGACTTTATGGCCTTTTTTTTTTGGTTTTGTTTACATGTGTAGATCAGTGTTGTTGTGATTTTTTTTTTTTTTTAAAAAGCTGGTTTCTAGAACAGTAACACTTGAATTTCATGTGAAAATATGTTAAAGGAAGTTTCTTGGAAAATCTTCAAAAGCCTTCTCTGTAAATGTTCGCAAAAGGATGCTTTATCAACATTCAGTACTTCTGTTAGAACAAAGCCTGTTATTTTCTTAGGCACAAAGGAAAGGTGAGTTACACAGCACATGTTTATAAAGGTTGTGTCCATGATATTTGTCTCTAAGATTTCTTCTAGGAGAAGAACTCCTAGAAAAGCTAGGCATGAGGACTAAACATAAGCATGTGCTCTTAAAACCCAATGTTAAATTTTGAACAGTCAGGAGTAGCAGCGTAAGGAAAGCGAGGCATGTGTGTCAGTTCTTCCCTTTTACAGTTTTTGTATAACAGTTGGGGTTTTGTTTCCACTTTAGTTTTTTGTTGAAGCTGGTGAGGATTGTCTCAGAGCAGCACAAACCACAACCCATCAGCAGGCTGCTAGTCAGCAGCAGGTGTGAACAACATAAAACAGGATTAACACGGAACCAGAGTATGCACTAAAAACAGAACCCCTGCCTTGGTTTTACAAGGGCAGTAAGATAGAATCACTCTTGTCGTGTTTACTAAACAGTGTTCAGTGGACTATGTAAATGGTTCTGCTCAGCTGCAGAGAAATAAGTGCAAGAATTATTATGTATTTGAGATTTTTAAAGACACTTTTTCCTCCTTTAAGAATAGACCTCTGTTTGTGTTGGACCAGAGGCATAAGAGCAAATGTCAAGGTGTTCAAAGTTAGCACTTCAGTTTCTGCAGCAGAGGGAAGGGAGGTTGGAATGTCAGGGTTCAGTGTTTAATTTTTTCGGTCGTTGGCATAGGGGAGCAGGTAGGTTGTATTGTGTTTTTGAAATTACACCTTTACGATTTAGGGTTTAATGTCTGCTTATTTCTTCTGTACATATTTCCTTTAAAAAAGCAGCTTTTCCATTCCTTGGTATTTGCATATTTGGGAGCTTTTAAAGCCATGTATATATTATATCCATTACAGCCAGCATCAAATTGTGCCCTCACTTACGCTCTGTATTAACAGTTAGGGGGATGCATTTGCTGTGGAGGCAGAATTTACTTGTTGTTTTATATTAGGATGGTTTATAAGCTACTCCCATTTCCCTGCCTCTATAAGTATATTACATGACCAGAGAAATTTTCATGTTTTAGGTAAAGATATATTTAAAGTGAAATAATTTTTCATAAATATTGCGTTGTTGTTTGTTGGTTTGGTTTCTTTTTTTCCTTTTTCCGATAGTCCCGGACCAGACTTTGAAAAGAGGTTAGTATTTGTCAGGCTGCATTTACACAATATATGTTGTTTGATTTTAAAAAACAAAACAAACAAAAACCAAACCCCACAAACCCAACAACAAAATACCCCACCAAAAACCCCACCAGACAAAATAAAAAAACACCTGACCCCAAAACAAAAACCCAACCCACAAAAAACATAACTCATTTTTCCTGAAGCATTTTCAGAAGTCCTACAACCTCAGCCCTAGGAAGACTCAACTCATCTTCTGTTTGCAAAGCACTAATGAAAATTTGATGTTTTGAAAATCAGCTTCATGGTATTTATATCAAGTCCAGTTTAAGTATAATTATGTTGTCTTTCCTATGACGCTGTCATGGGATTGGAATTGACAACTATTTTCCTCATAGAACAGAATGAATTTTTTTTGTAATTCAGTGTTCTCTCATCAGTGGTAACTCCTTGCAAATTACCAGATTATAGCATGCACGTTTTTTTACTGAAATGCATTTAGAAACAATAGCTGCTTTTGTAGGATCCAAATCCTTTCTTCACAGACACCTGTGCACCTCAACTCCTTTTGCTGTCAAGATGTCCATACAGTTTTTTTCTTTAGAGGTACAGGTCTGATTTGTGAGGGGATACCTCAGGCTTCAGACTATGAGGGCTTTGCCTACATGTGGTGTCTATAAAGCCGTGGCAAGCATTACACAAGCAGGAAGACTGCATTCATAATTTAAATTTGAAGCTAAAGAGAAATGAATAGGTTTGAGAGCAAAAAATAGTCAAGAATTACTGTGTTTTCTAAAATACCTTGAATAGTTACATCACTTTATTAATTGATGGATTTAATAAATCCATTAAAAGCAATTATTTTAAAATAATACCTAAACTATGGAAAGTACATCCAAAACAGAAAGAACCTAGTCTTGTGGCCTTACAATATGAATTATTTCATTCTTTCTTCCTCAATTTTTTTCCCCACATATATTTAAACGCACAAACAGTTTCAATGCTAAGAGTATACATGACCAGTTTCAACCATGAGTTTTTTGCTGATGAAAACTGAAGGCTTGGCAATTCTTAAATTTTCATTGTATTAACTTTTTATCAGTAGTGAAACAAACTTACCAATGTAATACACTTTTTGAATTCAAGTTTAGTTCTATGCTTGCTGCTCCACCAGTGTGTGTGTCCCTGTTGTGACAATCTGGCAGTGGCTCAAGAGGTTTATTTTTAAAGAGGGTGTTCCTGCATGTTCAGAGTTCTGCTCATATATTGTTGTTGAGAAAACAGCTTATATCGTCATAGTGAAATCATGCCTTGTGTGATAGCATTTGTAAACTGACTGTAAAGTGCACTGCTTTTACTGTCTCCGTGATGTTGTAAACTAGTTACTATAACTCAAACTGCTTTTCTGTATCTGGTAATGCATTGTTCACCATTTCTAGAAGTTGCTGGTACCAAAATCTGTAGCATAATTTTGTCCATTTGCATGTATGATCCCTGGGTTCCTTCGCCTCCCCCCCTTCCCCCCCTGGTGGTAATAGAAAACCTTAAAGTTCGGGATTTTTGGTTAGGACACATAAGCATACAGAAGCTGTGCTGCTTATCTAAAGTTTACCCAAAGCACTTAACCTCTTTGGCCTCAAAATCAGTCTGGATATCCCATGAAAGCAGTGTGTCCCTTGAGGTTTTCTGTAATTCCTGGTTCCTTCCAGGTCAGAAATAAACAAGAATAAACTGTTTGATAATACTGCTATGTCTTCTCCCTAGGCCAGATTAAACTAGGTGCTATGTTATTATGTTTATTATTATTAGAGCCTCTACTGAGTGTGTTTAAATCTTTGAAAAGAGAGAAGTTCATGTTTGTTTCAGGCTTTAGTTGCCAGTTTGGACCGGTCCTCATTTACCCATACAGGTTTATTTACAGTCAGTTCCTTTTTCCAGTTATACCAGTATGCTCAGAGGGAGCAGAATCTAACACAGAACATGTCTCCTCTTACCTTTTTTTTTTTTCCCCCTTCAACATTGTGTAATTGATTATTCCAATTAAAAAAAAAAGATCTTTTGACTCAGTAGTTGAGCATAATTGCAAATCAATTCCATATGATTTACCCTGTTATTTAGTGTTTCTGTTATGGTAGTATGTAGAGAGCCTGTCTCGCTACTGTGGTGTCAAATGTGTAAATATATAGGTAGTTCCTATTCAAGACCTTTGACTACAAATACAACCAATTCATGAAAGCTGCAGAAAAAGGCACAACATACTTTTTAATATGGCAAGTGCAACCCTAGTCTGTATGTGTGCATATGTAGTTGCATGAAATTTTTTGATTTTTAACTTAAAAAAAAAAAAATTAGCTTCAGGCTGACAAGGAAGTACGAATTGTTTTATTGTAGATCAGCAGAAATCTACCTGGCGTTTGAGGGAGAGGCAGGTGGTTTCCCCTATGTCAGTTCAGAAAAGGTGCATTTAATGAAAACAGGGTAGAGGGAGAAGCACTGTGGAAGGGAGACAGGCAGACCAGGGAGCTACACAGGCTGCTGTCATTGACATAGCACAAAAAGGTGGGAGAAGAGGTTGGAGAGACAAATCTGGATAGCATAAGATTGCATAGGGCATGTAACTGACCGCTTGCATTCGATACCATTTTCAATATGATTTTTAAGAATTGTCCTTGAAACAGTGATTTCAACTAATACACTGAATCAGTTGCTTGCTGATTTGAAAAGAGTAGAAGTTAATCACTTCTGCTCATTTGGACAGCAATACATTTAGTATAAAAAGAATAAATTCTGTGGTACAATAATACTGATGCCAGTCAAAGTTTGCCGTATGTGTCACCAGATTTATTTTTTTCTCAGTTTCATGTGTTTTGAGTTTCATGCTCAGAACACACATTATAGATTTTTTTTCTTACAGTCATCTTCACTGTGTTTTGCCCAGTGCTCCAGAGAGGGAAAGCAACATATTAAAATATTAATTTTGCAGTCAAAGAGAGACTTCCTGCTTCAGCTTTTGCTTGCGTTTCTTTCCTAGAAGTACCAAGTCTTTTACAGTAAACTATTAGTTTTATCTATCTCTTGAAATGGGAAGCAGAAGAAATTCAGTCAAGGAACATACTATACAGAAGGAAACTGAGGTTTTTCACTGTATGTATAATAGCTGTGAAGATCTCATCTAAAAAAACTGTGACCATATACCAGAAGATACATAGATTTATACCAAGAAATTACGATGCTTACCTGTGAAAGGGCAGAGGTATTTGGGAACTAAAGCTGAATCAAAATTTGTGTGACGTCGTTAGTTTAAGGTCTTTTTAAGATTTCTGCTATATTTTGTTTTATGGCACCACTCGGGGGCTTGCTGGAGAATAGGGACGGACTTTCCCCCTTTCAGGGAAGAGGGGAAATGCTTCTTACATACTCTAAGTAGATCGCATTTGCTTTAAAAAGCAAATAAGCATCTGGTCATTTATTTAACTAATTCATATAGTACTGTATGTAAAGGTTTTTTTCCCCTCTGCATACTGCTTTCTGCTACACTGATGATAATGTACCTGGAAGGAAAAGGCAGTCCAAGCTGAGGCAGCCAGCGTCAGACAGGGCGGTCTGCCATCTGTCCCACCTGCTGCATTCATGTGTCCATCTGGTTACTGCAATAGCTCATTGCAGGCTTCAACAGAAGAACATTCAGGCTGAAAAGAAGGCAGTGTGAATTATTTAGGTAGCTAGTGTAAATAAAGAGAGGGGGAGAGGAGCAAAGGAGGGGGGTTGTGAGAGGGAGAAGGCGCTCTCTTACTCCTAGATGCTTTGGAATGTGTTAATGCATGAGAGCGTTTGATTTGCATATAGATTTAGATGTATAGATCATTGTGAAGATTACAAGCCAATGAGTTTTATCTAGATTTAGATAGCTCTCAGCCTGGTTTGCACATAAAATATAGCCAGTTTCAGGAGGAGAATCTTTGGGGACTTTAAACCTAAGTGAAACTGATGAAATGTAATGCTTTTAGGTATTAATTTAGCAGAAATAAAATATTTCCTTTAAGGGCTTTCTGTGCCCTTTGTTAACCAAGAATTTATAACTACTTTGCATAGCCGGCGCTTTATACACACTGTGTGGTGTTAATTTGGTTATCGTTAGTTACATTTGTATTCATCTGTACTTTATTCTAAGAGGAAAAGCAGTTGACAAATACTTTTCCTTTACCTCTCATGTTTATCAGGTGAATGTTAAATCCAGTCATCAAACAAACCATTTTCCAGCTCTCAGTGTCTATATTGTTACACAGTCAAATATATATATATGTGCTTTTCTGCCTACATAAATGTACATAGAACACTTAAATCTTTTTAGTGGGGATGAGCAAACAGAATTTCATATTGTTACAGTGGCCTTGAAAAAATAAATAGGTTTATTTTAAAGGTGCTTGATTGAATTTCAAAATGACCACCAGAAGGTTTAGACTATGGTGGATTATTTATTGATAAAATTGAATTACTTTTAGAAAAGATAAAAAGAGTTAGTGCTAGATTTGAGCGTAGGAAATGCATTTGCATCATTCTGTTCTAAACATTTTAATCATAGTGGTGTCGTGTCAGATTTTTTTTTTTAATGTGTGAAACATTAGTCCAATGGTGTGTTTAAAAGAATGAAAGATTGGCTTCATATTTTGATATGTTTCCTGATGTCATATTCTTCTTGCTTGCAAACTTTAAATGTCAGACTTCCCTGGGCCAAAGAATAAAACCAGGATCATCTTAAGAGGAATCCTTGAAATTGTGGGAGGGTTTTGTGTCATTGTTTTGCCTGGTTTTAGATCTGCAGAAGAAAGGGACACAGCATCTTGAAATCCCAACAGCCTGGCTACTTCTCTAAGATTTGCATGAAATTCAGCTGCAGCCTTCAAAGGGATTTGAGTGGATTGGATTCTTTAAGGTTAGTCCATGTCAAACCTATTAAGTTCAATTCACATGCAAAACCCTTTTTACGTTTTTTTTTTAAGCCAATAAGGCTCTAGGTACTATTAAGACACGACATCATGTACTTGCAGTAGAACGTCCATGGTAGCGGATCACCCTACTGGCACGTGTAACTAACCAATAATCCACTTTGTCATCTTTCAAATTAAAAGGTTCTGTGTCCTGTATCTTCCTCACATTGAAGAGGTTTTGTTTGCAAAAGTTGAGATCCTGGAGACTATTTTAAAGTATCTGAGTCAGTGTGAATATCCATCTTCCACCTAAAATGTGATCCTCCCCCATTAAATGAAAATTATTTTAACCTTTGAAAGCAACTTAAACTCTTATGTTCTTAACTTTCCAGGTATTAGAATTCTCATTCTTCCTGTAGATTGACTGCACTGTTAAATGATTTTAGGAGTATGGTATATGTTCTGTGGTGAATCAGGAAACAATTGCAGGGGGAAGAAAAAAGATGAAAATATTTTACAGTGTATAAAAGGATTAGTGGCTACTTCAGAACTGCAAGGACGTGACTTTCAAAAGAAGAGTTTAATTTTTAATTTAAAAGCCGTTTGAAGGAATTCTATGCATCTCAAACATTTAGGCCAAAGCATCTAAATGCCATGTGCAGAATATTTGAAGTTCACCAGCAGGCTGTGAAAGGAGTACCAAATGAGGACACTTTGCCTCCATTAAATATTATCAGAATAAATGCATGTTAGTAGGAATTTGGGTTAAATAAGGAACACTGAACATTCTCTGAGGTTGCATCTCACCCTGGAGCTTTCTGCCCTATGTGAGGTCTGCAATATTTGCCCGTCGTTTAGTGAATGGCTATGTATTGTTACGCTTTGGTTTGAACATTGCATAAGTTTTTAAAAATTGCTGGCCCGATCCTGTAACCAGGTGAGATGAATCTTGAAAACAATTGTGTGATTACTGCAAGGAATCAAATTCATCTGCTTCCACAGTGGCAGTACTGGCATCTGGGTCTTGAGTATCTAGCAGGATGCTGGATTCCAAGTTGTATTCTGATGTTCGTCAAACTCACTGAATTTTGCTCCATTTTAAAGACGTAAGTGAGAAGAAAGTAGTATCTTCTCCCTGTACTTTTTCTCATCATGCTATTTGAACTTTATACTTCATGCTCAAGGAAAGCACTGCTTTCAGTCATGTTTAGATCAAAAATGTTTGTACATTTTCTCTCTGGTTGAGAACAGAATATCTTCCATTGACTTAAGGTTCCAGCTGCTCCAAGTCTTTTAAAAATATACAATAATTAGAACAGGGAAAAATACTTATTTCCATTGTTTATAACTCAAGGAAAGAAGCAAGCATCCTGTGACACGTACTTCATGTTTAGAATGCACACACCCTCTTTTTTTTTTTTATTTTTTTTTTAGAGAAAGCTGAAGAAGCTTCTTCTTAAATGAAACACTAATTTTGGAGACATGATTCTGCAAAGCTTGCATGCATAGGTCACTTAATACATGTAGTAAATTTCCTGGCTAAGTATTTGGAGGAAGGGGTCAATGGATAATAAACCCTTTCTAGTTGGCCTGGATCTCTTGCATCTTGCACAACAAATATTTAGAATTTCCTAATATAGAAAAGAATAAGATTAAGAAGGACTATAATTAATTGTCTTGTGTTTGGCTTTTTTTCTTTTTTGTTTTAAGTTTTCAGCATCAATTTAAAGATCTCAATTTGCTCCGACTTTTCTTTGTTGTGTTTCATGACCTCTGGGAGTCCCTTTTTGTTAACAAGTACCTAAACCAGGAATGTTTTAGCAGGTAAAAGATACGTGTAGGATATGGAATTTTGTATTTATATGTAAATTAATAATTGTTCATCTAAACATTCTTTATTGATAACACTTAAGCCATTCAGGGTTGTGCAGAGCTTGCAGCTTTTAATACTGATGCCTTTTAGCATTAATATGGCTATTTACAGCATTATTAATTATATGGGCGAAGTAGCAAATACTAACACTTATGTTGCTCTTTGATAGCGTTCCATGAAGCACACTGTTTTCCTGCTTGTAGGTTAGCGAATTATGGTGTTATATGCATTTTTCATGTGTTAGTATTTAGGGAGGTAAGTTAGTGTTTTGCTGAGGGAGTAAAGGGGATGAAAAGGCTGTCTAGATGTGTGAATTCTCTTTTCCTTGGCACCCAACTTTGTTGTTGAGAATATTGTAAATATCTCATTGAAGAGTATAGTCATGTTGCAAGAATTATGTATGTGTTGTCTGGCGGGGTGGTTCTGGCAAAAGGGTGATTTGTGATCATATTTCTTTAGTGTTGGAATAAATACAAAATCCTGTATTAGTACTACTCCAGGTAAAAAATAATAAATCTGGCTAAAATTTTTTGGCTTTAACAACTTCAGTTTCTAGTAACATAAACAGAGCTAGTCCTTCTTGTTCTTGTTTATACTTCTTGTTGGCAGTCCCTGAATGGAAAGGAGAATGCGGGGAGCAGGGCAGAGGGAGAAAGGTTAAATGGCAGAGAGGTTAAATTGCTTCAGCGACAGATTCTCTCCAGAAAGGCAATGAGTTCTTTTAAAGATTAGTTTGGGAAAACTTGAATTGAAGCCACTTCTCTGCTCTTCATATATTGCATCGCTGATGTTGCCGTGCTCTAATTTTTTGTAAAAACAAAATTTACTTTCCGAAATGAGTAGAGAGCACTGGGGAAATTTTAAAAAGCAAAGCAAAAAAACAAAGGCAAAACTAGTTCAGTTTTACCTCTGTTAATTTATTGTGAGATTCTTAAATCATTAGAGGAGATTGTTTAAAAAAACCCGCACATATATTTTATTCCTATATTATGATTGTGGCAAAACACCAGAGAAATGTTGCAGAAATAGTTATCAGTGTTCTAAGGGATGATGTAGCTCCTCAGTTAAAGGCCATACCAAATTCTAAATTAGTCTCCGTTTGTTCCTGATAGAGGTCTGCCATTGCAGCAATGTAGTTCTTACAGTAAGAATCTTGCATCCTATCATCTAGTCTTAAACATTTTCTTTTGGAAAAACCTCACCATATGAGCTGGGAGTCCAGGAGGATGTGTGCACAGTCCCTCTTCAGAAAAAATGCGCTCAATCTGTTTCAGACGAGTTCCCTGAAAGATGGGTTAAATCAACTGATTGATCTGATTTTCTCTCTTGAGGAGATATTTTATTTATATGATAAAATGCTTGGAAAGTGATTAATTTGTCAGGGGAACATCTTGTTACTGTAAATTTGCCGAATGTGTAATAAAATTGCCATAACACAGATGGGAAAATGAAGATCTTTTAAAATGAAATAACTGAGCAGTCTGCCTACATTTTCAGCACTTAAAATTAACTTAGTTAAATTTCTTTGTCGTTTTTACCTCTGCAAGCATGCAGGCTGGGGAAGATTTGTGGCAAATGTGGTGTGGGTTTGTCTGTGTGATGGTTGGAGGCGACAGAAACGGGCTGTGTCATTTTCCTTCTGCATCAGAAGGGACTGATAGATTTATTAAATTTCTGCCAGGGTTCCTTGATTGAGTGAATTTTTAGAAATTAAAATATACAGGACAGGTACTCCTTCCTAGTCAGTAAAATGCACGTGAAGTAGTGATTTTTGTGCCTGTTTGTGCAGGATTGCTTTCAAATGACAGCTAAATAGTGCAATACACTTAGTCTTTATAGCAATCTCTTATTGTATGGAATATAGCTTAGATTATATAGCGATATACTTGAAAAGTCAAAGGAAGGACTACCTTACCTGTCTCCGTGTTGCGGTGTGTAACAAGTGAAAATAGCATTAGTGAAGTAATGGTGCCTTTTATTCATACATTTTACTACTGCCTGTCCTTCTGTCCACTGGAATGAGCCACTTATCATGCTTCTGTGTTTTTCCCTTTCAACTTAAAGAATTATGAAAGGAAAATACAATTTTTTGTGTCCTTTTATGACAGGTAGACTGAAGACTGTGGTCATTTGGATTAAAAACATATCCATCACCACAAGCTGACAGGTTATTATTATGTCTTCTTTGAATATATGAATTTTATACCTGCATGTTGGAAGTCTAAGAATGGGAACTTTTTATATAAATAATTATCCTAGGAGTGATGTACTGCATACTGTTGCCATATTTTTTCACTTTTACAGCATTCTTGGCCTTATCACCCATAACATAAATCTTAGGCTCTCATATTTAATACAACCTGTAGGATAACCATGCCTGTATAATGTACAGTCAGCCAATCCCACATCATCATTTGACTATCATTATTTGTTGTCCTATGACGGATGTTTCAGTTGATGTCCTGTTTTGGATTTGACAGTATGTTTGATGCAGCCATCTAGGGGTAGATGAAAGTGGCCTCCTTTAGGTGTTCATGCTGATCTCCACAAACACCCGCAGTTTATTAAGCTTCCAACTATGGGCAGTTAAAGTTTTAAGTATATTGGTGCTATCTCGGTTGCTCATAATTTATGTTTTAGAAGCCCAGGCTATACATTCTGTGAAGGAATGGTAATACAAAGACTCAGTTGCTGTCAGACCCTCTACTGTATAAAGAACCAGTGCAGGAGTGGAGCAGATATGGTGTATATTCTAGACAGATGCTTAGTGAAATGCAGGTGGATTTTTATTCCAGACTTTAGTCCTATCATGATATAAAATGTAAAGCCCGTTCTGGTAAAATTATCATTTAATGCATTCCCATTAACTGATCAGGGCTGATACTCGCTTTGCCGAGCAGCCTGAACTTGCGCTGAAACTAGCAAGGCACAAAACTTCTCAGGATCGAACGTGTGTGTTAATTGAGTTTAATGGTGGAATGCAGGGCGCTCTTCAGGCCAGTCTTTCTTTCATTGCTTACGCAAGGTCAGTCAACTTAAGCAAAACTTTTAGATCGACAAGAAATAAATATTTAATCCAGACTTTATACCGTTGAAATAATTGAAATGAGTCTGTCATTAAAATACAGCTGAAATTTGCAGTGTGCAATATGGACTAATTAAAGTTGATCTGTTCATGTAAAGCTTTTCTTGGACAAGTCTCTCAATGACTTCTTACAGAAGAGATGACCACAGGTTCAGTGTGTCATAATTGGAGCATATTGATACGATTGCTTTATAATTGCAAGTAGCAACAGCCTTGTTCTGAATGCAGTAATTGGGCTGGTACACATTTGTTACTTTAGACAATTTTTCTGGGATATGCTGAATTTCCTTTTCCTCCCTGTGACTCCCACCAAAATTGAAGGCAAAAGATAAAAGAGTAGAAACCGTATCAGGACTCTGTGAAAAGCTCATCCTGCAAACTTGCTGGAGTCATGCAAACATTTAAAAAGTGAAAGCCATTACTTCCTGACCTTTGCTGCTTATATCCAGAGGCAAATCTCTGGCACGTAAACTCAGTGGCATAAATAGGTTTGTATTACACGTAGTAATATGTGAAGAACAAGGAACTGTGAAACGCCAAAGGTTTATTTATTTATTTGTAAAAATCTGTAATCACACATTAAAATCCAAGACAGACTAGAAAAGACTTAAGCTGCATAGGTTTTGCTTCTATAAATTCTCTGATTTATCTCAGCATTGTGATGAATTTGGTCATCAGTACCATACCCAAGTAACATACTTAACTATTTGTTTTGCCTATTTGTAATTTCCAGTGCTTCCAGAATCAAGACAGATAAACAAAGAAAGAGTAAGAACTCAAAGGAAGAGGTTCTTTTTTTCTTACAGTTTTCATTTACAAATGTTAAAGGACTTTGTAGTGTAGAAATAGGAATGTTGTGTATTAACAGCCAGGGCTCATATCACTCAAATGGTTTAGTGTAAAAGAGAAAAAAAATAGACTGCTATGCTCTGAGTCCTTTGATGTCAGTGTGGTTTTCCTTGGGGTGCAGTAGGTTATGGTAATCCACTTGCATCTTGCATATCGGAGTATCAGGACCTTAGACCCTCTGAAACCACAGGCTGAGTTGGGGAATAACACCATTAGCTAGTATAAATTTGCAGAGCTTCAGAGTTGCTGGGTCTATTCCCCTGTACCCAAGGTTTTGACCCACAATGAATGGCAGATGTGCTGTATTGGGAACAAATTTGATTTTGTTTTTTTTACCTACTCTTCCCATTAAAACAACAAACCCAACGTCATTTATAGAATTACCCAGATGATTTAATCAATTTGTGAATCAAGCAGTGATATTGGAGGAGGAGACTTCTTCAGAATTCATGTTCATCTTTAGAACGGACGTCTCCATTCATGGGTGTTTCACAGCAGTAACAAATTTGTAATCTTTTCTTTTGCCAGGAATTTCATTATGTATTACTCTTTCATATAATGAAAACTAGCCCCCCTTTTTGCATTTTGTAGCATATTATTTTTCTATCAAAGTTGTTTCCCCCCCTCCCCCGGTATTGCCTGGCCCTTCTATTTCAGATCCTTAAAAAAATAAATACATAAAAACCTTGGGCTATTCACAGCTACGCATTGCTCACACATTACCCTTTGTGCTGGCTAAAGCTGTTCTTGCCATAGGCTTTATTTTTAGGAAGGCTACACACAAAGAAATTTGGATTACTTTAACAGAAAAATAAACATGTTAATGTAGGGCTAAGAGGAGATTTAATTTATCCTTAAAATAAGCTTCCCATTTAGAAAAAAAATAGACATTTTAAAATAAAGAAGATCTCATTTCTGGAAGTTCAAGGCAAGTACCCTTCATAGAAATAAATGTTGAGACTTCCAAGGCATGTTTTCATCAAAGCGATGGCAAAAAAAAAAATGGAGAAATAATGCAAAATATACTGGATTGGATTCCCCAGAACCTTGATTCTGTTCTATGCCGTGTTGTTGGCCTGCTGAGCAGTATTAGGCAGCTCTTCACCTTCCTATGTCTTGTTTTGCCCATCTTTAAGAGGGAACTCCATGGAAATGCAGTTTAATATCTGTATTAAATGAATACGGAAAAGATAAGCGCTATTAATAAATGGCACCATAATACTATTATTAGTAATATTTGTCTAGGTCCTTTTTTTCTGTTGTGTCGATTTCAAGAGGAGCTGGTCAAGGAGCAATGTGTGTGGAACCCAAGAAAAAAGCAGAGGCATCCCTATACCCAGTAGATCTGGGAGTGTCTGCCTGAAGATGCTTAGCCACAGGAAAGGCCTGGTCCTTTACTTTGTTTCCAAGTCCCATGAAAGTGATTGGGATTTCTGTAGTCATCACATAGCTAAGAGTAAGACCGTGGCACTTGGTGAAATGCTGGCACTCAGGAGACTGTTTTAAACTGCTTTGAATTTTTTTGTCCCTACCTTTTTGGCTTCTTACAGAAACTTGCATCTCATAATTTGAAATAAATATTTTTCTCCCTCGTAGAATCTTACATTTCACTCCTTTTAGTTTCCTTAGAAAAAATACAGTTTCAAGCTTTCAATATGAGACTGTGACAAAGTGATTTTATAGCCAGTACTGAAAGTGACTAAACTTGACAACAATTGTATTTTATGACAACCTCAGCTTTCATGTCCACAGCCTACTTTCTATCATCAGCTGTGATTCCTCCCCCCCCCCCCCCCCCTTTTCTCCCCTTCTTTTTCTGTCCCCTCCTCCCCCCATGACTTTTTTCAAACATGAGCAATTCTGTATCTCTGCACTGACTGGAAACAAATCCTTTTACCAGGAGTGTATTTTAATGGACAGCATGCTTCACTTAAGTCACCAGAACCTTAACTGTATCATATTCAATTTTTTACCAACCCAGAACCAAAGCTTTTTCTTGAGAGCGATGTTTATAAGAGTAGTGGAAGAATTAGTATTACGGAACTAAACCAGATTAGGAGGGAATGTGAATTAGATTTGGTAACAGATGGTGCCGTGGAAATTAAAGGTGCTTTGCGAATGGAAGCGACAGCAGCTTGCCTCTTTTCCTTTCCTGTCTCTCTCTTTCATGCGCTTGATAGACGGGTATAAATCACAACAATCCCGTCTTGACAGCCAATTTCGAGAATTTGATCTAGTTAAAGACATGGCTTTCCTGCTCCACTCACTGAAACTGGCTGCTATTTTATTTTTATACAGCACCTTGTCATATTTAGGAAAGTGGAATCACCTGCCTCCCTTTAATGAAATTTTCTTTAATTACAGTTTTAGCTCTTTAGTGTTAATTACTTTTTCATTCAGCCTGAGTTCTCAGGCTGTCTCATAGGAATGTATTTCTCTCCCCCACCCCACCTCGCTGCACTATTCACGCATATGCTTTCATTTTTCTAAAGATGCTTTTCGTTGTTAGAAGTTGTTGTCAGATCCATTATAATTAGATCCTAATTATCAAAATCATTATTATTGTGTAGGGAGAGGAAGCATTGCAAGCAACTGTTAAAGTTATAGGATCTTGTTTGACAGAGGAGAAACCTTCTAGGATATATACATGGATGGCAAACAAGAAAACAAAAAACCCTACTAAAAACTCTGGGAAGCATGTAAAGATCTGGATAGTAAATGCTCTCATTGGAATGAAAATCCACCCAGGTTCTCTCTCCATACCTATTCCTCCAGTCTCTAGTCCCACATTTTTTGGAAAAGATCAGAATAAAATTCCCCTGCTTCAGTTTGCTTATGTAAATATTAATCTTTGCACCTTGCATTCAGGTTTCCAGATATAAAATGCACTTTTCTGATGTATGTCAGGATTGACTTATAGATGCCTTAATACAGTTACTTTTTTGCGTTTAAGGCAGCAAATGTAAGTGAAGAGATGGCTGTGATGCGTGGAGATGCTTCTGCCATACACTAGAAGTCTTCAGAGTGAGAGAGAAAAATAATGGACTATATATATAAAAAAAAAAATGAAAACCTCTCAAAGTAAGACAAGATCCTTAGAGCTGGCAACTAACAGTTGGTAGAAATAAAGCTTCCTACTGGCAGTCAAATCAAATGTAGTAACAACTCAACGACTCCCTGCTGCTAGCTGACAGCATGGTGTAACACACTGGGACAAACATTCACGTAAACACTGATTGCAGGAAAACATCATTTTCCAACTCGCCAAGTAGCTTTTTGGTTGCTTGTGCGCGTGTGTGGATGTGTAGGGGGGATTTAAAACCGGTGGCGTGTGGTTGGGAGGACAGGGCACACTCTGGAGCCAGCTGAGTGAGGGGGTGGGTGAAGATCACTTGCTTTGTGAGTTTTAGTCCTGAGTCTTTTAAGATGCTCGTTCTCTGATACTATTTCTGGTATGTTCTTTCTCATCGCTTCTCCAATTTAACGGAGCTTGGCTGGCAAATTATAAATTTGCAGAAAACCAGTGAGGGAGCTGGGTGGGGAGGGAGACAGGTACACGGTGTGCACACACCTACACTCTGCCTTTCAGCGATGGAAGGAAATTGCAGCTAGAAATTGTGAAAAATCTGATGATGCAAACTTTGACTCTCTCTTGAGACTGAAGGCACTTTTTGGTCATCTTTTTCCTTTTGGAAAGTGATGAATGACAGCTATGTCTCTCAGATCTGTAGTACTGGCTTTCTGACTGGTGCAAGTAACTGCTTTTGATGCTGTAATCATTTCAAAATAATCCCTTTTTAGGAAGCCTGTTATGTTCTTGAATAAATCTTTACTTATTTTAATAGTTCTGTGTTTTTCTCCCTTGAAGTAGCAGCATGATAATTTTATTTTCTTTTGCTATTTCAGTTGATTTCTCTTAATAAAAGAATCCTCACAATTAATAATTAGATGACTCCTTGACACTTTACCATGTCCTCTGGGGCCTAGAGACATCAGGTGGACTCCACCTGGTACTACTGGAGTATAACCGCAAGTAGAATGATGTTCTGTCACAGAAAAACACCTAACTTTTAACCAGAGATTTGCTGTCTTCCAACATGTGATAGGAATTAAAAGTGTTAGGCTGCTGTCTGAAAATAGAGTAATAAAATCTTACTCTTCCTGATCTTCGTATGATGAAACTTGGCCATCATTCTAGAAGTCACATCACAGCCTCTCAGTTGAAACTGTTTGGGTATGGGAAGTCTCCTGGTACGAGTTGTGCAGCACTCCAGGCACTGAAGAGCTGACTCATTTGAGGCATATTAAGTACTGTAGCAACAAAAAATATGTAACATTAGGCTAGAAACCAGTAAAATGAGAGGAGGTAAGTCTGAAGTTTTCTAATGATATGGTTGTAACTTCAAACAACAGCCATGTTCTAACTGTAAAAATGTTAGAAACATGGGAGAAAGAGAAACCTAAAAATTAAGTAGGAATATTAAGTATTTATGGAGGTTTAAGTTATATCAGAACCTTAATATGTACTCAAAATACAAAACCACACATTTCTTTTATGTATAACTTTCAGACATTCCAGAATGATTTTTATTTAAAGTACCATCTACTTCTTTTGTTGCTTTCTCTTCAGTATTTGCCTTTTTTTAAAGTATTTGAAAACCCACTCATACCAAAAAAGTATCTTTTTCTACTTGAAATACTTGAAATCTATAGAAGTAGGCAAGTCTTTTCTGCAGGAAACTTTCTGTGGTGATGGCCTACTAGTAGTAGTGCGTAACACAGGTAGTAGCATGTTTGTTGCATACACACATGCAAAAATAAAGGTCAGTTTCGTGATTTTTATATTGGTGTTACTTTTTGCCTTTCAGCTGGAGGTTGGTTGGTTTGTTTTTGTAAGTGTATTGCAGTGACATATATTGTATGCACTGGACATCTGTGTTACTGAGGGCTGGCACCTCTTCAGATGTCTGGTGTTTGGGCTCAAAGATGCAAGGTCTTCGAGTATTCTTCCCTGTTTCCTTTTTGTTCCCAAAAGGGTACCTGATGTAAAGAATAATTGTTTTGCAGTCTGAAAAGATTTAAATTCTATTGGCTGTAAGTGCTTCAGCTTTTAAATTCAGAAGAGTAATGTTATGGTCTGTCAAACCATAGGATCTGTAGGCTGCAGAGCTTGTGCATGTCTAAGGATACATTTAATTAAACAAGCATTAGTGCATCTATACAGACTTATTAAAACACTTAGTTTGTCTCAATAATATTGATTAAATAGCAGTAGTTTGTTTAATCTAAGTGTATTTTTGCTACTACTACATTACTTCCAAGTAATCAGGGTAATAGTCATCATCAGTGAAATATCATGTTAGTTATGAAGTAATGCCATAAGAATTGATTTAGACTTGGCAGGAAAGGAAGGCTTTCTATCATATAGTGCTAAAGCCTGATTTGGATTATTAGAATGAGAGTTTTAAACATAATTTCTGTTCATATAAACGGGGTGTGTTTTATAGGCTTATAGGTTATTCCACATTCTGAGTATCCATTATATCAAGGAACACCTCAGACAGTTAATTATGCAAAACATCATGTAAGTAATTACACAGTATTATTATGCATTTAACAGTTATATTGATTTGCCAGTTGCTCACTTACAGTATTTAGAGCTATAAACAAGAGATGCTCATCCTCAGTTGAAATAGGTCCAAGGAAATGAGCTAAAGATAAATGACACTAGTATGCATTGTTGCATCAGATGTAATCCTTAAATGTAGAAGCTGTCAACAGTGATAATTTGCAACACATTGGGGTATCTCAGGATCATTTCCTTCTTGTTAACAAAGTTTATCAACCAGGAAGCACAGGGAATCAACTTGAAATAGAAAGGGAAGCAATAATGAATATTTAGATATGGTGCGGAGGGGGTGGGGGTTTAAAAATCATTCCCCCTCCTTTTGGAGGATCTGCAGCAGTTACAAGTCAGCCACTGGAAAATTTTGCTTTTTTAAAAGCAGCACGGAAAACAAACTAAACACAGCCTCTCAGATTAGGTGCAGATGTGATGGGCCTCAGACAATGGCTTGTTGTGTTAAACTAAAAATGACCACGCAGTAGTGTAGTCTTCCCTTCATTGTGTATAGGAAGTGCTTTAGCAGAGCTTGGTAGATTGCATACAGACCAATAATAACTGTTGGGGAAGCTGGATCCTCTGTCAGCAATCATCGGCTGACTCGGCCCACTGCTGGTAACAACACGATGGCTTCAAGCATTGCTGCTTCTGTTCCGCCTGCTAGTGGCTATGACAGCTGCTTGGGAAGAAGTCAGTGGCTTGCTTTGCTTTTCTTTACCACCGTGAAGTGGTGAAGGTTTCAAGAAAACATAAAAGAAAAAAGAAATTACAAAACCCGATGAAACATTCAACATTTGTTTAAAACAAACACACACAACCCCCCCAAAAAAACCCAAAACCCCAAAAACCCACTGCAGCTGTTCTGTTTTGCACAGGGTACTCTTTACTACATGGTTGTACATGGGTGTTCATTAATAAAGACCTAATGCGTAATAACAATTTTGTTTGTGTGGGTGCGGGACAAGATTAGCACTACTTTGCAATTAATGATCTCATCCATTAGGTTAACCAAGCTGGCCTTACGATATTTCTTATTGAAAGAAGAAATCCTTTCTTTTCCTTCCCCCAACTAAGCCAGTGCACCTTAATGCAATGATGATATGTTAGACCCAGCAGTTGTCAAAGCATCGTATTACTGTGATGCCATAATGACACCCTGTCTCTGTAAAGTAGTCATGTTTTCTCAAATCACACGTTGCACCGTTGATTTCTGACATGACACTTCATTCAGTCACTTTCCTTTTCTTCAGCATCTCCATTCTCTGACAATAGCAGCTGGTGCCCATTTTCCCACTAAGTGATTCACATTTTGCCACTTTACTAGAGTGCAATTAGCTGAAGCAGAAAAAAATGCTCAATATAAAGCAGTTCTGCTGAAATTGTTACACGGCTCTTTAACAGGACCTGGTGAAAGTCTTGGGGTGTTGTCGTGGGCATCGGTGCAAGAAGCAACATTTTCATTTCTTTCCACACAAACAATTCTTCCCTTTTACGTTCAGAGAAGCAGAGTATGGGAAATCACTGGAACGTGGTGCACTGTTTTCTGTCTATTGATTTCGGTACAGACCTGTGAAATGATACCGGCAGTAAGCACAGTATTTGAGAGGAAATGTGGTCTTTATCGTCAAAGAAAGGAGCTGGCTTCCATTCCTGACTCTGCTACAGACTTGCCATGTCACCTAGACCAAGGCATTCTTTCATGCATTGTTTTTTACAGTTGAAGTGTGAGGATAACAAGTTAAGACCTTTTTGGTTGACATCCATGTGAGTTAGAAGAATGTATCAGAGGAAAATCAGATGGATTGTACTTTTAGCGTCAAAAGTACCTAGGTGTGCATAATAACACCTGCCTTGCTGATGCTCCCACGTAGTAGCTGTCATTAAAAATGTCAACTGATGACAATCTATTCTGGCATTTAGGGAAACAGGGTAATTCTCTCTTCAAGAAAAGAAAAACTTCATGTGCAGGTAAAAGTGGACTTTTGTGATGGTCTATAATAAAGGTGCTCACTCTAATTATAATGACTAGTTACTACTCTCACTGAAACTACCAGCGCAGCTCTGAAGTAGCAAATGATGCTTTCAGCAGAGCTTTTCCTACTTGAAAAGCGAGCATGAAGCGTGTCCATGGGTTGTGAAGTATTGGCATGTTCTTTTGACCTCCTTTAGGTATTGGTAATAAGGGAGATGAGGGAAGAGTAACTTTCTAAACCAATTGCATGTATGGATGGAATATAAAAAGCTTGAATAGGAAGGCTTTCTTTTTTTAAGGCTGTATCCTGTAATCAGATGCATTTAATTTTTGCACTCCACTTGTATATTGATACTGATTTAGCCAGTGTCAGCACTGTCAATATCATTAGTAATGTGGCAGGTAGATGGAAATATGAATGTGATTGCATTAATAAATTCTTAATATATTCAACCTTTCATAAGCACGTG
Organism: Phaethon aethereus; assembly: GCF_964289735.1. Taxonomy (NCBI): domain Eukaryota; kingdom Metazoa; phylum Chordata; class Aves; order Phaethontiformes; family Phaethontidae; genus Phaethon; species Phaethon aethereus. Next base: position 106,352,501 of record NC_138576.1, on the reverse strand, counting down.
GCATTACAATTTATTCACTATTGTTTAAGACCGTTTTAAAGCAGGAGTTGCATTTTGAAGTGCTCTGTCATTCTACCTTTCTGCCAGCAGTGTCTGGCTTCAGGTCTTAAAGAAACTGTGAAGTGAATTCAGCAGAAATGTGAAGAATCATGCTATATATTGCATACGACTCAAGGCTTGCAGCAACCTATGCAATTTCTCATGTATAAGGGCATGGAAACACTTCTAGATCCTATTAGTTCTTTCCCTATAGTTACTGAAAGGAAAGTTTACCCAAGAGCTGCCAATTGTTAGAAAACTTACCTGAGAACATCCTACCATGAATGGAGCTGCCATTTATTTGACTTAAAATCTAGTAAAGAAAAAAAAAAACAACCCCACCAAGGCTTTAAAATAAATACTGTACATTTTTATATGACACATGTTATTTCTATTCATAAACCTTAACTAAATTTAGATTTTTATTAATCCAATGTGACCTAAAAATTTTGCATTAACAGCACAATGTGGAATTGGGCTTATTCTCTTTGAATGCAGATAAAGCCATCAACTTGAAAATAGCTCTTTCTGACAAAAAGGTGTTCTTTTGAAATAAAGTCTTATTCACTGCATTCCTCTTAGAGTTAATGTGAATTTTAGTGCCTCTAATTTTAGATTGAAGTGAGGTCTAGAATAAAACCCACCGGCTGACAATTGAATTTATAGATAGTTGTGAATATTTCAGGCTTGAATAATAGAGCTGTAGAATTTCAGACACAGAGAGGAAGAGAGAATTAAGCTCCAACTGTAGTTTTAGACTATAATGCAATGGTGTCTAGGAATTCTTCAGCGTAACGAGCTAAGTAGTAATTAGGAGGGAACTGAGGGAGGGATTTTACAGAGACCTAGCTTAGGCATTATTCCAAATGTTCAGCATGATAATTTGATGGTGGTCCCACCTACCATCCATGTAAGATGGCTCTTGAATTACTTTGGTTCAGATGTGGTACAGTAATGAAGGAGTGAAAGCAGTAGGTGTCTGTTGCCCACCCACAGCTAGTACTCAGCCTTGCCTCTGGTTCACCTTCTTTGGGGATTGAGAACGTTTTTGTTCTCAGAGTCAGGTGCTGCTGTTTTTGCTTTTCCTTGGAATGGTTCATGTTTTAACTGCATTTGTGCTTTGCCAGACACTTAAACAATCCAGTCTGTACTGTTTAAGCTGTAGCCAAAAGCAGCCCTATCTTGGTTAGTACCAGAAACTGCTACTTCAGAGGCATCAGCAGACTGGCTTTAGCCTAAGCAACACTGGTGATCAGATTTTAATGCTTGTAAAACTGAGATTATATTTTGGTTCTGACCGCTTGGAGTGGGAAATATCCACTTTTGCACTGGCTAGGACAACATGCATTTGGACAACTAATGAATTGCAAATGTTTTTTCTGGGAAGGGAAGGGTGACATTTGAGCTCATTATTGCACAAATTAGAAAAAAATAATCAGCAGTGGGAGTCTTAGACAAGAACATGCCATCAAGCTAGTTATGACAGACTGTAGGCAGTGACTCCTATTGCTGTATTTAGAGACTTTATATGTGGAGTCTCAGCAGCAGGGAGATGAAAAGAAGACCAAATATCTGTTTAGTGAATAAAAGGACCTTAGTGTTAGTGTATAGAAAAATAATGTAAAAAATAAGTTGGTAGATTGTGAAAGTTAATTGATATTTTTAATTGTAGCTGTATAAAATTCAGTGTCAAAGAAAGGGAGAGAGACAGAGAGACACCATGTTTAGTACCCTAATAACTTCTAACTCTAGTCTAAGATCATAATGTATGTGAGAGCGGTCCAGTAATTATAAGGTAAAAGTGGAGTGGTGGTGTAAGTGCTCTAAATTAAAAGGAATTCGCAGAGCTGCTGTAAGTCAGTGCCGACCCGCTTTCTTTCAAACGTTGACTTGAGAAAAGTGCTTAGCCCGGAGTGCAAGTAGAGAGACAAGAGAGCGCTATCTATTAATTACAGCACTCATTAACAGTGACGGCTACAAGGCAGCAGATGCAGAAGAAAAGGCACACGCTACTCCAGGCTGGCAAGGGGATTTCGCCCCCTCCAGTTCTTGAGGAAAGGACAACACAAGCAGGTGGTCCAATGTAATAAGATATTTTCACGGCTTTAACCTTCCCATTTCCTTGGTTTATTTGCTGACACCAGATAGCTTGTTCCTTCCCCCTCCTCAAATACGTACTGATTTTAAATTTGGAGGGTAACATTGCTGCACATCAATCTGGCTGTTTTCCAAATTCACGTGTGATTTGTTTTCAACAGAATTTTATAGTAAACATCACAACAATTAAGAGGTCTAAAATAAGATCCATGGGCACTGATTTTGGGGTAACTCTCGTCCTAAGAAAATATTTTTAATGAATGGTCAGGCTTTGGTCTCAGTTACCCTCATTGGAAAGGAAGCCATAAACCTGGATTTATGTCTATTTTCCATTGGTGAATTTGATTCTAGATCTTGAAGCAGATACAGATTTTTTTTGTTTGTTTTTTAAATATGAAAAGGTGAAAAAGGGAAGATGAGATCTCAAAAGTGACTTTAGAAAGGTAAGTCAGGTCAGTCAAATTGTCTGGACTCATGTGCTTGCTTTGAAAACATGAATCTGTAGCTCCAGGTGGGTGGCCTTATGGGGTAATTGCTTTTCTGCTGAAAATATTTCTAGAAAAATGCCCATAACTGTCATTGGTACTTTGGCAGTTTCTGAGAGCACTGTCAGAAAATGCTGGGTAGGCTATTTGCTAGTGTGGTCTCATCATCACAGCTGTAGAAAATGAAGATAGTATCTGATTCAGAGCTTTCTAATTATTATTTTTGTTCCTTGTTCTCCCTGGAATATGTTTAAAAGTAATATAAAAAGTTGAAGATGTAATAGACAAGGCAGTTTTTTCCCCCGTAGAAAGCACTAATTTGTCAGATCAAATATTACATGGTTTTATTTCAGATGCCTAATTCTGAAAATGTGAGAACTGAGAAGTTAGAATCTCACCTTCTGAAAGACAAAACTTCTACCTAAAATTTCCTCTTTTATATATATGTATTTTTTTTAGTTTAAGAACGGAACACGTAAAATGTCGGATCCTATAGAGCTGCAAATATATGGGATGGTGGCATAGTTATTACTGGTTAGTCTGAGGATAATGGCTAGAAAGTAATTGCAGCCAGAGCTGATGAATCATTTCACTTAGATTTTGTGAAAATGGAGTCCAGCCTTAATTATTTGTTAGAGTTCCCAGTTGATGTGCTACTCCGTTACTAAATAGCTGTATCTATCATAAAGCAATATTAATAAAGGAAAAAAAAAGACTGTGAGAGACTTGCTCTTCAGTTCTGGGATCAGATCAATAGATGATGGATATGTGTTTTATTCAAGTGTCTTGACAAATATGAATTATACATCAGAACACTTATGTGATCAAACTTGGAAATATTTGTTCCTGATAATGATGGCATTTACAGAAAGAAACGACCAATGGAAAAGGGAAGACATTTAATGGCCAAGTCATCTTACAGGATTTTTTAAATTTTTTGAGTCGCTAGATGACAAGTTCAGAATTTAGAGTTGATGTGGGGTTGACACGTAGCCTGGAGGGCAGGTGGAGGGGACAACAGGCAGATTTGGTGTCTTTAAAGTTTTTGTTTACTGCCTGACTGGAGCTTTGACAAAGCTCTGTCATGCCCTTATGCTGATTACCTTCATGTAGAACAAGAGGTATTGACTAATGAATGAATGATGTGCAGTCCCTAACCCTTCCAGAGCAGCCTTAAAGAGCACTGTCTTTAATACACAGATCCTTCTTTCTCTCTCTCCCCACTACAGGCTTCTCTGCAGAATGTCAAGCAAAGATCGACACATTGATTCTAGCTGTTCGTCGTACATCAAGACGGAACCGTCGAGCCCTGCCTCTCTGACGGACAGCATCAACCACCACAGCCCCGGTGGCTCCTCAGACGCCAGCGGGAGCTACAGTTCCACCATGAATGGACATCAGAACGGGCTGGACTCACCTCCCCTCTACCCTTCGGCCACAGGTCTTGGGGGCAACGGGCCAGTCAGGAAACGGTATGATGACTGCTCCAGTACCATCGCTGAAGATTCACAGACCAAGTGTGAATATATGCTGAACTCGATGCCCAAAAGACTGTGTTTGGTGTGTGGTGACATTGCATCAGGGTACCACTATGGAGTGGCTTCCTGTGAGGCCTGCAAGGCTTTCTTCAAGAGGACAATTCAAGGTTGGTTACTCTTTAAAATTCTTTTCTTTCTTTTGCACAAGTGAAATAGTACAATCCTTGACTAAATCCTGTTAGGAGTGTACCTATTCATTCTTCATAGTGCTTGGTCCTTACAGATGTTACTCATGAAAAAGCCTCTTTAGGTTTCTTTGGGAGTTCTGTCAGTCATGTTAAGCCCACTGCCATCTTCATTTTGATTATGAAAAATAGAAAAACACTGGAGCCATCCGGTGCACGTTCAGATTTATTTTCTGTATGAGTTTCTCATGGATTCCCATAAATGATTGTTGTGAAGAAAACTGATTATTTTCTGAAGGTTGTCATGGATGCCTCTTGAACACAGAACACACCTTGTGGCTGGTACGCAGGGATCGCTTGGGTTTTGCCCCTAGTAACACCACTACCGTACTTAAATTGTTACAGAAATCCACTTTATTTCTGTTAAAGTGCCAGTGCAATTAAAATTGCAGCAAAATGCAGCGGTGTAGTGCTTTGTGCATATCAGTGTATTAATAGCTGGTCTTTTATCTATATGATCCACAGTGGCCTAAAAGAGGCTCAAGAAGTATCGGTAAGATCTCATTCTAAGGACAGCTTTTGGTCTCTGCCCAGTACTTTGTGCTAATCTGCTCTTGATACCTGTTACAAATACACCACATATTTTGGCATAAATTAGTACAAATGGGATAATTTGCATGACCACTTGTTCTAGCTTCAGAACCAATGGAGACAAAATAACCTTCTACTTTGATTTAGATATCATCCTTTCAAGCAAAATTGAAGGTGCTTTATTTAAAGAACATGAGGCCAAGCTTGGCCTGTACAGGAATATAGTGTCACATTAAATTACATTCAAACTTCACAAACTAAAATTAGGTTGCTAAATTCAAATTTAAGCTCCTCAAGAAAACATTCTTGATTTGCGTAGATGTTGAGCACCTGCAATTCTCAGGAAAGACAATGCAATCTGGTGGTATACTTTTCTTTTTAAAAATGAGTTATGATAAGGAGCATAAGGTTAGTTTCAGTTTGTAATTTCACATAACCTAAAATTTGAAGCATTTGGTCAAGATTTCTTAAATATAGTACTTCCATATTTAATATAAAATAAATAGGGAAAAATAATGAATTTTTTTTTAATTTACCTATTGCTGAGGCAATGGCAATTTTTTTCACACCTCATCCATTTTACTACTGGGGGATTTCGGAGTTCTAGCAGCATGAAGTATCCATTTTATGATGGCCGTATAGCCACTAAAAAGAAACATTAGACTTCAGTTGTTCTAATGGGGCTGAGTGTTACAACGTTTGCAACCAGTAAACAAACATACCTCTGAAGATTCCTGGGGGCCTGGGCTCATATGTAAAATGAGTGCATATGCAGAAACAGTGTGCTTATTTCAAGTCTTTGGTTTGGAAAAAGTAAAAAAATGAGGTACATGATTTTCACCTTCAAGAACCTTTTCAGAAAAGCTCAAATAATGTTTCTATTGAAGTAGTTTTTACTTTGTGGTTGCTAAACTTCGAGCACCAACTTCAGCTAACAACTCTGTTTTTATAAATGTTATTTAATTGCTATGTAATAACTGTCCTACATAACTGAATTGATGCATAATTATTTTGGATGTATTTTGAGCATGAAAAAATGACACAGAAATGTTAGCTGATTAAAGTGTTGACTTCTGGCAGTAATAGGTAGCCTGCAATTTTACACCACACCACAGACAGCAAGTTTCTGGGCATGGAAGCACAAGACAGGGACGTCATTCTCCACATTAGCAACCTGGACTTGGCCAATGCAGCTCAAGTTAGAACTGTCAGCTGTTGAAGAAGTCTCAGTACGGTTAAAGCACTAGCTGCATCAGCAGGTGACAGTGCTGTGAAGACAAAAAAAAAAAAAAAAAAAAAAAAAAGAGCAGTAAGGCAAAACCAAGCATCAAATGGAAAAGCAATGATGAAGAAACTAAGAATAGGAGGTATTTTACCATCATAATGTCATGGCAGCACCTTCAGTAATGGTGCTGACTAAACTAACACAGCTAGTAAGAGCTTTCAGATACCATCCAAAATAATGGAAGCTACTTACTTTGGTGAGTCAAACCATGGATTGTGGTAGGTGACAAGAAGTATATAAGAAAAAGATACTCTTCATCTTTTGAATGGGCAAATTCTACCTTTAAACTTGCATGAAGAATAATTCCCCTGAGGCTTTTTTTTGCCCTAAATGATAGAATTTAGTCCCAGTGTTCCTAGAGATCATTCTTCCCTGTACCATTTAACTTCCTGTTTCATATTCCGTTCTTTCTCTGTTTGTTTTTTAAAATAAGTTGATTACTGCATAACTGCAAATAAGAAAACAGGAAAACAGAAAATACCCAAGAAATTTATAAATACAGAATAGTAAACCAGACTACCTGAAGAGTCAAATACAGTAACTGTGCATATGTAAGTATAACATCTTGGCTCAAAGATTGCTTATTTTAAATGCTAATCATTTAATTGTATTGGGTACTTAGTTATCTATTAAGTTAAAAAGAACATTTGACTTCCCAAACCTTTCTTGTTTATCATTCATGAGTTACTAAATTAGCTCAGACTTGTAGAACCTAAGTGCCACTCCTGTTGGTGTCATGGGCAAAACTATCCTGACTTCAGTGAGAGCCAGGTGGATCTGATGAAGTTAAATTGTGAAGCATATCTTGTGTTCACGTCAGGCCTGATGTCCTTTTTACTAAGTCAATGGGAGTCTTTTTGTTCCTTCCATTTCAAAGGAGTCTTTTGAAATCTCACTAGGTGAAAACCACAGGCAGCTGTTCAGAGAGCCAGCACAGTATCTGTACACCACTAGCATCTTACATAAGACGGATGTGAAGTGCATCACAGGATACCTAGTAGCCCCTTACACGAGGCAAATTTTGCTCTAATGTATACACCTGTTTTTAAGGGTAATGGAGATTATCATTCCCTTTCAGATACCAGCAGTTTAGTCTAAAAAAAGTCTGTTCCTGGCTGATGGATTTCTCCTCTTCTTCCTATCTCTTGTAATGCCTGCTAATTTTCTTAAAAGTAAAGAGATTAAATGAACTCTGTCTTGAATTATAATGAGGAGTAATTTTGTCTTTTTTGAATATATATTTTAACATAGTATAGAAATACATTTGGGGCTGTGGTAAATAATGTATAGAATATGATAAAAATCAATAATATTAGAAAAAATTAGAAAAAAATTACCTGTCCAAAAAAAAAAAAAAACCCCCAAAACAAAACCCACCAAAAAAAAACAACTCAATATATAAAATTGGTGTCATCTTGGGTCACAGTAGAATCTAATGATGTTCTGCCCCCTTTTGTGACATGTAAGGGATGAGAGAACTGGATGTTCTCTCTGCTCAGCCTAGTACTCACTCAGCTGCAGCTCTCAGTTTGCTTCTGGGATAATTTACGTAGTGGCTGATTGCAAATGTCTCGCAGAAACACACAGACAGCCAAATCTCCCCAGAATTGGCTTAACATCAGGGATAGGAGAAAATAGCAACATCTAAAAATAGTTACAGGTCCATTGATTTTTAGGGTCTCTCCATGGTTTTTGCTGTGCACTGTATTATCTTGAAAACTCCAAGCTTTCATTAAAAGAAAGGGAGAAAAAAGAATTTTCAGGAGTCAGCTAGGTGCAAAGTCTTGTGTTCAGCACAGAGGTCTTGTGCTTACTAGATATTTTGTAGTGAATATTTAGTGTAAATACATTTCTCATAATTTTTGTTTGCTCAGTTATCATAAAGACTAGTAAGTACACATGTTGCATTAATAATATGTAATTACTCAGTGCCTGTAACTTAAACATTTCAGCAAGTAGATTGAAATGGTGAAGCTTGATAGAACTTACAGATTCAAAGACAGTTTACTATTTTGTTTTATTTTAGGCTTCATATCTCTAAAATAATGGCCTGCATCTAGACAACTTTCTTCCTCCCTCCTTGCAAATCTTCAGGACTGTTGTCTTTGGACTCTTTAAACTAGCATGAAAAGGCAGTGTGAAAAGCCTAGGTATTGATATGTAGCCTTCCTCATATGGCTTGTTGCAAAAGTGTCAGAGCTTATTTATTATTTCCTTGGACAATGTTTGAATTTTCCCCACAAAAGCTAAAATATTTTGCATTCGATAGTTCTTGGGCTTTGTTTTTTTTTTTTTAATATGTTTGTTTTTTAAGGAAAAACTGTTGGATGAACAGTATTGAGACAGCAATCTTCTGTTTATCCACAAGGTTAGTAAAGCAATAGGTAGAAAAAAGCCCTGCAGTCATACCCTGTCTCATTTAAGAGCTTTATCCCTGAGAGCTGTTGCCTGTCCATGTCTCCCAACACAAACAAGAAATATTCCATCGTGGAAATACTGTTGTCTTTTTGGTCATTACGTGAACTAGAGCAAGTCTGCCATCTCATTTTATGCTGATCACAGAAGAGCCTTCAGCTCTACAGTTCTGCAGTAATGTAGTTCCTATGGTCTTCAAAGCCTGCCCAAACTAGGAGCTAGGTTAAACTGTTTTGTACTTTGTTCACCTTTTTGGTTACTCAGAGCTGTTTTTAATCCATTTAGTGTTCAGGTTTTTCAGCTCTCTTCAGCGTGTTTGCCCATTACTGAGCCAATGTGAGCTGTAAATGTACAAACACTTTACAGTAAGTATATATATGTGGGTTTTTTTTAAACAGGAAGTTTTAATCAGGAAAGTTACAACTAGCTATGTAAATTCAGATAAGGTGACATTTAAAATGGGCAACATAAAGTCTGATTCGAAGTTGCACATGACCAAAGTGTCTTCCAAAGGTTAATTTGCATCTCTCAAAGCTGACTCCTATAATGCTACATGTCATTTTTGTGGAGGAAATGAGAGCAAATTAAGTGAGATTTTATGGCTTTTCAGCATCTTTACTGGTAGCTAAGATTATAGTTTTTTATAGAAAGATAGGGTGGAGGCTTGCATCTTGGTGCAATAGTCTGTGGACCTTGGCTCTGGTGCAAAGATGGCAGCCCTCCAGTGAACCTAATGCTAAATGTCACCTGAATCCATCATTGTGTGATTAAATCATTCACCTTCCTTATATAAGTGAAAGTCCGTGCATCAGCATTTCTTTCAAAGAATATTTTAAGCAAGCAATGATAGATATCTTCCCTTTTTCCCCGATTTCTCTGTGCCTATGGGCCAACCAAACTAGTGAGGAAGTATTTGTAATTCCTTCCAACATGTCTTTTAATCTTGTCATAATGTCATTGTGTAGCTATGGTAGCCAAACGAGATGAGATGATGAAATATAATCATGCTGAAATCTGAGAACCTGAGAGAAGTTGAAAAGTATACAGATGGTTCTATCCTTTTTACTACCTCTGCTTTTCTTACCACCTTGTAAATTATATGTTGCATTTAGATTATTAGGGAATCAGAATGAACATCCTGATTTGTGCAATGGTATTTTGAACCCATCAGAAATACTCCGAAAGAGACGTGGTTTACAAGTAGTACTGGTACAGTGGTATGTATCAATGATATTGTAATTACGTCTGTATCTCTACTTGTAAACATCTCTCAAAGTTTCCAACCCACTTATGAAGCGCTCTCTGGTTTGAAACTAGAGACATGTGAAGTCTCAGCTAGCAAGTGATTTATTTTAATGTTTCTATAACTTTTTAATGACTTTTTTTACTGCTGTGAAAATAATTTGGTTTGCACCTTTACAGACTGAGATGTTCTGCGTGCTCATAAACAAACAATGACTGTTTTCCATGCTACCTTGGTAGGATGTGTCAAAATCAACCTAGATAAAATACCAGTAGGGTCAAAATGTAGATGGTTCAGTCTTTCTGACTTGGACACCTCTTCAGTGACTCGGAGGCAGCAGGGGATAAGTTCTATTTGTGTCTTCAAAGTGTTGATTCTCTCTGAAGATGACCTAAATGGTCTTCATTTCTGTTGAAGAAGTTGACTCAGGTGGGAATCAAAGGTCGTTGGGCCTTTACAGGTGTCATTCAACACCCCCTAATATCAGCCTCATAGTGAAAATTATGGTGGTTTTTATGGTACTGGAAACCCATTTACCTAAAGTTAGAGGCTGATGCAAAAATGTCATGCAGTCAGACAAACCGGTATCATCTTCACATATTTGTTTTAAATCTCCATTCATGTTGCTCTCTAGGAACAAAAGAGAAAGAAATAAATATATTGTAGAAGTTCTAAGTATAATATAGTTCAGTAACATATTGCACTGGCTTCTTTTAAGCAACTCAACATAGTGATTTCATGTAAAATGTACTTTTAAGATGGCTGTGTCCCTCTGTCAAAGATTATCTTACATTGTAGAGTTATTTAAAAACTAACTGCTTCTCCCGAACTTCTCATTGTAACAGAAAAGGCAATACAAGCAACAGAGACATAAGCATAATCCTTCATACATGGTCCTATCATCTTTAAAAATACTTGAGACATTTAGAAACCAAATTTTTAAATGTTTAGTAGCTCTGTGTGTGCAATATTGTTGGGTGAAAAATTGTGAATACAATCAACTTTAGGCTTAATCAGCCTCAGATGACATGTAGCAGAATTTGTGGGTCTGTAATTCATAGAGCTATCCATAGTATCAGCTGAATTCATCTAAGGATTTGTCAGCAAAAACTAGATTCAGTTAGGTTCACATACAACCTCATTCCATCTTACCCCATTTCTGAAACCTTATGGATAGGAGTACTTGTGAAAATATTTACTCGTACTTAAATGCAGCTGAGTTCTGACTGCAAAGTAGGGAACAGAGTATGCAAGAACTAAAACTTTAACCGGAGAGAAAATATTTTTAAGATCTATAAACATCAAATATGTCCATCTGGGACTTTTTCTTTATGCTGCTTTTCTTAACTTAGCCTGTTACTCTTTATTTCTAATGGTACCTACTTCTCAGTTTCTCAGGAACTATTCTTTTCTGCTCTGGTTGGATTACATATCAAAGTGTGATCTAACGTACTATAATTCACTCTATGTGTTGGCTTAGATTCTCCTGTCTCTCTTTCTAAGACTTCTCTTTTATTAATTTCCATAAGTCCTATGGCTGTAATCTTGGCTGCCTTTCATTTTCCAGAGTTTTCATCATGCCAGTCCATAGACAAGCAGGTGTATTCCTTTGGGTCCGTCACCCGGGAAAACAGAGCATGAAGGTGGTATCTGGGGTAAACCTTATTGCAGAAAAACCTAGATCAAGTGATGCAGTAGACTCTATAAAGAATAATGACAATGCTTGCTTTTTAAATACAAGTGTTTGAAAAAAGGTATTAGGTGACAGAAACTCAAAGAGAAAGTTTGAGAGAAAATGGGACATTATTAAATATAAATAAAGAGATACTGTAATACGGTTTCATGAGCTTGATTATAGCATAAAATTGTTAGTTGGAGGAATAACTAATTCCCTGCTGTTGGGTGTTGTGGTTTGTTTTTTTTGGGGGGGGGGGGTATGTGTGTGTGTGTTTTGTTTTGTTTTTTTTTATTCTGGACCTACACTCCCACACAGTAAAAGTTTCATGACTGATGTCTTCAGTGTCCCTCTTGCTTTTGTAAGTGTCTCATAGCTACTCTTTCCAAACATATTTTCACCCCCTGAATCTCAGTCGTCTTCATGTCTTTTACTTGTCCGAAGATTTTCTGAGCATATTCCAATGGCTTATAGCAATCCTCTTACCTCTTTAGTGTTACAATATCAAATGTTGCAGTGTGGAAAGGGGAATGAAGTTTCTGCTAAGAATTGCTGTGTGCAGATTCTATTGCTGTCACTATTTCTGGAAGAAAAATGCTTGTTTCAACCTGTCCCACAGATTGGAGCCAGTTTCTAGAGTAATCTTTTGCACTCCTGATATCTGTGAGGTTCTGAAGTTGTAACTGTTGATGACAATAACTTCATTTGGGATATGATGCCAAGGCATAAGGCCCAATGCTTTCAGTGGTCTCTTCGTTGTCATGGTTCTCACCCTTCCTCTTCTTTGGTAAAGAAGTCACTGTCACTTCTGTGCAAGAAATGGCCAAAATGATCTCAAGAATCTTGGCCAAATCTAGCCAGTTGCCTGGCTTGTAAAGTAAGTCCCTGTACCATTAAAATTATACTATGGCTCCACATCTCATTCAGGTAACCTCCAAACATCATCTGTGAGATTAAAAAAATGGTATCGTGGCCCACTTAACTTGCAAAGATCTGATAGTCTGAAGCATCTAAAAACAGAGCCAGTTATGCAGCGTAAGTTTTAGCAGTTCACCTGCTATGTCAAGATCAATGGCATCATATTTTAGTGAGCCAGTTGCTCTTGATAGGCACAGTGTGTTAGAAGTATTTTCTTATCTTTTGGCTGAGAGAATAAAATCTAACAAATTAGTAGGAAAAAAAGGAACTGTTTCTAAGTAAACATTCCTCAGTGCATGAGGAGAGAAAAAAGGAACTCAGGCTGGCATAAATCCTGTTGCATTATTACAGCACAGAGCAATGTGTTTGGAGAGTGAAGATTTGACATATATTTTTATTTTCAAACGTCATACTAGTTTACATTACTCAGCCCTTTAACTGCCAAACTGTAAAAGTCCATTATGCTACTGAAAGGAATATACAAATTATCCTCTGGCACTTCAGGCGGGAGTTTTACATATACACTGTTATTCTATCAGCCAGCTAGCTGCACGATTCTATTAAGGAGTAAGTGAGAAAATGATATTGCCTGCAAACTAATTGTACAAAGACTCTGAAATAAGTAATCAGAGCCCAGTTCTTTCTGAAAACTAGCCAGAAGATATTATAAATTGCCCAGTTGTCAGCCCGGTTTAAAGACTCGGAGCTGCCATGTTGATTTTGTTCACTGTATAACATAGCTACCTCTCCAACTGTTGACAGGACTGGGCAAACTGAACTTTTACAAGCTGCTCAGTTTTAGCCTCTGGCATCATGCAGTAGACAAGTAGGTAGTATAGCTTCCTTTTGAACCTTCCTCATTGAAATAAAATGCAAATCTGAGCATCCTGAATATATGTAGTGTACCTATGAAATTGTACAGATTCCCAAATACTTCTTAAAATAATTACTTCTATATACTACAAATAAAGAGACAGAAAATAAGAAATTATGAGAGCTCTAATGACCTGCAATGTGCAGCAAATTTAGGTTTTTACCAAAATATGTTCACTAGTACTTTGAGTACTTGGTAAAACACATTTTGAGTATGCTAGATATCCAGGTACATATGCATTGTGAAATTACATGAGGGTTTTTTGGTTTTGTTTAAGGAAAACTCACTGACAGAAACGGAGTCTCTCCATGGCATATTTAATGAAATGCTGCATTCATATGTGAAGTGATGACAAAATGTTGGTTTCCTTGAACTCTTACTGCAGTCTACCTGTATTCTAAAATGCTGAAACGCTTCAGGGGAACCAGCTATGGCCATTGGTAAGGTGTGCAGCAATAAATCCAGTTACTGTAACTCTACTGAGTTCATTGGAGGAGCTCTTTCCAACATCTTCCAAGTTTATTTTCTGACATCAAAAATTAAGATTGAACATCTGCTGTAAAATATAATTCATTGAAGTAAAGCAGCCTAAATTGACAGAAGATGATTCCCCCTCTAAGCTGAAGTACTGGAATCTAAGTGACTAGAATCATAGCTCATTTTAGAGTTTTTTAAGTGGCAAGAATTTGCAGGAAAAATAAGTTATATTGCCTGCGCATATTGTGCTGCACGCTACAGCCCCTTGCCATGTTTCACAGGATTTTGCACAAAACTGAAATGTTAGGATCTGGATTAGAAGTGTCTACTTAGGGAAATAAGCAATCTTGCTTACATTTTTCTGGTTTTGAATACTACTTTTTTTTGACATCCATACCTTTGTCATCTGTGCCTTCACACAAGGACTCTGGCTATAGTGGGAGTGCTCCACTTGCTTCAGTACAGAGCTTTGCTGCTTGAAGTTCTGTGTTGTAATCTTGAACTTGTTTTTCATCACGATTGTTTCTGACCTTGTGCAAAGATATCTTTGATCTTGTGCAAAGCATTTCTGATTCGTTGTTTCTTTTTTTTTTTTTAAATGGGGGTGGTAATACATTTATTACTTTAATATGATGAAGTTAATTAGATACAATTTGTGAAAGGCTTTGAAGGTCTCCTTGTGTAGCAGTTGTGCCTCACTAAGAATGCCTCATTCCCTCATGTGAAATGAATTGTATTAGAAGTTTTCCAGCAACTGTTGTGCTGAATTTCCTACCTGCCATATCCTTCAGTTTCTTAAATAGCTTTCATCTCAGGAGCTAAGGAAGGGGAAGAGGACTAAGCTGAAGTTTGAGTTTTGTCAAAAAGAACTGTTCGCATTCAGACACACCAAGTTCTGTTTTGCTTGCCAGCATGCTAAGTCAGACATGTAGCAATGTTCAGGAGGAATAAAGCCTGCAAAGGCCTTAAAAGGTTGAGCAAAGTGTGCTGGCTGTATTGGCAGAATATACATTGCACCATGCAGACCTCCGTTATCATAAATACTTAACCAGTTTTCAATAGATGTAAGTGGTTTAAGTATTGCTTCCTGTTGAATTAGCAGTTGCTGAGAGCATTTGAGTCTTTGTGCAATCCTGCAATCCACTAATGTGATATTTAATGAGGAGATATCAGTCTGGAGAAAGGTAGTCAATATAAATCAGTGTTTACAAAGTGTGATTAACTCTGAAATATTTCATCAATGTTGTGGTCCCAGGCAGACTCTATGCTAATTATTAGAACCTGCGCATGTTTCAGGAGACTTTGACGGACCCTGAGTGCAGCAAACATAGAGCAGCAAAATTGCAATTATGCTCGGACTGTCTCTGATGACAATTTATGCATTTGGTGTGATGACCTCTTGCTTCCCAAGAGGGCAATAAACAGAATGCATTTTCATTAAGATACTAATGCACTTAATCACAGGGGGACAGGGTTAGAAAATAAAGAAATACCTTTAAAGCACGATGTGACAGGCTGATGGGGAAGATACTTTATTTAAAAGTCAGTTTCCTGGTGAAACTTCTGATGCTGCGGAGTCTGTCATACTGAATGTAGTCAGGGGCGATAGGATGCATGGCTGGGTAGATGAATAAGCTGAGCTAAACTGTTTTATGAAAAGTGCAGTGGTGCTAGGGCAAAAGAGAACTCATATTCTCCCATTTGGACTTGGATATCCAAAGGTGTGATTTTATAAAATGTAAAGAAAATTACTCATATGTATTTCACCCATTAATTTTCAGTTGTGGGGTTTTTTCTTATTTTTGAGGATAAATAATGTGTACTAAGCAGTAACAAAAAAAAAAAAAAATTGGAGACACTGCTTTGCCCAGGAGGGCTCACATTTAAGGATCTAGCTTGTTCTAGGCCTTAAGGAGACTTGGGAGGGGCAGAGGGAAACAATCTCTCCCAGTTTTTGTTATTCTGATAACTTGGTAGGAATGATTCTATGCCTCTCAGTAGAGGCACCGGAAAGAGTTCTTACTCCGTCTAAAATACAGAGAGAAGGGGAGATGCCCTGACTGAGAGATCTGGCCCGGCAGCTGTAGAACATGCTAGATGTGGTGGTAGCAGCAATGCTGGTGAGTCCTGCCTGATACACTGTGCCTGCTGTTGTGGAAGGAGAAGGATGAAGGTCTGTAGTACCTGTTACAGTTGATTGTGCAATAAAGCACGACAGTCTCCTTTTTGTATTCTAGACAAAGAAAGACTGATGAAATTGGTGGAAAAAAAGGAAACAAAGTGTGCTCAAGCTAGGAGCTTAAGTATATGGCTTGGTACAGACAATAAATGACAAAATTCCTCCTCCTACCAGCAGGAGTAACCTACGTGGAGGATTTTGCTAGGGACCACGTATGGAGCCAGGCACAGACTCACGTTAATTGTAGTTTTGTTTATTTTTTTTTCATACAGCTGTCTAGATTTAAAAAAAAAAAAAATTCAAAAAGCTTATCCTTGAACTCAACTTTTCATTTTTACTTGAAAGTTGTTTGCTTTCTGTAGCACTATTTACTCTTGATATGTTACAAAATTAAACACAACAGCAATTGTATTAGTACTTCATATATCCATAGTGTCAGTTAGTGATTCTGAATACCTCTCTTTTCCTATACCTTCTGTTACAGGTAACATAGAATACAGCTGCCCAGCAACAAATGAATGTGAAATCACAAAGCGCAGACGCAAGTCTTGCCAAGCCTGCCGCTTCATGAAGTGTCTAAAAGTTGGCATGCTGAAAGAAGGTAAGACTGATCAAGTCCATATGTGTATCTCTGCAAACTCATGCAACAATTGCAGGGCAATCAGAAAGGTGAGAGATCGGTGAGTGTTTGTAAAGGCAGTTTTCATGTACGCTTGCTCTTCCTGACAGTCTGTTTCAGACAGTTGTGGAATCATGGTGTATCTACAAAGAGTTCATCTCTGGAATATTTCTAACTGTGTAGTACAGCAAAATGTACCCCAGCATTTAGTCTCCTTCAGTAGGTGGCTAATAGAATAATCATCAGAATATATCCTCTCATTTTCCTTAACTCTTTTATGATCATGAATTCTCAAATTCCTTATCGACTGTTAGTCTGTCCCAGTTCTGGCAGAAATACACACTGTGCCATCTTTTCCCTATTTTTACTTAGTCTTCATTTCATCGGGACAAACAAAAGGGTTACTTCTCAATTAAACAAGTATAAATATTGAGTATGTCTACTGCAGTTACTGTGACTACACTGGAGGAAATAATGACATTCAGAAGAGGAGAATCCACTTTTTTTTTTTTTTTTTTTTTAAAAAACATGTGGGAACCCCTGCCCCTTACTGTAAGTGTATGTTGAGTGTTTTAATTCATCAGTTACATTTTGATGATATTGAATAACAGGTAAATACAAGAAAATGTTTCCAAGAAACAGTACTATCTCACTTGGAACTTGATTCATCTATGTTACAGAAAGAGGCAATTCCTTAGATCTCAGTCACCCGCAATGCACTTCTGCACTTCTGTTGCTGTTAATATGTATGCAAAAATGCCCCTTTATGTGCATGTATTATATACATTATTATTGCATATTGTATAGTATTGTATTGTGTGCTGTTACCACCAAGAAAGAATAATAAACGTCATGGTCTTCTGAGCTAGATAACCTTTTAAAATAAAGTCAATGTAGTGCTTTTGAAATACTGTCTTCAGTAGAGTACTTTGTGTTAAGCAACTGCTTTAAAAGAGTCCCATGCAATTTTGCTTTGTCAGTGCTTAAAAAGTCCATTCTAATAGATGGCTGATTCTTGCAAATCGTTTGATGGTAATTTAAAATGGGTTTAAGTATACTGCTATCAGGGTAAAATCCAAGAACAACATAGACCAATGGAGAGATGATAGGCAAATTAGGCCTATCACGCACCTACAGACATATTCTTATTGGATTATACTAAGAATAAACCTTGTTCTGTGCAACTGCTTTGGCAGATGCTATGATCCTGTGAGCCAAATCCTGCTTTCCTTAGTCTTCCTTGAGCAAAACTCCTGTCAGACTCGGTGGGGATTTTGCCTCAGTAAGAACGGCAGGATTTGACCCTCTCTTCCAGTGGTGATGGCAGGGTTCTTTACTTGCCAAAATCCTCATATAACTGACCCCTAAGAGCAGTTACTTAAAGGTTAAATTGTGATGCTTAGATGAACTGTAGAAAGAAAAGAATGCCTGAATATGGCACCTTTTGAACGGGACTGTGCTTCTCAACATCTTTTTTTGGTAAGTTAAGACCTCATATTACTAGTAACCTGATGTACAGATATATTGAGCAACTTCTTTGGAAACAAAATGGTGTTATCAAAACCTTTTCTTTTAAACTTTGATGGCACCGTTGCACATCCACTAACATATATATTTAAAAATCTAGTCTGTGTGCAGCTTCTGGGACTGCATAAGGAAATGAAGTGACTCTTCTACAAAAGAATAATTATCTCAGTTACCAGAATTGTGTGCTGTTTTACTATGTTTCTGCATACAATTTTGGTAACTGAGATAATTTAGTTAGACAATTCAGATGCACATTGTGAACCAGATTTTTTTCTGCATGAATTATCATTGTCCATGGATGCAAATCAATCCCACAAGTTTTCTTAATCAGAAATTCATAACTTGTTCTACCTTAAAAGTACATACTTTTCCCCTGAAACTTCTATGATGACAAAATAAGTAATTCCTGTGAAAAGAAGGCTCCTTTGTTAGCCCCACTCCTGGGCACATCATAGTTCTTCTGCTCTTATTGCGTGAGGTTTTTCTGTGAAAACACAGTAAGATTTTTACTTACTTTAAATGACTGGTTCTTTTCATCTAGGGGAGAGTTAGCTTCTCTTCATTTCAGATATTGCTTATCTACCACCTAATAGGACAACCTAAAAGAATCTGCAAGGACATTTTGTTTTCTTTCCTGCTTTAGTGGCCACATTTACTTCTGAAGCCATACTGATGCATAGTACACTTTTAGGACTGTACTTTGAATAGACAGATTTGTTTCTTTTGTTCTTGT
This sequence comes from Phaethon aethereus, assembly GCF_964289735.1. NCBI lineage: Eukaryota > Metazoa > Chordata > Aves > Phaethontiformes > Phaethontidae > Phaethon > Phaethon aethereus. The sequence goes on along the minus strand of NC_138576.1, from coordinate 106,333,681 downwards.
TGGAAGGTAGTTTTGGAGGCAGGTGGTGTTGTTTTTACCTATGGGAAAGTCTGGAAATGAGTTTTTGGCTTTGACCGCATCTTTTATGCACAGAATGAAGAAAGATGATACACTTACTTCTTTCATGTGTAAAGTGGTGTAAATTTATTGATTAGCATGGACTTACACTGTGCTGAAATAATTCTTGCTGTATCTTAAATGTTTCTTTATGTACAGACAAGGATTTCAGTCCCATGCACAATGTCAGAGATCATGCTGCAGTAAATCTATTCAAATGTAAACCTGTTCAATTCAATTACCAGTTTATAATAAAATTTGCTGCTGCAGCCTCCACGTTTGTCACAGCAGTCTCTACATGCTGATGGCACAGCATGCCTGGAAATTGACAGCCTAAATCTATTTACAAAAAAAAATTTAGTTGCAGACCTGAAATAAAATCAAGTTTAAGCAGCTTTGAGGGGAGCATCATATTCCTTACAAGAACTTCTGCACATCTGCCAGTGTACATCTTCTCCAGAAATCTTATCCTGTAGTGGGGAGTTTTCTTCTAGGAATTTTCCTTAACAAACAATTTTTAAATGTAATCTTAAGTAAAACAATTATCAGACATTGCGCTTCCCTTCACATTTGGAAGGAATTTATTACATTGTTATTTTGTGAATTGCCATATAAAATTAATGGTAGAAATCACAGTGCCTGGAAAAACATCCTGAGTTTTATTTTAGCTTTTAGGGCAAGATCCGAAAACCTCTTTCAGCAAACATATAGAGTGGCTTCTCTAATGACAGCTGCATGTTAAATCATTTATTGTGGGAAGATAACGGTGCTTTTCATCCAGCATCCAGTGTTTCTGCAAGAGATCTAGTGTTAGGATTTTTGGGCTGTGTCTTGGCATCAAACCCTGGGAAGGAATTGGGTTTCTGGTCACATGTAATACAGGGTGGAGTGGGGAATTTCTGCATATATTCTCAAGCATGTTGATGGGGGTATAGCCAGCAATACCTAGATCAAGATTCTTAACAACTTATAAGTTGTGGGCCAGAATCTAGAGAAGGAAGGGTAAAGCAGTGTCATACTGGTCTGAGCTGGAGTGGGATTGAAGTCCTGGCTCTTGTCTGCATCACCTATTGAGTAGCACAAGGAGGTTACTACAGGCTGATCCAGAAGAACATTTCATTGTTGTTTAGCCCATGGACTGTTATTTGAAAATGTATGTCTGTGTATGGATGGTTTTTGAGTATGTATTATGTTTCATACTGAAGCATTCAGCAGATGCTGCTGAGCTTTTAAGCACATAACAAATATGAGGGCATCATATTTTCATTTACTTTCTTAGGCAATGGTTATTAGCAGAGCATCAGAATATACTTTACTCAAAGAAGAAACTTTACATTTTTCTATTTTTAATTTTGTGTGTCAATATTATGAAAAATCAGATTTTTCAAGGATCACAATTGGTTCTTCTCCTGAAATATGGTTTCTTTGACTGTGGTTATGTTTTGGTAGATTCTCTCAGGTTCACAAGAACATATGAAACAACATAAAGATACTTGTATAGTCTAGAGAGAAACTTTTCAAATGTATCCCCAGTGATTTCTTTAAATAATGCAATTGGTGAAAGGGGCGGGAACAACAATTTGCCCTTTAAAAAAATGAACACTTTTTAGACATTTTCTAGCTTTCAGTTCTGTTGGCTTACAATCAGTCTTTTAAGTTTGTCCTTTCAAACACTTTGGAAGCCAGTGATTAGTTTGCTTCAGGAGGTAGAATTAAATCTGTGTCCATGTGCAAGATTGGGTGTTTTAGCTAGTTTCCTTTTTATATAGCTAGTTGGAGTGAGAAAAGGGGGTTGATGTTTTTTTTCTTTCCTAAGAAGGCAAATTGGATGTAAAACTGCATGAGTTGATATGGGAAATCATGGGTGGATATCTGACTTTTATTTTTTGTGTTGTTAGTTGATCTGGTTGGATGCTCCTTTTAGTCTTCCATTAGTACTATATGCCTTTTAATACTGTCTGTGGGACTGCTTACTAGCATGTGTCTCTGATAGAAGATAGTAATCTAAGTTTATTATACTGCATATCTTGCTCAGAATAGCTGCCCTTTTGAAATAATTCCACTGGAGTAATTATTCCAAAATAAAATTACGTTTTGTTTCAGATGCAGAGTTCATATAACTGTTGTTTCAAAAGATTATTCTATATGTTTCAATTTTCTCCATGGAGGCAAAACCATAGCCTCAGTTTTATATGGTAGCAAGGTTAAAAATTACAGTTCAGAGGGGAACCTATTGGGTGGCACTAATGCAGCTTTTAGACCATCTGAAATAGTGTATCCTGCCTTAGCTCTCTCAGTTCTGAGCAGTGCTAGTTCACACTCCTTACAGGACTGTTGACACCAAAACATCTTCCATATATCTCTCATCTCTGATATATGGATATTTTCAGAATTTTTTATAGGTTGTTTGCACTGGCTGATCTGCATTGGTTGTTATTTCAGAAAGTATAGTTCATAAGTGGGTGATACACAAGGAAGCAAATTTAAGTTTATTTGAAAAGTAACTTATATCATAATGAAATGGCAGAAAATTTGGGTTGCTTCACATAAATATGTTTGTATTTTCCTTATGAAGGGATGGCCGTTACAAGTTATCATTGGATACTTCGTACCCAGTTAGGATAGACAGAGTGACAGAATTCCAGCTTAATTAGTCCAGCTATTAAAAATGGGAGGCCAGATCTGCACCTAGGAGTAATGGAAGCTGGTGGAGCTACATTAGACTGATGTTCATTTGGCAGGTTTAGCAATCTATGCTATGGGGAAATTGCTAATATACCTTTCTGTGTCTGTGAGTCTTCCCTGATGCCAGTATGTTAGCAGTCATTCAGGCTCTAAAAAGGAATAGAAACTCTCCAAGCTCGTCATCCAGCAATGCTGACTTCAGTGTAACCCTTCCCATCACAGTAGTGCAGTTAGCATGTTGTTCTTACACTCCTCACTGAGGAGCCCTTAACACTTCTAATTCATTAGTTTGGGATTTTTTTAAAAGGTTTTGTACAGTCCCTGAAAGTGACTTCAGCATCCCTTGGACAGTGTTAAGGCAGTAGTCAGAATCTGTGTGTAAATACATTCTGTATTTTAAGTCTTTTTTCTTCGGCACTAATCTGAATAAAAGCAATTACTGACAGTTTTTAAAATCCGTGAACATTGGAGATGGTCACAGAACTGTAATGAACCAGAAGATTATTACACATCAGTCAAACTTTTTCTTAACATGCTAAAATTGGGGTTCTCTAAAGTGGTTTTGCTTCACACTTTGAGAAATTTCATTAATTCAAATATAAGAATACATTTTTTAGAGGTATATGTATTTTAAAGCATAAATTACCGAGTTTATTATGCAAAGATTACCGTATGAACATCTTTGGCTTGTGTTAAGCAGCAGATCGGATTAAATTATCATATTGATCCTTTCTGGTTTTGACAATCTGTGAAAATGAATCTGATACAGCAAGGAGAATAGGCAGCTTGAGTTTACGCTTACGTAAAGACATGCATGATATGCACAAAAGCAGATTAATGGATTCTCTCTCAAAATAATAAATAAAACTAGGCAATACTTTTTATAACTAAAAATGTGTTATCACCTATGTTTTGAGGCTAGTGAAAAAGCCTTAATAGGATTCCTCCTAACAACATGTCCTTTGAAAAGACCTGTGCATAAGACATTGCCAAGGTAAATTTCTCTCACAAGTCTAATACCATTAGTCTGCCAAGAGGAAAGCAGAAATTATTGTGGAGGAAGTTTTAGTTTCTGCTGCCTTCAGAAATTAGAACAAAGGGAAGGAGAAAGCATTAATGGTATTCAAAGAAAATATTTCTATACAGGATGACAGTTAATAGAGTGGCGTTGACCTCAGTGATATTTCTTATGCTCTCCATTGTAGTATTACACTTAAGGAGCTCCTTCATTAATGCAGGATATTAAACAAAGCTCCTGTGTTATAACATCAAGAGAGAACATAGTGCGTCTTCTGTTCAAGTCTCTTCCGAATATCAACCCTTTTCTATGTTTCAATGCATTATGAGGGAGTTTGGTTTCTAGTGCAGATATTTTTTGGAAGTGTTTCTTTTCCTATTCTTATCCCTCCTTCCCCCATTTTGCCCTTTCTTCCCCCCATTTCACCCTTTTCACCTTCCACCCCTTTCCCCCTCTTCTTCCTACCTTCTCCCCTCTTCTTCCTACCTTCTCCCCTCTTCTTCCTACCTTCTCCCCTCTTCTTCCTACCTTCAATTTCTTCCTTCCCCTTCCTTTTATTTCCTTCTTCCCCTTTTTCTTTCCCCCTTCCCCCTTGCTCTCTTTCTTTCTTTCATTCAACCTGTGCTTGGTTTAATATACACTGGGACCTGTTAAATCTCCTTGGAAACAATAGAAACTAATCTCTAAGTGGTGTTGGTGTTCATAAGTAGGCCTCTTTCCTCCTAACCAAAATGTGGCCTGATAGCCCAGTTCACACATTAGAACTGACAGCCCAATTTGTCTGCCCTAAAACACAGCTCATGACTATCCACTCTCTGTAACTGATGAGGAAGGACAAACTATTCAGCTGCAGGTTAGTGTTTATAGTGAGCTCAAGCAACTAGCATTTCTGTTCATCCATTAAAAAAAATACTCAAGAAAAAGCAAATATTGGAAATGTGGATATTCTCTCTGGGTTTAGAAATCGCACGGAAGTACCTACAGCTAAGACCAGCTGTCGGCTTCCTGAGAAGTTCTCACGGTGCTTGTGTTGCAGTGTTGTGCCAGTCTGGTTTGTGTTCTGCCTCTGAGCATTTTTGGTCCCCATAAGCTCACTGGGAATGAAACAGAGAAGTCCCAACAATTCACTGGACTCAGTCTTTAAACAAAATTTCTCTCCTCCTAGATACAATTTTGTTCTGCAGTTATCCCTTTATGTAAATACTCCACTCATGAAAGAGGAGGTATGAAGTGAATGTAGAGAAAGCAGTATCGTTTATATGTCTGTATTTGAGAACTATTTACATTTCTTGCCTTTCCACTGATTTGTGAATGTACTTTTTGATGTTGGCATCTGCAGATCTGGGGTCAAAGCTGTTGGCTGGCAATCCTTGAGGTTAGATATTAGACTTGATTCTGCTCCCGCAGTAGTGACTGCAGTTGTTTGCCGGGTCAGGCAAGCAGCAGCAAAGAATTCATTTGGCCTGTAGTTACTTTGTAGTTTTGTTATTAAAAATAGTGAGTTTGAAAGATTTTGAATGGGATTAAAATGTACGGTATTTTTCTTAGTGCACGTACCTTACCTATTACTTCCTCAGAATTAGGAGGAGTAGATTCTGCAGATTCATAAGTCTACTTAAATTGGAATACCATTAAAAATTAATCACTTTATGATGAGAAAATATTAGTACAATCTGAGGTTGTTAACTGAACATTCTCATTTGTCATATTTCTTCTTTTGATCCTAAAATAAAGAAGCAGTATTTTTCTAATTGTCTTGAAATTATTATTCAATTTAAAAAAAAAAAAATCAGTGGATTTAGCACCTGTGAGCATCTGCTTATGCACTGAAAGTACAGTGACAGTAATATAAGTGATCAGGGAAGGTAGAGACAAGTCTGAAGGATGTAGGACTGTGTATGATATGGCATCTTTTCCCATGAGCTCCCAGACAAATAACCGCCTCTCATTCTTGGTTTCTGCCACCCATAAACACATACATCAATATGGCACTGCTATTTATTGCAGGGTGCTTGAATTCTTGTACAGGGGTCCTGCCCTATATTAAATAGGGGTCATTTTGTAAAGAGTGTCATTAATGTTGTTTGTATTCTTTGCTTTTGTCTTTTTCTGCTGTGCAGATACTTACACATCTTGTGCTTGAGTGGAATAGGTTTAGCGTGTCAGGTAGAAGGTACATTTAGCAGTGATGCATATGCATGTCTCTAAAATGCTGCTTTGGAGTCAATCTCTTTTTGTATTTTACTTAGCCCTTATTTGGGCAGCACACACATCTCCTCAAAAAGACTTTTGCTATGTAAAATCTTAGTAGAAACAAGATGTATGGTAGGATTATTTGGGGTGAAGTGCTGAAATAATGTAGGTTCTCTCACTGAGAACTGCTGTTTATAGAGTTGGGGGATGATTGACTTTAGGCATCAATAAATTTCCATCCTTGCCACAAATAATTTTTTTGATTTGTAGTAATTGCTGGAATTCTCAAAAGTCCAGTGACACTGGTACTGTCCAAGTCACAATTACATAAAATATGTTCCAGGGCTATCAGAGAAGGATTAGTTACTCCCACAACTGATAATCCTGATGGTCAGTACTGTTCTCTACCTTAGCTATGCAGGCGTGCTTGGCATGGTCAAAGGGCTCTCAACCACCAAACTCTCTGTTCCAAGGCTTATTGAGCTCCGGGTGCAAGGGAGGGGGGGAAGAAATGCATCACCACAGGGACGTTGATGTAACTAAGCCCCAGTCTTCTCTCTGGTCAGTAATTGTCCTTTTTTAAGCTGGAGGTGTTTTTACTAGCAGTAAGTCTTTGTCACTTCTACTCGCTGAGTCACTGTGTGAAGCTGGCATATTATTTAGTTTGCAGTTTGTAATGTGGCTTTTGTGGTTGAAAGTCAACAGCCTGAAATCTGAAATAAATGTCATCTTCAGCAGTGAATTGTCATTGTGTCAAATTTTGCCCTGCTTACTAGCTATTCTAAACGAGCCCCTTCTTCTCCTTCTTCTCCTTCTCCTTCTCCTTCTCCTTCTCCTTCTCCTTCTCCTTCTCCTTCTCCTTCTCCTTCTCCTTCTCCTTCTCCTTCTCCTTCTCCTTCTCCTTCTCCTTCTCCTTCTCCTTCTCCTTCTCCTTCTCCTTCTCCTTCTCCTTCTCCTTCTCCTTCTCCTTCTCCTTCTCCTTCTCCTTCTCCTTCTCCTTCTCCTTCTCCTTCTCCTTCTCCTTCTCCTTCTCCTTCTCCTTCTCCTTCCTCTCCTTCGGTATTTATATGATAGAAAAGAGAAACTGAGGGGGGGTCTGTCTCCCTCATAATAGTGACTAAATATAGCTATTAATCTTTACAAATTAAAAACATAGCTTTATTTTAAGCCTCAATAGTCTTTTATTAGATTAATGATTCTGGAGGAAGCTGAACACAAGGTATGTTAAATATATTCACTTACTGAATAATATCAATATTTTCCTGTTTGGTCTTTATTGTTCCAACAAAGTTAATATGTTTATCTATTTTTCTCTTCTTAAGCATCTGCTTTTAGCTCTCAGGATCATCAGGTATAAGAGCAGATGTCAATTTGATATACTGTTTTAGTGCAGCCGAACCAAAATCAACGCTCTATACAACTTCATTCCATAAGATCTTATTGCAGTCTATGTTAAAACAGTTAATTACTAAAATAGTTCATTTAGAAATATTAAAATACTTTCTAGAGGAAAGTCTAGTTGATACTATTCTTTAATCAGCTTAACTCCAGTCTGTGCCCTCAGTGGCAGAATTGTTGGTGTGCTTTAAATATTTTGCAGCAAAACTGCTTGACTAACAAGAGAGAATGTTGGTAATTTGCTGCATGCTGAGCACATGCAGACCCTAGGAATCAACAAATAATACAAGACCATCATCCTTATCTTTTGTCTCTTTCTTTTCTTTCCTTTTTCTAGCCAAGAGGTAGTCCATACAGCAGTGCTGTTCTTGCCATTTTTAGTCAGCCATATCAAAATTATTTATTGCTTCGCCATTGCCCTTTGCCCCTTTCTACTATTCCTTTGCAGGCCTGTGGGTGGCTGACTGAAGAAAGGCTTTTCAGAGGGGCCATGTCTTTCATTCTGGTCTGAATCAGTCACCAGATAGGTCTTACATCATTTGTTAAACAGTTGTACAGCCACATGTTGCTTTTCATGACAGCCCGCCAGATTGGGTTTACAGTGGTGTCCAGTGTCTAAGTTTCTTAAGTTCTATATCATTTTCATATTTTCTGTAATTCAATGAATGCTTAAGAAACAGGCACCTTATGTTTCATTGTGTGGCCAATCCCAAGAGTTACCTACTGAAACATAAGAGGAGGAATATATTTGTTGTAAGTCACCAGAACTACTGGATTTCTGGATATAGTTTGTAGAATCAGTTAAGATAAGATGACTTAAGAGATGGTATAAATATACTTTGGATCCAGATTGAGGGTACCTGCCCATGATTATTGAATGTTAGGAGAGATCTTGCTCCGAACTGTTTTTTACGTTCACAAGCTACTTGCTGGTTTCCCTGTCAAACTTTTGATGAAAGCTCTTAAGCTTCAAATTTCAAGACAGATTAGACTGCTACATATTGAAATAGGAAAATGAATGTTTACCTTAAAAGGTAGAAAGCGTTTTTAAAATACCAGTTTAAATGCATTGCTTTTGTGAATTCTCGCTCAAAGATGTATTAGAAAAGTTTCTGCTAATTTATACCGCAGGTGAAGGATCCATCAGGCTGAGAAGAGAAGCTCTGAGTATAACGATCTTGTAAAGGGACTGAATAGGCTCCTCCTTTTCAACAGCCCTCAAGAACATCACCCCAAAATACAAATTTCTGATTGTATTCCAGAGAAAAAGAGAAGTTGAAACACCTTTGAGTCTGGTGTGTACAGGAATAGTCTTTGCTCATGTTTTTCATCTGACAGAGCATGCCTTATGCCCCATTGCTTGTTCTTGTGTGAGATGCAAAGGAATGCAGTAATCAGAGAACAAAGCCACAGACTAGCTAAGATGACATAAGATTCTTCTTTCTTCTCTTTTTATCTTCTCTCATTTTCATTATTTTCTAATCTTTTTCCTCTTCATACCACAGTTGTATCAGAAGAATGCTGATGAGAAAATACTTGCTGCAAGCACATATCCTCCAGGCAGTCTCTTTCTGGCCAGGTGGGAAAGAGAATCATTAATTTCTTGAGGTTCTCGTTACCTGACCTATGCTATTTTGTGAGTACTAGTCAAGCTGAATGACTGTATTTCCTCCTGGGCATTCTGGTATTGCTGGAGATACCCATAATGGCAAGATACTTCAGCTGATCTCTAATTAAAATACTTGTTATGAAGTATTCTTAAACACGGCTGCTTAATGAAGTTAGAAAAAGCATTTGGATGCAGAGTGTGAAGGCTTCAAATGTTGGAGTTCCTCTCTAGGGAGCTGCGTGCAATCAGAAAGCATTCTGAATGCTAGCAATCCATCTCATTTTGTTCCCATTTGTTTTCTCTAATTTCCTGCCTTTTTGAATGCTGGTTAGCTGAAATAAGTCTTCTTTCCCTCCTCTCCACAGTTCCCTCCCCCTTTATGGAATAGCCCATGACACGTGTCTGTAAAGTGGCTTCTTGGGAATTTGCAAGTCTTTGAATGTGTTATCTGATTAAAGGGATGTATGTGTCTTTAATTCTCATCTGCAGTTCCACCTTTGACCCCATCTGTTAAAGTGGAAAGGAGTTGAGAGTCAGCAAAGTCCCAGATTCAACCCAGATAACCTGCAGTGTGCACATTTGAATGCTTTAACTCTTTGGTAGCCCATGAAAACTACATAATTAAGTGACAGGTTTGATTGGAAAATGTGGCTGGTCTGATACGAGGCAGGTGAATTGTTTCTTTTGTTGATATGCTTAAGGTAGGGTAATTTAGTTCTGGCTTCACCTTTTATAGTAAAGAACAAATGAACATACAGTTGTGTGTCACAAACAGGTATAATATCTTGTTTGTGTGCGTGAGAGATTATTTTTTTAATAGACCAGTCTCTTGCTTACAGAACAGAAGGGAATGTTTAAACCCCCACATCTATTACACATACTTCCTTTTTGAATAGGAAGCTGAATTACAGGGTTGGAAACGCTGTTGCAATTTTGGATGGGATTTTTAGATACCCTGAATAATAGAGAAGAATTCGTTCCATTGAAAGATTAAAAAAGTAGATGGCACGAATGTCATTTTCATTATATTTTGCTAATCTTATGCATTTTCAGCAGAACAACGTGATTGTGACATTTCCTGTACTTTACAGACACATAACATGAGTGACTAGAATACTCCCATATATTTGGACCTGTGGATGTTTTCATCTTTCCTCTGGTCATTTTCTTTTCTAGCTTTCAAACACTCTTAAAACCCTGAAAGGATTTTCAGTATCCCAGATCTATCCCTGTTCTCTCAAAGCTGGAGCCAAATTCTTCCCTCACTTACATCTGTTCAACTCTGGTGGTTTCATTTATGCTGCATGGCTGTAACAATGCAGAATTTGTCCTAATCTGCCCTTTCTTTTTCAATGGAGAACATGCACACACGAAGTGAATGTAAACACAGTAAGTTGAACTGCACATAGAAAAAAAAATATATATTTGTGTGTGTATACACAAATAGAGAGATAAATAGCATACAGATAGGTTTGATAGTATACCTACTGTACATAATATTGTAAATGGTATCTTGCTGTGCTGGAATCTAGGCAATATGAGTTCAGTACTAAAGTGTTCAAGTTGCACCTGAGCTAGCTGGAGCCTGCCAGCCTCTGCAAGCCCACTGAGAGCATCTGTCTCGCCACCACCTTGCTCATGCTGTGTCCTCTGCAGGCTCTCCGATTCTTCCGACTATGAGCATAAATCATCCACCTGTCAGGAGCTCTAGCTGCCTGGATTATGCAATGCCTGCCTTCATTTGGAGATGGTGTGAGCAGAAGTTTGCGGCAAATGGTTTGCATTCATTTTAATGCCATTCCAGCATCTCTTCAGCTTTAATGAGGGTTCAGGGTGGTGACGACTCCCTGAGACAATGAAAGTCCTAGAGCCCCAAGCTTGCTTTGTACATTTGTATGGCCTAGTTTAGATTTTTTGCTTTTTTTTTTTTCTTTCTTTCTGTGCCTCCCCCCCCGCCAAATGAATGGCTTGGAAATTGAAGCAGAGAACTGGTACTGCACAAAGCCAGCTGTCCACAGCTCTGTTTTTTGGCCTTGTAATACTTCCCTCCAGCTGAGCAATGAAGAATTTAAAAATCAGTCATGTTTAATGTTGATTGTCCACTTGTGCTGTCTAAAGCTGCGTAATGCTTAGTTGCCTTCACGTAAATGTTTAAAAATCCTATTTTTATTCAGTTTACAGGTATATTGGAATACAGTATAAAATGTGGAATACCATGTTGTATATCCAAAATTTAAAATACAGCTTCTCTATATAAAGTTTTCTTCTTACTAAGAAAAAAAATTTGTCAGTAAAGTTGTCTTGTTTCAGCTTGTTTCAGACATGAATTAATCTAATTCCTTATTCACTCATAATTTTAATCATGAATTATAGCAGAATAAATATGGGTATTACATTTGTTCATATGTGGTAACAGAAGAAAAAATGGAGGTTGTAAGACAAAAGCAATGCAGATCCTTTCATAGGCAAATGTTGAAGGTGGTGAAGGTAAGTTGCATCTTCACATCTGCAGTATCTGTCCCTAACCTCAAACAATTTCCATCAGATTCTTGCAGGTACAGCCTTTAGACTGTAGCCTTACGTGACCGTCAACCTCATGTTTTTACTTGCCTGAAAAAGCACTAGGTAGTACTAACAGTAAAATACTTAGTTTTAATGCTAGTCAGTAGCTAGCAGAGGAAATCCATGTATTTGGTATCTTAATACTACCGGTTCACTGTTTTTCACGAATATTTAAGAAAACAAAGTTGTTCAATAACTGTGAAAAACATTGGGCTTTTGCAACATGATTTTTATGTAGTGAATGTTTCATGAGCTTGTCAACAACTTTTTTCAGAGAATATTTAGGAATTTTAGAGAACTCCTGTGATGTAGACAGTAATATCCCCATTTTACAGTATTTATTCAAAGACAAAGAGAACAAAAGTTGCTTAGTAAAAAACACATGTGGAGTTAGAGGCACAGCTAGAAGTGGAACTTCTGCTCTGAGGTTCATGTGTCATTCAGCCTGGGACTTCAAAGTCCAGCCGTTGCCATCTCTTTCTCACAGTGACTGAAAGAGAGACATTTCCCTTTATAACACAATATATTTCCCTTTATAATACTTCCCTTTATATGTGGATTCCTCAATCGGCTACTGATGAAAAAGTCAAATTAAGGCCAACTTTTGTCAACAGGGAAAATAAAGCGCTCTGTTTCAATGCACCTGTATATTTCCTGTTGATAGCAATGGAGGATGTTTAGACACATGCAAAGGAAGCTCTGTTGCCAAAATATTTTAAATTTTCCTCTTGGTGAAGATTTCCCTAGCTGACGAGTACCACTGGTGGCAGCTGAATGTGGAATACATAGTGCTGCAGTCTGTACAACAGCCTCGAATCATAACAGTACTTGAGAGCTCTGCCTGTGCCTATGTTCTCCCCCCTTGGTCTGAAAGCCAGAGAATTTCATGCAACCTGATCGTACTTAACTAGGACCACACAGAGCAAGGGAGATTTTTTTAATAGACTGTTTGGGAAAGAGTGAAGACCCTAATGAATGAAGTGTGTAGACTTTGAGATCTTTACTGTGAGCCTTATTTGCTTCTGGTAACAAGCTAACCTCCCATGCCTTCCTTCCCCCCTCCAGTTTTAATTTGATGGAAAGCCAGCAGTACTGCAGTTTTATGCAAAGCCTCCAGTGAACTCAAAGATTATGATTTCTCACTTTGTCTTTACGGATAACTTTAAAATTTTATGCATCAGAATGCAGGATTATCTGAAGACACAAATGCAACACAACACTGACAAAATCAGATGAAAAATCTCACTCTTTTAGCTATGAAGAAATTAGATTTATCATCAGAAAAACATTCTCTTTTCATTTTCTGAAAGGTGCTTTTTGACAGACCCTTTGCAGTGGACGTCATGCTCACAAAACATGCTGTCACAGGGCTATTTGAATATGGTGACAGGCTCATTATCATGTTGAAGACAACTGACAACACTGCAGCCTAGAAATGGACAGGCTTGCCAATCAGCTGTTGAAAGGATTGCAGTTGAAATAGAGGTTTTTTTTGTTCTGAGAACAGTAGTACAAATTGACTACATTAATTCTTTTTATTATAGTTGCATACACTGTAGTTAAGGGTCCGTCACTGTTTCCATTATAAATCCGTTTTCAAGGGTTTATTAGTAGACCATAAAAAATGGTTCGTGTTGAAATTTTGTATTAAAAATATATATTACCCTAACAGAACAAAATTTCTGTGGTAACTGTGTGGAGGAGGGAGGGCGGAGAAAAAGGATTGACTGATTTTTAGCTGAAAATTGCATGAAGCTGAATGCATTATTATTTTTATAGCACCTTAGATGTCCAAGGATTTTATGGACAGGTTTGTGCCTCAGGAGTTTACGATTTCGGGATGCGGTACTGCCAACGCTTACTATGGGATGGGATTTTTCTGGTAGTTTCATTGGAATTAGTAAAATGCCAAACATTAGCCACAGTAGTAGGTATTTGCAGATTCAGGTTGAGTAGTCAAACAATCTTGAACAGGTTTGTTTTTTTTTCTTTTCTTGTAACTTAAAAATGGCTAGGATTTATTTTTTTAAAAATATTAATCTGAAATGTTGAATGATAACTTGCGGTTAAGGGAATTTTGCATAGGTAATAATAATAACAACCCAATTTGAAGTTATGCTAGATTCCACCAACATACTTGAGTTATGTGAAGTGAGGAGTTAGGTGGAGTTTATCTGCTTTAATCCAAAGTGGCATTCCTGGGAAATCCTACTCATTTTCTAACCATGGAATTTCCTGATGTACCCAGGTGCTGGAGTTTGTGCTGCTGGAGTTTCTATAGTGCCCTTAACATTTCTGCAGCCATCTGCAGCGGCATACTCCTGTGCGAACACAGAAATGTCTGTGTTTTGACAGGTCTGAACAGCTTACTAGTTATCTTCTGTTTAACTCTAGAACCAAAGATGTTCCTCTGAGTGCCTTGAGAGCTCTGTCTGGCAGGCGTTCTCAGACCATGCCTTCACACCTCAACAGACTGATAGAAAATACAGCGTAGGTGGTTGCTTTCTTCTGTAACATACTGGTGATCCTGCTGCTATGCCTCAGCAACTTAAGGCAGGCCACCAGGGCTGTGGGAAGGGAGAGATGTGGTTTCTGTATCCAGGATGATTTCTCTGATTTGTCCAACAGCCTTACCATAACAGTTAGAGCGCCTTTTCCCAGGAGCTGGGATACCTTTTCATTTCTTCAGACAGAGGAAGGCATTAAACCTGTGTAAGTGCTCTAAACCTGAAGGAACCGATGTCACTATATTTTCTAAGAGAAGAAATCCAAGTTTGCTGGAGAAAAGGCATGGTGACCTACCTTCCTGCAGGAATAGGAGGCTATGAATCCTGAATGGAGCAAGGCATTTCCAGGAAGTCTGGAGTCTGGTGGGATAGGTCTGAAAGTTCCATATAAATTGACCATATAAATTAGATGTAGGTGGCAGCAAATGTGTGAATGTTGTCTCATTTATATTGTGCCCTGAGATGCCCAACTTCCCTCATGCTCTGTACAGGGATCCTGGACTTCTGTTCAGGTTCCAGCTCTGTTTGGTGGGTCAGGTGGAAGAAGCTAGGCATTGTGGTATGTAGGAGGTGTATATCCTTTCGATGGATTTGGTTGTTAAGTATAAAATGAGATACTGAAATAGGAAAAGATGACATGCAGACCCCTCAGGTATTAAATTAATTTATCACACAGTCTGAATCTTTAATATATTCACTAAATATTTGGTATGAGACTCTAGAAAGAACTGTATTTTGCAGAGAACTTTGCAAAGGAAAAATAATTTTACTTGTAGTTCTGTGCCTTCAAACATTTGCAGGCTTAATTGATGCTCATTTGATTACCTGATTTCAAAGCACAATCAATTACCTTAATGCATATCACCATTCTCACAACTACGGTGATTGCAAAATTGTGAATGTAAAAATGGAAGTCACTTCTGAAAATTAAGTCTGCAGTCCTATTTGCAAAGTCAGAACTGTGGCTGTCATGAATTACAGCACTACAGAGCAGAGGACTCTATTGCCATATTGCCAGAGCTATTATAATATATCAGGTCAATTGTATGCATACTTAAAATCTTTAAAACATCTACTGCTTCTCTGATGAAGTCAGTCATCTGTTTCTAGGAGGAAACTTACTGAAGATACTAATGCAGGATGTTGAACGTAAAAAGTAGCATTCAGCTGCAAATTATTAAAGAATTTTTTGTCTTTTCATGAACTCGGGGCCCCATTGAAGTCAGTGACAAGGCTGTGGTTGATCTGGGGGCAGCCAGGTCTTCATGGAGAGAGTAATTCTAGTGGCTAAATCAGAGGTTTGGAATCAAGACCAATTTCTATTCCAGAACAAGTCACTTCTACTTTGTGTGCTTCCAGCAAAAATATAATAGATAAAATAATATGGAGCTATCTCACCAGCATGTTGTGAGGCTTATTGAATTAATATTTATGGAATACTTCAAGTGTCTTTGATAGAAAGTGCTGTATGGCTGCCTACTATTACAATAAAATCCTGAAAAGCAAATCAATCTGGAGTTAGTCTTATCTCATCTGGTTATAACTAACTACTGGAGCAGCCTATCATATTACAGAAAAAAAAATCCAAACTAGAAACAAATGATAACTATTTAAAAATGCCACAGTTATTTGGAAAACTCTGGCCTTAGTGTTCAATTGGCTTTTAGTTTTTATAGTGATAGGCCCTTTTTTAATACTTTCCCAGCTAGATTCATAGTTGAAACCAAACATAACCAAACACATAAACTTTATGTGTTTTGGGAGAGTAAATTAATGTTTTCTACTTATGCTGTAAATTGCTTCACAGAACACGCATCCTACACCTAGCCTACTAGACAAGTAAATAGCATTGTCTTTGAATCATTGGTACTGATGATTCCTTGTATGGACAAGTGTTATTGATTCATTGATGTGGGGGGTTTTATTGGGTAGATTTTTTTATATTTGCTTTTGTAAAGAAGGCAAATGTTCTTACCATTAAAAGCTGCATTGGTTTGAAATGAGCTACACATGTGAGGGTGGACTAATTACCTAGTTTTTCCCCTTATCGATCAAACTCTCATTATGTTAAACATAAAACTCTGAAAAGTTAGCAGAAGTCCTGAACAGCATTTAAAAGAGAGTATTACAAACAAAGCTGCTCAGAAAAAAAAACCACCCCAAAAATGTATATGTACTGAAGGGACATTGGTTGAATAAAGTTATTCATATCATGCAAACAAAGCAGCTTATCAAGCGTGTAACTTAATTTTGCCTATCGTCAAGTGCAGGAAGAAAACTCTGAAATCTAGGCTATGAAGCCTGGAGGATATCGATGGTTTAGCGAAACAGCGCAGGCATGGAATATTCTTTTTCCCCAGGACTGACCTAGTAAATTGTGCAAGCACCAGGAGAAATTTTGCCACCTGTCCCTTATAATCAAGGCCTGTCCTTTACTTAGTCTCATTTCAGTGATATAATTAAATGACACAATTTTCCCATTTATGTTGCATGAACATGCTGCCAGAATCCTATAGTCTTATCCAGGTACCCAGGAATGTGACTTAATTTGTTTCATCTAAAGCCAAAAAAATAATCATTTGAACATGGTCCCTTGCCCTAATAGCTAACCCAGCATGGTATATTAGAATACTATTGTTGCAGCATTCATTGCAAAAATCAATAATCCACTAGATGGAGCAGAATAGAAGTGTAAAAACTGAGTTAAGTCTGGTATTTTAAGAACCAGAATTAAGTTTCAAAGTGTCAGGACTTGGACAAAACTGCAGAAGAATAAAATAGTATTTTTGCAGTGTGTAGTTCTAGAAAATCAACTAGCTTTGCAGTAATTCATGGATTAACATTACAGTCCTCCTTTGGTCTCTGTTTTTTCTGTAAGTGACAAAGTGAGGATTCATCTCTGCTCTAGAAAAGATGATGATGAGAAAATTTTGGAGAACAAGGACCTTTCTAGGAAAGAGAGTTAATTTTTTTTCCTTCCCTGAAACAAAGCCAACTTTTCTCTGGAGAAACAAGATAAAATAGTAAGACAACTAGAGAAAGGAACCATACGATGGGGGATCAGGTAAATGAAAGAAGGGAAAAGAAGTTCTTCAAAGATCCTGAAGTTCACGTAATTTATTTTGAATGTTTTGAACCTTTAAAATAAGACTTGAAAGCTAGTTAGAGATTGTGAGCATTTCTAATTATGCTATCCCCTCCAGCCTGGTTATCAGTATGAGTATTTTCATGAAAGACAAAAATGTTTCTAGAATCATGGAAAATTCAGCATGGCATGCAGATAATGTTCTATAAAAATACGTACAATTCAGTCATGTGTTGTTGTTTTTTTTTTTTCCTTCTATGGTTTGGTTTTGGTAAATATTGTAAAATGTGTGTAGTGGTTATTTTCCAGAAGCTGATATTCATTATTTCATGGGTAATCTGAGTTATCATGAACATGGAGGTTTTGGGCATAAAATCACAACCTTTTTCATGTAAATAATCCTTATGTTAATATCCTCTTAAAAGATGTGCAGGTGACATTGATGAAGATGGCAGAAAAGGCTCCAGTAGAGCAATTCAGCCAGTTTCTACTGCCTGTGTACCTTGGGCATGACCTAAAGCCTGCTTATTCTGTCCTAGGTTGCCTGTGAAAAGGGGTGGCCAATTATGCCAAGATGAAGTGCTGTTTGATGGAAGCATGTGTGGGAAAGATTGCTCTTAGTGATGGAGTTCTATATTTTGCAAACACAAGGAAAGATATAGTCAGTTTTTCAGGGAAACAGCTATGAAATCTGGTTTGCTGACATCTGTAAATGTGCTACTTTGTTTTCTGAGCAAGGCTTTGAACCCAGGTCTCCAGAGATGAAAGCCTCAGGCATTAACCAATTGCAGTATCTCACCCTCAGCTTTGTATTCAATAAAATGCTTTAGCTAGATGCAGGTGAACTTTATTTGCTTAATATTGATTGCTTTGCCTTCTTTGAACAAAGAATTATAGGAACTTTGATAAATTAATTTAAAAGTTGTCCAGTTCCATAGTATCTTCTGCATATTTCTGTTTATCTGAAGCTGCGTTCTTCAAATTACAACAGATAGGCTTCCCACAAAGTAAATGTGGAGATGATATTTTCTTTTTGAGTGTGTGTGGGTTTTTTTGTTTTTTTTTTTTTTTTAAATGGGAACTTTATAACAATTAAAAGCTTCCCATTCTCAGCTTTCTAACTGCCCCTCAACGCTTTGGTGTATTGTGGTAGTGCAATCTGAAGTTTTTGTTTTCTCTGGAAAGGTTTCTTATATGAAAGTCTAATTTTGATGATGTGAAGTATTCCTGTTACTTCCTGTCCTAAGCTATTGCACACCACTGTGAGCTATCTGCTGGATTTCTCCCCATGCTTATTCTCTGTTTTCAAGATATGATTGATTTGTGAAATACTTTGGGATTTGCTGCTGCTACAAAAATAGCAGGTGTTAACATTTGTAGTCATGCATGCACTTTGGGAAAAGAATAGCCTGAACTTCTTGCATTACAAGATGTTTTTTCTCTCTCCTCTTCTCCTTCTCCCTTTCCTCTTACAAGTATTAGTTTTGTCCATCAACAGATGATTTTTTTTCTTTATTTATGCCAAGTGTTCACATACACATTTAATTTAAATCCATACAATATGTATAGAATGAATATTGTTTTTCTCTGAAATTTTAGTCAGAATGGCTGATAATCATCAATTTTTCTTAAAATTGTAAAGTTGCTCTGCTTCAGTTTGTTTGAACCAATGCATGATCATGACCCCATGGATTACAGTCCACAAAGGTCTTTGTGTAATAGAGTCTTAAGTTACTGCTTCTCTCTTTCTTGTTCCCTTTGTTGACCA
The DNA here is from genome assembly GCF_964289735.1 of Phaethon aethereus. Lineage (NCBI taxonomy): Eukaryota > Metazoa > Chordata > Aves > Phaethontiformes > Phaethontidae > Phaethon > Phaethon aethereus. The sequence goes on along the minus strand of NC_138576.1, from coordinate 106,314,799 downwards.
GACACCAAGAACCTTCAGAGGTCATGTTGCGACAGGATCTCCAAATGAGTCAGGAGCTGTGCAGGAGAGTTGTCCAAATGCTTTTAAATAAAAAAAAGTGTCATCTTGGTGCACACTGGTTGTCGTATAGTCTATAAGTAAACTGTCTCTATTCAACTAGCATTTTCCCTTATTCTTTATATTACAAAAATCAGTACATGAGCCTGAACTCTTCTTTATAAATATTTCTCCTTCCATTCTCTCTTTTCCCAAGGATGGCTGTGCTAGGACACTGTTTGTTCAGAACTCATGAATGCCCATGGACTGGTCTCATGTTACTGAAATACAGAAGGTGTCTGTGCTCAGCATGTCTGAAGGAAAGTAATTTTAATCTCAGTTTTATCCTTTCTCTTCTCTGACAGTTTCAATGCACACAGAGAGTGAAGATCCATGAGTAGAAGGTTCTGCTGGGTGTTGCTGGGGCCGGGTTGAAGATGATTATACAGATCATTTGCTACCAGCAGGCTTGGGTCTGAAGTTAACCACTGGTTTTGTGAAGGGGGTAGAATGTGGAAAGGGCATAAAGTCCTCTCGTCTCTCTTTTTTCCTCTGTGTTGGGCAGGGATGAAAAGATTTTGTCTGTACTGAGAGAAGATTAGAGAAATGAGAGAATTCTTTGTCTAAAGAACAACAGGGCAATAACCAGTTAGTCACTTTTATGTTATTAGTTTGAAGTGTTTATTGCTGAACCGGGGAGTTTTACCCATTGTCTACTGTGTGATAAAGTAGGTTGCAGATGGCTTTGTCACACCCAGGCTTGGGAGAGAGCAAATGAATTTCAGTAAAATTAATTTGTGTCTTGTCCTCGGTTTGCAGGACAAAGTTGCAAATTCAGTCACAACTGATCATATAAGGTGGATTCAGCTCTTTGCAAGTCTACATGTTTGCTACAGTATGTAAAGGAAGACATGAAAGCTTAAGGACATAATTCTACAATGCTGGGGAATATGTTTTCATTTAGTGGCAAGGTATACACTGGAGTACAGAAAAGGCTCAGTCTGGCATTCTTTGTTTACAAGTGCTCGCAAAATAACTTTTGTTGAAGTTAGCAAGATGTGAAGGTGAAGGGGGCTCATTCACCTTTTTGCACAGAGCATCAGGACTGAACAAAGCAGCGACAGAAAAAAAAAGCTATATGTTGAAGCAGTTTTGATTTGTAGGAATATAGGCTGCGAACTTGTTTAGGATGTTTCCCTATAGTTAATTACAGAAGTATTTCCTAAACATTTCTATTCAATTCTCAGGTTCTCAGGAGAGGTTTATTTTTTTAGGTAGTTAAAAGTTTTGTGAAAGAACAGTTTTAACCAGTAGTTAAAAAAAAAAAACCAAACACAAACAACAAAACCAAATAGGAACAATGTTAAAAAGAGGAAAATGCAAAACTTCAAAAGATGATGAGTCTGAATGTTCTGATGGGATTATCCTAAGAAAATGGAAACTGCCTAATTTGGAATGATGTTTTGTAAAAGTATGCCATCACACACGGATTTATGTGGTATTGTTTTGTGGTTTTATGTGTGTGGTTGCATGTGGTTTATTAGCTTTGCAGTGCATGAAAGTCCTGCTCAGGATTATCTTGTTAGAAGAGAGAAGTTAGTTTTAAATTGCAAAATGAATAGAGCCCATAAAAGAAGTAGATCTTAAATAAAATCCAACTTACTCTCAAAGGGACAGTCTGTGGTAAAAGAGAAGTGTTCAAAAGAAGCATTTCCAGGTGAATATTTATTTGCATGTTAATAGTTAAATGCAAGCAATGAAAGAGGAATGAAAATCAAATATACATGGCAAATAAGCTACCCCATGCAACATGATTGAGGGTCCTGTGCTTAGAAAACTATTTTGCACAAATAAGTCTCCATGAGTGTTTCTTAAGATGTTAAATTTTTCATAAGCATGAGTACTTCATCTGTGCTATTGTCAGTGTATACTGATAAAAAACCCCCAAGGCTTGATTTCAGTGATGTTTAATTTTAGTCCCACATTAAATGCAAGCTCAGTTTTACTGTACTACACATAGTATATGACGAGTTAAATAGCAAGAGAACAGGAGTAGGTCATCTTTTTTTTTAATTATTCTAATACTCTGACTTGATCATCAAATGTTAATGGCTATTGTCTCTTGTACAACAATAACTGTATGCTTGAATTATTTTGTGGTGCAATACAGTATGTATATAAATTTTTGCATCATGTTTTAACAATGTGAATTTTAGTATTAAAATAACAATAGTAAATTATCAATGCCATTAGTATTGATTTACTATGCAAATTTAGTTATAAATTAGGCCTGATCTATAATCCATTGAACACTTGCTAAGATCTTGAGACTTCTGTGACTGGACCTGGTAAATGAGAGAGAAAGTTTCTCACATTTTTGTTTTGACTAATTTTAACTGCTATACAGTTTTGTCCGAGTAGTGTCATTTTCACATAGAGCTGTAATGTTTTTGAATTTTTGTTTTGTTTGTTTTTATTGAGTTTAGCATCAGAAAGCATAGGCTACCCCACCAACATGAGAACTAGAAATGAAACAGATGTGTCTTTATTCATTCCACAGATAGAACGAACAAGCAGTAAGCCAGCAGTATACTTGCCAAAGTGAGTGGCAAATAGAGATATTTCCATAGGAATAGAAAATGTTAGTCACAAAACTAATGACAGAAATAGCATTGTTTGCATTTAAAATATATAAAAAGCAAACCCTTATATTCTAATTGGACATTGTCTCCTTAAATCCAGTTTCCCCTTTCAGTCATCCACGTCACTTTTCACCTTGCCTAGTAGAAGTTAAGAAGCTGTTTTATCCTTTCCTGAAGTATTTCTGCAGTGATGTGCAAGTACTAATTATGCCACTGCTTATGACAGGCCTTCTTACACTTCACTGTATAGGCATCATTCAGTTGGGACCCAGGTAGTTTGCCCAAGCAATGCGTTTGTAGACTGTTGCTAAAAACAATTTCACTCTGAGACCATTGGACTTTTTACAGTCTAATTTTGGTCATATATGAGGGTTACTTAAATACAGAGATAACATTAATCTTTCAGTAGCAACAAGTGTTGGCTGTGGTTAAGACTGGGAGCTTAGCATTCCTGTAATCAAAATGTTGTTGCTGGACACGAGTAATACAGTATGTGATCTTTTCTGAACATTAAATCTAACCTGGATTGGGTTCAGCTCTGCTACATGATACCATGTTGCCTCACATGGCACTGTTCTACCCCTTTGGTCCTTGAAGATACGGGACAGTAATTAACAAGTACCTCATTTAATTGGCAGGAGTTCATATAATACCAGTCCGTGCCCTCATGATGCTTACGTAAATAAGTGTTTCTATTTCTGTAGATGGTAGGCATTTGGATTATTTTTTTTAACAATATAACTGCCTGGGCTTAGTGTTACGAATCATGAAACATTTTCTTTATGCATTATAAATAGTGATATCTATTTATAAATCAAAGGCACAGTGTTCTCGCTCTATTCCTAGGAGGCTTTTGGTTGTGTTAGCATTACCTACACACGTGCTTCCATTTTGTTGCCCAGGAAGCTAAATAGAAATATATGACTCTTTAGCTGGCCTCGTTAATGCAATAATAGATACGGGTTGGGTGCAGAATCTGAAGGAGTCACTGAAAAACATAATAAGCAGTGAGGGGAAAAAAACCCAACCCCAGCAAACTGGAACGTATTTTAAAATGTTATTCATGGGAAGCAACGCAGAGTTTTATTTAGGCAGGTGGAAGGAAAACCCTGAGGTGGCAGACGATTCCTAAAGGGTGGAGAACAGTTTATCTCTACATCCTGCATACTCATGTGGGGACAATTTATTCTCATCTTGGAGGAGCAGGAAATATTTTAAAGTTAATAATGTTTCTGCCACCTTTCTCTCCCCTCCTATCATGCTTACAGTCAAAGGTGAAAGCCTACCCTACATCCCCTGTGACTGGTACAGAATCTACATCAGAAGCAGAGAGATGAGGGAAGGAAGAAGAGTGGAACGAGATCAGTTCTGTGCTTTGCGACAGCCTATAAAACTAGAAAAGCCTTTACAAAAACCGGAGCCAGATAGAACTCATAAAAAGCCAGTAACCTCTTCTAAACATGGGCCAGTTGGCAGTCCCGTGCTGTGGTGGTTTGTCATTACAATAGGATATCTTATTGCAGATCAACAGATGATTTCTAATACAGTCGTATATACAAACAGTAGAGAAACATTTGTTGCTGTTTCTTTCAAGCCTTGTGGACTGAATTTATCACTGTGTGACAATCCCTTGGCCCAGTGATTTTGCAGTTTGAAAGAAACTGCAGATTCTAGTGCAAAGAAGTTGCTGGAGTAACTGGTATCGATGGCTGTTTTGTTGTGCTCCCCCCTCACTGCAACCTGGGAAGCATCTCTTTTGCTCAAAGTACCTTCAGCATTTACTTTGTTCATCTGGATAATGTAGTGTTAACCCTAATGCTGAATTTGAAGTAGTTCCCCATGATAGTTAATAGCAAGAAAGGTGGTGTAGTAAGTAGAAGTGCTGTCCTTGCTTTGTTGTGTTTTGGCTTTATTTCTGAGCCCACTGTTTTACAGGGGTTTTTTCTGCATATCTTCTCCTCACTGGCATGCTATAGTGTACAACTTCCTTACCAAGAGCGTGTGCTATTGCCCAGCACAGCTGTAGGCATAAGCTATTGCAGATGCCTCTGATGCACTCCTGACATGATAGACCTGATGACCCTGGAGCCTTGCAGCGCTCTGTTTAGGGTGAAGTGCCGTTTTGCTGCCTATGTAAACTATATACATGACCGCTCCCCCCTCTCCATGTCAGACGGCTGCAGAGACCCTGCCTTTAATAGGCAAGGTTAGAAGGATAGAGTGTGGCACATGGGCTGACTCTTCCTTTTTATAAATCGGTAACAATAGGGTGTTGACAGGCCTTAAAGCCTAGACAGGCTACGAGGGTCATCACGATAAGGAAGGATCAGTGTATATAATTTGCCAAATATGGGGCCAGCCACTAGCTGGGGTTTTCTGCACATGGCAGATTATCTACAGTAGCTTTGTGGCATGCACCTTAGCTGCTGGCTATATTTATTAACAAATTTACTGCCGCTTCCAGTTTAAGAACTATATGCTAAACAGGGAGTGTATGTAAATGTGATGAAAGAAGTTTTGGGTTACATATTGACTGAAGAATAAAAATGGAGTGTGCTGTATACGTCTTAAGTATAAACACTTTCCAGTGTACCGTATCTCTTTTTCCCCTAAGATTTTCACTTGAGAGATTTTGCGTGCATCTTCATTCTCACACAAATAAAGCTGTTTCTAACTTAATTCCCTGGAGGGTATAGTTATCCAGCCCAAAGATCAATGGTCAACAGAAAATATAAAGACCCCCTAGACCAGATCTTTGACTGCTTTGTGGTAGATAGCTAAACTGCCTAAAGTGTTAAGAGGATGATAAATGCTGTAAATTCTTGGCTGTGGTGAAGAACTTGTTAACCCCAAAGTTACTGGAAATGGATATGGTCAAAATCTAACAACATTGCTGTGTTGTAAACTGTATTTATTCCTTAAAAGACAGACAAGAATAGAGGGATTTAGTCAATTCTTGCAAGTATTCTCCAAGTCAGATTTTCACTGGCTGTGCTAATTTGCAGTTTGGGGCAGAGTTCATACTTCCAAGTGATCTTCCAAGTGATACTATGCCAGTTTATGGCAATTTGTACAAATGTTTAAAAACGAATACACATGCAGTTACTTTTTTTATGTTTAGTTGAAGGTTTTATTTATGAGCATGACAGTTTCTTTAAAGTAAGATGCTGCAGTCCCTTTGTGCTTCCTTCCTCAGTACCTTGATAAGCTCATCCACTAAACAAAAGACATAGTGTAAATAAAATTTTGCAAGTAATTTGAGGATGCAGCAAAAAATGTAATTGACTTTTTAGTCCATTTTTAGAACAAACTCTCTCAAGGCCCTTTTTTTTTCCTCAGAGGAACACTTCCCACTGCACTGGAACTGACAAGACTGTATGCATTACTTTATTTTGATACTGACATTTAAACAATAAAATAAAGCCATTTAAAACAAATAGTGGTGCTTTAAGTGTCTGAGCTGTCAAGATATCAAATTATATAACTTGGAAAAATCAGAATTCATTGTTAATGGTATGCACTTAACACAAAGGGTCGCTGGAGTACTAACCAGATATATATTCAGCTACCATGTTGGAGCTAACAGGCTATATTCCTTTAGATAGAATTGACTATATTCACTTAAATGGACTTGACTCTAGTACAATCACTGTATTCAAATGTCAAAAAAAAAGAGAAAGAGGATGTCACGTAGGGTCACAAATTATGTTGGATTTTGACAGATTGTAGCCTTGCTTTACAAGAGCAGTAACATCTCATTTGTCACCGTTTGATCTGTAAGTGCGGGAATGAGAGCGGAAGGCCCTCCATCTCCACCGCAATTTAATCGCTCTGAGGCCGACAGTGGCAGCTAAAGCCACCTGCCCATGCACTGTACTGCTGATCTGTTTTAATTTAATCGTCCGTCAGTTGGGATGAAAGCATAAATCGTCTCCCTTTGATCTGCAAACGGTGTGGTTTTTTTGTAAAGCATGGTGCAGAATCAGGGAGACAGTTTTCACATTTAGTGCAACATAGACAACATGGGCTTGAAAAGCTTGTAAGTGATATTTCACTGCAGTAGTAAAGCAAGATGTTGATCTTTTGGTAAATTAATATGAAAAATAGCCTAAGTTTTTTTTTAAAAAATGGTCGTAGGGGAGGTTATTGATTCATAATGTATTAATTATTCAAGTTTGAAAAGCCAACCTCTACCTTTCAATAACTTAAACATCTTTAAAACTCTGAAGAACCTTAAGATAAGGGGGGATAAGAAAAATTATTTGCCCCTAACACTGGGTAATTCTGTGAACTGTCAGCTGCATACTGGGCATGTTATTTATTGCATATAAATGAAAAAGAGAGGAACTTAAAAAAATCTTCCTTCTGTAGTGGAAAATTTTGTCCTTTCCTGGTATTGCTGGAAGTTTAGTTTAAGGCCAAAATGTTATTTGCACATCAGATATGGTTGGTAAGCCAAATCCTGCTTTTGGATGTACTAATTGAAATCTTGCACCCTTCCATGGAAAGAACCAGCATGAATGCAACTGAAAGTAAAATGGTAACATTTGGACAAAATCTTTCTCATTATGATGTTTTCTTACGGCATAGCTAATAAGCAAAAATTCCTGATTTCTACGTCACGCTTCTCCCTCTCATCCCCTTCTCCCAACTCTTTATAGCCTCCTTTTTCAGGGTTGTGCAAGGTTTCACACTTGGCCTCTCTCATGAGGTGTCATTCATAATTTTGACATTGTCCATTTGTGATGAGAACTGCCTGCTTTAGCTCCTTGTCAATCTAAGCTGGGTCTTCCAGTACTTTAGTCTTTAAATCTGAAGAAACACAGCAGTGGAAGGCTCACTCCTCCACTGTGAGAATTTTGACTGACTCCATAAACTTTAAAGTAAAATGCACCGACTCCTTTCCCTTTCTTCTGACAGCTTTAGGGACTGTACTCCCAGTTCAAATTCACAATTGCCAGTATGAAAATCAAAATCTCACAAATTGTCCCCAAAAAACGGGAAGAGTTGCATAAATTCTGTGCAATGACATTTTTCTGACCAGGATCGGAGGTATGAACTACCCAGTGAGATCTTTGAATGTCTTTCCATTAGTACTCGGACTAGACTATGATTTCCCTATTGGGAGAAGATTTTCTTGTGGTCACATGTCAAAACTGGGAAGTTCCTTTCCTAGTAACAAATGCAGTGTGTTTTCTTGACTTCTTGGAGAGCAGAGAACACAAACCACAGCTTGTAAGATTCCCTCGTTTTTGAGTGGCTAAACATCTTTTATTTATGAAACAATCTTGCAACTTTTATTTGAGGAGGTTTTCCATCTCCATTATTTGTAGCAAGTTTTTGTTATTTGGAAAAGGATTCTGTCTTGGGGTAAATAAATGTTTATGCTTTCTCTTGTAAAATTCCAATCAGCCTATGCTGGAATACAAATAGTGAAAAATTGCCTTTGTCCTTCTTTTGCTTTCATTCCTCATGAAAATTTAGTCAGGCTGACAATGTAATAAATAATTATGGAGTTGCTGTGGCCCCGGAGTGGGGAGAAAGAACCAGGCTGCTGTCTCCCAACACTGATTCAGTTTATGGGCCAACTGGGCCCTGACCACTTTGAGAGTACTGGTTTCGTTTAAAACGCACAAACACATTTTCTTGGGGAAAGAAGAAGAAAGAGAACAGAGAAAAAACTTATACCCCAAACTGACCTCTGGGACTGACCCAGATCCCTGGGGCATGAGCTCACATAGCATGGTACCAAGGGAAGACAAATGGGCCAGACTATTCCCAGCCCTACTAAGTGACCCTTGTCTTGTCTCTGAGTTTTCTGCTACAAGCTGAGGTGGTAGGGATCCTCTGGTAGCAATCAGTGGTGCTGTTCTGAAATTTTAAGTGCTAAAAGGTTGCTAACAAAGCGCATGAAAAAGACAGACTTCTGTACTCACAAATATTACAAATTGTTTTATCTTTTTCAGTTTTCAAAAATGCATCTGAAGTATCGTATGTGTACAGGCTAGTAATAACATACAGCAGAAGGATGTTAATTTGCAAAGTTGAGCATTATTTGACTCATTTTCTGTATAAAGTCTGATGCAAGAGAAAGCAGAAATTAAGGATGGATGAACTATCATCAGTTCTGATGTTTTTTAACTTCTGACTTCTTACTTTGCAGACCAAACCTGGAGATGGCTATGCAATGTTTGTAACTGTAAGGGTTTTTAGATGGAATATTGAAGTGCATAGATGCATGCACCCTGCATAGTGTAAATGATGGTGACAGTTACCTTTGGCTGTGTGTAGGTAATGATAACACAAATAGCAATAAATGTCATATAGCCTTATACTGAACTATCATCCAGGACAACAGTCCCGGGAAGGTTTGTTTAAATGTATTTAAATAAAAGCAGTCTAAATTAGCAAAAGATGGCAAATTAATTTTCATACTAAATTTTTATCTGATTTTTGCAAAAAACAAAATTTTGCAAGTTGGAATAGCTTTTTTTCCCTATTTCTACCAAATTTTAGTCTTCATAATGATGCTTACTGTGTATGGGGCATTGCTCCACTGAATTTATAATTGAGCTGATAAATTAGCTCTTCATTTTTGAGTACTGATAAACAAAAGGTATGTTTTCTAATCCCATTGCAGTAACTGGCAGCACTGTTACTGAGCTACAGGGTACAGGATGAACCTCTTAGTACTAAACCATAACATTCTGAAAGATATTTCCAGCAAGTCTGACTTTTTAATTCCAGCTTTATGAAAGATGATGTCAGTTTAGTTTTGTATCCACTTCATACATCCAGTCCTTTTCCTTCTTACTATTTTGGGTATTTTTTATTAGCTTTTCTATTGGAATTCTTAACTTCGTTACACTGCATTCAGATAAGTACAAATATAAACCACACCATGCTGCAATCAACAGTCCTCTCTTAAAACTCCAGTGCATACAACAAACACAGATAACTCCCTCCTGATAATGTCCTTGTATCTACTTAGACTAAGTAGTGTAATGAAAGTGAAGGCAAAGATGCAAATGGTATACAACATACGATAGGTTTGTGGAAAGTGCAGTAACAACTAATGAGTAGGGAGAAACCCATTCAAGAGCATTGTTAGTTATTTATAGGCTCTTACTAGTCCATTCATTTGCGTTGCATTTGTGATGCTTGTGTTATTTTTGCCAGAGCGTGTCCTTGCATTCATTCATACTCTCCATTCTTCTGTGTCAATGTTACTTTTGACGGCAGTCACAGCAATCCCCCTGTTGCAAAGAGCAGAAGCAACAATAGAAGGATATGGCCATGATACCCTGATGTCAACATGGTGATAATGTACAGATGATATTTAGCACTTCTGACTTTATTTTTCTTTATATATTTTGGTGCTTTGTTTACAGCTTGAGGTATATGGCTTATATCCATTTACATAGTCTTCAGTGTGGGTGTAGTTCAGTGTACATTATGAGTTGTGGTGGCACCGTTATATACTGAATTCTGTATGTACATGTACACATACATAGGTCAAACCACCTGCTTTCTGCTTGTGGCACACTTACAGCTGTAGCTTTTGATCTTTTAGGACTGTGTTATATAGTATTGGGAAGCCTGTTTTGTCTCATTGGTGTGAGTTGGAGCAGAGAGTAGATACTCTGTGGACTCACTTAAACCATATTTATTTCTGTGGTTCCATACCATTATGGAGGTCAGGATTCAATGACTCAGGCAGTTCAGTCCTATATATAAAAGGTCAGTTGTTTTATAGCTGGAAAATTAGAAAAATTCTGAAGTTCTTTACTGACACTTTTCTTAATGGTTTTTAAGGTGGAGACACACATCTGTTGCAGAATATTGTGAATTACACATTCAGGAGGTCTCCATGATCTAAAAGGCAGTATTAAATATTTACCGTAACTATATAGACCATGGCAGCCAGAAATTTATTATGGGTACGAATAATTTTTCAGCTTGTCTGTTCTTAAGATAAAAGCAATAAAGAAAGATATTATTTAAATTGATAAAAGATGCAAACACAGCTTCACTGGGTTTCTAGATTCATATTAAAAGAATAAATATTTCATCAGTGATACTAATTAAAGATTGGTCAAAGATTTATCTGTGTCTTGTACTGCAAATACCTATCAGACCTGATTAGGAAAAGTAACATTTGTAGTACTGCCCACTAGTTGAAAAAAAGATTTTCCATGAAGCCCACTTTACAGATAATGATTGTTTTATCAGTCTTTGTTTAGTGAGGTGTTACCCAAGAATTCAAGAAGGTAGTTTCTGGTAGAAAAAAATCAATACGAATTCATTTTTTAAAAGGCAGACCTTTAAAATGGCAAATACTGTATCAGGGGAAAGCTCTTAGAAAACTACCGTTTTCCTAATTAATTTCCATGTGGATAATGGGTATACACCAAGGAATGGAAATAGATAAAGATCTCAATAAGACAGGCAAAAATTAAGTAAAGCCTAATGGTAATATCTTATGTCTTTTTTTATAACACCCGATAAAAAAAACCCAGAGCCTAGAAATACATTTTTGTAGTGATACTTTCTAAATTAGAAACCTGGGATTTCCCTTATTTGATCAAGCAGAAAATCCGTCATTCTGATACATTGTTTCCATCAGAGACATAATAACTGATTCTTTCAAGACAAGTATTCAAGTAATTAACTTCGTTATGCCGATAATATTTGGAGAGTGCGTGAATATTTTTCCCAAATGTTTTTTAATTCTCTGGCAAGTTGATAAGGCCTATTCCACTGTTTTACTTACCTAGTCTTAATCCTGGTCCTTCTGCAAGTGGTCTACATCTGCCAAGCTGCTTGAATGCAGGATTTGGCCTAAAAATTATTGAGGTCAGGTGGTAGTTTGGAAAAAAGCTTCAAATGCTGCTTCTGTCTCCTTGTGTGTGTGTCTAGAAACCTTGTGTATGTTCTGGCTTTTTTTCTCAGACCTAAATCTTTTGTATATAAACTTTAATTGAATTTTTTATTTTAGAACCAAAATAGTAAGTGTAATGGCTGAAGATGTTTCTGGCTGTGCAAATGTGTTTTGTTTTCAGTATTTTTTCTTTTTCCATATTAGTAAAAATTCTTTAGTTTTAATAAGTGCAAAACAGCCACACTCTGGTTGGTATATTAATGAAGAATTTGGTTTTGAAACTTTTTTCTTCAAGACACCCAAGTAGATACACAGATCAGTGCTGGAATTTATCTAAAAATAAGTTACTCCTCTCTGTTACAGGGAAGAAGATTCAGAAGTCATGTAAAGCTTCTGCTTCTCCAAATGGTTTATTCAGTGTATATGTATTTGATACTGTTCTTATTCATGAAAATACTGAATAACTATTAGTTTAAACCATGTTTTTAGTGACCTACACAAACTAGGTACCTGCATGTGTTCACCATACACTGTCTCGCTTGTTTTTTTCTTACTTACCAGGTACATTAAAATTCACATTTAAATTTCAAATGAGCTAAATAAACCATTTCTTTTAGATAAATAGCTGATTTTGTTCCTCTTATGTTATATTAATATTATGGAGTCTTCTGTACCCTTGCTTTACTTCCTGACTATCTGATAATTGGGTTGGCAGAGTATACCTGGGGTCGTCTTGTTTAGCTTATCTGCACAAGAGAAAGAGTGGCAAATAATAAGGAAAAGCGGCAATAAAATAGTGAAAAAAATTGAAAGGAAGATTTAATCTTTGACCAATTTGAAACATATCCTAGAGAATCCATGGAGAAAAAGATAAAGTGTGACTATGAGTAAGTTAACTAAACACATTACGGTGTGTGAGAGCAAATGGAGTTAGTCCATTGTACATGTTTAATTTCCTATTAGTCTCTGGCGTTTACTACCCCGGTCTGAGTTGGGGCATCTGTAAATTCAGTTAAATACAGTGCATTGTCTAAACATATCACAGCTCCAATCAGTCACCCGGGCTCCTGATAAGAAGCCTCTTGTATTATTGAATCTACAATAGGGAGGCTCTGCAGGCACAAAGATAACAGCTAGGTATTTCACTTTAAGTATGAGAAAAAACAGTGACTTGCCTTTGCTGGTACAGCTCTGACGTTTATTACTACTCCCTGATTTGTTTTATACTACTGATGTGGATTTGCTTTCAGGTGCTTTATATCTCTTCTTATTCCTAACTTAAGACCTCTCTCTGGAAACAGTAAGGAAAAACAAGGAAACAAAAATCAACTTTCATAGTATTACATAGACAGCAACAACTTAAGCACTTTCTAGTGCTTTAAGAATATCTTACTGCTTTCATCTCCAGAGGATGAAACAGAGGCTTTTGTTTATTCTTTCACCATTTTGTTCCTTTTGAATTAAAGGAATTTCAGTGATGTTGCTTCAGAAATGCAGCTACTCTAGCGGAAGTGTTAATCTGGCCACAACGGTTTGGGGGGTTAGAATTTTCCAATGTTTTAATAGATTAAAAATGAAGCATTTTTGCCATCTTTTCATGGAGCCCTTGAGCTTGAAAGAAAATAATAAGCAAGTTCTATCAGCAGGTATCAATGCAGACAGAAGTACTATGGCAGCATGTCCAAGGTATATTACATACAGAGACTGAGGATAAATATGGGATTGCTAGTGACCGTCTTTCAGGGTCCTTTATGCTTTTCAATTTAACAACGTCTTTTTAGCCATACAATTTTGGCAAACTTTGGATGTTTAGGGTAAGATTTCCTCTGCCCAAATATACTATGCAAGCTGATTTTTATTTTTTTTTAAGTTTTGGCTATTGTCAAGAATAAGGCTTAGTAAAAATGTAAAAAAATTAAATAAATTAAAGACAGTTTTTATAAAAACTCCTGCTTCAGTGCAAGGAGCTGGGATTATGGAGGAACTGGTGATTGTCAAAGCATGTGCCTCTGGCTTTCCCCAGAGAATCGGTTCAACTTTGGCCAACGCTGTTGGCCAATTTGATGTGACCTTGAACAAGAATGTATTGTTCAGTGTGTATGAACTCATATACCTTATTTCCTGCAGCATATATATGGATTAATATAGTCATAATGTATCATTATTAATACACCAAGGATATGTACACACATCAGGTCTATATATAGTAGAGACTATATATATCATATCATATATATTGTGAAACATTTATATATTATTTATTTACTCACAAGCTATATTAAATTTAAAATTCAGCAATTCTGATCCTGAAATGTCATGCCAAATAGTTTCCCATTGTTTATGTCTTCTAGAAATATGCCTGTTTTATACTATAGTTAATATATTTGATATTTTTAATTCATTCGTGATTGTATAGGTTTTATTTCTGGTTTGATACATTTCTGAGATGCTATAATTAATTGTTCAGTAACTTTGCAATAGAAAGTTTGTAGCTTCTCAAACATTCATCATTTATTTCCTAAGGCTTCTTTTGTTGTAGACACATGTTGAATTACAGCTGTATTTCTTGAAGTAGCTTACATGAGTTTGTTTTGTCTTAGCTCTCAGTTATAACTAAGTTTTATTTCTGCTGCCACCTGAGTGGTAAAGTTCAGTTTACTGCTTGATGCTACACAACCAAAATTCTTGAAGGGGATACCCCAAAGATCAAAATAACCCCAAACCTCTCAACAAGATCCCTAGTGAACGCAAAACCAAAACAAACAAAGAAAATGCTAAGATTCACCTCTGTCTTTTGAAACAAGGCCTTGCAGTACATTACGTAGATACATGTTCTGAAGCAAGTTAATAACCTGTTCTGCTGTGTGAGAAACAGGTCTGATTAAGCATGCAGCATCTTGTCTCTTTGACTGCTAGTAGCAGAGTTCCTGGTAACAAATATATCATGGCTCTCTATGTAACTGAGGTTCAGCAAAAATTCAGCAAATTTAAGGCTGTTTTTAACTTTCTGCATAAGTTTAAAACCTCCTTGTGTTCAACCGAATGCAATTAAAGGGCACTCTTGAATTGGTCTGTACAATTCAAGAATGTCAACTGATGGGCTTCTAAAGGAATGCCATGTAATCCTCCACTGTAGAGGAGAGACACTTGCAGTAATACATATTCTGGAGGACAGAAGGGATATGAAGGACTCATTTGTAGTAGGAAACAAAAATGTAGGAAAGCCTTTTCCTGGGCATTTTAAAATTAAAGGCATGTGGTATTGGAGCTTTTTTCCCCCTTGCTTTAAAAGAAAGTGCTTGCAATTATTGCAAGGTTTTTTGGTCCGTACCATGGATTATTTGCAAATCCGGTGTTTGTTCGCATTTGTAAGATCACAGTGCTGGGCTTTATTGTTTCTGATATAGTGAGCATCAAAGGTATGGCTAACGTGGCAGGCTAGCACATCTGCTCATAGCATTAAAGGTACACCTAATATAAAAGTGAAGCTTTATGCAGCCAAAGACAGACATAAAAAGAAGAAAGCAGCTAAAGGAGGTGGCAGGTAGGAAGACTGTGAAGGGAAAAGAGCTACCAGTTGATGATAAAACCAAAGTCAAAGGTGGTGATTAGGCTGCAAAAACCACTATGTGCATACATACTGGAATATAAAATTGCTCCTCGTAGGCAAAAATTCAAGGTGTTGCCATGCCTTTAGAAAAACCTATTCATTTCACAGAAGAAAATGTAAATCACTTCTATGCATGGATATGGCCTCTAGTCCACACCGATGGTGATCGGCAGGGATCTCTGTACTAGTGGGATCTGTGGGAACCAAGGAGAAGTTGCATTTACTCTTATTGAAGGTTGAAATTACTAGAGAAAGCCAAGGTGGATATTTATTTCATAAGAAATAATGAAAGCCAAATTTCTGAATGGCTAGAATTTGGAAGGGTAAAAAGCATCATGAACTAGGAGTGACCTGACATGAAATATTCCAGTTTAGCAAAGCCAAAGTTGATTAGAACACTGTTATATATAAAAACACAATCATTTCCAGCTTCTCAGTGAGGTTTAGTAACATTGAAATGTATTTTCCATCACAGTTTTCTTCACATGTACAAAAGAAACCTACCAGAACAGTTCTAGAGTTTGTAGGAGAAATACTTCAGTAAAATTTCATCCAAGTATTCAATTTTGTAATGACTAGGCTTGTCATGGTGTGTTTTCAGCTCAACTGTTGTTATTCCTTTAACGTAGGTCTTTGTATTAGAATAGGCTAGTTGCACTCCAGGTTAATTTGGTGTTGCCTCAAGTGGAAACCTAGGTTCAGCAGTGGTTTACATAACGGAAATTAAATATTGCAGTTCTTGCCCAGCCCGTTTGGAGTCTGTCCACATCACCATAGCAGCATCCAGACTGGCATAGCTTAAAATACCGGCATCATCTGTGCCAGGATTTCATTATCCAACGTGTTACAGGTTGGTTACAAACGTATGTCAGGATTGTTTGGAAAGCTTGTGAAATGTCTGTCTGGACCGGCCTCCAGTTTCTCTCGTCAGGTAACTCCTAAATTTTCTGAAACATCTATGTATTTGGCCTTGCTACTGGAGTTGTCCCTGGCTCAAAGCAATGGAAATGGACAGTCTGTTTCCTGAGGGTCAGAAAAATAAGAGACATCTGTGTCACATAAATACACACTGAGGCTTACATAGATGACTGTGAAACAGCCTTGATGCAAGCGTTGAACCTTCAGTAAAATCAAACTGGTAAGCAGAAACTTCTCTAGTGTCGTCTTTGCCATTGTGAAGTGTAATAGTATCAGTCTCTGTGCTTCGACCCAATTCCAACATGAATGTCATGTTATTACAATTTTTCATTGAACATTTCATAATGTCATCAGTAAATTTGTAATTAAAATGCAATGTTATTCATTTATCGGTATAAATGGTGATTACTTTTTACTAGTAAAAACTAAGCACCATAACCTGGAAAATATGTAAAATAATCATGGCTTTCAAAAGACATTTTTGCAAAAGCAAAGCTAATTGTAGGGGTACAAGAAGGAAGGAAAAATAAAACTTTGTTTTTCCTTTCCCAAGCAAATCAAGGGTCTAATGGGTTGGACCTCTTTTCCCTTATAAGACAGTATATGTGATCTGAATAACCATTTTTTCTTAAGTTAGTATAGCTGACTTTTTTAAGCCCAAGATCTTCCTCTTCCCTAGTAGACAGCCTGTAACTAGGTATTAGCAGTTTTCGGAAGGTTAAATTGCTCTTTCACAGATTAGGATTTGTTAACAGATGTGGTTATTGGTACTGTGTGCTTTCCTAATCCCTCTTCAGTATTGGTGCATCTCCAACCCTACCGGTTTAATTAACATTGAAATTCTCGTATTATTTTGGTGTCCTGATTACAGGCAAAGACTAAGTGGAAGTCAGTTTGGCGTCCCAAGAGACTTCGGTGTTAACAATGCAGAAAGGTTTTTTTTTTTTCCTATTCTCCCCCTTCATGAACTCCAGATAAGCAGGAGGCCTCAGTTAGATTTCATTACTATCACGCACTCTTCATGGTCATCTTTTAATATTTGAAAGGATCATTTGTTAACTGGAAATGGTCAATTTTTTTTTCTTTGGCTTTTGAAATATAATTTTCAATTTTTAATTTGATTCATTTAGATGAAATCATTAATCAGGGTTGAAACTGAGTTAATTTTCTGGAAAATAAATGAGGTTGTTAGAGTGAACGTTATTAAGTGGGCTCTTTGCAAGAAAGGGATAATAGCTGAAAATATGGAAGACACTGAGGACTATAGCAGTTGAGGGATAAAAAGCAGAAAGGGTTTTTTTCTAGCTAAGTGCAGCAATTTTTTAAAGGAAGATAGAAATAGGAGGGATATTTCAGAGCTCTCATTGTTAAAGTAAGAGTTATAGAGTAAATGCTCTTATTAAATATATATGTGACTTAAAATGCTACAGAGCCAGAATATACATAGTGGTTTTTTAGAATGTTCTTATATTTTTGCCAGCAATATGTTTCTTCTAAAGCTCAGTATTTGCTATTCCAAGCAATGCACCCTTGATTTTTGAGACAGAGAAGCATTATTCTTAGTAATTCAGCAGACGTACAGCCATCCAGTTAGAAAGCTTCAATAGAAGACGAGTGCAGGGCACTAAACCATTTTTTTCAGTCTGACCCAAATTCAGCTGCTGGCCTTGAGAGGGTTCTGTTTGCTTATTCTCTGGAGTTTACTGCATGATACAAAGTGATTAAGATAGCCAGCAAAATCCCTTATAAATGCAAACCAAAGAAGAAGGGATTGGGCTAGACAGGCAACATCCTAGATTTACCATACAAGTTTATTTCAGTTAACTACAAAATTTGTTTTGCATTGTTTCCTAATGTCATCTACTTTCTGCTAATCTTCTATTTAAAACGGCACTTTTGCTTTTTTTCCCCCCAGAAGATAGGGCTGCCTGGTCTATTCTCATAGGAAAGAATTTCTTCCCTTCAAGTGTTCCAGTCTTTGCTCAAGAGTTATCATAACACTAAGCACTTAGTGGCCTTAGGTCAAAATTTTTGATGGAGCACTACAACTCTGTTTAGGTTTTCTTTAATGCCAGTGTGCTCGTTAAGGACCGTTTCAAAGTCCATTACTGTGAATGAATGGTAGAAATTGTAGCTGTCTTATCCAACAAGATGTTTCCTTGTAGGTATTTTTTAACTGTCCTGTCCAACAAGATATTAAATACTCTCAACTACCTTTAGCTGCAGAAGGAAACAGGAGTGCATGCCACATTAAAAAGAAAAATTTTCAACTGGAGAAGGGTGGAAAAGTTTTCTATGGTCACATGGAAATGGAAATGATTCTGGACCGTAGTTGCTTTCCTTTTGTGATGCACCTTTCCATGATAAAAGAAGAGAGTAATAATCTAACTTGGGTTAAGCTTGAAATTTAAATTTCTTTTAAAAATTTAAATGTCAGGGAGCACAGTTTCCCTTTCAGTTTAAAAAGGGACAAACACCAGCAAACGAATCTGAACCCTGGCAGGCACGAAAATTGAGGTTGTACATCCTCTCTGCTGACAATGTTAAGTAAAAAGATGGTAACTACAGACTTTTAAATGCCCAAAATAGTATTTTGAAGATGGCTAATTTGAGATAGAGAAGAAAAAATGTTCATTTACAGTTTCATTTTCAGTTACATAATTGTGATGTAATGAATCACAGTGATGTAACAGGCTCAGGTGAATAGAGTATAGCATGTTAATCCAAAATGGCAGCTGAGTGGTATAAATATTCTTGGGCAATGCTAACTGGTTTTGAGCTACATGAAGCAAGTACCTCTTTTAGGAGTGGCAAAAGTACCTCTCTTCTGGAATAAGAGAAAGTCCTGAAGTCCCTCCATATGATTAAGATCAGTCACTTGTCATCAATTAGTTAATTGCAATTAGTTACTACTAATGGGTTTTGTACCCAGCCTGTGTTATAGACCCTACATGCTAATAGGAACAGATTAATGGCTCGGCCAGAGGTCCCAGTTCTTAATAATACAATTTATTATTAAGGATAGTAGCTTTATGGTAGTAATATGTAGATGCTATGAGAGTATAAAGGGGGCTGGTTAAATCTCAGTAATGTAGTCCTGTGCCTTTGAAATTAATAGGCTGTTAAAACTGCTGTAAGTAGCACAAGCAGGATCAGGCCAATGCTGTGCCATGAACTTGTTTTCAAATCTATTCTGCATACATCCATTTGGGTTTAATGGTATTGTTTTCAATATGCAGTGTATTTTGGTATGCAGAAGCTGTTTGTCATAGCATATATTTACAGAACTTCTTAAAATCAGTCACATTTTAAATTAGGTTTTAAATGCTCACGCTGAGAAAACATTTGTTACTGTTTCTGCATGACTTTTAATTTTGCTACTTGATTTGGTTAGAACAATGGCTGCTTTTCTCCCAACTCTATGAAACGTTTGCAGAGTTGTGGTCCCTCCCACAGTCAGAGCCACTTCAAAGTCTTACACTCATAAATGAGTAAGGTTCCTGACAACGCTTACATAAAGTTATTCCCTAGCCAGGCTCTTTCCAGGACTTTGCTGCATTTGATACTAATGAATATCAAATAAGTTGTGGTGAGGAATGGCAACAGGGATCATGAAGATGGGATCGAGGCAAAAAGATGGCAAGGGTTGCCTACTTGGGTATGTAAAGGGACCCACTTGTCAAGCTAAGCATGGATGGGATGGTTACTTAACAGCACTTTGCTACTTGCTGGAGGCAGTTTGTAACAGCTGGCTTGGCTGCAGGCACTGACTTCAGAAGTTGGTTCCTTTGAACCTAATCAAGCCATCTTCCAAACCCCATTTCCTATTTATGGTGTAGGAAGCCCATCTCTGTCCAGCTTCCTTTTCATGTTTTCTTCAGTGTTCAGTCTTGGCCAGCCTCGTATTTTCTTATAGTGTTTTGTACTATCTTTGGACACAACCATTTCTAATGCTTTCTTTGTCCAAGAACTTTCTTAGAGGGAAGGTTGCATTGCACTTTTCTTATTTAAAAATATGTTAAGAGAAATTTCCTGTAATTTTGGCATGGAGATTCTGCCCTCCAGGCATCATTTGCAGTTTCTGGGTAGCCTTCACTGCTTGTCTTATGACAGTATTAAAAAAGTCAAGACTCCTTTACGTACATACTCACATTAAAAGTCTTTCCAATCAGGAAAGGCTGTTTTGCTTCCCTCTGATATGTTACTGACTCTATTTTCAAACTGTGCCATTAAAACTCTTCAGCAATGGGGAAATCACTATATAGAGCAGCCCGAAATGTACCATGTACAGCAGTGGACAGCAGTATTGGGCCTCTGAAGATGATGAATCTAGAAATAGTAATAGCAATGGTAATAAGGTGGTAAGAGTAGATTTCCAATGTCTTGAAGAATGACACCATGTAGAGAGCACCTTGAAGGAAACCTCCATCTCTAAAACTCCTCAAGGATTTTTGCAAAATGACCACTCCTTACTCCCATATATCTTTCCTTTAAACTCATGCTTCTACTAAGTTTTAACTGCACACATCTGTATTAGTTGGGCCTTCATCTTGAGCTGAACGAGGCGTACTACTTTGGTACGTTCCTAAAGTGGACAGATCAGTGGTACGAGACCAGCAAATAAATGTTGAGTGGATTTTGAACTATATGTTATGTGATAGGAATACCCGTGCCCTGAGCTACTGCTCACTTGGTTCTCCACCTGGCCAACTATAGCTGATATGGAAGCAAAGGATTTTAAGGGGTGGATAGTTCATTTGCCTTGTTCCTAAGGACACATTTTATGCAAGCTTTTTAAAACATAAGAAACTTCTGTAGCCACTAGATAGTAAGCAGCTATCTGGTGAAACAAATTTCATGCATAAAATATTAACAGCAGGGGAAATCTTTTTAAAAGGTGGTTTTTCCTTCATGTCTCCTTATTGCACAGCAAACAGTGCTAGGAATTGGACGTTCACACAATACTTAGGTTGTCACTGAATGAAACATCAATTCAGGTTTGGCCCAAGTCATTCTGTACACAGATGCAAGCATATTCCACAGATTGCAAAAAATTTTAATTTATTTGCTGTTTGGATAAGGAAGCTGAAGCTGCGATTCACATGTTTTGAACCGAGCGCACTGGGATGGGATAACCATCTGTCCTGTAAGTGAGATGCTCAGCTATGTGCAGCTATTGATAGTGATATGGGTTACTGGCTAGCAGTGTTATCTAAGCAGTTGCCAAAATTACTTAAAATGGCCATTTTTAAGGGACTTCTGAAGAAAAAGCAGGGTTTGTGAGTGCAATAGTCCTGCCTCGAGTTTCTTTTTTCAAACTAAGCTTACCAGTTTAATTTTAATCCCTTTCAAACGCCT
This sequence comes from Phaethon aethereus, assembly GCF_964289735.1. Lineage (NCBI taxonomy): Eukaryota > Metazoa > Chordata > Aves > Phaethontiformes > Phaethontidae > Phaethon > Phaethon aethereus. The sequence goes on along the minus strand of NC_138576.1, from coordinate 106,293,354 downwards.
TGGTCATGCTTTGAAGATAGAAAACCACCCCCTCAAGCTCTGAAGCTGAGCAATGGCCCTTTTTGTTTCCACAAGCCGAAAATAAAGTGTTCGCATGAGCTCATTTACAGAGAGTAGAGTTGGCAGCCTTATCAGGAGAGGAGAAAGGAGCTCTGAAGATGAAAAGCTATCGCTGTGACAGAAGTCTTTATTAGGTTGGGCAGTAATGGAACGTGTTGTACGCGGGATAAAGTGACAGCTACCTAGAGCATTTAGGGAAAACCAGAAGAGTAATAATGTTTTATGTTGTTCTTAGGCCGGCTTCTTTGGTGATCTCTCTGGCCCAGGGATGCTTGAAGTGAAAAAGGGGACTACGTAAACAGCATACTGTTCCAACTTTGCTTGGTGTTCGAGCCTCTACTGATCACAAAAAGAAGTGACTTAGAAAAAGGAAAAGTAAAGATGAGTCATTATGTATTTTCATAATTACTCAGCATTCCCTGTTGTGCCAACCCTCTACTATAGAGCTTGCTAGGAGACAGACTTTGAAAATCCCTTTATCCAGTTTCACACGTTATGTCAAATCCCATTTACAACAAATATTTCTGTTGCTGAAATTCAGGTTTCTTAGGATAATTTTTTGTATAGTAAAGATGCTAAAATGAAGATAATGCTTTAGTACTACTTATATATGTAATCTGTATAAAATATAATTAGCACGGGAGCAAAGCATTTCATTTTTTCAGTTTGCTCCAGTAAGTTACTTCTTTTGCATTCAAGGTGAGGTTGCACTTTTCTATCAGTTTCCACAAAAAAAACCTCTACATTGTTGTTGCAAGTTTTGTGTGTAGTCGCTAAAAAGACTTTGTACAACAAACACCTGATCACTCGAGCCCATTGAAGGTAGGGGACTTTTTGTCATTCACTCTTCTTTCTGTGGATTGGGACTGTAACGTGTGATATATACTGTGTAACCATCAGATATGCCCCCTGATGCCTTCTTATCTCATAGTGAGCAAGACTATCCGTTTCCCAAAGCTCATCTCAAGTCTTTGCCAAGGATGTGTGGAACATCCCGTCTAGCGTAGAGGGCAGTAGTATTGCACGGACGTCTATCCTACAAGTGTTATTTATTTAGCCCACCTTGTGCTCCCTAGGACTGAGGGAGTAAAATGGCAGTTATGACAGACGCCTGCAAAAACCACTGCATGCCTGGGAATGTGTATGCATACATCCATGAATAGAGGAAGGATTCCCTGAAAGCCACTCAGCAACTGCTGATTGCAGCTTGGAAATAGAGTCTATAGCTGGAGCTAGTCTTATCCTTTTAAGACTTATTCCTGTGACTTCAAAATGCTGTGTTAATACTGTTTCAAGGGCTTAAGGAGTTTTAACTGGTGCAGATGTCTTTGTTGGCTCTTTGTGTATTTATTTTACCTATGGTAACCAACTGATCTGAGCTTGGCCTGATGGGCTTTTTCAATGCAGAGAGCTCTTTGTTCCCACTGAATTCAGTGGCAAAACTTCTGCTGACTTTAATGGGAATATGACTGGGGCTTACTGTCATCATTTATAAGATCAGCTTTATATTGATAATAAATTCCACTAATATTGCCCCTGTCATTGACAATCTGTATTTCCTTTTGTTGTTTTTACTTCAGAATTTTTCCTGTTCATTTGTTAGATTTCCATCTTCATTAATGATTCTGTCTTCTTGCTAGCCCAGGATTGAAGTCACAGCAACATTTTGTGCGTAACAATGTCTTCACAGCCCAAACCCTTTAGAACTAGTGCTACTTCAGCTAAAAGAAAAAATGGATAGCTAATTGTTTCTGTGATTCTTATAAATTTCACAGCTGCTATGACATTCAAATAGAGACCTGCATTGCTTTTATAGGCATCTCCACCCCTCACTAAAAACAAAAGGCTTTACTTGAAGTTTTGAATTGCCTTCTTTAATGCCTTTAAACAACAGACCCATTTCTTCATTTAATTAAAACAGTAAAAGTTGTGCCTCAACCATACAGATTGACAGAGGACTGTAATTGATTTGGCTCATTTCTTTTTTTTTATCACAATTAACAATAAAATGCAGTGCATTTTGCTGGAAAAGTAACTGAGAAAAAAAAAAACAATGAAAAAGAAAGATAAATGGCGGCAATGCTGCCTACATTAATTAGGAGGGTATGTTGAATATTATTCATGCTGGAAGAAGTCTGCAGTTGGAGTTTTAGTGGCATGGGAATTTCAGTCAGATTTCTCTCTCAGTAAGGACTGCAGGCATTTGTTCGTCAAGAAAACTGTATAAAATCACCTGATTTTAATAACAGATCTTTGTGCAGTGAATCATGCCACTGGTCTTTAAGCGTGTCCTCAGGTAAACTGCTCCTTAATAAAGAATAAAGTGTGATGGAAAACCTTCTCTTGAAAGATAGACTTATCCATTTTTTTCATGGGCTGTGTTAAGATCCCTTCTTTGGGTGGGAAAAATCACAAATTTTCACTGATCCTACATAAAAATTAAATTTTTAAAGTTTTGTTAACAGTTGTACATGGAGGAGAGGACATGTACAAACCAACTGACTTTTTTAAATGAAGATTTGCATCTTTACAATAGTTTTGTTCCTTTGCAATACTTACTTTCTTGTAAAACAGTATTTAGTCTGGTTCCTCACATTAATAATGTAAATTGAAACTAGCACTAAATAATCCACCCAAGTTTTTGTGGTATCTGTTGATGAATGGGGAGGACATAAAGGAGTTCTCTGTCCCTCCCTACCTATTCTCAGTGGAGGAATTACTAGCCTAGCCATTGATCTTTGCCATTGGCAGGATGGACTGTGTTGCAATTGCATGTAACAGGATATGTTTTCTGTTCTAATTCCTACCACAGGATCAGGCCCAGCCAGCATGGGTTCATGAAAGGCAGGTCCTGCTTGACCAACCTGATCTCCTTCTATGACCAGGTGACCTGCCTAGTGGATGAGGGAAAGGCTGTGGACGTTGTCTACCTGGACTTTAGTAAAGCCTTTGACAGCGTCTCCCACAGCATTCTCCTGGAGAAACTGGCGGCTCGTGGCTTAGACGGGTTTACTCTTCGCTGGGTGAGGAACTGACTGGATGGCCGAGCCCAGAGAGTTGTGGTGAACGGTGTTAAATCCGGCTGGCGGCCGGTCACAAGCGGTGTTCCCCAGGGCTCGGTTCTGGGGCCGGTCTTGTTCAATATCTTTATTGATGATCTGGATGAGGGAATTGAGTGCTCCCTCAGTAAGTTTGCAGATGACACCAAGCTGAGTGGGAGTGTTGATCTGCTGGAGAGTAGGAGGGCTCTGCAGAGGGATCTGGACAGGCTGGATCGATGGGCCAAGATCAGCTGTATGAGGTTTAATAAGGCCAAGTGCTGGGTCCTGCACTTTGGCCACAACAACCCCATGCAAGGCTACAGGCTTGGGGAGGAGTGGCTGGAGAGCAGCCTGGCGGAAAGGGACCTGGGGGTGCTGGTTGACAGCCGGCTGAATATGAGCCGGCAGTGTGCCCAGGTGGCCAAGAAGGCCAACAGCGTCTTGGCCTGTATCAGGAATAGTGTGGCCAGCAGGAGTAGGGAAGTGATTGTGCCCTTGTACTCGGCACTGGTGAGGCCGCACCTTGAATCCTGTGTTCAGTTTTGGGCCCCTCACTACAAGAAGGACGTTGAGGTGCTGGAGCGTGTCCAGAGAAGGGCAACGAAGCTGGTGAGGGGTCTGGAGCACAAGTCTCATGAGGAGCGGCTGAGGGAACTGGGGGTGTTCAGTCTGGAGAAGAGGAGGCTGAGGGGAGACCTTATCGCTCTCTACAACTACCCGAAAGGGGGTTGTGGTGAGGTGGGTGTTGGTCTCTTCTCCCACGTAACCAGTGATAGGATGAGAGGAAATGGCCTCAAGTTGTGCCAGGGGAGGTTCAGATTGGGTATTAGGAAAAATTTCTTGACCGAGAGGGTGGTCAAGCATTGGAACAGGCTGCCCAGGGAGGTGGTGGAGTCGCCATCTCTGGAAGTGTTCAAAAAACGTGTGGATGTGGCTCTTCAGGACGTGGTTTAGGGGACATGGTGGTACTGGATTAATGGTTGGACTTGATGATCTTGAAGGTCCTTTCCAACCTAGTGATTCTGTGATTCTAAACTGACTTAGTTTTACACTTCTTAAAATCAAATAATATGCATTAACCAGTCTTGGCATTGTATTTTTGGAATCACCATTCATTTTATGGCACATGACGTGAACTATCTGGAAAACATCTGATTGTGGCCCAGTTCAGTAGCAATGGCCCAAGATGAACAGGTAAATGTCTGTTCACTTCATTATGAGTTGCATTGGTCCACTGAAGTAACTGAAGTTGAACAATTTCTATCTCTGCCAGCACAGAAAAAATGTCTTTACTGATACTTCAGACCTTATGTACATAATAGTTAACCTGTTTGGTTTTTAATATTGTGAAGTAAGTTCATGATAAACAGAAACTTTTATTTTCAATTTCTGTTTAAGGCTCAGCACATAGAGCCTTTCCTCTTATGCATATGCTGCCAAAGGAGGATTTTCTCTAGATAAATTATGGCCTCTCTTTCTTAAAGAGCTTCTCTGGCTGTTAAGTATAGTATCTAGCACTTGAAATCCCAGTTTGTTTAGATCATTGCAATTGCCAACTGCTTGGAGTTTTGGCAAGGATTGTATACCTTAGCGATATGGTGTACTCCACGGCTTAAGACATGTAAAGTATAGAGTGCATTTCTTTACGTTTAGTATAAACCTAAAAGTGCATTCTTCAGAGTAGAAGCAATAGAATAGAATGAGACAAATAAAAACCAAACATATGAAAAGCTTTTTTTACCCCATCTTACATATTTATATAACTATGAGGAGAATGTCCCCATCTTTTAATTAGATCATTTTAAAAATGAAGAAGTGTGTGTAGAGGATTTTTAACTGTATTTTAATGCTGTTTTCTGGAAATGGCTTTGAATAAAAAAATGGACCACGCCGTTCTAGATGTAGGGAAGGTACCAATCAAAATCACAGCACTCTGTCTCTGAATTTATTTGCACTTTAGGAATTTTTTGATGTGGAATTTGAGTAATCTTTAGTCTGTGGAAGTTGTAATAAAGTGCATTCTGAATGTGAAAAGGACTGGACAAAGATGAGATTCTCAATGTAAATTTTGCAGTATATTCTCAGTTTTTGCTTTTTGCTCATAATCTCCATTTAAAGGTCCAGTCACCACTAAAACTCTGCTGGGTTAGTGTATGTAGCATATCTGGCCAAGTTTCCTGTTGATCTAGTGCTTAACTTCAAGTTAACCTAGTTTCAAGAAATATGTAAATACCATCACTGAGAGAACAGCAGACCACAGACAAACTTGGCACAGGGTAGAGAAGTTTACTATATTTCCACTCTTTGTGGATAGTTTGAAAAGAAGATCTCTGAGCAATCTGAAAGGAGAGGCATGAGTTGGAGAGAATAATAGAGGTATCAATCCACTGTACCACGCCATCTCTGACACAATGGCATGACAAGTGGAAAATAACTTAACTCTGTAAAATGGGGAAAAGGCAGTAAAAAATGCATTGTGTTACAGTGTCTAAAACCTGTCTCAATTCAAGAAAAAAAAGCTCCTGAGCATTGCCAAGGTGTATGATGTTCACATAAATCTCCTATGCCAGCAAATGGGAAACATGTAGAACCTTAAGAAACAGTATCAAAAAAATATCAGATTTGTTCAGACCATTGAGATCACTGATTAAAAAAGGTCCCATATTCAGTCCCAAAGGCCTTCCTCATGGGATCCATCCTCAGGGCCATGTTTTGATTTTCTCCAATAAACAATATGGCTGACTATTCCCAGAAAACATATTGCTGTTTCTTATAACTGACGCACAATTTGGCTGGATATAAGTGTATTTATAGGCATGTTCTTCAATGGTCAGTTCCTTTATTTTCTGCAGGTTAACTAAGTTAAGGCTTTGAGGAAAAATGTTTGAATTGGTTTCCTTTGAAAATACAGGCAAGATCTTAGTCCTGTTATGTCATTGTAGTAACGCAATAAGCAGTGCTCTCTTCTTCAGAACTCTCTACATGTTTTTATACCATTCTTCTGAATATATCTGGTCCAGCTTAAAATTATTAGAAAAAAACTTGAACATCTATAAATGGATCAACATCTGGCTTGCGGGATCAAAATACCTTCTGGAACAAACAAAGCACATTACAGAGGAAGGTTCTGATCAAAAGAGAAGGTTGTAAGGTCAAAGAGAGGGAAAAGAGGACGAGGAAGAAACAGGCTTGTTTTGCTTAAAGGATAGTTCTAGGTATAATTTTGGATCTTACGGGAGTAACCTGGAGGTGCGGGGATGGGCAAATTATAAACGTTGAAAACTGAACCACACAGAGACTTTATTTGCCAAGACTCAAGGACTTCGCTTCTTTGTGTTCAGTTTCCTGTATTTGTATTGAAGGATTACCTATGGAAGGCAGGATAAAAAAAGAGTAAGGAATTTTGACTTTTGGCTTTTATTGATCATTAAGCAATGCAGTGTAATTTGTTCAAGTTAGCCTGTGATGTACAAAGCACATGCAGCCTTTGGTGATGGCGCTCTCAAGAGTCCATGCTGGAGAAAGAGAAGTGTACTCACTGCAGCACACTACGGATTTGTCATCTCCTTTTCCTTTAAGCCTATGTCTGTTTTCCTGATCCATGGAGGTGACAGCAATTACTTTTTTTCCTGGGGAACTCACAGGACCCAGGGAAATCATCTATATTCAAGAACAGTTTGACTGCCCTTTATATCCACTTAAGAATTTAGAACTTTTATATGTGTGTGTGTATATATATGTATATATGTGTATGTATATATGTGTGTATATATATGTATCTGGTTTTTTTGTGCTTTCTTTGGTCAGATCAAGAAGAATGGATTAATAATAAAAACAAATTCTATGTATCTTTCCTTTAGATATAGATTATAGTTTCGTAATCTGACTTTCAAAGGAACTAAAGAAGCCTTAAAACTAAATTATGATTATGTTCAGAGCATTTCTGATACTCTTGGCAAGAATATCAAGTACGTATTTTCTGTGTGTTTTATTCCCACATTGCATGAATATTGTAAGCTCTGATTGTCCTCTCTTGACCTACAAATTTTAGTGATTTTTAATATCATAGTAAATGTTTATAAATGTTTCAATAAAATCTGATGTGAACTAGCCTGTATACTTTGACTATATAGACAGGAAAAGTATTTAAAAACACAAACAGAAAGTGAACATAAAATTGCAGAACAATGGTTAGAAAACTTCTGTTTAAATGATTGCTTCTGAAGGCAAAAGAACAGTATTCTTAAGAATTCAAAATTACTAATGTTTCAATTAAAAAAAAGAGGAAAAAAAAAAGAACAGAAGAATCCACTGTTCAAATATTGCAGGAGGTACATACACAGTAAGAGGTGAAGGGGCACTACATGTTTCACGGAGGGGATATTGGAAAAGGTGTTTCATAATATGTCAAAGGCTCTTTCTGCTAAAAATTTTTGGTTTCTGATAAAGCTGAAATACAATTCAATTATTACTGAATTTTATGATGAACTATGTGGTAAATCTCTTGTCATCATGATGAGAAGAGACTTGGATGTTGTGGTAGATGTCACAAACACAGTTTTGGATTGACTTGTGTGTACACTTCATGGTTAAGTTGCTCAAAAACTATCCTTGTGAGAGGATTATACACATTTCTTTGTTTTGTGTGTGCTAGTTAAAAATATCCTGAAATATTTTTCTAGGTTTCTATTTGTGCATTTGTTTAATTAGGTTGTTTTGCACATAACTGGTCATCTTTTTACCCGGTAAATTCTGCTCTTGTTTTAGCCTTAATAACTTTTAAACTGGATGTCACAGTCCATAGGAATGAAATCCACGTAGAAATATATAGTTCTATGTTTGAAAGAAAAAAGAAAGAATGAGTCCAATGTGTGTTTTAATAGGGGAAAGGGAACTTTGGGAGAGAAATAGGAGAGAAATCAGAAAACTTTTAAAGCAACACAGTATTTGAAAAAAAAATACGAAGTCCATGAAAGTAAATTGTTTGCTCTTCCTGCCCTTAGAAGTAACTCCAGAGAAATGTACAGACTTCAGTAGAATTATTCTAGATTTGCAATGCATTCAGTGGGAAGACCATGGTCTCCTCTTTGGTAAATATTCTTTTTATGGTCCCTAGAAAAATAAAATATGCGTGTGTTTAGCATTGCATATGGTGAATATTCCCATTGAGATCGGCATTCAGAAGTGTAAGCATGTGCCAATTAAAATAGACTGTGCTTGTCAGGAATTATTGACTTAAAACTAAATTGTTATTTTTTTTTTTATTCTGCATCTGTTAAAATTCTATATGAAAATAATTCCTGGGGATGAGGGAATTTTATGCTTTATTTCCTCTTTTAAATAATGTTTATGTAATTATGTCACCCAATTACTTGTATTAACATACCCTTCCTTGTACACTTTGTAAATTTCTTTTTCATAGCAGTTGCCATTACAATTCAAACAAAAATATTCTCCTCAGTCAAACATCTTTTATATAAAGGCATTCTTAACAGGGAGGAGTTGTTTCTTGTAGAAAAGAATAATTCTCCTGACAACAATTGTTGACCTTTTTTCTCTTTCTTTTTGTTTTGTTCATTTAGTCTGGCTAAAATTACATACATATTCATGTATTTTAATAAGAACAAAGCATTACTCTTGGATATTTTCCATAAATTTGTTCTCATAAGCAATTTGATAGACATCTACTATAACTGTAATGGGGGAAGTTTGCAGTAAATCAGTCTCCCTGGTTTAGAAAACTAGAATTTATTAACCCATTTCCCAAAGGCCGAACATTACCTATGAGATTAGAAGAAAACTGTCACTGTTTTCTCTTTTAGAGCAGGGGCATTTTATAATCAGAGTATATTGTCTAATTGTTTCAAAATTTATTGTGTTTTATTAAAGTGAAATCAATTTACCTCGTAGTAATTATGCGCAACATTATGGACAGTCAAAAAGACTGGATACACCAAGCACATTTATAGTTATTTTTTTCAGGTGGGATTTTCTGCATTAACTCTGATCCATTTCTAGTGCTAACTACGAAAGAATAGTCGATATGCAGGCTAACCATTATGATTTTGTACAGAAAGCTTTTAGCAGTAGTATCAATAAAGTGTTATCACTAATAAACTTTCCATTAAGTGCTCAAGTATTACCTTGAGATGAGATGCAGAGGCCACAAACGGGATAACCTGTCACTCCAGTGTGCTAGGCAGTATGTCAGGTTATGAGGCTAGGGGGATATATGAGCTGATGTTTAAATCAGTTACACTCTGGGCATGAATGAAGTGTTAAATATGTTCAGGAGAATCCTTAAAATTCAAAATGAAGAGTTGCTTAGATTTTTCATTTATGTCCACAGAACTTTGCCTATACCCATTAACCCCTGATGTTTCATTTTCTTTTCTATTGTTCTACCAAGGAGAAGCATAGAATATCTACACTTGTAGTAGGACTTGTAAAAATTTAATCTGGTGTTCTTTTCAGGCTCTAGCTGGTAAAGCCAGATATTATCTTATGGTTTTTATAAACGTGTATCAGTTTCACTTTCTGCTTCTTATGTATGCACAATTCTTTAACACTGGTACTCATGGAATGACAGGGGAAAGGTTATTTAAAGGCAAAGGAAAAGTGCATTGTTAGAACATTTGTTTCAGTAACGTTATGTAAATGTGCAAATATCTATTTAAAAATTTAAAGGCTTTAATTGAGCTGACAGCATTCTTTTTACCAGATCTTCCACTGACATCTGCAGTATTCTCAGTACTCTGGAAAATGTTGGGGCAAATGTTTGTCCACTCTGATACTTCGTGTAAAATACAAATACTTACTTCTTGAGAAGAGTTCTGTGGATGGGATTGTGAGCCTCAGTAAAAGCCATTTGTAAGATCCCTTCCTGGCAAGGCCATTTAGACTGGATCACTCCCAAGTTCAGTATCAGGTGATTTTTAATCAAACACACACTTGGGGATTTAATGTTACAACACTTTGATTTTATGCACCGGTTTAGTCTGTGACCTTGAACACTTCTCATATATTTAAGAATGTATGTGCAGACACAAATACATTTGCACAATAAGGAGCTATCATAAAGCACCATTCTTTTAGAAATATACTATTTTAACACCCTCATTTCCCTCTGCTTTCAAAAACTTTGCAGAGAGATTTTTAATTCTGAACTAAAAATTAGTTTGCTGTATTTAGTGTCTGAGTAAACAGTTCAAATTAATATTAAGGACACATCAATTACATTCTTTAATACCTGGGGAGGGAGCAGAAGAAAGTTTCAGATTAATTGGAGCACGTTGTAGATGAAAACATTCTGTACTAATACTCTTGCAGGACTTTCTGAAGCTGTTGCTGTCATGACCAGAAATTATAGAACACTATTTGTAAAGGGTTTGTCTAATTAATTTATTTTTCTGTTGATTATTGAATACAATTTTGTGAGTAAATTATTAGGGTTTTTTACAGACTCTACCTTTATACTCATCATTAGATACACTATTACCCAACTTTTTTTGAGGAAGAGACAAATACTTTCTTCCTGAGTGCTTTTTTAACAGTGTACATTAACCTGCACACATTGCAGTGTTTTCACCTGCCACCTCCAGAAACCATAATGTATGCAGAGAACGTATCTCCCTTCTTTGTTTCCACCTTTCAACACAATGCTACAACACTAATAGGAAGCATTGACATTTTACATTATTTTCTTTATTTTACCATGCTATGTCTTGATTTGATGCCCACTTAATTTTGAAGTTTTAGTTTTTTTGTTGAACAGTCATCACTTTAACCCACTGCAAATAGTGAAACAAAAAACCTTAAATTTATTCTTTTGCTTTAACTCCAAGATTTTCAGGAGCAATGCTGTGCAGGAAGATGCTGTGATGTGACATGTCAGTACCTTCCAGCCTGAGCATATTAACCTAGGTCACTGTGTTTTTCTTTCCTAAGTAGGAGATAAAGATTCCTCTTTTTAAAATAAGCAACTGCTCAGAGAAATCAGAAAGGGAGTAGAGACCAGGAATTTCAAATTCATCACAGTCATAAAATGTGGCCGTCTGTACTGTGAACTCATATAAGCCACTGTTGAACTTTACTCTTAACAGGTAGAATTTTAAGAAACAGTTACAGTATGTGGACAGGAAGAACAAAGTACAGAAAAGCCATGTCATTTGCCAAAGACACCCGAAACTAGTAATATAAGATGATCTTTTATGTCGAAGTTAGAATTATCCTATAATTGTACTGCAAGAGTACTCTGAGGCCTCAAATGAAATCCTGTTGTGTAACTCCTATCTAATGCTGAAAAAAATTTGAAACAAAATAACAATGCAGAAGACCAAATGCTTATATTTTGGCTAAAACAGTAAAGCCAAAATGTAAGTCTGTCCAATTTTCCAAGACTACATTTTAATATAAAGTTGATGCTTTGGTTTAAAAGTACCTTTTTTTTTTTTTTTTTTTTAGCATCAGACTGGCATGCACTCATTAAATTACTTTGGGTATTCTAATTTCCAATACAGTCTTCTGTATAGGTAAAATTGATAAAGTATACTTAGACTATAAATCATGATAAAATATAATGCTCCTAAAAATGTGTTAGCCCAACCAGAGGCTGAGACATGGTGTAAGCTTCTTGGGCTGTTTTCCCATTGTGCCACTTGGTCTAGATTTTGCAGTGCCGTAAAATAGCATGCAGAAGAAAGAGGGAGTAAGTTCAGAATTCTGCCGTACCTTTTAAAGAAGCTTCAAGGATGAAGTGTGAAATTGGTGAGGTTCCACAAATCATTATCTTACTTTTTACAAAAAATTAAGAAGCAGGGAAGAATTGCGTAGTGCTTCACCAACAAAAGCGTAGTTCATAATTATGCAATACATAAATATGAAAAAGATTGCAGAGATAGTTAGTATTGTTATGGGTATGCTAAGAGAATACAATGCCAAACTGGTGTTCCCATGAATATCCTTGGAGAATTCTGTGAGAACTCACATTTTTGCACTAAGGCCAATTTAAACTCAACTGGCAATATAAAGCACCTTAACTGAAAAGGTAAGCCTTTCTTACTTTGCCAGATGAGTGCAATGTGGAAACTAAATTTTGCTCCTCTTACTCTTGTACTGTTCAGCACAGACTGGCTACTCCTTGACAAAGATGAGAGATATTTTTGTCCCAAAGGAAAAAAAAAATGAGGAGAGAATAATAAAACAGAAAAAAAACCCAACCCAAACTTAGGGAACATGTTTGTTAAAGAACTCTTAATATTTCAATTAATTTTCCATCTGCTTTAAAGCTCTAGTATAATGAGAGTGATCCCTTTGTTTTCTCTGATTCTGTTCCAGCAAAATGAAATCACTTCCTCTAGATAGAAATCTTAATTCTAAGCAAGCTATTTCTCGGTCCCAGTAGGACCGATATGATTTTATATAACTCTTTCAACTCACACTATTAAGAACTTTCCTGTAGCTTCTGGATCTCAGATTAATTCCAGAATCCCACATCATCCAAGTCACTAACTGAAATATTGTGGAACTGCACATTATTGTATCTGAAAAGGGTATTGAGATCTTGATTCATGCTACTGGTACTTCACAGTCCGATTATTATAACGCATTTCATTTTGATCTTCACATCTCTCTTGAGAGTCACCAGCAAATGGTCCAGAACTACAGTTAGACTTCTTTTCTATTACAGTTGTCACTAGCATAGCTCTTGAATTCTTTATAAGCTTTGGTGATGTGATCTAGAATAAAGGCCTGCTTTTGACCTTCAGGCATTGGTATGGCCTTGCTCAAACTTACTTTTTGACCTTTCTGTCCCCCGGCGTTCCGCGCCCTCTCCTTGGATCATCAGCCAAGCTGACTTTCCCAGTCTGCACTTGTCAACTTAAAGTAATGGTTACAAGCGTATTGATGCAGTAATGACTTTACAGCCCAGAAAGCTCCACTTCATTAAATTGGTTGTAATTTGAACTCTGAAACAAGATCGCATCTTGTGTAACTGTATTTAAATAAAGTCTGGTAAGAACTGCGGTATTTAGTTAGTGATAGATTGCCTTTATTTATTCTTATACCTTGTCCCAGGACGTTGTGTGTGTAATTAAAAAAATAAGGCATATACTATTATATAGTATGGTTATGATACATAAGCATATTGACATGAAATTTAATGGTGCAATTAGCAACAGTATTTTCTGTGTTATTTATAAAAGCTTTTTCAGTATTTTACACTGCTTCCTAGTTATTAGTATATTAGTAATCCAAATGATATGGCGAGAACTATTATGTGATGGTAATTTTCATTTCAGAAACATCAGGGCTTTATGTACTCACAGTCTTAGTTCTGCATCGCTGTTCCTTCACAGTTTACAAATATACACATCTTGCTGCAACATAGGCTCTTCCTCACTGCGGAAAAGTGAAGGAAAAGAAGTGGAGGTTTTATAGCCTGTATTTAGTGGCCTAATTTCAGTCTCCTTAAAACCAGCATGAGTCTAGCATAATTCTAATGAAATTCTGGTAGTATACACTCAGCAAGGATCAAATATAGGCACTAGGAGCTGAGCGCATAGAGTGTATCTCTTCTGGAAAAGAAACAAGGTTTTTAATATCTTATATGAAGTGTAAAAGGTATTGTTTTGTAATACTTGGGAGCTAATAATGGGTATTGCATGTTTAACGCAACAGAGTAGCTGTTCTGTTTTTCTTTTTTTTTCTTTCTTTCTGCACATTCACCTCTTCTTGAACAGAAATAAAAGGTTCAAGGCTTGTCAGCATCAGTTTATAGATAGCTGTTTAAAAATAATGAGATATTGGGTATTGTAAGGCTCAGGGCTGTCTTGCCAGACTCATTTATTTCCATTCACCTTTTGTCAGAATTGCAGACAGAAGACATTCAATTAAAACTTGTCACCTGTTGCGTGTGACCTAATTTGTATTTGTGAGTGTCACAGATTAGGATACTTAGCTTCATGTGGAACCATTAAAAAATGTAAAGTAATGGTAGTACTCTTAAACATTTTATGCCACATTTTCTTCATGTGAACATCTTCGTTTATGGACCATTCTTCAATGGAATTCACTTGTGCTGAGAAATAATAGCATTTATTTACAGAAAATCTCATTTGCATGGGAAAACTAAGTGGATTTTATGCATGTTCTTTTATGTTTTAATGCATAAATGACAGTGCACAAAAATTCAGCATGTAGATGATTAGTTCATGCAAAGTTAATGTTCCTTTCAAGAGAGGTTGAGTACTGAGCTGTGTAAGTAACACATTTGTCAGTTCTTTTGTGAAACTGGAAAAAAAAACAAACAACTCTGGGCTTTACTGAAAGAGAAATTTTTTTTCAGTTCCTTTGCCAAAATCCAGCCTTCCCATCCTTTCCTTCCAGGAAAAAAATGGATTTTCCAAAATGTTTCTTACATTTGGTTGCCCAGAAACATTTTTAATTATTAAACATGAGCAAAATTCCCTTAATAAGTTTGCAGATGACACCAAGTTGGGTGGGAGTGTTGATCTGCTGGAGGGTAGGAGGGCTCTGCAGAGGGATCTGGACAGGCTGGATCGATGGGCCAAGATCAGCTGTATGAGGTTTAATAAGGCCAAGTGCAGGGTCCTGCACTTCAGTCACAACAACCCCACGCAACGCTACAGGCTTGGGGAGGAGTGGCTGGAGAGCTGCCCGGCGGAAAGGCACCTGGGGGTGCTGGTTGACAGCCGGCTGAACATGAGCTGGCAGTGTGCCCAGGTGGCCAAGAGGCCAACAGCGTCCTGGCCTGTATCAGGAATAGTGTGGCCAGCAGGAGTAGGGGAGTGATGGTGCCCCTGTACTCGGCACTGGTGAGGCCGCACCTTGAATCCTGTGTTCAGTTTTGGGCCCCTCACTACAAGAAGGACGTTGAGGTGCTGGAGCGTGTCCAGAGAAGGGCAACGAAGCTGGTGAGGGGGCTGGAGCACAAGTCTCATGAGGAGCGGCTGAGGGAACTGGGGGTGTTCAGTCTGGAGAAGAGGAGGCTGAGGGGAGACCTTATCGCTCTCTACAACTACCCGAAAGGGGGTTGTGGTGAGGTGGGTGTTGGTCTCTTCTCCCACGTAACCAGTGATAGGATGAGAGGAAATGGCCTCAAGTTGTGCCAGGGGAGGTTCAGATTGGGTATTAGGAAAAATTTCTTGACCGAGAGGGTGGTCAAGCATTGGAACAGGCTGCCCAGGGAGGTGGTGGAGTCGCCATCTCTGGAAGTGTTCAAAAAACGTGTGGATGTGGCTCTTCAGGACATGGTTTAGGGAACATGGTGGCGCTGGATTAATGGTTGGACTTGATGATCTTGAAGGTCCTTTCCAACCATAGTGATTCTGTGATTCTGTGAAAATCTGAAATGAAACGCTGGTTTGAAACACTTGTTTTACAAAAGCAGTATTTTTCTCTCTTGATTTTTCAACTTGGAAAAATTCACTAAATATTTTAATTGGCCCAATACTTCCTTCTTTTTTTAATAACAAACTTTTTTTTGCAAATCTTTGTCAGAGGAACAAATAAATCAAGCAACTTATTCATAGTCATGGGGCAAGTTGGATATTAAAGTAATAAACACTATTTTGTCTTTCAGTTCATTTTATGGGCACGTTCCTGAACTAATTATAGGCACCTCTTGAGGACTGCCAATTTTATTCTATTTTAACAAATACATTTTGGTACTGACTGAATGTAAAGTAGAAGGATGATTTTTAGACTTCCTGTACTACACTAAATAGTGTATTTAATAGTGCAGATAGTTATCGGAAGACAAAACACTAAAGCCTTCCCTCACTAACTGTTAATTCAGCTGTAGATCAGGAAAGCTTTAATGTGAGTCATAGCTTTTATCTTCTTGATGACTTAGGACTCTGTTTTCAAAATATTACCTGCCTAATAGACACATATTTTACATCTCTATCTGAATTTTTACTTGTACGTGGTATTATCCAAATACTTTGTAAACTGATTTCAAAAGTTCTCTGGCATCCTTTACAATTCATCACATGAAACAAATATGCAGATCCGGAAGAAAAGTTAGCTCATATTATCCTTTTTCTTTATGCTGTGTTACTTCCTGCATGTTTCTACTGTACTGAGAGGGGTCTTTTGTGGTTTAAAGTGGAACTGTTTTTTCCACTACAAATCTTTCAGACTGTAGAATTAATGTACTGGCCTCGCACTTCTTTAATCCCAAACTGTAGAGATTACGGAATTGTCTAAAGAGTTACTAGATGTCCATGCATTCTTATCTCTACATACATTCTATCTGTGTTCATGGTGGAAAAATCAACTGGTTTTCCCATTCTATGTGAATAAATGCAAAATCCAGAGTTTATAATATTCACCCAAGCTTACCCAGCAGTCTTATAAATAAGCACAGTATGTTCAAGTGAACTGAAACACTCTCTCAAGATGTTATCCCAAAGGAGAACCACATCAGAACCTACCATTAAAATTCCTTTTACTCTTTTGAGTTTTGCTGTTAATCTGGGGTTTTTTTGCCTCTGCTACTGATGTTCCCCTAAAGCTTTGCAAAATGCAGTTATGTGGGTATCCATTCTTAGTGGTGTCACTGGAAAATATATGACAATGCTGGGAACCTTACAGACATCTGTGGAAAAAGGTTTGTTACCCAGTTAAATATCTCAAAAATTGAGATAGGAATATATTTAGTATATAAAGAGTGCTATGTTAGAGGTGGAGCTTGCCAGAACAGCATCAGTGTAGAATATGTCTGCTTACCGTAAATCTCTCATGTAGGGAGAGGACAGAAAGGGACCAGAATTTGAAATTTCTGTAGGAAGTCAAAATAGCGGGTTTGATTCTGATGTCAAACCTGTTCTTTACTGATGTACTGGAAGAAAGAGAGGGAGTTTTGATTTATTCAGCTATTAGTGCATATTTAACTGAATTAGATTGATTTTTTTCCCAAAATAAAAAGCTATCCCCAATTAGAGGTAGTAAGTCATTTCTTACAGGCAGTCGTGGTATTGGTAGGACATGATTTGAAAGGTTGGGCAAATGCCTTCCAAGTTAGCCTGAGGCTTTCCTGTGGGTGTAGAGATCCATGGAAAGGACAAGAAGGTTTGTGGGACAAGTGGACGAATGAACACTGGAGACTTGTAGCCAAGATAAGAAGGAGGGAATGGAACACAGGAAGAGAGATAGATTATAAAGAAGTAAATAGTATACTTTGGCTATGGCTTGGATCTGTCTGGAAAAATAGATGACACTGTTAAATATGATTATCATACTGAGGACCTGAATTGCAAAAAGAATGATATACAGGGGTAAGGGCAATCTATTATCATATATAGCGCCAGTCACAGTGGGTACCTGTCCCACATGAGGGCTTTGAGGCAGTGTGGGAAAAGGACTACAGAATAGGAATAATAATTTGTGTCTGTTGGTGAGGGAGGAACAGATGAGGAAATACAGAGAAAATGAGGAGTCCAGGTTTGCCTATGTCAAGTTTGTTTAGGTTGAAGTACCTTGTGGGTAGCTCATTTTGTACATCAGCTCTAGCCTTCAGTTATTTCTGTGCAAGACTATGTGGACACTTCCACTTTAGAGTAAGTGTCCAATATCATTTTGTTGTGTGTTGGTAAGCATTTGATAGAAAGTCATGGAAAGTTTGTGAGAGGAGCCAGGAGGTGAACCTTTTTTGTAGAAGCTTGTATAGTAATGATGCCATTTCTTTTTCCTTAAGGCCAGCTGGAGAAATTCTTATGTTGTACTAGTATATTTAATTGCCTTCTTTTAAAAAAGTTGCTATTGCATTGATTTACATATTTTCCATCTCTCCATATATTACAGTTCTAGTCTAATCCTTATCTTTTGAGCTTTGTAAATTATGCCAAAATGTGTGACTACCCATCCCTCCTGAACAGACAAACTTGTGAGTTGTACTTGTCCTAAAGTGTAAAGTGAATGTGTTGCAACTGACTGTTGAAATCGTATCATAACTGGTAGTGGGCCTATCCTATTTGTACCAAAATAAGATGTCCTGTGGTCATCCCTGTTTTTCTCATTAGGGCTTTTGTTTTTTTAAATTTTAAAATGGAATTCAGAGAATCAACTTGCTTGTCTTCAGTCGGACTTTGTTCAGTGATGTTAAGGGATGTTTTGACCCTAAAAAAATGTAATGATAATACAGAGTATAATAATTCATTCAGAGGTGTGCCATGAGTTTATATAGATGGGGTAGATGTCTGTCTTTTCAATTCATGGTTGAGGACTGATAGGGTGAGTGAACGGAGTTGCTGAAGATTCTGGCAAGCCACATGCACAGCAGAGTTAAAGCAGAGGTCTACTTAACTTCTTCCTGTACACTAACCAGGTGCCCCAATATCCTCTTTAATAGTCTGAGCAGGGAGTATATGTTGAATTGTAGCAATCACCTCTGTGATCAAGGTGTTAAGACCCTCCCACCCCAAATGAAGATTTTTGTGGACAAAATTGTTTTTCTTTCTTCCCTTTCTTTTTCTAACAGAGGCAGCATCAGCTGTTAGTTTCTGGAGAGCAGATAAATATCTCTGTATGTAATTCTCTCATACAAGCTATAGGAGTTACAGGGGGGAAAAGCATGCATATACACCAGGAACCTCTGGATTTCAGTTTGTAACCCACCAAACTCCAACAAGTTTTTATGGAATATCAGATGAGTGTAGTTTCTTAAGTGGTGTCTTGCATTGTGTGTACTTCTATAAAGACTTTTGGGAAATAAAATACCACTTAGGGTGTGTTAGATTATCACAAATTGATTCAAAGATATCTACTTTGTAATGGTACTAGGAGCAAGGAAAGCTTAGGAACTAAAATGCTGGTAAACTCTATATCAGTTTTAATGAAAGGGTTATAAATGTCTAATTTATATTCTGTTGGTATTATGTTATCAAAAATGTTTTCACATTAGAATAGGAATTAGTTACATTACAGATTTAAGTAGTTTTAACATGTGCAATACTGTTACTCCCAGTTATTTAGAATTATAATTTTTGCTTTTTAAAGAAGAAAGTAGCTATATTTATAGGTATAGCTATATGTAATAGGTGAGTACATGGCTCTATGTATAATTTTGCTATTGTGACATTCATCCGTATTTCCCTCCATTGAATATGTGAATGGCTTGAATGTGTGTCTCGGCAAATACAAAGGAGGTAAAAAAATTATTCATCTTGGTAGATTTATATTATTTTAATTTAAGCTTCAGTTCCATTACTTTTTGATTAAACATACTTCTATCTGATGCTATCCATCTTTTATCACTATGAAATCTGCTCCCAAGCAGAAAGAAGGATGGCATCTGAATTATGCAGAAATCATTTTCTGTCTTTTTTTTTTTTTCAGATGATGAGTCTTTTTCATAATCTCACCAATATCGCATGTGGCTTCTTCTAATCCTCTGCTTATTTCTGAATATTCAACTGTTAAACCTTGGTCTTCTGCTATTTGTTTTTATGGCAATGTATCGTCCTGGATGCCGTTTGCTTCAGGTGTAGCTCAGACTCCCAATTCAAGAGTGTAGAATACTGAGTTATCATTAGCTCTGAAAAGTTTTTAATATCTCAATTTTTAAAGTGTTGTTGTAGTTTCATGCATTTCTAAGTATAACTTTAAAAACAAACAAAAAATAACCATGCTTTGTTGGTGGATTCACCATGAATTTGATAAGGTAGCTTAGACCACAAATAGGCCACAAGTTTGGTAGTGAAATAAGGTAAATACCATACGTAAGATTTCATTCATAAATATACACTGACTTGTTTGGGTATGTGGTTGATTGGTTTTATTATTTATATAATGTGATTTAAAAAATATAAAAGGCGTCATACAGTGAGAGTTGTTTGCGGGAGTGAAATACACAGCCTTCTGCAGTAAACCAAATGGAATTTCGCTATTAAATACGAGTGATCATGATCCACTTCCCTGGTGAGCAAAAACTATTGAGCACTGTTGTATACAATTCACTGCATTATAGTTACAGACATGGTTGTGACCTTAAGCCAAGTATCTCCTGTGTTACTAACCTTTAGAGAGACCAACAGTCCATCTGGGTGAATGAAAATCCAATGCACACAAAGCCTTCCCTGCTGGTAGGGAAGCACAGAACTGGATCTGTAAACTGTTGTCTTCCTTGGGTCAGCTGGTGAGTGAGCTGCTGTGTTAGTTTCGTGCCAGCTCAGAGAGTAGGAGATAGAACAGGAAAAGAAAAAGAGCAAGAAATATAAAAGAAGAAGAAACAAAACCAAACCAACAAGAGCTGGCCTTGGATTTCTGGCTACCTGGCAAAATGACTTTTCTTCACCAAAACCCAGTCAATCCTCTTTGGTTTTTGAGGATAAAAAAGGACTGATAGATGTTCCCTGGTAATGAGACTGTGCTACCAGTGCACGTTCATGGGCAGCACATAAACTCTGTGCTGTATTTTTCTTGCTGTGCACGTAAACTGTTACTTCTTTGGTGGTGGCTTCCCTGCAGTCTAGAAGCCAGTTCTGGAGGTATTTCCTGCCAGGAAGAGAACAGGGAGATGGGAAGTAGTAGAGCAGGGCACAATAATGGCAATAGAAAAGATAAACAGAAGGAGGAGAGCTAAAATAGACAACGAAAAGAAAAGTGAGAAAGTGAGCTGCACTTTATTACATTGCTCAGAGGGATCATTGATATGTAATGTGTCCTTGCATTCTTGTCTAGTTAAATCCATGTCATCAGGGACAAATTTTACACTTGGTATTACTTGTCCTGTTGCCCTGCATATGTGCCGAGTTTTTCAACTTCAGTGTTGTGTTACTACTTGGTTATACCGACATTCATCCTGGTTGTCTGGAAATCTTGCCTGGGTGACTCGGAAGGAAATAAAAATACTTCATTGTTTTATAGGACCTACTATCTTTTTTTTTCCCTCCTCCTTCTTCTGTTTTGTTTAGGAGATCAGCTGTAGCCTGTTTCAGGAAGGGAAACTCCTATATATCTGTACAAAACAGTTAGCAGAATGCTTTACTGAAGCGGTGAACAATTTGGAGGTAGAACACAAATGTTAATTCATCATTGATGACATCTAAGTCAACACCCATACAATTTCTTTCAAACCCTCAAGAACCATTTCAGGTCTTTAAGCCACATATATGTTCTTATTTCACTAAGGATACTTACTTTATATCCTCTGGCCATGCTAATCCATGTTAATTAAAAGCATTGGTTTTGACTACCTAAACTGTATACAGCACCCATTGTTTCTGAAGTTCTAATTCGCCGTACTTCTCTACTCCTAATGTTAGCCTTGTATATCCATAGTGTTTATTACAGCTTTGAACTTATGGTTCTGGCAAAGATGTCTTAAGGTTAGACTTTCAAATGGAAACTAAGCTTGTTAGCTGTTTTTAATAATATGTAAAAATGAACAACTGGTTTTAAATGAACAGGAAATTATGTGGTATATTGAGTCTTGCATGTGTGAAAATCTAAACAGCTTGCAAATACTTGTAGCGCTACTTTCCTTTGCTCTCTAAAATTAATCTTTTGAAATAAACATGCATTTTAAATAAATTTTGGAAGGCAGGAGATAGAAGATTTTTACTGGAGAGGTATCCTTATAAATATATTTAATTACATATTTGCTTATTTTTCCCAATGTAGGTGTTCGCCTAGACAGAGTACGTGGAGGTCGCCAGAAGTACAAGCGCAGAATAGATGCAGAGAATAGCCCATACCTGAACCCTCAGCTAGTTCAGCCAGCAAAAAAGCCATGTGAGTACAACAGATACATAAGATTCCTCTTTGAATACAAGGTATTGACTCCTTGCCCTGTTTGCTAAGCTCCTTCTGACTGGGACAAGGGTTTGGTCAGAAGATATTACTGTGAAAACTATATCCATTCAGCTGTTAACATATTTTGTTTCATATATGCTCATCTTTCTCAAGTGGAGTTGAACAAAGAATATTTTTACACGTTGGAGTGTATAAAAGCATGGTTTATGCAGTGCAAATTTTACATTTACAGGTTATCTTTATTTTCAGTGGTACATAAAATGGTTCATACAGTGATCATTAGCTCATTGAAGCTTCTAGTTTCAGATTTCACAAGAAAGTGATTTTTGTAGTTTTCACTAACTAAATGAGTTTGACTGCTCAACCTCCCAATGAAAATACATTAGGAGCCTCATTAATTTATACCTATAGATTAATACACTACCTAGCATTAGATTAAAACAGCAATATGCCACACTAATAATAAGCATAGGTTGGTAGTTTGGGCTCTAGTACCTTTATGAATTTTTTTGCTTTGTTTTGTTATGTTTTAATAATGTCCTTGATTGTATCTTGCCAGGCTGAAATTAAGAGAGAGAGAGGGATTGCTGATCATCTCACTGCTAAAATACAAGTTCCATCCTCTTTGCGATTAACTAAAAATAGTTAGGGGTTTTGCTTTGCAGCTTATATAAACTCAAGCAGCGACTGTACTAATTCCATGAAGTAAATTTAATAGCATTATAGCTGTAGTGCAAGAGGCTAGTGTATTACCCTGCAAAGGCACACACGCTTTATCAAGTGTTGTAAACTCTTTCAAATTCAAATGAGAATACACATGTCCAGTTGCTCCTGCGGAGAAGGTTAATTTGCTCCTAAAATAGAGAAATAAGCTAGAGAATTAAGGAGGGCAAACTCCCGCTTGTCTCCCACTTGCCTCTGCCCCTATACCTCTGACAACACACATGTCAGTTTTAGGCTCTTGAAAATACCTGTCTGTATGGAAAATGGAATTTGTTTCTATTCGTGTTCCCCAGTAGGGGACAGTGCTGTGTACAATACATTTGAGCATATGGGGAACTGGAGAGCAAATAAACAGTCTTTGAACTCTAAGTGAAAGGGCATTTTAGCTGTGTCAAAGAAAAAAACAACCAGTTTTACATAAAATTAAGGCTTAAGTGAACATATGGCATAGTTTCCTTTTGCCTTTCCAAAAAACATTATGCTGATTATATTCCTTCAATTGTCCAATCTGGCATCTTCTACTCAGCCTCCATAAGCTGTCCCACCGTTCTGTAAATACAATCTAGGCCTGCACTAAGCAGATTTTGCACATTATAATAAAAACTTTCTGATAATACAATAAAATTTAATAAACTCTAATGCTTAATTTCATTAGAGGTTTAGTTTTCCTGGGTGCACAGATTGTCAGTTTTTCATTTACTTGATATAGTCATTGAGTAGAAATGTTGATAGCCTAGCATACCAAAAAAGCCAAGACCAAACAGGGAAAAAAAAATATCCAACTCAAAAACCCCAAGCCGTTTAATATAAACAGAGGTTAACGCTGTTGTACTGAAACACAAGAATCTCTGTTGTAAACCCAAGATTACTGCAAAGTAGTGCATTACATTACCTTTAAGATGATAACTACACCAATTTCTGTAAGCTCCACTTGTCTGAGATAAACTAACCTCCTTATAAATCATTACTCATTATCTAAGTGCCTCCTCTCATTTCCCTTAGCTCTTCCAATTACAAACATTTTTGTAACAAACATTTATAAAGCTTAATTTTCAAATCCTGTCAGATAAGTGTCAAGACTTGAAACAGTTGAATTGGTTTTGTGTGGAAGTAGCCTGGGAGATTTTCTGGACCCTGACTGATAGTTTGTATGTAACAAAGGCACAGGAATGAAAATTGGGTTCTATTGATTCTAATTAGGGAAACATTAAATAAGATTTACCTAGAAACAGTGCTCATGGCTATTCAATTTCCTGAGTGATGGAGTTTTCTAAGTACATTCAAAATTTTCCTATGGTCTATACGAATGCACACTCCAATACAGTTTTTTCTCCCCCATCAGAAGGGAATAAGTGTTTGGAAGGTCTTTTCTACACCTGCCTCTGATCTCCATTGTATTTTCCAACTTCACCGTGGAATCTAACGGCCTGCCTATAGATCACGTTGATTGCAAAAATAAAAAGAATTTGAGATTTTATGAATCCCGAGTCAAAATATCCAATATTCCTCAATCATCTACAAAAAAAGAAGTGATGAGAAACCTCATAAAAAATTTAAAGACATTCTTTGGCCTTTTCTTCTGTTTGCAGGGAAAAAAAACAAAACTTGGGGCTGTGAGTGCTTCTTCATTCATTTATCACTGGTTAAAACCCCACAAAATTAAAGTCCTCAGCTACATGTGTTTTGATATTAAGAAACTCTAATTTATTTATCCTACTTTTCAATATGTGTAAAAACATTGGAATTTGGGAAGAAGCAATACTATCTTTTCTCACTTAAAAAGATGATGTTTTCTGTGTGAAATTAAACAGGATTTTTTTAAACAGGACTGTTTAAAAAGTTATGTGCAAAGGCTGTTTGCCAATATAAGTTAAAACTACCATCTGTTATCTTTAAATAAGTATAGAATTCCTCATTAATCAGTTTGATAATCAGTAGAATATTGAGATCAAGAATTACTCAGTTGGCATGGTTCCTGTGGTTCATATAAAGCATGAATATATCCCCTTGTAATAAAACATGCTTGATGTGATGGTTTCCAATTGGCTCTTACACTTATTTTGTGAAGGGCTAACATATATCACAACTTCTGACACACAAATTTGGAATAAGGCAAAAACTGTAGAGACAGTAGATCAGAATCGAGGAATCTATGTCACAAAAGAGCAGTAAGGTATCAGAAATCTGAATCAAGTGAGTATTTTATGGAAATCTGTCATGGGCTGGGAGGGACCCTCTCTGACACTCCTGGGCAAGTCACATCCCCATCAGCTTCCGTTGGAGCTCCCCCACAGGAAGACAGTTTGGTCCATCCTGTGACTTACATGTGGAAGAGGAAAATGATACTAATTCTGCCAGCTTTCTCTGCAGTCAGAAAATACGTCGCACCTTCTTGCAGCAGAATCCCATTTATATCAAGCCCCGTGACTCTTTATCCTAAGGAAGGGAACGGGTTAGTGTAAATTCACTAAAGGGTGATACTTGGGCTTTAAATTCTGGTGGTACGTGGTAGGTCACAAGATGTACCTACCATGAACGGTAAAACATAAATATATTGGGAAGTATAAAATGTATCTTGTACTAGGAGGCTTAATCAATTAGTCCTTTTCCCACTTTTCAGTTCTGCCTTCTCTGAGTAACAAATCAGGCTCCTATATAGAGATAAGGTATTTCCACTGTGCCTCCATGTGGATATAATGCTCATTTTATGTTTATCCTATATACAGAATAGCAATGCTGTATTGTAAATCTTCCAGGCTCTTCAAATCTTTTTTTTTTTTTTCACTTTTCCTTATAACTTAAATGATTATTCCAAACAGATTTCACAATTCCTCTGGATGAAAAAGTAAATATTAAACACATGAATGAAAATGCTATATAGATAAAAGTAACCAGTGTTGTGAATATGATAAAGTATCATTCCTTGCACAAAACCAGTTTTCTGAGGTAGGATCTGTATCTATCGATACTCTCCTTAGTTTTACACTCCTTATTCTCATTGATTTTAATAGCTATTCCTGACTGGCTCTTTGTACTTAAAGCAGCTAATTTTATACATGATTCTAAATGTGTGTGTTTCACTGGAAAGCAAATATATGACAACACCCCGCTTTTCTCACAGCATAGGCCCCAAGGAGTACAGGTTCACTCTTAACATTTTAACAGGCAGGATACCCATAATGTGAGATATATGGAATAATGAGCAGTGAGAAAGTCCTGAGACCATTTCTGTTACAACAGTCTAACACTGACATCTAAAACAAAGAATAGTAATTAGAATCACTGACAGAAGTTAAAGATTTCAGTGACTGACTAATTGCTTGTGGTATTTACTCCCTCAAAAAATACACCTGCCCTTGTGGAGGGTGAGTTGCAGGTAATTAGAAGGCAGCAAAACTTTCCTTTTTGCACAGTCCAAAATACATTAAAATGCATGGATATTTTTCTACAAAGTTTGTATTGCAATATTAGGAGGTGATCATGTATTTCTACATTCCATTTAATTTACTTTCTTAGGAACATACACGTCTAGCTTGATAAACATCGTTAATGGATCAGATTTGTTTGTGTTGTAACTGCTTGTAGAAGCTAGTGAAGTTACAATGTTTAATTAGGTCCTGCATCTTAAGACAAATTCTTGTGCACTTTGAAATATGAGCCATCTGTTTGAAAAGTAGAATGATGCTACTGGTGATCTTGTGCTCTTCTGGACCATTTTTACAGATAACAAGATTGTCTCCCATTTGCTGGTGGCTGAACCAGAGAAGATCTATGCTATGCCTGACCCCACTGTTCCAGACAGTGACATCAAAGCACTTACCACTCTTTGTGACCTGGCAGACAGAGAACTGGTGGTGATCATTGGATGGGCTAAGCATATTCCAGGTACATACAGTATTTATTGCAAGCAGATGACATACAGAAATCATCGCATGGGTTATTCCGTTCTGGTAAAAAATATGATTTGTTCTCTCACTACAATGCGTAAAGTTTTCTGAAGGCTCCAGATTATTCACATAGGACATAGGTTAGAAAATACTATTTCCAAGGTAAGATATATTGTCATTGTTGCTATGACTGTTACTATGTTAATAAGTTTTACATGCTGCTCAGTGAATGAATTTTTTTCGTGTATTACTTTTATTAAGATAAACTTACCTTGCTATCCAGAGCACTAGCCTGGTATGAAGGGTAGTGTAAGTCCTCTCCTCTGTACTCATCTGATTCAGCAGTAGTTGGATGTAAGTCTGGTTCCTCTATTACATAAATGCAGCAGTATTTTATACTGGCCACAGGACGTGCAAAAATTCAGTTATATTTTGGCATGGCACAGAGGAATTGTTCTCTTCATTGAATGAACTAGTGTAAGAACTGAGTTGCACCAGCAGTTCAGTGGAAGGAACTGAATTGTACCAAAAGGTCTCTTAGTAATTCCTTGGTCTGTATGAAATGGACTGTGGTCTACATCATGTAAATGTCTTGATACTATAGAAGCTGACTGGCACTCTTGTTAGCAAGAAGAGTGAGGGTCATGAAAAGCAGTTTCTCAGAAGATAAGCGATTTCTTCAGATAACGTTTCAGGTATATTTTATTTCCTCCCAATGCTGAGGTTATTTTTGCTTGCTCTGTGATCTAGCAGACAGACTTACAGAGAGCCTCCAGGGTTCTCAGTCTGTCACCTTTCACAAATGGTAAATTCACACAAAAAAGGTGGGCTATTTTTCGTGTTTCTTAAGGTGTTTTTCTAGTCCAGCAGATGAGTGAGCATGTTGGTGTGTTTTCATCAGCTCGTTAGTTTTCCAATTTTGATAGTGGAGCCTTATTAAGCATAAGAATGGGTAACCTTTAATTCCTCTAAGTAATACATCATCCTCATTTTAGATGTGATTTTGTGATCCTTTAATAGTAGAATGAATAATCGAGCCAGTTGTTTGTTCATCAAAGTTAAATATATTTTATTTATAGTATCACAAGAAATCAGAAAGAAGTAGAGTCTTCCTGTTTTGTTTTTTTTTCCCTTCTGCTAACCAGCACAAGGCCTCAGTTCTGCTGGGTACACGCTTCTGAGTCATCTTCAATAAATATAAACACTAACGAAGAATAATAATATAATACTTTGTACATTTATGGAGCGTTATTTTACTTCTGATGAGAGACAACAACCTACAGACTCTAAAACAAGTCAGTATGTGACACAGTTGAAATTTAGCCATTCTCTGTGCCACAAATGGTGTATAAACAAGCTTTTGTATCACAAGCAATGTTTTTCTGGTACAGTTAACTTATTTCTGTCTCCTTAAACTAGTTTGTCTTTATGCTTTGAATGCTACAGTAATTTCTTTAATCAAATTGATGGAAGTCCCTTTCCCAGCCCACACTGAAACCAATTTATTGGTCATGATACGCCAGCTATGTTGCTAACAGTCGTAACGAACTGTCAGGCAATATCGCAGTGAAGCTAATTTGAAGTCATTAGGTGTGCAGCGTTCAGGCAACAATTTGTTACAGTGGTTAGGAACACAGCTGACATTTCTGAATGGCTTTGTTCAGAGCAGTTCTAGATGAGTCCAAGCAAATTGTAAACTAATTTAAACATCACTCTATATTATACTAGCTACTTTGTCTTACACTGGTTGCTAATAAAGCACCCCAAATTAAGTCAAAATGAGTTAAATAGGTGAGTTTGAGTTTCATCTTTGGAAGATACCTAGATCACCTTAACCGAAATAGAGTAGCTCTCAGAGCAGTCAGTCATGCTCCACAGTAGTTGCAGGGGAACTTTTGGCAGTTTGATTTGTGAATATGCTGTGTAGCTTTGATTTGGCTGGAGGGGTAGGAAGAGCAGGGGGATGAGACTCAGCAGCCTTTAAAATGATGGCTTTGGTTAGCGTGGAAAAGGTATTGGATGCTGTAAACTGGCCTTGAAAATTTAAAGTTTGCGACGTGAAGCAGTTGAGGAACATTTCTGCCATGAGGCAGCCTTTTATTACAAAGTAAACTCAGAAACACACCTCCTGTGATAAAGCCACACTAGCTAAGAAAAACACACCTGCCATAATAAAGCCATACTAGCTAAGTTTACTCACCTGACTCCGTTTAGGAATGAGAAGGAAAAGAGAAAATAAACCCACCAGGAAATAAAGACAATCTTTTTATAAGCCTTCTGGTAACAGAGAGCAGTGATAAAATCTGTGCTTGTTGTCTGGCATTTGATCACAAAAATCAAAATGCAAAAGGGCTTGGCATGCTAAAGGGCAAATGTGACGAGCTTTTGTAGTTTGGTTTTGAACGATGGAGTACTGCTGAACTGGACTGCCTACGCTTGGCTAACGTCTGGCACAAAACAACTTGTAGAAGAGCCTGGACTGGTGCTAGCTGACTCTTTTCTAAGCTAACACATGTTACTGCAGGCAGAACCATAACAGAATTGGAAAAAGGATGAGTTAGAAAAAGGGTGCAAATTGCATAAAAGTTCACTGTAGCTTAGCAGACTAAGTAAATCCTTCGTGTAAATCTCTTGGAATCGATTAATTATACCAGTAGTGAATTTGTACCTAGCACAGCAAAGCAGCAATCGGCAAATCTTTCTTTACTATAGTGATTTCTTAAGGTTCACTATAATTAAAGGACCTTATATATCAGGTGCTTAATAACTAATAAAGATCTCAGCTGTAAAACATTGCAATTCAAAGCAAACTTTGTCTTTGTGGAAGAAACCAAAATAACGTTTTTTGCTATTCTAACAGAAAGTCTTTTAATGAGGTTATCTAGAAAAAGGTAACAATGCAATATGCATTCTGCCCTGGCCAGCCATTTCCCATTGCAGTCATAGACTAAGGAATGTTCTAAAATTATACAAAGTTCAAATGCTTTCATAAAATCATTAGTATTTTTGTGCTATTGGAAACATTTCAGTAGTTGCTTTTATTGAACAAAAAGTCTATGCCATCTACAAAAGGAAATATTGAAAGAAAATATATACGGAAAGCCTTTATCAGTAAATAGAATTAGTCTCCTTGCATTTATAAATCAAATAAATGGAAAGTGTGTTGTTATGAAACATGACCATGTCTTATCTGAAGAAGAAAAAGATCACAATGGCATTAGGAAATGCTTGACTTTAGTTCGAGGAGCGTAAGGGCACAAGAACAGATGATGGTGCCCTAATAGCCCTTTTTAAGAATGACAGGGCCCCGCCATTAGCATCCTTTTATATCCCTGGAAATTGCTCATGCCTCGCTTTTCTGGTTCCTATCTGCCTGACTCTTTTTTATTTCTCTTTCAATTTCATCCGCGCTCGGATAAGCGCATGCTAACACAATATGATTGAGCTGTAAAATGGAACGCTGTCGCCTCTAATCTCTTTTATGTAGATATGGAGGTACTTCCACACTCCACTTCATTCTCTCTCCATTGTTGGCCTTTTTAGAATGTGTTGCCGAGTAATGGAGGCTCAGTCAAATATTAGAGCTAGGTTTCACACGGTGTGATAAGAAGATTATCAGACCGGCAGTCAGATCTATTGTTGTTCTTTGTGTCAAATTAAAATATTCCCATGTATAGTAACTTTGTTAGTAAAATACTGAAGGTGCTTAGGGACAGGCTGATGCTGCTTCATCTTCTGCCTGATGAGACGAAACCCCTATTAGCTGACCTAAATAAATTGTGAATATTTTATGAAGCCTCTGCAAAAGTATTTTATGTTATGTTATTTTATGTTATGTTATTTTATGTTGTGTTATGTTATTTTATTTGTCTGTTAAATAAGAGAGCCCTGCTTAATATTTACTGGTGGTTGAGTTTCCTACCCTTTACATTGTATTTTGGGGAGATTCCATTTTATATTGGTTGCATTATATTAATGAAACCCTTTTCCAGTTTAGGGTGGAATTCTGCTGATACCTACTCACAGTATCAAAGTCGTTTAGGCCGATTTCTGTAATGTAACTATCTCATTGACATTCAGCAAAAATGTGCAATGTTCTTTCATATTAAGTGGAGGCAGGAAACATTAAGCTCTTAAAAATGTGCATAACAGGAAGCTAAAGACAAAATGTTCTCTAAAAAATTTGCATGCATGAAAAAACATCAACCAGACCATAGAAATCAACTTTTTGCACTTAAAATGAAAAATTTGTTTGGAAACAGTAAATCAGACTAATACATCAAAAATAACTAGTTACATTATTTAGTAAAATAAGCCTGCTTGTCTTCAGCTGTGTCCCTGTTTTGCTAGCAGTAACTGTGTTCAAGAAAGGGAATAGTCAGAAATTGATACTGCCACTGGTGCTAGTATTAACAAAAAAAAAGGCATGATTTTGATAGAGCAAATCCAAGGATGTTTTGAATATTTTAGTGTTAATGTTTTATGAAACATTATTGTTCCAGCATACTCTTTAAGCTTTCCAAAGCAGCTCTCAGGGGTGTAGTTTAATGTTCTAATACTGAACACGAACATGATTTGCTGCAGAGTTGTTATTTCTAAAATGCCCTTTTCTCATCATCTGTTTCAGAAATACCACCCCATGTAGGTAAAAGTACAGAGAAAAAGTTGACCATAATCGCTTTTGGAAAGCTAATGTTCAAGAAAGCATGAGAGCGTGCATATGTAGTACACCCATGCAGCTACAAATTAGCTATATATGTACCTGTTCTCGTGCACATAGTTGTTTGTGTATCTACATCTTAGTGGACATACAGCATGTGTTTAAATGACAGAGAAAAAATGCTGAATGTTACTTTATGGTATTATTCACATTGGTGAAGACAGACTGAAATCCTGTGCTGGAACTACCTGGTGTATATAATCACGTATGTTGTAGCTGTAGCCAGCATCCTGTTTATGCCCAAACCCTTCTCTGGTTTGTGACTGGGGCAGCTAATACAGAATTTCAGCTCTGCAAGGGGAATAGATGTCTTCCTGTATGTCTGTACCATGCTGCTTGCTGCTCTAAAATTGGTTTCTGCTGAGGTTGAGGCCTGTGAGCTGAATTCAGGACCGTTTCAGACAACTCTGAGGACTCCTGCAGCTATCTTAGAGCCCCCATCACAGGGTGTCTGTCACTCTGCAGACAGGTGGACACGTAAATGTGGTGTTTACTGCTCCTATAACATGGAATGGAGTATGAGCTGTTTCGTGCTGAGAGGTTTGGAGTAATAATAACTTGAGCCTCCTGGGGAATCAGGACATCCTGCCCTTTATCAGTGTGCTATCTTGGACACTTTGCAAGTTCTCTTTGCCTTCTGTTTGTCAAAAACCTGCTATCTGCTCTGCTTTTAAACTCCTCCTACAAACATGCACACATTATGGAAATCAGACATGCTCGTCCTATGATGGAAACGTTCTTGAACTCACAACTTGTACGACGGATGTGATCTGAGGCAGACCATTCCCTGGGCCTTACAGGTAGAGATTCCAGCTAAAAGATTTCTCCAAAAACTACTGACTGCCTTGACCTCAGTCACTAAATTGTACAATATGGGAAATCAGCAATTGACTGTTGGTTTTATTTTTGAGCATTGGCATGGATGGACTGCCTGATGCTGCCAGTGTTTCGATCACCATGTTGATTCAAGCTTCTCTGGGCAGAATGGAACGGCAGTGTGCCTAACGTGCCAGCAGTTCATCTATCCTATCATTTGAACTGCTAGGAATGGTGGCATTTTAAATTTTTTCTCATTTTTTGAAAATAGCATCACAGAGGAGGTTAGGATTTCCAGGATAATGGATGAAAAAACATATCCGCAGTCTCTTAGCATTTTCAAAACAAAAAACAGGGATCTGCAGTGTGGTAAAAGGTAGTACAGAAAGGTCTGTTTGTTTATTTTAAAATTATTTAATATATCCACCTGAGATACAATGGCAGACTGTTCTTGATGGATCTGTTACAGAAGTCAGTGGCAAATTTTAGCTGATTTCAGTACAAGAGAATAAGCTTTGTGTGCAACTAGAGATGCACACATTCTTAGTGTATCTGCTAATCAGAAAAGACTGGTTCCAGTTCAGAACTGAGACAGCCAGTAATGGAGAGGTGAGGAGGTTTCTAGTACTGCTAGACACAGATGTCCTGGGGTAAAAAGAGCACTCTAGTTTCCAGGATAGTCAATTCTGGCATTTTTTACTAGTATTAAAATAACTGAGGGGAAAAAAAGAATATAATCCCAGGCATATAAACATCTCATCACCTGCAAATTATACATGAATATAAAATAAATGTGCAGTAAGACTCTTGAAAAAGCATCTGGAATTCTTGCTAGTTTTGACTTTAAAATCCCTATCTATTTGTTGAAAAAGCTTGTTTAATCATCACCAAAAGCAAAACAAAACCAAAAAATGGAACTAACGGGTAACAAAAGAACTTGGCTGAATTCTTAGGTTTTACTTTAAAAAAAAATAAAACCTTTATTAAAATCCTCTTCTCTCAAGATCAGAATTAAGCAGTGGCTTTATGTCTCTGTTAAGTTCACCTTTTATTCATATACAAGTACTTGCCACTTCCTTCCGAGTGACTGTGGGGTTTTTTTTTTCTTTCTTTCTTTTTTTTTTAAACACTCCTCTCCCTCCACCCATGCCCCCAACATACACACTACACTGTCTGGCTGTTGCACTTTTTTTTTTTTCCTCAGTGTTCCCCTTTATCTGCCTCAACCAATCTCCAAATGAATGCATGTCTATCATGGCCTTAGCTTTGACACTCTGGATATATTGATTAATAGTTGCCCTAAGCTCCTTTTAGCAAATCAAATTTTCACTTTTAGCAAGGATTTCGCCTCTGATTTATTCAGCAAAGTGAAATGCACTAAATTGACTTTGACATTCAGGGAAAATGGCTGAAAAACAAAGAGGGGAGGAAAGAGATATAAATTGTGTGGCAGCTGGAGACTTCAAGCATAAAAGAGGCAGTTTTCTATAGAATATCACTGGTTAATTTGTCAACATGCATTTAAACAGGAGTGGAAATTATTTTCTTAAAATTAGATGTTTTTTAGACTGAGGATTTGGGATATAATAAGGTTTACTTAGCAAAATGCAATATATTCAACCCAAATTCATCACTTGCTAATCATGGTGCAAGCGTGGGATCCACTTTTGTTGCTACTAATAATTATTATGTTAAGCGAGAGACAAAGAGGTTTCTGAGTAGTTTTATAATGAGGTGCTAAATTGGTAAATATCTTCCTACCATTGCACTATGTTGTTCACTCTTGTGGCCCTTTAAATATAAGAAATGATTAATAAAAAGAGAGCAAATCAACAGTAATGAATGCCAGTGCTTTTCATGTTCTTTCTGTAAACAAAAATGGCTATTATTTGAGTCTTATATGCAAGAGTGTAAAAAGATGTAGCAGCCGTTCCCTATTACTCTTCTAGGAAAATCAAGAGTGTTGTATTACCCTGGATGACTTGTAGACTGACTTAACACAGCCTGCTTCCTTAATCGCAAACATTGTATTGCTGAAGTACCATAAGGCCAAAAATACACCATTGCATATTTAAGAGTGTTTGAAGGTGATGCTGAATAGAATAAAGGAGAGAAAAAAAATGAAAGAAATATTAATCCGTTCCTTTAGCACATCTGGGGTTTTTTTGAGGGGAGGTGTGAAAAGATGCAAAATAAAACCATAGGAAGTGGTTTGGTCTTACTCAGCAATCAGGCATTACAGCAAGCATTTGTAAAAGAAAATACATATGGTAGTTTGCCCAGTTAATCTATAGAGACAGACCAGGAGCCTTCAGCAGGATCAGTTGTCATGGGTGTACAAGTCAAATCTGCTGTGCCAGCCTCTGTTGTTTGAGGATCTGGCCCCGGAGGGGTAAACCCCCATCAGTAGTCAGTACATCTGTGGGAGCTGTGAGTTTTCTTTGTCCCCTGTGTGTACTGACCACCTCAGGACTCTGCAGCAGTGCGCAGAATCGAGCTTTAAGCAGGTATTTCCTCTTAAAGGACAACAATACTCACCATTGTACCCACTTCTTGTGTGACAAATGAGGTTACTAGATTAGGTCTGTGTAAATTGCAGATGACTTGGTAACAGTTTTCCTTCTTCTGAGCCAACAAGGAATTAATCGTATTACCAGAGACTAGGAGGTCTAAATGTATCTTAACCTTTTTAATTTTACTGTATTCTCTATTCTCTTTCTTTTGTAAGCAAGCTGAATCGGAGACTTCAGCAGTAGTGGCCTTTTGCAAGTGGGACAGCATCTGGAGTGCCATACAGGAGATAGCTGGGCACATTAGATTTTCAGGCATGTTATCTCTTGAAAGTCATTCCACTGCCACCCCCCATAACTTAGTTCCGCTGCCAACCACATTGAAAGACTGCCAGCTTAAAGAATACTGTAAAAAAGAATTTAAATTTCCAAAATAGTCTTTGAGGGGGTGCCCTTTCCCAAACTTTCCCTAACTGTACAATTGATAACTCAAGGATGGCCAACTTCTTATAAGTAATGCGTGGCCACAAGGCAGGAAGATGCCTTGCTCAGAAACACAGTAAGAAAGTTGGAACAAATCTTGATGTTATTCCTTAGGTGAGGAGTTTGCAGAAGAGGCAAATGCTGCAGAATTGAGCCTATCCTTTATGTACACTAAGTATCACTTCTGTATTTACAGGACTTGCTCCTCTAGAAAAAGAAGGCTTTTTTCAACCAGATTCAGAATTTAAAGAACATCCAAACAAAGAGATTTTTTCTGTCAGTTTTAAAATTCCTGAAGGCTTTGTTGGAAATAAATGGCACAGTAACATTAATGATCTTAAATTGGCCTGTTGAAGGATCATAGCAGATTCTGGGAATGCAGAAGTAAAATTAGAGCAACATAGCCCTCTTATGGTAAACGTTTAGTCCATTTTAAACTATAACAGGTAACTTACTCCTCTAAATTAGGCTCCAAGAAAAATATATTTACTTTGTTCTGGGTGGGGAAGAAAAGAGCAGCTTTTCAGCCATATGTGTTGATACTGTAAATCCAGGATGGGAAGACGGAGGGGGAAAAAGCTGGTTGCTCAGACTGGATTTAGAGCAGACAGGTCTCCACCCGTATGACTGGGTCAGCGGCACAGGATGGTCTGGTTTCCTAAAGGCAGCTGAGACCTGTTAAATACTATAATTCTAAGGATGCCTCTACTTTCTTTCTGGATGAGTTTGGCTTCACACCTGCTTAACCTACATTAGAATAGGATTAATTACCTGAACTGCAAGGCCCTCTTAGCCAGTCAGCACGTTTCTGGCAGGGCACATGGTGACCTGGGCCTGGTTATATATAGTGTAGGGATAGCAGGGGAGCACCTGGGTTGTAATGGCAAGGCTCGATCCAGCCTGATAACAGAATCAGCACTTTTTAGAAATGAGTCTGCAGTAATCGCCTCCTGCATCAGCTGGATCATACAACAGCTTTATGAACTCATGTTTTCACTGCTAGTAAGCTGCTTTATTGTGCATTGCTCAATTTATGCACACACACATATATATACACACACACATATATGTGTGGAGTGAGAATCCTAAGAAACACAGAAGATACCACAAGAGACATAGAGTCCAAAGAATGCAGATACTGAATGCTTCTGTATTTAATTACTTAGATGGAACACTTACTTGGCTGTAACTTTTAAGTGAGTTTTCCATGTTATTTTAATTCATTGTCTCCGAGTTTAATACTGTATAGCAGGCAGGAATATTTGGGTAATTTTCCATGTGAGAAAAAAACACGGAACATTCATTTGAAAACACATTCTATAAAGAGAAAGTTCTCTGACAGTATGTTGGTCCGCCCAAGGGATTTTCCACCCCAAACTCCTGGGGCACGTATTATAGACGAGTGGAAATTTCACAGTGTAGCTCTGAACCTTCTCCCCAAGATGTTTTCATCTGCCATGTTGTGCACCATCAGTTTCAATCAGCTGCATTAACAGTTGAGGTGAAATCAAATATTGAAATGAGATCCAACTACAGACACAGAAGGCTCGAAGATCAATGGAAACGGCACTTGAAAAGTAGAGTCAGCTAACTTACCAGGTCCTGACGTGTTACGCAGGAGGGCACTGTGGCAAAGAGTTGTGATGAGGGTGGAGAAGAGGCGGGGGCAAATCTGCAGTTCGCATGCACCTAGCTGTTGGAGAGATTGGGGGAAACAGTTTAGCATGTAACGGCTGCTGCTCATGTTTCTTCAAAGAAGAAGCTGCACTTACTGGCATAAATACATCGTGACATTAGGAAGTTGCCGGGTGTATTGGCCAGAGATTTCCTTACAACTCTGCTATAGCATCATGCCTGCCTTAATGAACAGGCATTAGACTCTGAACTTGCTGCAATTCAGGCTATATCCGGTAGCGTATGGAAGTTATCGTGACCCTTGTGTCTTTCATTAATTAACTGCACTTGCAGTGAGAAGAATTTTGAGTCCTTCTTCATATCGGTCTCTTGTAGAAAGCCATTCTACTCTGTCATCTGTTCTTAACTTTTTACTGCTTTGAAGTTTCCCAGAGATAAAGTGAACTGTTGTATAGACTCAGGAGCACGTTGCTTAGTGTCAGTGAATCTTCAGCTACAGATTTAACATGCAGTATGCATTGTGAATTCCAGATGATCTTTATTCAGTGAAATTGGTAGCAGTCTATTTTGAAGAGTTTCTTTGCGTTTCAAGTTACTGAACGTTTTCCAGACACCATTAATGACTTGTGCTGAACACACTGCCTAATATATTCAACACAAATTTGGAGTTCACAGCGATCGCAGGGCTGTGCCTCGCACTTCAGCGATGATGAATGAGTTATTGTGTATTCTAATCCTCATATGTGAAGCACACCATGGTATCCGTAATCAAAAGGCCACTGGGAAACAGGGTGCTTCAGAAAGGCACCAGGCAGGGAATGCGGGTAGAGTTGAGGAGTGCACACGCTGTGCAGGATAATTCCATCTATACCATAAACCTACAGAGGGCAGTGTCTGACAAGAGGCTTAGATGGGCATTTCAGGAGATAAAGTCAAGAGAAGAGGGTGTTGACAGGCAATATTTGCATACTCCTAACCGTAATCAGGCAACATCAATGGGAAACATAGAATCTTTCAGAGAACCTGCTTGGAGGGAAAAAACACACCTAAAAAGAGCTTATGAACAGGGCAAGGTAGGAACACAGGCAGCCGTGGGTCTCCTGAGTTCCAGTGCTGCAGCCCGCACAAGTGAACTAGAATTTACCATCAATAGCTATGCGGACAAGAGTACTGTCTCTATGGTAGAAAGTGGTAGCTATTTATATACTGAATGGCAACACTAAACAATTTAGGAGAAGCAGTGAAGTGTGTCCTATCCAATTAAAAATGCGGTGAGAATTTTAGGTAGGCAAAATGTAATTATTTAATTGGAATTTGACAGGGATGCTTTTCCAG
Organism: Phaethon aethereus; assembly: GCF_964289735.1. NCBI lineage: Eukaryota > Metazoa > Chordata > Aves > Phaethontiformes > Phaethontidae > Phaethon > Phaethon aethereus. Next base: position 106,255,364 of record NC_138576.1, on the reverse strand, counting down.
TGTTAAAATAAGTATAAATTACATGAGCTGTAAAACTTTTAAATTACAAAAATATTTGGAGGTCTTTGAGCGTGGTAATTGGAGCTATATATTCAACTTTGTTTTTAACCTGACACTTCATAATAGCTGTTCCCTAAAGCAAGTTTTTGGGTTTTGTTGTTTTGTTTTTTTTCTTTTTTTATGTTATTGAATATCCCTTAGTGAAGCAAATTAGCAATCAGTCTGGAAAATATTTTAGTAGTACAGTCACATTATTTACACAGACACTTCCATTGTGCAGAGTTCTCTGTGTTCCCATATATTTGTAGGATCACTTCCTCAGCTGTCAACATTCACACTTGAACCTCCTTCTTTAGTAAAGCTCTATATGAAAATCTATTTAGGCCAATAAAAAGACTTGCCTTGATTTCAGTGTGCTTTGGATCAATCCCTAAATATGCAGGTCACAATTTGAAACCTGTGTGGACCTCAGAGCTTTATTATTTGGCTTCTGCTTGACTTGCCACTTTTGTTTAAATGGGGGAGGGGGACTTGGTGCAATTCCTTTCAAAAAGCTTTTTTATTTTTATTATTATTAACAAGGAAGAGAATCCTACTGTGGAGAATTAAGGTCATCTACTGTAAGCAGAGTAAGAGTTTGCTCTTATCTAGAACCATATTTCAGCCCTTATGGAAGCATCAGCATCTAGCCAGAATGATAGAATGTTTATTGTGAAGTATATTATTTAACTGTTTATGTTATCAATATGGTGCAGATAAAAATCTACAGAAAGCCGGCATTTAGTATTTGGGAGGATTTTAAAACGCTGTCCAGCATGCCTCTGGAAATAGGTTCTCTGATGCTGTGGCCACAGACAGCGATTCCAATTGCTCGAATCCTATTGACCAAAATACACTCCCCAATTAACTTCCCATCAGGTTGAGGAATTCCACGTATTTATTCTGTAACTTTTGTACTGGTGAGGAGTGTCTCCTGGGGTTCCCTAAATTAAAACCACTTTTCTCATGAAGTTTTTTTCCTCTCACTCAGTAAAGGCTTTTTTATCATTGAGTTTTGCTCTTTGGCTTTTTTCTCACTGCCTTTTAAGAATTGAAGGCACAGTAAGTCCTATCCTGGTACTCCCATTGACACATTTGTACAGTGCTGAGGTGCAGGCTCCATGTTACATCCATACTTGGCTCGTTATCCTCTTATCAAGCTCTTTGCATCCCTTTGTTTATTTGAGGAGACAGGAAGACTGTGTGAAGGCTGCTTAGTCAGGGATATCAGCGTTGTTGGCAGGGGAGTGATTGCCAGTTGAAAAACAAGGCATTATTGCTCATTTTTTCCCTCTTATTAGTTTGATTACATTTGCAAATCAAATCAATCCATCAGACATGATCAGGCCTCGTCCGCATTTTAAGGAATAGTAATCTCCGTCTAATAAGATGCAAATGTGTCACATCGGTAAGTAACCAATAAATCATCGTCTTGTCTTTGGCAATCATTAAATATCAGAACCAACAGTCAATTTTTAGTATTTTCAATTTGCGATATGCCGCTGGAATATAAAGATAGATGGACGTAATTACACAAACCAAACACTATTTCAGTTCATTCCAGACAGCAAATTTAGTGGAAGGTATAACTGGCTTGTCATCACACTACATTATTCCTGGCGGTTCATGCAAAGTTCACAGACAAGCTTCAAATGGACATTGCTTTTTTTACTTCCCTTAACAACATTCCCACTACCACCACCAAACTTCAATAAATGACTTGAAATGCTGTAGGACATCACTTCCATCAGTGCACAGAAAGAGAAACGTTACCCCTTTTCCCAGTGCAGGCACCTCGTGCATGTATAAGACTGAAATCCAAAAGTTTCCTAATACTCGCTACATTCTTCCTCTCTCTGTTCTTTTCTTTTCAGACTTTTTAGTCTGAAACTTCAGTTTTTCCACTGACCTAGAATATGTTTTTCACAATTTTTGCAAGTTAGCTCACATTTAGTAATTTTGGAACATAATGAAGACAGACAGTGAGAAGGATTGGCACAGCAGCTTCCCTCCTCCCATCCCCATCTTTTTAAAGGAGTGGAAATTCAAATTGTTTTTCTTTATCCTTTTTTAAAAAATTGATTTGGGATTTGGGAAAATTGATTGCTTCATGTGCATCCCAGGGATTAATTGGTACGTCTATTGTCGCATTCGCAATGTCTTGCTTTCCATTAATGACTCTATTTGTATACAACAATTTACAGGCTTTTCAAGAGAGAAAAAGACATACCCTTATATCCTGGCAGCACTAGTGGCAAAAGAAACCCAAATCTTTTCTTAAACGGCATAGCTTTTACCCAGTATTTTACACTGTTTTAATAGTAGAGGGTACAGACCTGCAGGCAGCCTGCTAATTTTAACAAGAGGAGCTTGGGCCTGTTGGAGATTATATTATTGAGGCTTCTTACAGTGCCGAGTGACACGAGAGAGCGAGCGCACAGAATACTGCCTCTCTGCTACGACACAAGTGGCTATGTGGAAATAAGAAAAGAGGATTTTCTAGGCTTGTGCTGACTTATGTAGGTTTCCAGCACACCAAAGCCAGACAGTGGGCTTACTGTATTTGACCTTAAGAAACTTCTTGCCATGAGCTGGGTGCTCTGGGTGGACCTGCTGTTGCAGCATCCTGTCGGTTATGTCTGTTTCGGCTAACCGGCTGCGAGAAGCTGAACCTCAGGAGCTCTCGAGTGACTTTTGGAGAGATCCTTTAGACTCCTCCATGAGAAAATAATTTTCACAGTAGCAGTTTGATTTGATTTGGTAAATTAATTAAATGGAAATGAGGGAAGAAGCTTGCCTGTGAGCACACCTGCCTGCTTTGGGTTCCCCGTCATGTGGAGCTCCTGTTAAGGAGCAAAGGGTGGGGAGAGTGATTTTGCAAACATGAACACGTAAGCTCCTGGATGGTCACTGCCTGTTAGTCATTCCTAGCATCAAAACTCTTGTCTTTGGTGGGGGGAAAATCGCAAAGAAATACTTGCGAGCTGCATACGGTGTTCATTCCACATGCCAGAGATTTAGGCAACTTAAAATGTACCATCAATTCACAAATGTCTCTTCTTGCTATTTTGAAACAAAAGATGTTATTACCTGTTTTTACCTATTTTTATCCTCAAACTGGTGTAAAGCTGTAGCAGCTTTGTGAAAACAAGAGGTTTATTCCAGATTTAAAATAAAGCAACTAAGCAACTTCAGCTCTGTTGTCTTAACAAAGTTTGCACTTCCTGGCACTTTTTCCTCAGGATCTCTTTGCATTAACACATTCCTGGATGTTTCATACCTCAGTTGCTGGACTAACGCTGCCTAGGTCTCTTGCAAAAGTCTCCCCTGTTTCTGTAATCTCTAGAGAATTTGGTGAGTAGAAGCTGCACACAGAGGCCATGTGCCTGAGAAGCTCAGTACCAGAACCTTCTGTTCTGTCTAACCAATTTACATACTAGCATGGTATGTTTAATTTGCTTTTTCATCAAATCAATAATGGGTCTAATTGAAAAAATTGGCAGGGCTACATACAACCTAACTACCGATGTCAGTGTTCTGAGGAAATCGGAGATGTTGCGCAGCTATGCAAGCGACACCTGTGTTAGTGCTGCACCTCTGTTACCAATGTGTACAGAAACAAACATTACTCAGGTGCAGCATCTGTACCAATTGATCACTATGCTTATGCTATCAGGATTAATCACCTGCTATTCAGCTCAGAGAATAAAATTTACATCTTAATGTATGACACTTATTCCAGCACATACGTGCTACTAAATACGGTACTATTCACTCCTGTTTGCAAGTGTGTATCTATTTTCATAGGCAAAGCCTAGCAATTCTTCTTCTTAGCAAAATCCCAAACGCTTGGGATGGCTGCTGCTAAGTTACATCCTTTCAAAGGCGAACTGATGCAGGACTGGGTAATAAAATAGATTTTATCCCTGGAATTGCATGTCTCAAATCCTGCCCTCACTTTCACAAGAAAAAGGGATTTTTGAGGATCTTTAGCACTCCGTAGAAAATAGCCCATGTGAAAATAAATAAGTAAAGTTTGGCACTCTCCAAGATTGGCAGGCCTTCACCAAAATGGTCTGGCAGTGTTGCAGGTGCGCTGGCTATCAGTGTGGAGAAGCTTGTGTGACAACTACACAAACCTGTAGCTCGTGCTCTCAGTTCCTCACTAACACGAGTGCTCAGTGACTGCTGCTGCTGCGAATGGAGCCGCACTTTATGCAGAGCCCAGCCGACGTCCGTGGGGCTGGCAGAAAATTCAGGCCAGGTGTACTAACTGCAAGATGAGAATTATAAAATACTAATTTTGAAAGAAATGAATGTGGATTTCAACTTTACGTTCTGTGTAAACGCAGAGCTAGCGGGATTTTAAAATATGGCAAAGCCTTAGTCATTAGCATAGGGTAACCACCTTTGCTGTTTAAAAACAAAATAATAACAATAGAGAAGGTATTGTACATCGACACATAGAAATTTAATGCTTTTCAAAGAAATTTTGAATATGATTTTTTATTATGTGGCTAATTACATATTTACATGTAATGGTACTAGCAGAGCCATTACAGTCCATTGGATAAATAATATGCATTTTAAAAATAATTTATAAATATGTATTTATTTGATGGACCAGAATGGTTTTTTGAAGTCATTCTCATCCACTGAGTAAATAATGTATGGATTGCTTTAAAAAATAAATATATATTTCTCCAATAGACATTCCAGGCTATTGGGTAAATAATATGCATTTTTCAGATATTAAGAAAAATACATACAGATGTATAGAAATCTGGCCTACATATGTTTCTAGTTGAGAGATCAAAATCACTTGAAAGGTGTCAGGTATAGCTTTGAAATGTCTGTTTCGAATTGTTAGTCTGTGTCACAACCTAGAGTTAATTAAATGTATTTTAAACGTTTTCCTACATATAGTATAATACCAATGTCTGCTTACAGTTTACAGTATTATAACACTAGTGCACTTGACCCTCTTACTCAGTATTATAAAGTCAGCACTACTTGGTTAAGATCTTAGTTTTATTTTGTGTTCATCTTATTACAATGCAAAATGCATTCATTCTGTTGGCATAGTCCTAAATCCATAGGAATACATGGAAAAAACCCTAGTCACCTTAGTAGATCCATCTTAAACTGTTGTACTGCTAAATTTAACTTCTTCTTTATTTTCTGGTCTTTTTCTGACAATTGGCTAGCAGGCAAAGTATAAGAAAACATGAAACTGTTTCATTATGTGGGCTTGATTCAGAGCCTGTTGATGTGAGCAGGACTCTTTCCATTGGCCTCAGAGGGCTTTAGTTCAAGTCAGACATAAAGATCTGCCATAATCCATAGAGACAGCCCGACACTAGAAGCTGGAAGGCTAAGTCCCTTTCTTGACTCTGACACTGACTTACCATATGTCCTTGGGCAAATCATTTAACTTGCTTATGTTGAAACCATGATTTATACTTCTGATTTTGGGAGTCCTTTGGGAGCTATAGATTTAAAACATTAAATATGATTCACAGCATGCTAGGATTGAAAGATGTGAGCACAATGCATCACTGGTTTATTTCTTTTATATACTATGGGCTAGAGCTTATCCATCCTTTTCTAAACATTTTAGACAGTTTATCCCTTCATCCATTTCGTACACTTTTCAAGAATGTTGAAAATACTTTGTAGGCCTTTTTTTTGTGAAAACATTCGTTGTTGTTTTCAAATGTTAGATGAATAAAATAGCACAGCAGCCCTGTGAATTAATATATATATATCTATAACTTGCACAGAAAGACTGTGAGACAGAGGAGGATTAAGTGACTCCAACAGAATCACAAAGAAAGTCAGTGGTAGATAGACTAAACTGTCTCTCTCGTATTCTTTCTGTATACATGTACCTCACGCTTCACCTATGCCTCCGACATCATCTATGATACTCTCCTGAAAACTGCTGATATTAGTAAGTTAGTTAGCTGTTTGACAAGGGTGTATTTGGCAAGTGCCAACTATAAATGACATGTGCTCTGTGCTCAGGATGGCTAAGTGGGTTCCATTGTCAGTCTAATTGTTACTTTGATACTGAAGGAATGAAAATATAAATACATAGTGAGAATGTTTCAACTGGAGCTCTATTACGAAGGAAATCACAGCAGCAATGAATTATTACAAACGAGCTTTTGGAGCCATCTCTCATAGCTATTCCTGCACAAACATCACTGAGTTGGTGCTGATTTGGCCTTGATGCCCAACATTGCCTGAGAGCCCAGCAAACATCATGTTTTGACAGAACATGGGAGGCAGTTCACACCTGCTTCCTTCTCTTATCACTGATAAGAGTAGACGAAGTATGTAAGGAAAGCCATAGCGAGTGGCTGGTCACCCTAAAGAAGGATAAGCACGAAACAAGCATTTGAAAGCAAATCATGGAACAAGAAGAATGACAAAGAAACAAAAAACAATCTAGCACATTACAATAGTCTTTCGGACTCTCTAATGGCACATCTACCCAAAGCACAACCAAGGTTTTTGTGTAATTTCTAAAACTACTGCAAATGTGTGTAAAGACTAGATGGTAGAGCCCAACACTTTGTGGTTGCAAGAATGTAGAACATAGGGTAAGTAATGCAAGAGAAAGCCCAACTCTCATGTCATAATCAAAGTAAAGCTTTCCAGAGCACCAAGAGCTGCATAGTGAAGAAAAAAGTGTAGGTAAATTAGTGTGCCGCAATTAAGCATCACTGGTGACACTTTAAATTGACCTACTAGTGCCCAAAAGGAATAAGAGGGCCTGACAGGAGGAGAATGCAAAGAAGGGGAAAGCTGAAAGCAATGGTGAGAGAAACATGGTTATGTGAAGTAGCTCTTAGCATACCTAATGCTTCTTTTGTAAAGCACATAAGTAACAGAGATATTATTGACTGCCTGCCTGGTCATTATCAGTCACCAGTTTGCTAAGACATAGCAGTGGAAGCAGCTCATCATACCGAGCACGAAGGAAGAGAAAGAAGGTGGTGATATTAAAAATCAGCTATGGAAGGGTGTCTGGTGTCTGTGCATTAAAAGATGGGAGTCTTGAAATAAAATGTGAAGGTGCTGAGGGATAAGATGGTACAACTGTAAAAGAAGGAGTTTGTATCTTAGTCACTCTGTGGCTGTATTGAATAATACTGTTAAATTCTCTGTATAATTAAAAGAGATAGGAGCATTCATACATTTTGTTGCAAATTGATACGATCTTTTTTTGTCAGTGATCTGAATAAGATTGTACTATAGTTTTTAATTTAGCAGATTAAGAAGCACAATTAAAATATCATGAAAAAGATCATAATCTAAACCTCTGGGTTTTTTTTGCTTATCCCTGCCAAGTTGATAACAAGAGGCAGTGTATGTAACAATTACTTCCACTACTGTAAATTTACTCTAGTTTGTGGGCTGAAGTGTTAATAAATACCTTGCAGTATTCCAGAGGGAGAAGCTTTCCATCTAATTAATAAAACTGGGAAGAATACCCAGGACACTGAACCATATCTTTCTTATTAGTGTTGGCTTCTACAAAGGAGAATCCCTGAATCTCAACACATTAGTAAATGTCATACTCCTGGGTTGCACAGAGACCTCTTGAAAAACTGCTGATTTGCCGTAGAAAAAAAGAGCCATAGACTTTAGAAACAATTCAAGTAGGGAATACCAAGTGTAGAAAATCAGTGTAAAGTGTGGCATGCATTATAGCAGCTACAGAGTTGTGCCACAATTGGTGAATCTTAAAAGATAAAACATACAATTATACCCCTATTTCCCTTTCATTTTTGGTCTGTACTTATGCTAATATCTTTCTCTATGTCCTAGTATGGTCTTACTGCAGTTAGGTATTTTAGAGACTTAGCAAAAACTCTCCTTTACATGTTCTCTAAACCAGGTTTCTTAAAAACACGTTATATTGATACGCAAGCTACATCTAACTGTTTATTAAATGAAAAAAAAGGTGTCACTTGAAGCAGGAAAATGTTTTAAGCCCAATACTGAAAGTCTTTCACAAATATGTAATGCTTCTTTTTTGCAGTAATCCATACTTGTCAAAAATAAACTTTTTATCACTGTGCCTGAGCCAGTTCTGTTTCAAGACAGTTTGCAGTGAACCACAACAGCCTAACTTTCTGATCAGCACATAATTCTTTGCTGTACTTTATTAAAATCATAGCGGTAATCTTACGGAATACTGATATGCATTCTCTGATGGACTGGACATTTACCAACGTGAGTAAAAATTCATGCAGTTCCTCTGTAGAATAAAAATTGTAGCGTGGTATATATGTGTTTTCTCACATTATCATCACTATTTTTATTAGACTGATGTAGCAAATGGGTATTACTACCTCCGATAGAAATAACATCTTTGCATTTACTTCTTACTTGAAGTTTTTGCTCTGAAAAATGCTCCTGCTGAGTATATTTGTATCTGCTTTTCATCCTACTGATATGAGTGATTGAGAGGATAAAAAAAGGTAAAGCTACAGAGCTTATCTATGAGGTTGATGCTAGTTTGGCTAAATATGAGTCAACTGGATGGGAAGTGGAGGAGGTAAAAGATGTGCCATTTTTTTGTCTACATCCAGTCTTTTCAATTTTTATAGCCCGTGCTTCAGCTGAGATCTTCACTGAATTCTGGTAACTTATTAGAGCATAAGAAGGCAATTTAAAATGCTGTCTAGGAATCAGAGTGTAGCAGTGTGTGTATAGTCTAGTATTTTAGACGTTCTAATGTACTGCATATGCCTAAATCTTTCCATTTGTTGTTTGGGTTCTCCTCCCCTCCGCCCTTAAGAATGTTTATGATGCTTCCACATGCACTGTAAGGAATAGATCAATTCACACGGTGTACAGCAAATACCTGCCACACGTGCAGTTTCAATAAAGCATGTTAACAGCAGATACTGGTCCTTAAAAGACCATATATCAAGCATCCTCGGCATTACACTGGAAGAACCTGAATCACACATTCCCTTGCCTGTCTTCAGTTACAGCTTTGTTGACCAGTGACCCTTTGTGACTCTGTTCCCTGTTTCAGGAAATACTTCTCTGATCTGACCTGGGTGATTACATTATTATTTTATCCTTCAGCAGGATAGTTTATTTATTTTTTTTTTAAAAAATACATCTTTAATAAGCAAAGAGTACAAGTTAATGAGCCCGTGATCCTTATTTTGGTAGCTTTTGGAATACCCTGAGTTTGCTTAGTACAAATGTGTGCGTACACAGGCTTATGCAAATACACATCATATACCTGGCTGCTTTTATGTATATGATAACACAGTAGCAGCTCCAGAGTGAGAGCTGAATTGGTGTGATTTTGAAATTCTTTGCCTGGGGGCACATGTCTCTAAGCATTTCTGTTCTGAACTCTAATTGTAGGAGCAGGCTCCGAACACTGCAAAGAATGGGAGCCCAAATTCTGAGGCTTCAGTTTTTAGGAAACTGGGAACTGAATGCTAGGTCATCAACATACTGTCTTCAGCAGTGATCAGCCTTGGGGGTAGAGACATGGACCCCATAGTAAGCAGAAGCCTCAGGAAAACTTTTTCTAATTCTTTATGCTTAGAGATTAGACTAAATAAGGAAGAAAAACATCCTTGTCCTTTTAATTTGCATTTGGAGTATTATACCTGGAGCTATTCTGGCTGTCCATGTAAGCATCCTTTCCCTCTCTCAGTTTTTGGCTTCAGTGACATCCTTTGGCAAGTAGTTCCCTGGTCCAGCTACTCTGTGAATGAAGAGTTTCCCTCCTTCCTTCCATTTTGCATTTCCTGCATTTTACTGGAAAGGTGCTTGGTCTGTGTTATGAGACAAGGAGAATAAAAGCTTTAGACCTATTTTTTTATACCATTAATTTATATATACTTTTACTGCATTCTCTCATATATCACTATTTTGAGGAAAGCAATTCCTGCTTTCTGAGGCTCTTTTCAGAAGAGTTTTCCCAGGTACGTTGTTCTGCTTTACTTTCTCCAAGCCTCCTCTAAATCTGCCATACTTTCTTTGGAAAGGCTGAGCCAGTCTGCCATTGATATTGGAAATCAGAGAGTACTGTTGATACTTTCCTTTTAACTTTTCTTGTCTTCTGAGGTGTTTTTAGCCTCAGCCATGAGCATGACGTCAACTTCACAACTAACCTTGGGCTACTGGAAGGGGTACTAATAGATGCAGTTTTCAAGCTAATGTTTTTACACTCTTCCCTGGACTCTTTCCGAGTTGGTCAGGATGCAGCAGCTCTCCATCTCTTTTTCTCACCTGGAGATCATTTAGTCAGCCTTGTCTCACTCTGGAGGGACTAACAATAGATAGTTAGAAGGCCTTCTGTCTTAAATTAAAGAGGACATTGATGGAGGTCACCTCGATAAAGTACATTTTGGTGATCATATCTAATCCCCTTGTTCCTTTAACTTGCACTGAATTTTGAGAAGTATTTTCATTTTCAAACTGAAAATAAAATAACGTAGGACAATGTTGCATGAAATTGCCTCTCTGGTGCTGTCTCAAGTGAAAACCTATCATCTAACTTCACCTCTGTGCATGTGCTCAGGATAATGCATTTAGAAATCAGGGATGTTTTGCTTTTCTCAGTCTTGGAAGCAAGTGACCTGGATTCACTTTATGAGAATATGATTTGCAAACTTGTTGACTAGGATTCTTCATTTGGAAGATGAGTTGATTTGTCCATATAAATCCTTTTTGTGAAATTTAATAGATGGATAAAGTGACCCAATGCCTTTCATAGAAAAATGCGTAGTCCTTAAAAAAGATGTAATTTTTTTTGAAAAGTATGAGAGGGTTTTACATCGTTAAGAAACCAAACAAATTCCAAACTGAATAAGAGAGACAGAGAAGGTTGCCTTTCTGCAAGCTGCCAGCTTTCCCAAGTGTCTCATCCTCTCCCCTCTGTCATCCTGAGGCAATGTGCCTGCATTTGTGTGTAGATTTATAGTTTATCTTTATCTATGGCTTCATCTGTAGGTAGCTATTATAGCCGCCTTGCCTGGATATTGTTTGGGCCTGATAGATCTGTCTGTAGTTCATCAAAGGGGAGCTGAGTGGCTAAAAGCCATTGGGTCCAGCTGAGGATGAAATACGAGCCATCAGCCTTGGTAATGGCTGTAAAATTTCATAATTACACGGCCTTTATTACATTGCATAATGATCCTGAAGCAGTATGGAACAATTAATTAAGATTTTCAACCATGGCTCTTTCAGAAATTAAAAGGTGCTAGTGGCTGAGAAATGGGGAAGTGTCTTGTCCTAAAAGCATTAGGGATGCTTAAGAAGTACTTCCTGGGTACTTAAAAAAAAAAAAAAAAAAAAAGAGGAAAGAAAAAGTAGTGAAGAAAAAAGACAAGAAATAGAAGATCAACTAGTTAGAGCAGCTAATGTCAGAGTAACGTTTTTTGTACTTTACTGCTAATTCTTAATGTCAAAGCTGGTTCTAAAACTCCTGCAATAGTCACTGCCATAAAGCTGTTCCTTTTCTGTTCAGTAAAAATTTTCATGCCTTTTTCCCCCTGTGTTCTGTTCTAGCCATTTGTCACATTTATAGAAGTTGAGCTCTGCACATTATTAAATAAATGCATGCCATGAGTTAGGAGGGTCACTTAGCTGCGTATTGGGGTGTACTGACCAAGGATTTTCTCTTCTGCACTTTCTTGTGTCTGAGGCATTGAAATTCTTTGAAGATCTCTGCAGTTTGACAGACATCCCCAAGGAAGACTTTTTTTTCTTTACTGTTTTGATATTTTTCTTCCTTCCTTTTCTTCTTTGTAAATGCAGTGTGTCAGATGTAATATAATATTTTCCATGAGATTGACCTCAGACCTGATCAGAAGTAATTAGATTCCTAAGGTGCTGCAAAGGTGTCTCATGGGTTTCTGATGTACATACTGAAAGAAAAAGTGTTTATGTGTGTGCAAGGAATACACAGGGAGAAACGAGAGGCCTGAACCCCTGCATGTACACATTACCTGTTGTGAGCAGTCTCTGGGTGTAATTCTGAAGGCCGGCAAATTGTGATCTAGATGGGGTGTGGAGTACTCACTGTGCCAATGGCAGTAAAACTGATGAAAAGACAGCAAAAATAACCCTGGCGTTCTCCACGCACCGTCAAAACTTTCAGGTCTTAAGGGAAGGAATCTCCCTTTTCACTACGTGCCTTTTTTCCCCCCTCAGACTATTCTGATTCACGTAAACTCTTGATAGAACTCTTAGAGACGATGAGCATTGAGTATTATTGTTTTTAAATTGACCGGTCGTCATGTAAGGTCCTATCGTTCTAAATATTTTATGAGAAGCTAAGGTGTCCCCGAGGCACCTCTAATAATAAACTTTCTGCAGAAAATGTGGAAAGGATTATGTGTTTCAAGGAGGAGCCGGCTGCTTGAAGTAAATTCTCTTGTTGAGTCATTTATTCCCTTAATAGGAATTTTCTGATCTGCTGTCATTCTTGTTCACACACTGGGTGTCACTGCCTCTAAAACACTTGTCATTCTTTAATGGAAACAAAATAGTCATTGCAGTCAGAGCCGCAATGTCATTCCACTACCCCTTGCTGCGTCGGCAATAGTGAAAATGACAGAGCGGCTCTCAGTAGGGGTAATTAAAATGTAAATATTGATATTTTATTATTTGAAATTACTTTCCAGTGCGGCATTTAATATCTCTCCATCTGTGCGGCTCTGTTTAGCGGTCACTTTAGTGCAGCTCTGGGATGCCAAGCGGCGGCTTGATCCCCGTTATGTCAAAATGCTTGTTGCTGCTTAATTTTGATATCTAATTAAGTGGAAAAGTACAGTCCACACTGTAATCCATGGCATCTTAACCAGCTGCTTGGGTATATTTAGAATTAATCTCCACTATGGAATCATCCTAATGTATGCAATTAAGAGTCTGCCGATGGCTAATTAGGTGTATTAGAATCAGGCAGCTTCCTTTTTTTTCTTTTTTCTCTTTTTTTTTTTTTTTTTTCCTGTGTGTGGACTGTCGTAGACTTAAGACCCAGCCTCCAGAGATGATCTTAATGGTACATATACACTCAACTAGGTGAACTAGAAATTTCACATTCATGTAGGAGAATATGTGCGAGACTCTTCTCCGAAACCAGGGAGACTATAAACATAATTTGAATTTTTTTGGCATCTGCAACACATTAAAAAAATCAGCTAATGAGTAGAAAAGTTTTAAATACTGGAAAGAAGAAGGAAGATATGTAGGACAGTGTTCTGAGCTGTCATTTTCCTGCCAGAGGGCAAAAGGGCATATTTACCCAAAATTTTTCAAAATGAAGTTTTTGCTTTGGCTAATGGAAAGGGATTTCAGCTAGCTCAGCACATACAGGGTTAACACAGATATGTTGATTGGATCGTAAGCACGGTTGTCTCTGTATGCTAATACATTCCAGTATTGGATTCATATTATTAACATGATTGGGGAATTCCTGGAAACCTGACTTTGCCTGATGGAAAGGTGGAGGGAGCAGGGATTGCCACAGCTCTCAGTGGGGGAATGACTGGTGGCTTCCCCAGGGGAGCAGAAGGCAAACAGCAGTGACCCAGCACTCTTTGAGGAAAAGCGCTCTCAAAGCAGACCCGTAGAGGTTATTAATAAAAGACAGCATGTATTAAATGTACAAGAAATCCCTCCTTTCTGTGGAAAAAAAACCCCAAGCAACCTGATATAAAATAATCCAGCAAACTTGGTTTTGAAGCCTAATGTGCACCAGGCTGAAGAAGCTTGAACTTTAAATTTCTTGATATTCCCAGTCTGTGTGTGCAACCATTAGGAGGCTGATGCATACAAAGATTGAAGTGAGCAGTGCCTGAACTAATGCCAATTGTTGTTACTGGTTTAGTTAGGTTCCTCTCTCAAGTTTGTGTTCTTTCAATTTTGTCTAGTAAAAATTTTAAAAAAGGGAAAAGGGTGGACTGTGTTTAATTATGTGTGATTGTAGTTTCATTTCTGCTAGCTGAACTCTTTGAAGGTTCTAGGTAAGGCATACCACACACAGGATATGGACGTACAGCAATGACTCTTCTAAGCTGTACTGTGTTACCATTTTCTGGATTGGACTTCGAAAGAGATTCAGCCCTATTCATGATACTTAATTGTTTGTCATCTACAGTCACTTTACTAATGACAGAATGTAGTTTTTATTTTTTTAACCACAAATCTGGCTTTAGTATACACGTATTCAAATACATATGTCCACAACAGACTGAAGGAAAATTTGTGTGATTTCAATATTATATTGAAAATATGATTGGTCTTTTTTTATATAGGCTCAGTGAAAGAAAACAATCAAGGTCTTAAATACAATTCTGCTCCATTTTCTCCCATGCAAATGTCTGGGCACACAGGTGATACCTCAAAATATGCCAGATGTTTTAAAAAGCAGATTTCATATAAAATGCTGTACCTCAGCTGCAGACTTTTCAAGTGTAAGAGCAAAGATGGTTTTAGGAGCATACCATGTCATGTCATCTGCCTCTGCTATCTTCAATAAGAGGACAAAAAAACCCCCCCTAATCTAACCAAACCATGTTCAAAGGTCACAATTTAAACTGCAAGAGTTAACTTTAAATAAGATCAAATATGTAGTGCATTAGAAAGATTACCCTCAGGAATCTGCAAGTTCGTATTGCTGACCCTAAGGAGACCTCCAGCTACAATGGGCTACATTGCACTGCTAGTCTGAATCTGAAAAATTTTTCATTGTCCCTATCTTAGAATTAAAAACCTCACTGCAGACAAGGTAATGCACAAGGAGTGCCAACTGTCTAACGTACAGGGGAAAAAAAAAAAAAAAAGCAAGCCGTTTACTACTTATTAGGTCTTCCTCTGTTCTCAGAGCATCTACTGATAAATCAAAATACAAGTGTTTGGCCTGGCTTCTTTTTAATATAAGATCAGTATGAGTTTGGAGTAAAGCTATTAAAAATTGTGGAAGTTCCAGTGGTAAAACGAGCCCAAAGGGAAAATCCAATATTTTCCTTTTTCTCAGTGAATACTGAAATAATGGGTGAAATGAAATGAAAATTAATGGAAATAAAGAGTACAGTACTTCAAACCATATGTTTCCAGAAATGCCATTATAAAGTACTCCATACATGGAGGTCTTACCAAATCTGTCCTGAAGCAAGGGTGACTCACCAGTTTTTTTTCATCTTTAATGTTTCACTGCAGAGTATTAGCAACGAAGGTGGTTATGTGAAGTCAGGGAGACATTCTTAATCAGTCAAGTTTTCCAGCTCCTTTCCATTACTATTGCTAAAGCAACAGCTCACAAGAACTTGTGCTGTAACTAGAAATAAGAAATTTAAAAGCAGCTGCCTAGAAATATTTGGGCGGTTAGAGAGGCGTGTCTCTGATTTAAGTACGAAAATCAATTTGAACTATAGTGAGTTACATCTCACTATATGCGTCTTACCCTGGGAAGAAAGGACAAGCTTAAATTGCTCATGTTTAGTGTTATCATGTAAGGTTTCACAGGGTAAAAGACAAAGCAGAAATATTTCTAACTGGTATTTAAATTACATTAACACCTTTTTGTATAGCTTGACTGAAAGGTCACTCTAGACAAGCAGCATCTTCCCTGTTTGTAAATGCCTAATTTGCTGCTTTTAAATTGCTGTGAACTTCACTTACTTAGTCCTGCTGAATGAATCCAGTGTTGCAAATACTTCTGACAAGCGAATATTTGCTTAGTGAGAATCCATTGTTCATAATGGATTGAGAGGGACATGCAGTGTGAATGCATTTTTATTGCCGTGCCATCTCTCTGCTGTTGTTTCAGTGAGATGAAAGTAGCGTTGTGATAAAAGCCCCAGGTTTCTTAATGCTCTGTGTGGCATTTCCCGTCTTACTGGTAGGTGTTAGTGAAAAAGTGCTTATCATAGGCATTTTTTCACGTTATAAAATATAAAAAAAATTATATAATTTATAAGAACTTGGACAGCAAGAGTTAGGAATACAAACACACTTAAATAAAACCTGAGAAAGTGCACAGGCTTGGCTGAAGACATCCCAGCGCTCTCTGAATGCATTTTGCTTTTCGTCCTCGACTCAAGAGTAATTCTTGGGCACCTCTGTGTGTGCAATCTGATCATCCCTCTCCCGCAGCCGCACAGCTAACAGATGGCAGTCACAACGCGTAGCGCAGGGCGCGCCGCGCACAGCAGAGCCCCGGTGCTGCTTTTGCAGTGCTCGGCTATGGGGGCAGAAGGAGATGCTATGTAGCAAACCATCGCTCGGAAAAGGCGGTGGTTTTATTGGGCGAAAGTTGTTGGGTTAAACTAATTTCTAAACGTAACTTTAATTGTAGCACGTCAGTTCTAAACAGCTTGGAAGCTGAATCCAGCAAACAGCGTAAAGTTGAGCCTTTGGCTGTATTTCTGGTCAATTGTAGTTTGTGCTTTGGGACTTGATTTTCGATTTTCAAGTTTGGGCAAATACTTGTGCTTTTTGTTTTGTGAGCTGACACCTTTCACATAAAAGTCCGCAGTTGTACTTAAATTTCAGCATGCTATGGCATCACATGCAGTTATTAGCCCTTTGACCAGGGACTCCATGAGCAAAGGGGTATGAAAATAAAAGAAAGCGAAAACCTGAAATAATCAGTTCACCCTGGCATAATGAGTTGTATCTGTTTCTGTTACAGCTTTCACCAAATTTCGCCCATAATCTGTGAAATATGTTTGGTGATTAGCGAGAGCACTGTCCTTCTGTTTAATGGTTTTCATAACCGCTGAAATGTTTGTGGGTCTTGATATATATATATTTAGACTACAGAATATTTTGAAATGCAGTTAAATAATTTTTTTTTAAATTAATATAATAAAAATGATTGCTTAATTCAGATCTATGTGGGAGATTCAGCTCTAGATGTACCCTACAGAAATTAATCATGCCATCCTCTTCCTTGGATTTCTGAGAGAATAATAGTAAGTGGCAGTCAGGCTGTGAAGGTTTCCTTCAGCAAATACCGTGATCATGTCTAGAAAACATTACGTAGCCCGAGCAGAAATTTCACTACTGAAATTTCCCTGGCCTTTGTTTACATCCCTGGAAGCCAGCTGAAGTTGTAGGATGGATCCAGGCAAGTGCTGAGTGTATGCCAGGAAGGGAGAGGAGGGCAGAATGACAGCTGTATGTCTGAGAGGGCGCTGGACCCGAGTATGATCTTGAAATGGAGTGGGGTTTCTTTACATTCACTTCTGCGCAACCAGGAAGAGCCCTTGGCCCAGGGTTTGGCACTTGACCGTGAGGCCACACACTCTCTAAATAAAGTAATCTGGGCTGAAAGAAAAGTCTTTTTAAAAAAAAAATGTTTACAATATCAGTTTGTTCTTTTGACAGTGGTGACTATACATCATTTTTGAAATAAGGAAATTGCGCTGGAAACATCAGTGCCCATAAAACATTTAGAAGGAAGTTAATCTATCAAAATTAAGTGTAAATAATTTAAAAATCCAACTCTGATATTTCAACTGTGTAAATATATTGAATCTGCAACACACTAGTGAACATGTCATTTTCAAGCACAGCTCTGATTATAAAAAATGTAAATGAAGATATTTGAAGTACAAGCCAGCGCAAGCAAGAGGAATATTTTACTCATAAAACTAACAATCACAAAAACAAGAGGTAAGATAAATGGGAGGTGATTATCAGAAAAGCAAGCAACTCCTAGATTTGCCAGCAATTTCATACCTGGTTTGATCAAATATTCAGATTTCATATCACGTAACGGAGAAGAAGGGAGGTCCATTCCCTGCAAAGTGAAATAAAGTAGGGTTCGAGTTAGAGTAGCCTGACTGAGGCATCAGAGCAAATGTTTAAGGCTGAAAATACTGGTAGGGGTAATTCCAGCACTGTCTTTTTTTGTCCAGTAGTTCTTGGAGTGCTGTGTGCAAGGCACAGATCTTGCTTTGGCACTTGACCATCTGCAGCTGCTTCACTCTAGCCCCTAGTGAGTTAGTGTCCATGAAGTCCATCTTAATGAAGTAGAGGAAAGGGTCTTCAGGAATATAAAAGGTTTACCCTGCTTAGTATGGAGCTGTGTGCAATGTGAAATAGAGAGCAAGTGGTGCATGTGCCGGTATTTGGAAAGATCCGTGCTTTAAACAGCCCCATCTAAGAGACTGCGAACTGTGTTTGGAGCTGGCTTGGAGTGCTGAGCGCTGCAGAGCACAGTCAGCTGGCTGCCGGTTGTTCCTATAATAAAAATACTTAGGCCTTTTTACCTATTTATTTCCGCTTCCTTTGAGCTTTGGGTTTACTGGTATGTGAAAGGAAAAAAAAACCCCACAAGCATATGTTTGGTTGCTTAATCAACCTTTTCTCAATCCACACTCGGTGATCTCAGTGAGTCATTACGGCATAATTACAATTTGAGTGTGGTACGCTGTTTGTAGAAAAGTGTCTATTTTTAGCTGAAGAAACACTACAGACCCTGAAAGGAGGAGAAAGAAAAGGAAAAAAAGGAAGGAAGAAAATCTGTAACCAGCAAATCAATGCTATTGTTAACTGATATTACGAGACACCCTGTAGTCTTAAAATGCTTGCATTCAGCCACATAAAAACTGCACTAAAAAGAATGCCTACCAGGGGTTAAATTCATATGCCTGCACTGCAGCCTATTTCTGTCAACACTCAGCTCAGGAAATAAACATTTATGCTTTCTGAAATGAAAGTGTATTTTTGAAGACTAGCCGTCAGATATTTTTTGCCCTTCACACTTTCAAATGCTTAGCCTTTTTTGTAAGTTGACTGCAAAGTGCATCAGTTTGCTAGGCAAAAAGGAAAAAAAAAAAAAATCTTGACAAGTGCCCATGGCATCATTGTCAAGCACACGAGCGTCTAGTAGAAGATGGCAGGAGGATTGGCACAAAACATGCTTCCTTCAAGCTTCTTACCTCAGGGGTACCTGACTCTTGAGAAGCCTTTCAATCCTTCCAAATGACGTTATTGCAAACTGTCATCTGGTTTATTTGGAGTGCGCTGTATCGCGGATAAACATGCTATTTAACTGCAGGTCAGGGTACAGAGTCATTCTGCTGGCAAATGCCTGAGATATATTAAACGGCGTTGACGTGGGGAGGGAGATGGAAAGAGATCAAAGTTGTCACCAATATGGTACATGCTAAAGGGGAAAAAGGTACACAACATTGTATTTTTAAAAGCCATTATGCAGTTCTACATTTAAAACATTGACCTGCAAGACTCTTAAGGATTAAGGAGCCACACAATGCACGACAAAGTTCAAAACCACACCATCATGCAGCATCTCAGGGCTGTTTGGAAAGAGCTTACAGTTGTGACTGGGAAGGCTACCACAGGTCCAGAAAGCTGGGAGTGTATTTAGTCTAATTTGGAGACTTTTTAAAAAATGGTTACATTTTTAAATAGAAAATGTCTGCTTGTCGCAGAACGTGGTTGATCTAGGGGATTCATATAACAAAAGCTCACAGAATCAGAGCACAGTTTGGCATGAAATAAGTATAACCTCCTCCAAATAATTAAAAATAAATCTCTCTATGTAAACACATATGCCTGCATAATCTAGTCTTTTAACTGGGACTTGCTGAACATCTATTAAAAGGGATTGGTGTTACAAGGGACATGCTAGATCCTTCCACATTTTCTGAAAAATCAAAACAAAACAAGAACAGATTAATTGCAACTTGATGCAGTTGACATTCCCACGAGGGAAGCCTTTAAAAGTTAAAACATGCTTTCACTGAGCAGGCTTTCAAGGTGAAGTTACTTCGATCAGGAAGAAAATAATCATGTTTATTTGATTTATTATTGGAGAGCAGAACAGTGTGGTTTATATTTGCAGTTTTTCTATAATGTAAAAAATTTCTTTTTATTTTTTATGTGTCATATAAAAACAATTAGTATATTTACTGCATCAGAATGCGGATTTTTCAAGAGTGCAGGACCATAAATTACAGGCAACATCCCATTTTTCCCCTCACAGGGCACATGTAATTTCCTTTGACTGTGGCACACAATAAATGTTATTGAAGCACAGCATAACTTATTAAAAAAAACCAAACCAACAAACCTGTACTAAAATAGATAAGTAAATAAAGGAAAGAAGTTGGGAGTTTTCAGGAAAAAAAAGAATAGAGAGAGATTGCAGGTTAAACTTTTTTTTAATCAAAACTGCTTTGATTGCTTTTTGCTTAATTAAACTCCTCAGAAGTGTGTGAAACATTGTTATACCTGAAAAATTGTTAAATTTGTAAATCACAGGGACAAAAGGGCTCCACTGCAACTTTAAAGTTTCTATGCACGTAAATGTCAATAGAGTGCCTTCTCCATCATCAGCACTAAATTCACATTGATGCCTCTTTTCTTCTCTGTATTGATCCTTCCATGAGAACGTAGATTTGTATCTGTTAATTAATGCGTCCTGAAACAGCGTTTGTATTAATCAGGCAGATAAGAAAAATTGGATGCCTGCACCCTCATGACAACCGTAAAAGTGCTGGCCCTGATAAAATCGTGGATGGACCTCAATAAAAAAGTTCCTCCTTCCACTCAATAAACTAATCATCCTGCTTTTAATTATTCGGCAGAAAGATGTGTGGAGATTGGAGAATGTGTAAATCTATTTACTAACAGCAGTGTCTGGGAGGGAGAATGGGGCTGTCACAGGACGGTGCTGCAGGCTACGTTCTCTGTCCATCTGCTACTGCAGAAAAACTGGTTCTTGAAAGACGGGAAGGAACAGAAATGTTGAAGCTAATTGAAATCATGAATTCCTCCCTATAACCTTTCAAATGATTATTTCTTCTCCATTTCCCTCTTATTTTAATCATGGATGTGTTATTTTCCATTGTCACCTCTTCAAGGGTTTCCTGTTGTTGTTGGCTCAGTTTTTGCTGGCTTTTTTTTGGAGCTACAGTTCTATCACAAGACTCAAAAGACAGTAAGAGAAAATGAAAACAAATAAGGAGGGGGAGAAAAATGAGAGAGAGAGAGCATGCAGCCAGTTTTATGTTTCATTTTTTATGGATGCCTGGTGGTTTGGATGCGGGGTTTTCTTTTTATTGTATTAGTTTTGCTGCTTAGTGCTTATAGAGAAAATCTTGTTTGGAGTAGATGCCTTGCAGATTTGCTAGCTTATGATATATTCCTTCTTGACTGTAACTCTCGACTTTCAAAACAGAAAAATGCATTTGAGTGTAATTGAACTCCAAAAAGAATGCTCTTACAGCGGGAACCCTGTCAAAGGACATGTAAGCAGCTCCATAAACAACTAAAGGAAAGCCTCAGACATGTCTTAAGACCCTTTAAGAAAAGCTTGACTAATCCCCTTTGATGATTTTATTAAGTACTTGTGCTTGATGGTGCCAACTGGCAAACTACTGCATTTCACCAACAGGCCAGGAAAATCACTTCCTCTCCCATATTGTTTTGTAGCTCCTAATGTGATTGGGATATTAGCAGTTTGATATAATAAATTAACAGGTACTGTAAACAAGAGTCTGAAAGGGTAAGACAGTAAAGATGTTTGCCCTTAGTGATCCTATTAGGAAAGACAGCGAGGAGGGGAGGCAAAAGTTAAGTTCATTAAGACGCATTTATTAAATTTTTGGTTGCCCTCAGAAAA
This sequence comes from Phaethon aethereus, assembly GCF_964289735.1. NCBI lineage: Eukaryota > Metazoa > Chordata > Aves > Phaethontiformes > Phaethontidae > Phaethon > Phaethon aethereus. Next base: position 106,233,673 of record NC_138576.1, on the reverse strand, counting down.
AGGATGGTGTGACTGCTATTCAGTTGGCACTTTAATATGCCACCCTGTTAGTTCAACAAGTGGTGTAGTGGCAGGAGCCATTACAGAAGCAATTGGCATCTTTTCTGAGGAGGGCAGGTGTTATTTCTCTTTCCCCTGAGGTTGAAGTTCAAAAAGAATTTCCCTCTGTGTGATAATCACCTTAATTTTATTAAAACAACAAACCTTCTCTTTTAAAAAAGTTTTGGGGTTTTTTTGTCCCCTCTCCTAAATTATCCTTCTTGGTTTATGGTAATGATGAATAGAGTCATGAAATCTCTGTTTCACAGCATCAGGTTTTAGAACTAAGCATGAGTATTTCAGAACAAAGAAGGCATCATGCAAATCGTAGACCGTCACTGCAATACTCCCCAAATTAATACGATTCCTACAGAAAGAGCCTGCAAATTCCAACTTGTCTATAAATTTGTGTGTTCATTAGAAAACGTTTGATTTTATATTGATTTACTTTCCTTTAGTAGGCTGGGGAGGAGAGGCACAAAAGCAGAAGAGAGAATAGAGCACATACATGTTTTATCACAATGTATATTAAAAAAAAAATCAAAAAGAGGAGTAGATTTCTGACCAATCCCAATGTACTTAAATATTTTTTCTGTATTTTATTCCTATTCAGGATTCTCCACTTTGTCTCTAGCTGACCAGATGAGCCTTCTGCAGAGTGCTTGGATGGAGATTTTGATTCTCGGTGTTGTATACCGGTCACTTTCTTTTGAGGATGAGCTTGTATATGCTGAAGATTATATTATGGATGAAGACCAATCCAAACTGGCAGGCCTTCTTGACCTTAATAATGCCATACTGCAGCTGGTAAAGAAATACAAGAGCATGAAGCTGGAGAAAGAAGAGTTTGTCACCCTCAAAGCTATAGCACTTGCTAATTCAGGTTGGCAGAGTGGCATGATGGTTGCTACGTTTTTAATATGTCTTTCCCCCCCCCCCACCCCATAATACTTTCTGCATGCTTGTTTTAAACATGGTTCTAGAATAAGGAATGGCTAGTCAGACCTTAGTCTAAAAGGCAAAAAACAAAGCAGTTCAAACTAAGAAGAGCTTTCTGGTTCTAAGTGATTGTGGAATATGTTCCTAACGAATTGGAGACTACTGCACTGTATGATTTGGAGTGTATTTTACAGGCAAAGATCCTTTCACATGAATATACATGTTGTTCTCCTAAATCCATTCCATAATCCAGTCAAGTCTAATCATTGCAATTAAAACGAACAGAAAGGGTGCATGAGAATATGCTATATACGTTCTCTTTAAAGGCAGCTACTGATTTATTTGACAGGGTGAATTCAGGATAAGGGAGGAAGGGGGAAATTCTGATTTAATTTCACAAGGACCACACCTTACCTTACGGATCCTCTACATTTATGAGAATGCTTCTGCAAAGATTATTACCTGTGCAGCAAGGGTTAAGAATCTCAGAAAGAATTTTTTTTCTGCATTTGAATTTAAAAGTGCTGAAGCAGTGAATGCTGTCAGATAAGTAAAAATCGTTTGTGCTTTGTTGTTTTTCCTTTTGTGTCTCCTTAATGCTTTATTGTGGTCTTAAGTCCCTTTTAGCATTTGCATAAAGTTCACGATAGATCCCTCTTTAATGACGTGCCGATCATTAGATACCTGTGTGTCAATAACATGCTCTGATGCTATGTTCCATTGACAGTCACACCGTGCCCCTCCATCTGCTTTTGTTTTGACCCTATCTTTGAACTTTATCTTGGTTGCTGGCCAGTAGTTTTCCCTTTAATTACAAGAAGGAAACTGTCAATAAAATCTGTTAAATGGGATGCAATGAGTGGCTTGAATGGGCGGACGGCTATTTGTTCAAATTCTGCAGCATTCAAGGAATTGACAGTTTGTTTTCTGGGGCCATATGTGACGATCAATCTCAGGCTGGGCTCAGCCGCGCTGAAAAATGAAAAACCAGATTGCTTTTGCTTACTTGTGGATGACGACTTGTGATTTGGCGCGGTCCTAGTGAGATGAGACCTTCTGCCCAAATTGCCCCCCTGAGAGCCAGGACGCGTGACTGTTTTTAGAAATAATTTTTTAATTGATTTTGTAATTAACAGTTCATCTACAATATTGATGCATGAATCCTCAGATTGATAGGAGGGAAATTGTTTTCAACAATGAAGTTGTACTTTCCTATTTGTCTTTGTAATGTGATTTAGCACTCTGCATTTTTAATTGGAAATATAATTCAAAAACATGCAAAGCCAAAATGCTTATTACTTCCTTTGTAAAATATTCTCCACCCCACTAACTCTGTCTTTAGTTTTAGAATATTATCTTATTTCCAGAATAAACAAAATACTGGAATGCCTCTCAAAGATCAGAATTATTTTTAATTGAAGATTTATTTATAATTGTTGACCATCATAAATAGACACTTGAGGATGCTTTGCAGATACAAGAAGGATTTTTCTCAAAACTATTTATGCTTAGTGAACAGAGCAAGAGAGTTATCTGGAATTAGGAGTCTAAATTGAGAAGGTTTTTTGTGTTTATTTTGATTCTGTAATTCAAAGACTGAATTAGAAATATTTCTGCAGTTTACTTGATGAAAAGGATAAGGGGCTAGACTATAGGGATATGGTGTTAAATACCACCCACACCTTTCTGCCACCCTCCCCCCCGCCGCCCAAAGACATGCAGTGTTTAAGTAATAATAAAAGATACTGCTGCCAAAAAAAGTTTAGTCATACATTGTGCATAGAGTGTATCCAAATCATCTGTAGCTTCATTAACTTTACTGGGAATTACAGCCAGGATAATGTCAGAGATAAATACAATTCAGCATCCTAAAATTCAGGGCACATTTAAGTGAGAACGTTTCCTTCCCTCATCTTAAAAGAAATTTTGAAATTGCTGTTTTAAAATTAAACTATTGCAAGGAGGAGTTAAAAAGCAGCCAGCCATTCAACTTCCCTTGCAACAGAATGTTTTGACTGCTGACATTCAACATTTCAGCTTCAGGTTGTACACCAAACTTCTATCAGCTGTAGCTACACTAACCTGTAGGTGTAAAATAGCACATCCAGAATTACAGCCCATCAAGTAATATCAGACCCCTAGTGTTTTCAGTTACAAATGCTGCTAAAATTAAAGTAAAATAAAAATTAAAGTAAAATCAAAGTTTTTATCTTTTTTTGTAGACAAAGGCAGAAATAGCTTATTTTCACATACCTATGAACTCAATTAATGTAAATGCAGTTATATCCAAAATAAGAAAGAAAATGCCATTATAAAATCCATCAGTTAGCAATTCACATTTTAATATATTTTGTCGCTACATCTGCTTTACTCTAAAACTTCCACTATTTATTTTTCTGGTTTAAAATATATTAGCCTTTTATAGCTGTAGAGAGAATGGATGAAGTATAATAAGAAATCTTGGGCATTTCAGACATTTTTGCCACATCCACACTGTCTAGAAAGATTCCCAGGTTGCCTCTACTGTAAACAGTAGACAAAGATGATTTTATAGCTCTGTATCTGTGTTAGTGATTTATGATACAGTGTCATAGTACTTTCCCTGCTGGTGTATAGAAGCAGAAAAAGAAATTGTAGGTTGTCTTCATAGTGATTGTATTTTGTTTAAATAAATACCACAAGCTTTGTTTTGGCCAACAAATCTCAGTATTGTGAGCATTAAAACACCCCAACTGCTAACTGTTCTTTAGTCTATTTGCCCAGTGCTCGAGCTGAGATAATCCTGCCTTTTGGTTTCTAAAAGGCGGGGAGGAGGAGCCATTTTTCAGGAACGTTCTCTTGACGCCGTTATCAAATGTTCCCTTTGCAGGGTTGGCCAATGCCATACCACTTCTATAAATTTCCAAAATGCAAGAAGTAGCAACCTTGTACATTGTCACGGATTTCAAACAGCGTGCATATAGCATCTGAAAAGTTTCAGTACGTATATAAGAACACAAATGTCGTATAGGCATTTCAGTCCTGCGTATGTTAAAGCCTATACAGGCATGATTTCAACAGTTAGGTTTAACTTGTAGCGCTTAATACGGAATTTATCGTGTTAGTTTTAAACATCTGCATCGATTCGATGGCAATTAATACAGCCTTTATGCTCGAACTCCAGAGAAGTCCCTCTCACCACGGCGCTGCCCTTGTCCCGTCAGGATCACGAGTTTCTGCCGTCTTTCTTTACCTTCTCTACACAAAAGCAAGGAGGTACCTCGAAGCTGCAGGATGCAACTGCCCTGCGTTCCACCTCACGCCGCCCAAATGAAGCGAGCTGGCACCAATGAGCACTTTGTTTACCCACGCAGAAAATCAACTTTGAACGGTTTCCAAAACATGCATGTACCAATTACTTCCTCTTGTGTAAGGGAAGGTGAAATATTTACAGAATATGTTTGAAGTGTACACAAGTGCACACACGCACAACGTGAACACTCCAACACACAAAAGATGACCCGCTCGTTTCTCTTGTATGAGAAAATGCTTGCGTGTATCGATTAGGTAATACTAAACAGGGAGTTGCAGGTGAGCAGTTTTTTGAAATTGCCTAATCGGTAAGGACTAAATTGTGCCTTCAGGCCAAATGTTGCAGAAGAGCTTAGGAGTCAGGACTGAGACCAGATTTTTAGGAGAAACTCACTTCCCATCTAAGATCTAACATAAGGAACTAGAGTGTCAAAAAACATTAGCGCATTTGAAAATCTGATCCGTGTGTATCTGCCTAATAGGCTGCTGGCATCTTGAAAAATCTGACCTAAATGTAGATGCTAGGCACTTAAATGTGCACTGTTGAAAATTTAATCTTAAACGCTAATACTAGCTGTCTAGCCTTGTACCAGCAGAAGAAAAGGAAAAAAGGACCTCCATTCACCATCACAATTTCTGGTCTCTCTTCTTAACTCTCCTAAAAAAATCCCAGCACCCTTTCAGTACCGAAGGAGTGAGAACCAAGAAGTATCTTGTGCGTTTTAGCATACTGAAGCACAGATCAACATTAATGCCGGTAAAGTTACCCGATCATTTGTCGTGGTAAAAAAATTAGTTCCTTCTTACAACTTATTTAGCTTTCCAGCCAGAGTACTAGACCATCACCATTAAATAACATTATCATAATAAAAATCAATTGGTAGAACCCTATAAATCACGTATGCCTCAGGACATCATCTTTATTCCCAGTATAGACTGTGGCTTATCTTTTGTCAGAACGTACTATATTTAGTTTCTAACAATGTCAGTTTTTTTCATTTTACTTTATGTAGTCATCTTGTTGATGTTAGAAATCATGATTTAAAATTTATCTATTGTGAATAGGTATATATAAAAAATACATACGCACCCGTGTGTTATTGGTGTGTTACCAATGTTTCTTTTGCCGAATATATATAGCAAGGTTTGTTAACCCTTTCATGTAATTTTGTATAGAGAGTGGTACAGCATAGAAACAAAGTTTTAGAAAAGGAAGTTGCCACTATAGTCAGAGTTTTTGTGTTGCTTGAATGCAGTTTCTTCCTCATCCTCATATTCCATTTTCATGTAATCAAATAGATGCACAGAGAAAATAAATAACTCTGCTACCATTTGCTTAATGTTATTATTAAGCAAATGGTAGCAGAGTTAATTAATAGTTTAATTTTTGTAATTCTTTTTTCTTTTTCTGGCAGTCGGTCTAGTAACTGAATAACTTTGAGATATTCCTCACTTAGTTGTGCAGCAGGTAGATACTATTTACGTGTTAGCAGCCTGGGACTCACGAAGGGCTAGAAGCGAGGCCAGCCCAGTGGCAGGCAGGAGGACGGATTCCTGCCCCGGATTCTCATTGCTGGGGCAGGACTGTAAGGGGAGCACTGTGCTGCGCCTGCCAAGGGCCAGCTCTGTGTTGACAGGCGGATTTTCTGGGTAGGAAGGCAACGGTATGGACCGCTGTGTCACCAGTGCAATCGCTAGTCCTCACTGTTATTCATCCTGCTCTTCCACAGCACTGAACTAGTAGCTCTCAATGGTATTTATAGCAATTACTTATATCTCGTAGTGGATAAAAAAGGTTTTGAAGCACTCATTCAACATTTTCTTTTCTTTGGTATCTTATCCCCCCAGCTCTATCATTCAAATTCTCCTTTTCTGGAGTTTTAGTAGCCTTATTGAGTAGGTACTCGGACCAGTTCATAGTGTGCAATTTGTTCTGCACTGCGGAAATATTCCTTTATTTATCGCCCTCGCTACCTATCCTAATGGAAAATAAGCCATTTCAGGAATGAAAAAAAGGTGGTTTACTATGTTAACTTATCTTATGCCCGTGGTTTTAGTTCACTGCTAATCCAGTTAACCCCTGAAATAAATAGGCATATTCTGTGAAATAATTTCTTTTCTTGTTACATCTTAATCTCCTACTGTGTTTTTAAAAACTGTTTTTGAGGTTTCAGTTTTCATGTCTCTCTTTAAAAGTAGGCCAGATCAGTGCAATCCAGACTAAGACCTTGTTCACTAAAATCAATAATACAAGCCTTTGTTTTACTTTTTTAGTTTCCACAGCCTAAATTCCTATGGACAAGGGATTCTTAATTGATTCCTCTTTAATTTCCAACATATAGTCCAATTGCAGTGTCTGTTTCCAATAGAATAATCCAGAGGTCAGGTAATTTTTTCCATATTCTTTTGCAAGGGAAAATACTCTATTTGTCTATGTGCTTGTCTCTCAGCCTAACCATGCAGATGACAGCAAATAATTCTGTTCAGGAAAAACAGGCAAATAGGTGGTCAAAATTAAGTACATTTGTTGACCCTACACAGGGGTACTAAAGGAACTATCCGGGGCAATTTCAGTTCTAGACTGGAAAAGGATGGGAATTCTTGCTGAGCGAGGGAACCGAGAACCTAGATTGATTTGCTATTGACAATTTCCATGGGTTGCTTCTATCTTAAAGCAATATGCTTTTCAAAATGGCACTCCGTTGTGTTTCTCATAAAAATTATATAGAATGACAATGTGGGCAAGCACTGTGCAAAAATGGAAGTTTCCCTGTGTAAATCTGGCACACATTTCAGGCAGGAGAGGAAGGGGTTCTGCAATTCTGAGAACAGTTCACCCATCAGTAAACACTGCAGTGTTTTTATGGGGTTTTTATATTGGCAGTACAATCTAGAAAATAAATGCCTCTTGTTTGAGTCATAATCCAGATTAGGATTTTGTTGTCTTTACGTACAGCTAAAACAGTTTTGCCTGCTGTCCTTACTCTTCATCCCATCCGGTTCTTCCAGGATCCCACAGCCTTCTAAACTGATTTATCTGGTTTGGGTTTGTGAACTGCTCAGCTACGTGGAATCACAAACAACATAGCGATTGCTATCTTTCAAGTACTTGTTGATATTTGCCTCTCTGATGTGCTTTATCAGCATCTTAATGTGTATGTTCGCATACTCCTTGCTGCTTGATTCACTATAATAATTTCTTCCTCTATGCTGCCTGAATTTTCATGTGAAAAAATACTTCATTTGAGACCCCTGAGTTTCTACCACTTCTTCGTGACGTTATATACAAAATACATATATACCAGCCTTTAACTTCCCTCAGAGCAGTATTTTGAGAGGTCTTCTTGCCCTCAGTTCAGGTGCTTTCCTGGGTGGTTGGATGTTTGCTTGCTGCATTTGAGATGAAGCTTGAATTTTAAACAAGGTAGATTGTAATCTGAATTTCTGCCTGGACCTTGTGGTGTTTTTCTTGGATGAGAACTCTAATTTTCTCCTATTTCTGCACAATGATACAATCAATCGGCTGATCAGAAGAGGTACAATTCCATTTTCCCACCCCGTAATGGTGAAATAAAGATTTGCAAGGATAAAACAAGATTCTCAAAGCAGAGCTCAGTGAGTCACTGTCCTCATTTGTTGATCTCACTCTCTCCCATCGCAGCACTGATCGATAACAACTTTTCCCCCTTCTAGACTGAAAGCCCATGTTCTCAGCGGCGCATTGTATCAACAAGTCTTGTGTTTGTCTATTGAGCTCTTCAGTTGCACCAGCCAGGGATCCATTTCTTTGCAGGGCACGTAAGAAAAATCCTGCTTGCTTTCAGATGACAACACTTTCAGATTACCCTGTTTAATTTCATTCTTTATATAGGCACTGATTTTTAAGTATGTTACATCTGGGTATAGGCTTCCCCTGGATGTAACCTGTGTAGGATATAATTGTAAATTATCCAGACTGTCTACAAAGCCACTTCAAAAAAAAAAAAAAAAAAAGAAAAAAAAGAAGAAAAAAAGTTATCATTCCTAGGGTTATTCTTGGTATAGGAAGAACATTCAAAATCTTTGTACCTAACTTACAATTCCATTTCATATTGTTTGTGGAATTATGTCTTTATTTCCAGATTGTCACATAGACTCTGCGTTTCCTTAAATTATAGTGGTTCCTGTTGACGTTGCCCTCTTATTAGTGAGGATTGGGTTTATCAGCAAGAAGTTAACCTGCTCTGAATTCACTTCTACATCTGCCAGTCTGTAGTTACTGAAAAGATTTTCTTTTCTTTTATTTTGCCTCCTCTTTTCCCCTTGGCTAGTTCAGCATTTTCAACCATTTTCCTTCTTTTCAAAGGCTTATGCCTGAGGGATTAAGATCTACATTCGTTTAATATTGGGAATAAAGTGGAAGTTCCAGACTGCAAGGCTAAAACTTGAAGAAGGATCTTTGTAGAGATTAGTATTTTCCTGAGCAACCTGTGAGCTGAATCATGGTCTAATTAAATAGCACAAATTTTGCATTTAAACACTAGCAGACCCTAGAATGAGTAAAGTTGAAATAAGTTTGAATCTTTTCTGTAAATGGGGAGTTAAATTATCATAGTGATTTGATTAAATCATTTTTAAATCTTTTGAGCTAAATCACCATTTTAAAAGAACAGTTTGAAGCCTTAATCACTGTTCAGAAGTGCCCCTCTGCTATTTTTTCTTACCCCATTTCCTGTAACAAAATCTGTTTCCCAAGCCACAACTTCCTAAGCTGCTCCATGAACCACCGTTTGGCAGCGGAGTGCTTGCATCAGGCCAGTGGAGAGCTGGCTGGTCACATTCTTCCCAGCTGCTAAATTGATTTCAAAGACAGCAACAAATACATTAAATGCTTTACTAGTATTACTTTTCCCTGTAAGCAATTGCTCTGTTTACCGGAGGGATGGTATACAATCACCCCTGCAAGGAGAGGATAAGGTCCCTAGTTTTAAGATGTTGTCCACCCAGTGGAAGAATTTGAGAGCATGGAGTGTAACAGCCGTATCAGAGGGCAGGTTTTGATTCACCTTCCGTTCTTGTGTTTTCTGGGGGTGCTCTCATCCTCTTTTCCCTCCTCACTCAGCTGCTGTGTAAGAAATATGTAGAGCATATATATTGCTAACATTGCGGGCCAAATTGCTCTCCAAACTGCAGGGCTGAAGATCTCAGGGAAGTTTCATCTGTGTGCAAAAAATAATACATTAGGTCTGGACTCCATCCCTGTATTTGCAAGTTCAAACACAGTCACAGTTACAAATGCTGATTCTGGGATAAATCGGACCAGTTTTGCAGAGATTTAAAAACTAAACATTTATAATCACAGTCTCCAGAAAGACCTGTGTCTCTACGCAGTATGGTGTAAAAAAAGATTCACAAGAACTTGGCAAGACTTTGACTTGCCAAGCATTTTGCTGCTGCTAAAATGCTCCTACCTGGTTCCCCAGCAAATCTGGCCCTGGCACCGTGGGTCTAGGGAGAGGAGGAAAAAGATGTGTAATTTCTGCACAGACTGTGCATGGTCTATAGGAAAATTATCTGGAGTAGCACATCGTGTGTTCTACAGCACAACAGTGAATATCCAAGGACTTGCTAAAGGGTCAGGGAGTAAAGACGATGATGAGCCCGGTGGTTGGACACTGTGCATAACATCAGTCACGTTTGTATGCGTGTGTGAGCATGCCTGTATCGATAACATCTGTTTGTAGGACACAGAATTCAGGGATTTTCTCTTACTGACACAGAATTATTTAATAGAATTGCCATATTAGAAAACTATCAAAATGTATGGATTTGGGGAATGGCCTCACATTAATTGGAACTAAATTTTGCTAGAGGTAATATTTCCCTGTCATCTTTTCTAAAATGTTGGAGTTTTCTTTTTCCCTAGGACAGATATTTTTGCATTTCGCCACTTTCAGCACAGTGCACCTTGATGTGCAGTATCCCATCCTTGCAGCGTATGTCTTAACTGCATGCTTCTTAGAGCATGTATTCGCTAAGACTCCAAATTATTAAACATGTAAAATTCCCATAGGACTCCATTATGTGTAATTAACAGATAAACTGTCATCAGAATCAATAAAACGTGCTAAATGATCCAAACTTGTATATAATTAAGTGTCTGTTTTAGAGCAGGAGCTGTAACTTTTTTTTTTCTCTTTTTTTCTTTTCAATTTCCACATTTGTTTTGACAATAGAAGCTGAAACATTTTTGTTAACCTGTTACTTACTGGTTTGTGTTTTGGTTTACACGTTTGTGTTTGAAAAGAGAGAGGTATTTACTATCTGGCCTAATTATCTGAGGAAATAGTTGCACGTCAGCTTTTAGGAAATGAATCTTAGATGCATTTTAATTCTCTGAATGTAATTCAGGTATTTGAAGCACGTGCAAAATTTGATGTTGTTATCATCAACAGGGTAGAACATAAGGCTCTGTCAAAATAGTGATCCAGGGCATCAGACTGCTTAATACAGTGCCTGGATACGATGATAGAACTGGGTTCTTCACCATCCGACTCCCCAGCCATTATTCTGCCTGGAAACTTTATTCCAAACCCAAAAATTAAGATGCAAAGCAGTGTTGTACTAACTAGAGTTTTCAAGGATGTACTTTAATAACGCCATGTCCCAGTTTCACCCTGAGCTAAGCTTGCACAGTGTAGCCTATCCCTAGGTCTTGTACCCCCTCGCAGCAGTTATATGGTGTTTTATTGGCTCTGGAAGTCTGTGGACCCTCCAAAATTTGGTAGATGATAGGGGCTGTTTGGTGGCCTCCTACACTCCTATGACTTCTTCCTTACTTGCATTCACCTCACTTTGGACCACATCAGGGTATTTTTGGCATTTATGACTACATAAAAGTCAGAGAATTAGGGCGGCTCGTCCAAAGTCATCTCAGCATGGTCCAGTAACCGCATGCTCTCAGGGACATCTTCCCTTTCTGTATCTATGCCGTTGAAGGTTTTACAGTTATTTCAGTTAGATCTTTTCTTTTTATTTCACACCTCCATTGCTTTAATCTTTCCGGGTCACGTAGCAGTTTAGTTTGGTTCCTCGTGTGTGTTCTGTCTAGGCTTGTCACTCAACACTTACACCACCAAAACATCTCACCTGGAAAGGTACAGGGCAAGGTGCTTGCTTTGAGTGATTTGGAAAAAAAGCAAAACCCCAACAATACCAAGATAAACCACCCTCTGAGTGGGTGAGAGAGAAGGATTAAACCTTGTAGGAGATGTTAGCTTCACAGAGCAAAAGCTGTTCAGGAACATATTAAGTGTTGCCTGTCCAAATGTGCCCGAGGGAGAAAAAAATTGCTAAACCTATCAGGAAATCACATCAAACTCGCTTTTCCCTTGTGTCAGTGCAGTGGTCCTAATCCTGCGATTAGCGTCCCTGAGCAGTGGGTAACGACCATGGCTTCCAACTCCGCAGCCTTGGGGCCTGACACAGAATTTTACCGAGCTTTTCCATAGTAGGGCAGTCACTCTTGCTTCCCTGATAAAACTCAGGCCCCCATTCATACAGCCCTTTGGCACCGTCATTTCTTCAAAGCAGTGACTGTGAGAGATGGTTTATGGAGCAGCGAGGGTGACTGTTGTACTGGTTTGAGGAGGATGAGGAGAAGGATTACTGACACGAGAGTTAATTAGACAATTGTAGTTGCACAGCGGTTCCAGATATTTTCCTGAAGGTCAATATAGAAATTAGTGGGTAATTATCTTCCTTCTTTGTGAAGCAGGATGGACAGAACCAGTGAAAGTGTTGTGCAGCCATCGAGTTACCTGACTGCTGGCACACCAAACTGAACCCTCCTGTTGCTCCTTTGTTTTGCAGACTCGATGCACATAGAGGATGTTGAGGCAGTGCAGAAACTTCAGGACGTCTTACATGAGGCTCTGCAGGATTATGAGGCCGGGCAGCACATGGAAGACCCACGTCGCGCAGGCAAGATGTTGATGACTCTCCCGCTTCTGAGGCAAACCTCCACCAAGGCAGTGCAGCATTTCTACAACATCAAACTGGAAGGCAAAGTCCCCATGCACAAACTTTTTTTGGAAATGCTGGAGGCCAAGGTCTGACTAAAGCATCATGGGCTTTCCCATCATGCACGTTTTAAAAAAAAAAAAAAAAAAGGGAAAATAAACAGGATAATAATGGCAAAGCAACTTAGTGTTTAATTAAGGAAAAAATGACTGCACTGATATTTAGCAGCAAGACTGTGAAGCAGCTTTCAACTTTTTCTTCTGTGTCTTTCTGATACAGTTTTTCTTTTCCTTTTCCTTTTCTCTCTTTTCCTTTCTGTTCTTTCCTTTCCTTTTTCCTTTTCTCTTTTTTCTTTGCTGCTGAACTTTTTAAAAGAGGTCTCTAATTGAAGAGAGATGGAAGCCAGGCCTGCCAAAGGATGGAAATCCATAATATGGATGCCAGTGAACTTATTATGAACCATAATGTCCCCAATGACAAAGGAATCAAAGAGAGAACCACCGTACCTAGCAGTACAGTACAACACGATGAACTGACTGAATGCAGTATTAGATTTCATAGGAGCAGTCTCTAATTAGACGACTAAGCGACGATGCATCGGCTGCTTCTTATCATTGCATTTTCCATCTAGATCAGTTACAGCCATTTGATTCCTTAATTGTTTTTTCAAGTCTTCCAGATATTTCTTAGGTTAGCTACAATGTAACTTTTTCAGGGAATAGTTTAAGCTTTATTCATTCATGCAATACTAAAGAGAAAGAAATACTGCATTTTTGTGCTGGCTTGAACAATGATGAACAATAATGAAGGACAAATGAATCCTGAAGGAAGATTTTTTTAAATGTTTTGTTTCTTCTTACTAACGGAGATTTTTTTGTACCAGCTTTACCAGTTTTCAGCCATTTATTAATGTGGGAATTTATCTTACTAAAGCAATAGTTGAAGGGAAGGTGCATATTATCACGGATGCAATTTATGTTGTGTGCCAGTCTGGTCCAAAACATCCAGTTTCTTAACATGAGCTCCAGTTTATAACTAAATGTTCACTGACTCAAAGGATTAGATTACACCTACAGTATATCCGAGTAGTCTAACATATAAATGCTCCATGTCAAATACCAATCTGTAACGGTGTTAGGAGACAGCGGCTGTACAAAGGTATAGTTGCTACGTGATTTCTAACTGCTTCAGTTGCAAATGAACGAGATACTGCCTGTTTGCAAAATTATAACCTCACACGCAGAAAAACCCTATGAACCAATAGTAGCTTAGAGGCAATGAGGCAAATGCCGACGTTTGCAAAATTAAGAAATCCGAGTAGTAGACTTCTGACCAAATTGAAGAATTTAACACTTCTATACCTTATTTATTGATTTAGATTTCCTTTTGTAAATGGCAATCTTTAACAAGTAGCTAAACCAGTATATGTGCTTTTCAACCAGTATTGTCACAGCATGAAAGTCAGTCAGTTTCAAGACTGTTACGAGGTGTAATCTAATGTATAAACCGATTAGATGCCCCCAGAAAACTACAGTCGCTAAATAACAATAAACAATAACCTCCATCAAATGCTATACCAATGTACCAGTGTTAGTAGCTGCTCCCTGTACTATGTGAACATCCTTACTCTATGTACACAGATGTAATTAAAATTGTAATCCTAACAAACAAAAGAAATGTAGTTCAGCTTTTCAATGTTTCATGTTTGCTGTGCTTTTCTGAATTTTTATGTTGCATTCAAAGACTGTTGTCTTGTTCTTCTTGTGGTGTTTGGATTCTTGTGGTGTGTGCTTATAGACACAGGGTAGAATTAGAGACAATATTGGATGTACAATTCCTCAGGAGATTACAGTAGTATATTCTATTCCTTACCGGTAATAAGGTTCTTCCTAGTAATAATTAAGAGATCGAAACTCCAAACAAATACTCGTTATGAACAGATACACACTGAAATCGTAATATTTTCAAAACAAGGGATAATTTCTGTAACAGTTTATTATAGAATACCAATGTATAGCTTAGAAATAAAACTTTGAATATTTCAAGATTATAGATAAGTCTAATTTTTAAACGCTGTAAATATAGCTTTTATTCAATCATCTCTCAGATGTTGTTATTAACTCGCTCTGTGTTGTTGCAAAACTTTTTTGGTGCGGACAAGTTTCCAAAACTATTGCTACGTTGTGTGCTTTAAACAAAATAACAATGGGCTGATGCTCCATCGGCCTCGTGCTAGGAAAAAAAAAAAAACTGTGTATCTATCATTAGCTATATGGGACTATATTGTAGATTGTGTTTTCTCAGTAGAGAAGTGACTGTAGTGTGATTCTAGGTAAATCATCATTAGCAATTCATTCAGATGGTCAATAACTTGAAATTTATAGCTGTGATAGGAGTTCAGAAATTGGCACATCCCTTTTGAAAAATGTCAAAAAAAAAAAAAATACAACTCCTGGGAAAAAGGTGCTGATTCTATAAGATTATTTATATATGTAAGAGTGCAAAAAAAAAGTTTATTTTCCAGAAAGTTTGTGCAGGGTTTAAGTTGCTACTGTTCAAGTACACTATATATATATAAATATATAATATAAATATTGTTTTTGCTGTATCACATTAAAGAACTTGGGCTTCAGGGTCAAAAGCCAATCGACTAAAAGTATACAAAAACACACCAAAAAATGGAGATGTGTTAAAGGCACACGGTGCAAAGTTTAGTTTTCATTTTCCGTAATTTTTTGGAGCTGCAAAAGAACAAGTATCTCAAGACTGTAAAAGCATTACCTGAAACTTAGCTAAAAGAACTGCACGGGCTTTATAATGTTGTTCATCTTAAACCTTGCTGGAGAAGAGTTCTTTCAAGACCACTTACTTAATGTGAAGTGTTGGGAAAATTTCAAAGGGTGTATGTTTTAGCCATAACGATTTAATTTCTATTTTTGCTTCATTTTTTAATTTTTTCTTATTTAAAGCAATATGATTGTGTAACTCCCAGAAGTTACACATTTGTTTCAATCAGATCAGATTGTTGTATTTATTCCACTATTTTGCATTTAAATGATAACATAAAAAGATATAAAAAATTAAAACTGCTATTTTTCTTATAGAAGAGAAAATGGGTGTTGGTGATTGTATTTTAATTATTTAAGCGTCTCTGTTTACCTGCCTAGGAAAACATTTTATGGCAGTCTTATCGTGCAAAGATCGCAAAAGGACAAAAAAAATTAAACTGCTTATAATAATCCAGGAGTTGCATAATAGCCAGTAGTTAAAAAACGAAACAAAACAACAAATAAAAACAAACATGTCTATAGCTGTAGATGGGCTTCACATCTGTATAGCAATCAACTGTATATTTTTGTGATGTGTATCATACCGTGTGCTCCAACCAATGTCCATTTGTGTAAATGTATTTATTTTATATTGTATATATTGTTAAATGCAAAAAGGAGATATGATTCTGTAACTCCAATCAGTTCAGATGTGTAACTCAAATTATTATGCCTTTCAGGATGATGGTAGAGCAATATTAAACAAGCTTCCACTTTTGATTGCTTTTATTTTATTTTTTGTGTTGTGGGGGTTTTTTGGTTTTATTTTCTTTTTTGGAGAGGGAAACGGAGCAGTTAGCATTACCTTGTGTTGGTTCCATTCAGAGGGGAGCCGGCGTTAACACTTCCCCCTTAAAGTACAATATGAGTGTAAATAAATGCTATATAAAGCCTTGCCAGAATGAATTCCAGTGTGGTACGAGACATTTTGCATACTCTTAAATATGCAAAATGTCTCATAGCACATTAGAATTCAGGCTGACAGGCCTTTATATAGCTCTTATTTAATCTTAAAGCATCTTCACATCAACCTGCATTACTCAAAATCATTGCCTCTCTGTCAATGTCATAAAAGAAAACTTTCCCACTATTTTAAGATCACTTTACTATCATCTAGAAGTAGTTATTTGCTTTCTCCATCGGCAACCGAGTCTGTCACTCATTTCCTACTGCAGGAGTCTCCTTTTTATGTGTTCTGGGTAAAAAAAGGGAATAAAAAAAACCTGTATGGTTTGATCCAGCTTTTCTGAATGGAAGTAAGTAGCCACCGGAGCAATAATATAGATTGGCGTTAATGAAGAGCACTGATAAGCCGTCGAGATGCAGGGGGGTTAAGCAGCAGGGCCGCAGACCGGCAGTAAGTGGCCTCTCAGCCTTTCACCTCGAAAGGCTGCAGCCCCCGTCGCTCGGGGTCAGCCCCTCTTTCCTCTGGACCCTTCTGGAACCGTCACAGAAGTGCTAATGTGTGCTTTTCTTGCTTTTTAGCCTATCTTGATAGTGTTCTGTCGTCGTGTTTGCCAACGTGTTTCTCACCTTCGCTGCTGGCCGTTCTCTGGAGGTTCTGGCCGATGGCACAAAGGCTACCGAACGGAGCGGTGCTGCTCGGGGACGGGAGGTGTTCCAGGCAAGCCACCGGGGCAGCGCCCGGGGCTTTCCGCGCTTCGCGGCCTGTCCCTGGCGACGGGCCCTGAGATGGGAGGGCACCTCTTCCCCGCCACCGGTAGCTCCTGTATTTTCTCCGTCCTAGCAAATTAGGGTTTTTTGAGTAGAAGGAGCAGCAGAACAATAGAAAGATGGATCCTTCGTGGACTCCTCAAAGGAGGTCAGAGTTGGTTTTTAGCGTTGACGCTGCCGTGTACGCGGCACGCATACATACACGCATACGTACGCACACGCAGAACTGGTTTTTGCCCCTTTTTTAGTGTTCCGGTTTTGAATTATTGCAAAGTACCTCTTCAAAGGAAAACGTGGTGCCATGCCATAACTTAAAAGCGAGCAAAGTAGTGTTACACATTTTCACACGCAAAGGGGAAATAAAATGCAGACAGCGGTGCTCCTAGTCTTCCTCAACATGTGATTGCTTGGTTAAAGTTTTCACATACAATTAAAAAATCGTAATTAATATTTCTGTACCACTTTTCGTGAGAGGATCGTGAAGCACCATATGATCATGAGCTTAGCATCACAGACGGGAAAACACAGGGAGCACTGAGATGAAGCCACTTCTAGGGATGCAACTGCAGAGTTGTTTTGGTCTTTGTCTTTCTCCGTCTTCTCCCTACACTGTCTCTGCAGTAAAGCCAGGACGGGCACAGAAATCCATCGGAAACGTTTCAATAGGCAGAAATGTTTCAGGAGGCATCTGTGTTAGGAGCACAGGCTCTCTGAACTATGAAGATAGCTACGAAATCTTTAAAGGAAGCAAAAAAAAAAGAACGAAAAGGGCTTGGGGCGGTGGCGTTCGTAGCTCGACCCGCTCACCCTGTTACCGCTCAGAACCGCTACGGCCCCAGCCCGTGGCGGCAGCAGCACCGCTTGGCTGACACAAGGAGATGGCAAACCCAGAGAGTCTTCCCGTTGTGGACGTGGCTCAGCTGAGCGAAACTGGGTCTTGACTGACATGGTTTCCCTCCCACTTCCCCTCCCGTGCTCCCCCCTCCCCAGCAAAAGAAGCCACCCCAGTGTAAGAGCGCGGTTGTGCCGCGCCAGGTGCTTGTGTGACAGCCTCCTACCCCTGCCGCCGCGCCAGCCCGGCCGCGGAGCGCTCCGCTCCTCCCACGCTGTTACGCTGGCACCCGCGCCCGCTCGCAAGCTGGCCGATGCCGTCAGTACTGATGCAAAAGGAAAACGCGCCGCTTGCTGAGCTGGCTACGAAATGGCACGGGATTGCTGACGGGCTCCGAGTTTTCTTCGGAGCTTCGCATCCAGGTAATTGTCTAACGATGTCATTTGGGCTTTTTGTTTGGTTGGCGGGGGTTTTTTTGACCTTGTGAGTTCACAGTGTGAAAAGGTCTGGCAAGGACCAATAAAAAGCGGTCTGGTGTGGTCCCTCCAGCTGATCCTTTCTTAGAGAAAGAAACGGCATGAAAATCATACACCAGTCAATGCTGTTACACATGCAGTTACGTGTGCTCCTTAATACACAATGCCAACGCTGCTGAAATACCAACAGAGCCTAGATACGTTAAAAAAAAAAAAAACAAAACAAAAAACAAAGATTCTGGAAGTTAAATGGAATATTGTCCTTAGTAAGACCAGTTCTCATGCTGTACATCTTTAAGTGTCCTTCTGCAGCATCACCCGGTAATGCCCTACTGGAAAAAACCCCCGAAATTTTTTCGCGTACAGGCTTTTGCAGCAGAAAACACCTCTTTTTAATTTTTTTAACATTACCTGTCCGGGCTCCTGCACTAACCTCAAGAATGGGATAGCTTCCATCTGGTTTCTGATTTTTTTTTCTTACAGCCTTTGTTTATTTTCCTTAACAGTTTATTCTTTTACTTGCACCTTTCCTTTACTTTGCATTCCATCCCTCTTGTGTAATGTAGGTCTCTGATTCCACATGGCACTTCGCTAATTACTATATCCTTCGTTATACAGCCTGCCTGCTGTAGCTGCCTCACAAGGAGTGTGTTTTTCCTGTCTGATAAGGTGCTGATTTTGTGTGTGTAGGTTGTCTCTAACATAGAGATCACAAACTTCCTTCTCCTGGCTGCTATTAAAGAAGGGAAAAAAAAAAGTAACTGTAGAAAAGAATATGGGTGCATTTATTTGCTTTTAACATTTTTATTCACAAGTGTTCAAAAGTGTTTGCATTGCCACATCCTGGCCATGCTACTCGTTAGTATTTTGTGAAGATTAAAGGCCACTCTTTCTTGGAGTTCAGATTCCCAAGCCTGGCTCCTTACAATCTCCGTTAATATAAAAAAGCAAGTAGCGGTAGATTGATTACACGCAGGCTCTTATTATTAAGCAGAACAGAAAAGAAAGGAATTTCAAAATATAATCCTCCGTTCCCAGGAGTATTTGTCTTGTTCTCCACGAAGTTAAAGGTCTGAAATAATGTGCCCATCAGGAGCTCAATGTTGCATGTCCATGCCAGTTGGTCCAAGGGCTTGTTATGATGGTAATGACCTGCTGAAACGTGAGCTTTGATGGCAACAATACAATTGCTACCAGCTCACCCGCTGGGAGAAATATTTTATTATTGTCAAATGCCCTCCACAGAGATTTGTTTTGCCTGTTCCCGTTTAAATTAAATTCAGAGCAGAACTGCATTATTATTTCTCCAGAGTATATTTGAAATAAACAACTAGTCTCCAAATTTAGGATTCCTGGTTAGTTTAAATTTTCTTATTAGCAGAAAAATTACAATAGGTGACAACATAGCTGCAGGAATATTATTATGGCAGCCATACAAGAGATTTACACACTGAGAGCATGGCCTAAAAGCACGAGAACTCCCTTCTACTTTACAAATGCCAGCCAAATTAATAATTAACTGTGCCATAAATTCCCCAGCCTTCAAGAATGATGTCAATGCTCTTCTGTGTCACAGTAGAGGAATTTTGTCATAAGACTAAGTGGCGTTCTTTATAAAGAGCGTTACTTATATGTAGAAAGCGGCCCAAGAAAACAGCCCTTGCCGCTCCACATTACAGCAGCTCGGCGAATGAGTGACAGCAGGACTTCAGACTCATTTACTGCTGCTTTCTCAAGGCAAAACTATCTCCTTACGCCTGCGAAACAGAGCAAATTTTGTTCCACATTAAATGGGCCAGATTATCTCTTCCACAAGCTAAAGAGACAACACTAAATCCCAGCTCATGTAATTTCCTTCAGAATCGTTCTGCTCGGGCTGGGTGTTCCCAGGAGCGCCACCAGCAGAATTATCCAGCAATTCAGCTGTACTTAAATTGGCAGATGTCGGAGATTTAAGACAGTCCCGAAGCCTTAACACAAATCCTCTACTTCTGTGCTGCCTCCTGGCCTCTCCTCGCTCGTCAGCCGGTGCCACCGCCGCTGCCCGCTGCCGAGCAGCTGACCCCGTGGACCGACAAGCTGCCAGGCAGCGTCCTCCTTGCCTCGTTCCGCCCCGTGCCGCCAGCCGGGAGCGGGGCAGAAGACGCGCTGCCCGTCTGCGCCTCCGTCTTGCTAAACACAGGCTCCCACCCCGCGTTTCGCGTTCGGGGGGACTGGTGGTCCGCTTGCCCTTGGCCTTTTTCTCTGCCCCCTTAGCGCTCACGCCAGTGAAAAGCTGCTCCGTCTCAAGGCCGGGTGACCGTGCGGGGCCGGCACCTCAGCGCCGGCAAGGCGACGCCTGCAAGCCAAGGGCGCGAGGGCGGGTTCTCTGCCCCACAGCAAGACGCAGGCGTCCATCAGAAGAGCAGCCACGCTCCTGAAGAGGGAGGAACGTTCCCAGGGAAGGGGAGGGATGCC
The DNA here is from genome assembly GCF_964289735.1 of Phaethon aethereus. NCBI lineage: Eukaryota > Metazoa > Chordata > Aves > Phaethontiformes > Phaethontidae > Phaethon > Phaethon aethereus. The sequence continues at coordinate 106,213,136 of NC_138576.1, read as the reverse complement.
GGGACCGCTTCCCTCGCGGCGATCCCCCTTCGGCCGCACGCCCCAGCCCGCGGCGCGCAAGCCGCCAGCCGCCCACAGCAGCCGAGGTCGGGCTGGCAGAGAGCGGGGACCGCTGCGGCCCGAGCCACGCGCCGGGGTGGCCGGGGCCGGCAGCTCCACGGGCCCCCCTCGCCAGCAGCACGGCCGAGGTTTGCAACCGGGGGCCGTGGTTTGGTTTGCAGTCGAGGGCCGTGGTTTCTCCCGGCCGGGCGCTGGGGAGCCGGCTGCGGCCGCCCCTCGGCACGCCTTTTGCAGAGAGAATTACAGGGTGAATGGCAAGTGAAAGGGGTTAAAAGAAAAGAAAAATACTTTAAAATCACAAGTGCTTTGCGAATCGCGCTCCTAGCACTCTCCAGTTCAATCTACCATGCTCTATCTAATTTCACAGCTTCATTGGGAATGTCCACAAGGTGAGGGACTGGCGGTACGAGGGAGTCAATAAGGGCACAATTCTCATACCAGGCTGCGAAGGAGTCACAGAAGTGCCAGTATTAGTTGCTAACTTCAGGTTAACTTGGGGTCTATAGGGCTCCTCCACGGTACTGAATGCAAAAATCCTGTAGCATCCTCAGTGGTTTCCTTCTTCACGGCTAACCCGACTTAAATCTAAAAAAAAAAAACAACCCACAACTGGGTCTGAACCCCAGTGAGCATCTCTATACTCTGACACAGAAGCGCTTGAGTCCGCCCTGGGCCCTGCGAGCTCATTGCCCCACAGACCTGCCAGGCACGCAGGCCTCTCTCCTTACCCGCGGCTCAGCCCCCACCGAGTATTTTTTCCTTTCCTACGTAACAGAAACATCTTAACGAATCAGATGTCCACAGCCCATGGAGGCCGAGCTGTACGGCTTAGTCGCGGGCGTGGGATAACCTCCTCAAGCAGGGGCTGAATCCCAGCTCGTGCCCGTGGTTTCCACCGCAGCCAACTCCCAGCAGGTTGTTCCCACTCCGCTGTGGAACCTCCACGTAGCCATACAGCGGTTTTCCGTGACCACGAAAGACGTGACGAGAAGGAACCGCCCCCCCCAGCCTTCTCACTTCTCCCTCTCCCACTCCGGGCTCCTCGCTCCCCTCCCCTCTGCGGGGCCAGCACAGTGTTACCAATGCTGACCCGAAACCCTGGACGTGGGGCGGGGGGGCGATGGCCGTTCCCTCACAGAAGCGTGCTCTCCCCTCCCTGCTGCCCGGCACGCTCCCGGCTCCCAGCGCCGTGCTCGGGGCCTCAGCCCACCCCCCTGCTTTCGTCCAAAAGAAGTACCTGCAGTAGCAGCATGAAGTTTACTGGGGGTAAACTGGCCCTGGGGGTGCTGGGGAAGAGAGGTTACCCGTGTCCCCAGGACTCGTGCGAGCGGTGCTTCGTGGACGCTACCGCCGCACTCATCTCGGGCTTGAGAGCGGGCATCACGGTCTGGAGCAGCCCCTCTGGAAGCGCAGAAAGCAGTCCTGCTTGTTAGCAAAGAAAAAGGCAGGGGCCTGATACAACCCGATCTGTGCACTATGGAAAAACCTACAGGCTGCATTGACAAATTCTCCCCCCTTCTCCCTGGGGAAAAAAAAAAAAGCAGCAGAAGGAAACAGAACACTCTGGTATAGTCTGACTTGGCACATGTTTTTATCCTTTCTGTTCGGCTGTCACTGCAGTCTCCCTGTGACTTCTGTGCCATCAGCTTCCTCTGAAAGGGCTCTCTCCCGAAAAAGGTGGCACTCTGCCATCTCCCCACGCGGTGCTCTTGCGGTTTAAAGACACTTTTGGTTTCTTCCCCATTCCCAGGTGACTGGCTCAGTGTCAGCCCACCCTTGGCAGTCATATATTGCTCCAGAAGATTAAGATCAGCCATATTCTGGAGCATCCTGAGTTGGTTCCTTTTCTCTGCGGCAGGAGCCTTGTACAACAGTGGCTGCTTCTGCAGAGTTTAAATCTGCGGAGCGCCAGCAACCTGGCCATGAGTGTCTTCTGATGAGTAGGGGTGGGGCGAAGGAATACAAATCCGTAATAACAAGTTTCTGCCTTGATCTGTTTTGGTCATGTGAACTTGAACGTCCATTTACTGACTCTTTTCCATCTACATGGTGGAGACAAGCTCCCATGTCCCACTAATACTGTGGGAAATAGTGAAGCAGTCTAGGTATGTAGGCAAGGACTGATACTGTCTATGTATTCAACTCCTTGCAGATGAATAAAATAAACTGTTGTGGGAGGGAATAGGTCACTGCTTGAGGCCAATTCCACACGTGAGGCAACAATGGAGGATGCACTGTGCTCGTTTTGCTTTGCATCTCAGATTGTAGTAAAATGAACAAGTTCTTCAATTTCTTTCCATGACTCTTCGTCCGCTCCCATTTATATCTTATCCTCCGACTACAGCACAAACCAAATTTGTCTTTGATATATTTGAGATTGTGGTATGCTGATGGATTTCGGGCAAATTGTTTAGACGGGCTTTGATAATGCTGTAAGATGTAAACGTGCCTATACTTGCAATATATGAGGTTTTATATAGTTCCTACATTGATTCACTTGCTCCTTTGTCACCTCGACACTGAGACCCACTCACAAGGTGACCATGACAAAAGTGTACAATGGAGAGGGGGATCCCTTCCCCCTCCTTCCCTTGCTCCTTTACATTGACCAAATGTCTTTCTAAATGACTTGCTGAGCCAGGCTATTCTTATATCTTACATATAAATGGACTCTGTCTTACAACTAGAAGAATCGGGGGGAAAAAAATGTCAGCTCCCAATGCGAAAAGATTAAGGTCAGTCACTTTACACTACAAAACCTTTTCACAAGAGCAGCATAACAAAAGGACCCACAAGCCTATCTGCAACATGGTTTATAGCTCCAAGAAAAACAAGAGGGTCTACGACATCCTTTCAGCACTGTACCACTTCTTCATAGGCTTACAACAGAACCGGTTGGGGAGAGGAAGGTGGTACTAAATAGGAAGAAAAGCTAACTTGGCTCCCTACTTCCATTTACTTACCGGTATTTTTTTACGTGGAGAACATCTGGCAGTTGAGTATTCATAGAAAATGTATCACATTCGGACCACGCTGGGTCACGCTGCAGCGAGTGCAATGGTACATGGTAACCAAGTCACTACAAGGGGTGGCTCTGAGGCTCTATTCCTCTTTGTTTACTCCATCAATGCCTAAAAGCAGGTGACAGAAGCTATATGACTCAACTGTGAAGCACAACACACTCTTGGACTGAAGCAGTTTAGAAGTGGCATTCATGAAGTCAAATGATCTTCACAGATGTTCCAGCTTAAAGAAAAATTATTTGTATTTGGCACTGTGGCCCAGCCAAATTGCACTTCTTTGAGTAGACTTCATTTTGGCAAAGCAATGAGTATCAGAAAGTACATACCATATGCATTAAAAATCTATTTAAAATGTACAGACCATGCCAACAGCAAAGGGGGTCTGGAGCAGAGGTTGGTTAATATAAACAGACTTACAGCGGCCAGAAGGGATAGCAAACATTAGTCATCAAGTGTGCCCATGGATTTGGAAGAACCTGAAGATGAGAAGGTCATGTCCATGTTGGAAGAGGGAAGCAAAGTCTGCAGAAAGGAAGAGAGACCTACAAATGAAAGAAAAAGCAGCTGAGCGGGAGAGAGCGCCAAATGTGGACAGAAAGAAAGCATGTATGTAGGAATGGAGTACTCATCAGGGAAGAGGATAAAGACTCCAGCTTGCTTTTTTGTTATGTCTGTTTTATAACAGCCTACCCCTTTCTGAGTCAATAGAGTCATACTCATTTATTATTATTAAGTCAACGCAGAATACGAATTGGGCCCGCAAGGCTAAGGAGGTAGCAGGCAGATACTGGGATAAAGAGGCATCTTAACAGAAAAACGAGAACATTGCTCTCTGATTTTGTGATAGAGAGCGATGGGTCTACCCTGTCTTTTGTTTAAGCGGTGGGACAATTCAGGGGGTGTGGAGAGCTGTAGCGTCCTGGCCCCGTTTCCCCCCTTGCTGCTGCGCTGACTGAAGGGTGGTCTGAGCTGGGCTCCCCTCTGGAGCTGATGGGGCCGTTTGGGTCTTTGCTTACACTTGTGTGCAGCACAAGGCTTCCAGGTGCTTTACCCTGATTTGCTCTCAGCTGGCATGAGTTTAAATGATGCCCTGGGACAATAAAGCCTGAGGAACAGGAGAGCCTCATCCCTCTCTGTATTTAAGGCAGAAAGAGATGAGCCACTCTTTTGCTAGACTGAGTCACATTTGTTTTAGAGCTTGGATACTTCAGAGATGAAGTTTGGGGTGAAACAGCTTTTTCACTGTCCTGCCTCGCCGGGCTCCATCTGAGAGGGACGCTGGTGTTAATAGGGGCTGCTTCAAATACATCAGGTTGGTGGCTTGTTTTAACTATGATTAAAAGCCTGGGTGTCCTGAAGGCTGTGTGGATTATTGGTGTTTGGACTGAGTGGGTGATGAAACCCTTTATAAGCACGTACAACCAAAGCACCTCTGACCTGAAGGCCTCGGAAATTAAGAGTACAGTATGGAAGGTAAAACATAATTAAGAACAAAATGGTGGGTGGGCACAAATAACAGTGAGCGGATCCTGATCAGGTCACTATGTACTAAGGGCTTAATCAAGTGTGAGGGCTTTCCTATAAGCTGAGAGCAATAAAGTTTCATCCTGGTCAGCATGCAAAGTGTTCTGTGCGCCGCGGCAGCTGCAGCTGAACTATGGGAAGGCAACCTGAACGCCTCTCTCCCACCTTCTATCTGAGCAGCTATTTTTGGAAGCTAATCACCCCTGTTTAGGGTGTCAGGTTAATATATATTTGTGGGACATGGGATTAGAAAGCAGAAGGCCTCAGCTTGTTGGAAATCAATTTTAATATCCCTATGGCTCTGGTAGTGTAAGTGTCAATATACCATATACAGAGGCTTCTCTTTTACAATTAAGCCATTTGATTTACTGCAGGTGTGACATTTGAACTGAAACAGCCAGGGAGGTGTTTTATTTTCAGGGAAAAGGGAAGAACCTTTCACCGACTACTCTTAAGCATAACTGCTTCTTCCTCTTAAGTTATCGTATGAGTTCTTATCAAATTAGAAGTATATATTCGTGCCTGAAAGATGGTCATTTGGAAGGAAGCACATTTTTGCCAGTTTGGACTTTTGACTGTGTTTTACGCTTGCAGTGTTACTGCAGTGCAAAGCTTGCTGACTTGTCTCCTGAACCATTAGAATATCAGCCCTCAAACTGGAGGGATGCATCTTTGTACTGGGATGAGGCATGTATCTTGAGGTGGACACAGAGACCTTAAAAAGATGAAGAAAACAAATCTACCTCCATGTCTCTTTTCTGCAAAAAGCTCTTTCCTATTTGCCGAGCATATGGAAAGAATAAAATTGCTGTGCTTTATCCAATGGGACAAAACTTGTCTCGAAGTATGTCTCGCACACAAACCAGCGGTGTGTAACATCTCCTCTCTTTCTTTCTTAAACCCTGAGTAAGGACAAACTTCTATACCCAGTAACAGCCAGAAAACAAACTACTTCATGTTATGTGAAGGAAGAGAGTGCCAAATGTGGACAGAAAGAAAGAATGTATGTAGGAATGGAGTACTTGTCAGGGAAGAGGCTGAAGACTCCAGCTTGCTGTATTGTTGTGGACATTGTATACCAGCCTACCCCTTTCTGAGTCAACAGAGTCACCACTTGCATCTCCCTCAAAGGAGAGCCCAAGGTCACTCGCTGAGGAGAAAGACCTGTGTGAGTGGGGGAACAGGCTCCCTGAGCAGAAGGGCTGGGGTAGCAAGGGTGGATGTTCCCAGTCCTACGTGTCCCTCACACCCTTTTTGTGGAGGGGAATTCTGGCTATGGAAAGGTGAGCTGCTGAGGAATGGATGGGATAATTAACTGCATTTAAGAGGTTATGTCGGGGAGAACTGGTGTTGCTCGAGCCTAGAATTGTAATTATATTGTGGAGGGGAGCAGAAGGAAGGCAGGGCAGTGAAGGGAGAAGAAGAGAAGACAGTGTGTGTCTCCAAGGAGCGGAGGAAGGCCAGGTGATGAAAGGTGTGCGTGTTTATGGATGGATGGAGGGGGTCCAGCTACTGCAGAAAACAAGCAGCGTTTCATCTGAAAACTATCGACTAGGGACCACGGCGAGAACAGAGGCTCTGAGATGGGGTGCTCCCACCGCTGTGCCTAGCTGCTGGAATAGCTGTGGCCCAAGCAAGAGGAGGAAGGGAAATCCATCTGCAGGCAGGGCAGTTCAGGCTTCCGGCAGTGGCAGGCAGGAATTCTGCCACTGTTGGGGATCGTTTTGTGGGGACAGGGTTTTGCTCTAGGCCTTCTAGGCACTGAGTTCAACGTCCTTTCCTTCAGCCAGCTTTCTCTGGAGCCTGTTACATGGGTATTCATTATTTTTTCTTAATTTCTTCCAAACTGATCTGCACTAGTTCCTGCTCAGAGTACAGGATTTTCCTAACAAGCACATACACCATTTTAACACTGGCTAAATTAGGAAAAATCTTGCGTAAAGCATCTTCCATTTTGAAGTTTTTAATAAACAGACTGAAGTAATTTTGAAACAGTCTTGGCAAACAAACCAAACTAGGCAGAACTAATCTGCACAGATTAATTTTGTTCTCTATGCCCTGTCTATGGGGCGGCAATCTTGCCATGCTTATTGATTATCAGACAAGACTACTAATCCCCTTAAGGTCATTAAGAGTACTTAATTAAAGAGCAGTTAGCAAGCTTCTCTTTACCAAGTTAATAGTGGCTGTTAAAAGTGATTTGTACATTACCAATATGGTAGCCATTAATCTAAAAGTCAATTTGTCATTTATATTTTCCCAAACAAATACATTCAGTAGGCTGCAAAGGTGACTAGAAAGCATCCAGCGTCTGTTCCTGCAGTCTGTGTCTGGATGGAACTCTTCTTTCTTAAACTGTTAAGTTTAGGCTGTAGCAATTTCGCCTACTCTGTTCTACAACCCGCTGTCCTATTCCATCCTGAATTGGCAAGGGGAGGAGGAGAGGACAAAAATCTTGGGCATGTTCTGACAAGTTTGATGAAATTAAGTGACAAGATGGAGAAGCTCAAATTAAATTCTTCTCTGATGGAAAGCTTGAAGCTCACTGTTACTTTCTTTGGCTTTTTGGCTGGCAACTGGTGCATGAGAAGCTTCTCAATGAGGTCAAGGAAGGAGGCCGAAGGTATGGTCAGGGTGACTTAAAAGGTATGGAAGGAGAAACCAGGGATATTGATAATGAGAAAGGAGGTTATGGGAAAGCGATTCCATAGAAATCTGGCTTTCATTGTTCTGTGAATTCAGTCAGAATTAATTTTTTTCATTACTCTATGCAAACACAAATACATGCAAGTTTTAATATGCTATATTTCAAGATTAAATGTATAAAGAAATACATAATGTTTTCTGGTTCTTATTGCATACATAGTTTTTGTGAGACATGTATATAGGTTGAATCTTCAAAATAGGTGTTGTTTCACTAGCAGAAACCTATTGGTAGAATTAAAGCAAAAATTTGTTAGCAAAATACCATGCACCTGTCATGTACTTTGTTCTACTTGTATATATAGTTGAAGCCCAAAAGCAAATGTACCTAGAAAATGATGAACTAGAGCTGAGCTCCTTTTAGGGTGCAGGGTAGGATGAGCGTTGCGCTGGGGACGGGAGCGTAGGGGTGATGGTCATTTATAAGAGAGTAGCTGCTTCTGAGCATACCCAGCCCAGCTCTGCCAGCAGGTACCTCTCAGCAGTGCTTGGCGGTGCTCTTGTAGAGGATGACCAGCCGGCAAGGAAAGCGGTTGCTTTCCCTGTTTGACCTGAGTAGGTAGCTTTCCAAGAGTGGAATTTAAGTTCAGGGGACTGGAGAAAATGTCACGGTAGAGGACTCATCTGTAGAGTGTTTTAGTTGTGGGAAACTTGCAAGGATGAAATGTCAGTCACAAAAGTATTGTTTTAATCTATATTAAGGCTCATTTATTTGCCTCCAATATTTTATTTTTCTGCTGTATCTGAGATATATATGTATATAAATCTTTTACAGATAAACCCCATGTTGGAACTTTCTTTTCCCATTAAAAAATGGATTCTATACTTGCCAATGGGATAAAATTCTCATTTTGATCTCTAGATGCAAATTTACCCATAAGCCAGGATAAAACATTATCTGTGCTGATCATACAGCCATTGTCATTCTGGGATAACACCTGCATTTGAGAACTTCTTTACAATATATTATTTTTGCTTTACTAATCAAGCCTGTTTAGAAAGATAGCAGGCACCTTGACTTATGTTGAAGGTCTGTCTTTGGCAGAAGTACTGTTTTAAATCTTTTGCCTGCTCCAGTATGCCATCAGAGCTTTCTGTGATGATGCTGGAAACAAGGCTAGGGAACTGATTTTGCTTTAAAGAAAAAAAAAAAAGCCCAAACAAAACAACCAAAAAAACCAAACCACCAAATAGAACAAACAACCAAAAAAAAAAAAATCCCAAAACGTGGCAAAAAACTTGCTGCTAAAAGTGAATAAGTTCTCCAGTTAAGTTCAAGATTTGGCAGCACAAAAAGCTAAGAAAATGAAGGATGGAAACAAAATTAGAGAGGGCAGAAAACTGTGGTGGAAGAGAGGAACTGTGATTTCTTTAATGTTAGTACTATTTCTGAGAAAATGTATATGGGACTGTTCAGGAAAGGTGGAATATATCGTGTGAAATATTGCGTCCGCCTGGGAACAGAAACTTGTTACCTGTGTTTAATACAAGCTTAAGAGTGCAACTTGGATTTTTTTTTTTTTTAACTCTTGAGGTCAAGCACATTAGAAAACTATATAATAACTATTATTTGTGTATAACAGAAAAGAAAGAATACATTTTAGTTATGAAGCTTTTTCAAGTTTTATCAAAACAGGAAGTTAACTGCCTAAGGGCCAGACCAGCATCTCCTGAAAAATCGTTTGGTTCCTATTAGGGTGCCAAGGAGAGGTTTGTCATAGCGACAGGCAGGGGCAGCAACAGGCTTGGGGCTCAGCTGGAGCACCTGTGCAGTCATCTTAATTTTGAAAATGTATATACTGTTAAATGACAGAGCTCTCCGCCCCCTGATACATTTAATTTGGAAATTTCCAAGCAGCTTATCTGCTAACAATCTTTTAATATTCTATTTATTTATTTAATATTGTTGCTTGGGCTGCTCATATAATCAGATAAACGTCATTAAACCAAATTTATGATTAAATAGGATAAAACTATTTATTCTCTTTACTCAGCCTATTAATGTTATAGCTTATGCTGACTACATGTCGATATTTCAAATGAAGTTACTACATTTTTCAAATATCATAATTACATGAAAAAGCTATATTATCGCATTGTGAGGATTACTTTCCACTACCTTATCTGTCATGATGTCTGTGCATATTGTCCTTCAGATTTCCTTGTGCTGCTAACTGCAGACATTTCTCTAAGTCTCACATCTGGTATTTGCACTAACGTCCACATAGTTTTATTTTGTTAGTTTATTCCTTAAGTCATTGTTAAGTGTTTAGCAGACTTTCATACATTAGTCAGGCTTTGTGTTTTCAGGTTGGCTTGGAAACCAAAGTATTGAGCGTTTTCGCCTCTATTTGCAGCCAAATTGTTTGCACTATGAGAAGGTCACAGTGTGAAGCAACTGCCTTGTGATTCTGGGGTGCATTAATGGAAGAGTATTCTTTCAAAGATATATGCACTAAACTATAATTGATTTGAGCTCCTGTCTCAAAGCTATAGACTGTTGCAAGCGTTCTGTCTTGGGAGAAACAGACCTTAAGCTGCGTATTTTAAGCTGGAAGAGGCCAGCCTAAGGCACAGTGCAGCTTGCACCTCCTCTTGCTTTAAAAGCTCTGTAGTATTTGAGGGTTTTCAAAAGTAAAGTTGCTGTAGTTCAGGCTGTTACTCGTTTGCTAATCTTTTTTTCCTCTTTCAGTTGTCTATGACCTTGTCTTCAGAGAGGTTTAATTAGAAGTTCCTAATAGCCACAGCCAATTTTATGGGTTTTGTGTAAATGCAGATTGCAAAAGGAAAGCCGAGTTCCTCAGACAGTCCCTATTGTTGCAGATAGCCGGCCAGTTAACTCCAATTTCTGAGGTGCCTGACTGAGATCTGAACCCACGCCTGTGTGGTTAAGCTCTAAGTCTACAACAGAAGTGATGACGTGACCAGCCTACGTGCAAATGGCATCCTCCTAGTGAGGATGCTGAGACTGAGTCTCCTTATGACAGACTGGTGACCACACAACAGCAGAGTATGTCTGGCTCCAGCAGCAAACTGAAAACATGGCAGTAAAAATCAATTTTAGCCAGAACATATTTTGTGACAGTCTATTTGAAAGGTTCCCAAACATAAACTAGATTTTAAAAATAATTTATTCCCAGTTTTTATGCTGAAAATTTCTAATAACTTACAGTTCTCCATAAGAATTAGTGTTTTAGTTCACCTCCAGATTGTCTGCTTTCTTGACTTTTTTCCCCTATTAAAAAGGGAGAGTTTTCTCCTTGTTGCTGACTTCTGTCTTAATCCTCATATTCTTCCAGGTTTTTGAGTTTCCTGTTCTCTCAACAGCTGGTCTCAATTTCATCATCCAAAACTTCATTTCTGTAGGCAATCAGGCAAATGAATTGTCTTCATCTGTGTTTAAAACAAATTCATTCTAAATTAGTCTGTGCCCCTTCAGTGTTAATTTTCCATGACTATTATAGTCATTGAACTTTATAGCATGAACGCAAGCAAATATTAAGTTTGAAGGCTTAAATGTTTTTCAGTGAATTTTAAATTGTGTCCTACATCTTCAGCTGTGATTTGAGTCAGTAGGAGTCTTCAGAGCCAATGAATATGGTTTACATATGTGGTGAGAATAGTATTATGTTGTTGTCATGCTAGCTGAAGAGCTGGCCTGTAACTAGTCAAAATAAGCTGTTTCAAATTACTAATATTAACAACTTTTAAAACGAATTACTTAAATTACTCAGCTATGGAACCAAAAATGTCAAATGTAGCTAAGTATCACTTCAGTGTAGTCCACAGTTGACACAAATGAGCTGCTTGCTATTTTGATCTGGGATAGTTGTCTGAAAACTCCTTCAGCTGTATTACAATAGTAAATATGTAAATATGAAATGCACTGGAGAATTTTGCAGTTGATTCAGAGAATAGGGTGATTTCATACACACATAATGTTTTAGAGCATTTCTTAGATATAAGCACAATATACCCATGACATGCTAGTATTCCTATGAGGAAATCAAGACACAAATCTCAGAGTCAGTCAGGACCAGAAGCAGTTAGTTTGGCTCCTCCTCCAAACTATTCTCTAAAGGAACCTAATTTAGGTGGGCTAAATTACCCCTCAGAAAAGCTTCTCTACCTGCATTCAGTACAAATGGCATATAAACCTATTCATCCTGTATTTAAAAGTCTTATAACCTTATTCTACTTGCAATCGCTTAGTTGAGACTTAATCCACAGTTCTTAACATTCTCCCCTCATGAATTAGGGTACTGGTAAATATTATCAAGTTGCTTAATATTTAAAGCAAGGCTGAAGTGGAAAAGGAATGTACTACTTCAGTCCTATGTATATATTTTTGGAACTTAATACCAGATGATGGAAATATTTGTCTGTTGGTTCAACTTGGTCTAGTTTGATTTGTCAACAACAAAGTTATTGTGTGGTGCTTGTATGAAGGTAAGTTCGACTCAGAAAAGAGTCAGGAGGGAGACAATATAAGTATCCAAATAAAGTAATTTCCCCTGAGCAGATCTACTCATTACAGAATTTGTTCCCCGTGTTGGCTTTCTAGAGGGAGAAGTAAAAGTCTGAGAAAACATGGACTGAGTTACCTACATGGAGATTCGTCCTCCGCATCCAGGCTAAAGGATGTTGGCAACCTGTCCATGAATATTTTATTTCTATATTCATCTGCAGTATAGTCAAAATTTGCTGTGGGGGAAGGCAGTTTCTATAATAAAAAGCTAGTGTTCAGTCTGGCATCTTCAAAAGGAAGGTTTTCAGCATCTTTGAAGCTCCCTATCTCTGCTGTCCAGCCATCATTGTGGACTAACATATCAAACAGGTTCCAGATTATTTCAGTGATGCTCAGTGTTTTATTTAAATTTGTAAAAATGTGTCCTACTTATCAGACTAGTAGTGTTTCGCATATGCTTTTTATAGCCAGGGGTATCTGGCTTCATGGCATCATGTGAAATAAACACCCTCGAATCCCTGCTCCTCATGCTGTTTCTGCTCTCTTTTTACATGTTGCTGTTGGTGGTTTAGCTCAGGCTTCCCTGATGTATCAGTGGACACCCTCAGGAGCTTTATGTGGCAGGGCGAAGTATCCCAGTTCTTGATTATAAGAGAGTGACATATTGGTCACGAATGCTGAAGACTAGCAGGCACTTTCTACACAAAAGCCGTTATAGAAAATGCCCAAAATAAAAAGACTGGGAGTTGGGGAATGGAGCAGGGGGAAGACAAGATGCTGTATCTTGTCAGCTGCCTTTTTATTCTATTTGCCCACAAGGAGATTTCATCATTTGTGTAGGAAGGAGCACTGCAATGGGCAATGTCTGTCTTCAGAGGCAAAGGGAAGACAGGCCAAGCCTGATAGTGGGAGATGATGTGTATGACAATGCATGGGTTATGGGGAGCAAACACTTTACCCCAGTTCAGTTTTAGTTATCCTTTCCTTAAATAGATGCCCAGGAAAGACTATGAATCAGCTTTGTGGAAGTGGGCTCCACTTCGGCATTATAGAGCCGGAATAAATTTCAAATTGCAGGTTTCTGTTTTCTCCCTCCTCTTGTTAATTTCTGGACTTTTTTGTGATTAATTTTTGTTCCTGGAAGTAAACCCTTAGAAGGCTGTCCTTTGTATTTTTATTACTTTAATTGTCCCACAAATTGAGTATGATCTTTACATAGGGAAAAGTATCACAAAAACAAGGAAGATGAGAACAATTCCTAAAATTCCATTTAAGATATCCCAAGAAAAACACTGTCTCCTTTAAGACAGCACATGGTAGGTGGAAAGAATCCTACATTTTGACCAGGAAAAAAAGCAGGAACTTTTGTCAGCAGCTGACTGCGGTCTTTGTCATCTGGCCAGTTCTGCTGTCAGGGGCTGAGTCATGCTAATTTGAGAATCTGTCAAGAAAAATACTACCTCTCCCAGATTGCACACACAATTTTACTTTGACACTGAACATTTCAATTCAGCAGTTGAAATGAGAAAACAAAACAGCGAAACAAGACTTAAGCTGGGTAACCTGAGCTGTCTTCTTTTGCCTCACACTGGAGGTCCTGAGTCAATACCCTGGGCTACCTCCAAACACCTTGAAAGCTTGAGTCAGCTTCAGGGTTTCTCAGATTCCACTCCTGTTTTTACGACTGCTCTGAGTTCAACCATATCTTCCTGGATCATGACTTCCAAATTAAAATTTCTTTAGAGCTGCTTCAGGTAGTCATACCAATTTTATGTCCACCAGCCCTTCTGAGTAAGTTTTCTTGCAGATTTCAATCAGGTTATTCATATAAGGTCAAAAGATGGGACATGCTTCTCTAAACTTCTGTAATACTGAATTGTGAAGGCCAAAACTGTATCAGTCTCAAATTTCATTTTTGGATATCCAGGCAAACAATGCCTTATTGTGTGAAATAAGCTGAGAAGGATGAATCCTAACTATAAACTTTATTTTAATATGCTAAATTATAATGGATTGATAGGACATCTCCTTCAACCTGTGCAGTAGGTTAAGGACACATTTCATGATTGAAAAATGTGACTTCAAAGTGTGCTTGCATAACTACAAATAGGGTGGCCTTTGTTCCATAGAGAGCAAATACCATTAGAAGTGCAATCTAATGCTCTGCTCATGATGATAGGAAGGTCCTAGTTTTGCTGGGTCTCAGAGAAACTACAGTAGTTACCGGTACTCTCACCAGTATGACTAAATATCAATCTTTTTATAGTTCCAAAACATTCTTGTCCTTTGCATTCACTAAAAAAGGGGGGGGGGGGCGGGGCGGAATCTTAAAGTTGCTTTGTATCTTGATTTTTAGGTAAAAGCAAGTTGGAAACTGTACACAGAACCCAACTGGTCCAAGAGGATTAAAAGCCAGCAACAAATTTTGATGGCACTAGAAACTTTTAAAGCATTTTCCTTAAATAGACAGGGATTTTGGTCACAAGAATAACCATTGAGACTTATGTCTGTTCTGAAATCACTTAGGTTTCTCCTTTTTACTTAAAGAGAAAAATTTCCCAGCAGACTAGAAGTGATGTCATGTATGTTATCCACTCTCTGCCCACAAATAATGAACTGTCTTTTAGAACCACCCACCTGTCATCTCTTCATCTGAACCCTGATGCCATTACTAGCTCTCCTGAAAAGTTAATAAGCCTCAACAGAAGATAACGTTCTGTCCTCACAGCGTGGCTGGTGTGATCAGAGCTACAGCTGGGGCAGAGCTTTGTGAACAAGCTTAGAAGCCGAAATGTATCTGAGAAAGTTTACAGAATATCAGGTTCTATTTTTGAAGAATCTATTATCTCTAACTGAAACTAGGAAGGAATATCACCAGTCATTTGTCATTCATAACAGATTTGTTTCTAGGGTGGACTACTGAAGTCAGTACATTCTGCTTTCTTCTAAATACGGTGCCTTATGCGTGAAACTTTCAAACACTTGTTAGTTTTTCCAGCTGTGGGAACACTAGACTGCTATGGAGATAACTGGATCAATTTAAAAATAAAAAATAATTTAAAAACTGAAAATAATTGGAATTGTTGAAAAATTCTAGAGTAGACAACAGAAGTGTCAAAAGGCTGGATGTACAGTGGGATGCTTAGAATACAAACCATGAAGTATGTCATATTTATTTGAGTTACTATTTAGTAAGTTTTAAAAAAGCTTAAAGTGAATGTTTCTGGGTGTATGGGTAGACAACTACCTGAATAATTTGTGAAGATTAATTGAAATATAATTGCATTCTTCTGGAAATTAGTTTCAACAAAAGGTGTGTGTATTCAGAGGACTTCTGGAATCTATTTTAGTGACTAGGAAGTAAATTGCACCTTTAAAATATGCAAATAAGATGATTCATTAAGAGTCTTGCCCCTGAAAACTGGACTGTAATATGAGGCCGCTTTCTCATTTATAATCATGTTATGCTGATATAATGCTGGTATCTTTAGTGCTACTTGGTAAAATTTATATAATAAATTATCATCAAGTGTGTGGAAGTTGATGGTAAGTAATTGTCTTTATCCCAAACATCCAAATGCTGAAAGGCATTAATATAGACGTTTGTGTGGTTTTTTTGTCAAGGTGTCCTTGAATGAGAGGATTTAAGCCTCGACACTGTTGCTTGGGCCCAAGCCAAGTCATGTGTCCTCATTGGTCTTGAGGCTTTTCCTGTGAATGCAGCTGTCACTCTCCTTTGCAGTGTATCCTAATGGGATGAGACTTCTCTGTCCAGTCCCTGTCTGAGACTGTGGATGTGTAGCTGAGGCTATAGGAACCCCTAGCTATTTAGCACCTCTCACTTGAGCTCGATGGTTTTTCATTGCTCTGAGACCAGCTCTGCAAGAAAAATCTCTTAATTATGAGATTTATAAAATATGTGTTAAGCAAATGAGCTTGATTAAAAATATATACATATATCATATTTAATATAAATTAAGTGCAAGTGGATCATTGCCTGCCATTTGAACCTTCTCTATATGCACAGGCTGCTTTGTTTTAGCAATATTGATAAAGCTAAAGCAGTACGTTCCCCAGTCTTCAGCTACATCAGTACAAGCATATTGATGCAGATACAGTTTATTTCTCTTCCCTTAGGGAAACTGGGATATTAAGATTTACCTTTCCTCAGAGGCTTCAGAGGAGTCAACTGGACTGCGGCTGTACTGAATTGTTTGCATTTTTTGCATATTCCTGATGACAACTGCACTGACATTTGTGTGTATTCATTAGGATGGTCATGAAAATGCAATGATAATGGTGTAAGGTAGTTCTGCCTCTCACAAAACAAATGGAACACATTTTCCTATGGTTTTGTCTATTTAGTGATGTCCTATTTCTCTTAAGCACGCACTCTTCCTGTGTTTTCTGATGCATCTGTTAAGATCCTGGCCATCACGTGCTGTGCCTTGTCAAGCAGTATGTGCAATTACAGATGGGCTGAGTACAGCCAAGGAGAATGTGTCATGACGGAGTTCTGCCTCCTTTTCCATCAGTGGTATAACTAATTTAGATATCCCTCTTTGACTTAGCTAGTAGTGTGAGTGCCCTGTAGACACTGAAAATTCTCTGTGGCCTCTTCCCTTTTAAAGCTCCTGGGAAGGAGAGACACACCTTGGAAGCATAATGTCCTAGAAAGTCATGCCTCAGTCTACATAAGTGGTTCAAAAACTGCCACTAGTCCTGGCCTTGGAAGGAGACTTTAAGGATCAAATATGCAACCTGGGATATATGTTTCTTGGAAGCAGACTGAGGCCATCTAAAAGCTTGCTGTGTTTAGCACGGGTGATCCTGTTCTTGCCAATACCCTTGTACCCAATTTTGGCACTTACTTGACTCCTTGGTGAGTGGATTCAATCTGCTAAATCCTCTGGGCGGAGTGGGACTGCCCATCTGGGCAACAGTCAGCTGTTAGATTTGTTCTGCTGCGTCCTCTACCTGCACCCTTTCCCTCTGTTTGTCCTGACATACCTCCTGTGCTGTGTCCTTATGTCCCACTGGACTTGCTTATCGTGCTTTCTAGATTGCATTTATTATTAGAGTGAGGTTAATTCAACCTTTCCTCAAAGAGCTACTCCACTGGGAGTTTTGTGGAGAAAAACAAAAGGACTGTTTCCTCTACAGTCACTTCTCTTACCGTGGGAGGCTCCTCCGCCTCCCTGTGCTGTCACCCACCATTCTGAAGGACTTCCTTTAGAAACTCTTAGTCTTTCTCCTTTAGAACATCTTCACCAGTAGAGATGCAAATCCATGATTCCTTGCTGTGAGTATTAGATTGTATTTTCACGTTATTGATCCTATTTCTATTTTAGCTGATTATATAGGAAAGATTTATAAAGATGCAGGGTCCTACTATCAATTTTCCTTTGCCATGGGATATTAATTATTGACTGCCCTCTTGCATTTCACGGGACTGGTTTGTTGGAGCATTCAGCCATCATATGATACTTCCATTTTTTGGGCTTTTAACAGTAGATCTTTTTGTTAGTAGCTGAAACTAGATTTACTGCTAAGTTAAGCACTTTCTTGAACTTCAGAAAAAGAGTTGATTTTGACATTTGACAGTTAAGCTCAGAAATTTTACCGCACTTAGTAATTCTTTGGTATTTTGTTCCTTCCTGCACGTCTCATAGTGCTTTGCTAAAGTGACTATAAATCTTCTAGATTTGTAGATAAGGAAACTAAGACACAGACATGCACAGTTACTCATTTCTGAGCTCTGATTAGAATTTGGATTTTCTGTTTTGTTTCCTCTTCAGAGAGCCTCCCTTAATCTGTCTTCTGAATTTTATTACAAGAAGGATGTCCATTTATTTTATTTAAACTAGCCTGTACTTATCCTACACTTCTAGAAAAGTACAAAATCCTACAGTGTATGCTAATGCTCCTCAGAATTTACAGTATAGAATATGGTGCACAAAATTACTTTATGCAAAAGGGTGCATGCAGTTACAGCAGTTATAATACTTGAAGATAACTGGGAATAAAGAACATCTCAAAGTTAGGATGATAAATAATGTTAATGTGTTTCACTTACAGGTGGAAGTGTAATGAGCCTAATTCGGGCTCTAGGGAGATAACTGTCTCTCTAAATGCAACACACTTTTTAAATGATTCTTGAAGAAAAGTCGTGCCAGGATCAGGGGAATAGCTACTTTAAAGAAAAGCATGTGGCTTCTACAGACACTGCATCCATTTGAAAGATGGCACATAATGTAACAGGGGAACTTTGGAGTGAAATAGTACTGATGGTAAAGTTCTTGCTCTGTATCAATCTGAAGCGGAGAGAGGACCTGAAGTCAGCTGCACTATGCTCCTGAGGCAGAGGTGTCCTTTCAGGGCTGGGAGAGTATATTGGTCCTGGTTGCTGGAAATGATTTGAAGAGATAAGTGTTAGTTGAGAAGGCAATACGGCACTGTGCTAGCACGGGTGAGCTGTAGAGGGGTGGGAGGAAGAGAAGAAAACAGGCCTACACTCAACTTGGTTTCCTCTTAGTTCCTCATAGAGGGGAGCAGATGGGGAGACAGCAGTAGCAGCTCCTCCGCTATGTCTTGCTCTTGCTGCTCATCAGGGATCTCGCTGATGCTGCGGGATGGGTTTAATTGCCCCTCCTGGCATGGGGAGATCTTGAATGTGCCTTATACAGGAAAGAAGGGCAGTGTGACTGCTCTGGAGATGAAGGTCCTACCTCACCATTACTGGGTCTGCTACCCCAGCAGCTAGGCAAAGCACAGCAATAATAATTTTATGGCTTTGGAGTTTTCCCTCCAGGTGTCTCCCTCAGGACACAGAGGAGACAGAGCCCTTGAGAAGAAAAAAGATTTACCACCAACTTTGGAGAACTTTGGACTGAGGCAAGTTCAGGGTAGAAACTTTCAGAGGGAAGGGAAGGTGAATAGGAAGAGAGAGGGGAAACAAAAGGTGGGAGGATTAGTGGGGACCTACGTACTGTGAAGGAAAGGGCTATGTTAAAAAGCAGCAGAAGAAACTGGTGGGAAATAAGGATTCTGAGGGCAGAAGATAAAGGTTTGAGGGACCTGATGTTGGTTGAAGAGTTGGTAGGTACAGAAAGTGTTAAGATCCTTACAGGAGCAAGGAGGAGGAAGATGTTTGCGGAAGGAGCATGTCCTTGGGAATGATAAATATGAGTGAATTTTGTGATTTGCAAGAAGCAGCAGGAGGGGCTGTGAAATGAAAGTGAATTTAGAAGCTGAAGGAGAAGGATATAAATGCAGCAATTTTGGCAAAAAATGATGATAAAGATAGGTGAAGCATTTTGAGAACTGTGAAATAGGAATTTTCAGGATGAAAAAGCAGAACTCGAACATTTATAGGAGGAAACTATTATGCTCATGCTGTATGGTGCAGTCCTCAATCGAATACCCAGTTTTTCTGTCTTCAGAAAATTTCCTAATTATATGGAACATGGACAAACCCTAATGTAACTTTCCAGTTTGTCAACTGGAAACTGCTGAAAGAAGGCTTGGGGCAAGGAAGGTGAGATCAGCTTGAATTCTCAAGGTTGGGCAGAATACTTGTTGCTTAATGATAAAGGAGAAGAGGGCGGAAGGGGTAAAGCAGCTCTGCTTTACGTAGCCATGAAATAGGGGATTAAAGGAGAAGGTCTGAAGGAAAATGAAGAATAGGGGCAGAGATTTGACTAACTCTAGAGAAGGTGTTGATAGTCAGTTGAAGAAAACAGAATTGATTAATTAGGTACAGATAATGTATTGAAAAGGTTGAAGGTAGGAAGCTGGATTAGAGAATGTTTTTTGAAGAATGGGCTAATAAAGGAAAAGAGAAGCTGTTACTTGGACATGTGCAGTGCTGGGAACTGGCAGGAAAGCATATGATGGATTGGGCTGGGGGGAGCTGTGGAAGAAATAACGGATGCTGTGGGGAGAGAAGAGGTTGATTATGAGAGCCCAAGTGCTCCAGCTGTATAGGATGGCCCTTCCTGCTTGGACAGGCCATTTTTTACAGCCTACCTTGGCCATGCAAAAGAAAATGGGTAAAGAAGTCCTTGCAGAGGTTTCCTTTCACTGGATTTACCATGCGGGGATAGACAGTGTAGCTCAGTATTTTCAAGTGAAGGAAGCCTGTAAAACTTCTTGCCTAAAAGAGTCTTTTGTTTCTGCCTGTCTAGTAACAAAGTTTTTGGTGCTAAAATAAGCAATGTGATGTACTGTACTTCTAAAGCTGTTAAAAGGCTCTTAACGGCTCTATAAAATACTTGCCGCCTCCTCCTGTGCTTTCAGAAAAATTTACTCTGATATTTATTTCACTGGCTTACACAGAATTTCCTCCCCTTTAAAATGTAAGTTGTTAATTATTTCTGGGTTGTCATGATCAACTCCCCTCCAGCTATTAAAATGTACTTGCATTGTAGTTTTATTATTACTTGCAAAATATTGGAAAAAATAATTTTGCTAGACAGTTAAATTTGAAATAAATATTGACTCGGCTATGCAAATGGATCTTTTATGTTAATTTCCTGCAAGCATTCAAATGGTGTAGTTTTATGAGAAAAAGCACTCATAAAAACAAGTCTTTATGAATATTCACTGAAAGTGAATTTTGAATTGTACACTTGAGCCTAATCTTTGAAAGTCATGCTGTGTGCGTTAGTCTACATAGGTCACTTCACACAATAGCAAAAACAGTAGCATCCAACTAGTCAACATTGCACAAATACAAGCTAATGTTGGTATAAGGTGTTTGCAAAACATGATACAAATTAAAGCTTTCAATACACTACAAAATCCTGCAGTTTTTCATAACTCTTTATGAACAAAGGCAAGGCAAAATCGATGAACAAATTAGTTGTCAAGACTTTGCTTACCACTAATTAAAGTATTATTTAAAAGCAATTGTGATGGTGCAGAACACCCATGGTGTTTTGGGTAAAGAAATGGATTACTTGAATTTTTATCTCAAATAGTTCCAGGAATAATGATTCTAAGGATTGTTTTAAGTGACTATTGCACTGTATAGGTATAAAACAAACATGCGCAATTGTACACTGTGCAGACTAGTTTTGTATAATTGGAGTCTTGACTAAGTGTATTGCTGCTTTCCCTTTTTTCTCCTTCCAGGTTATCAGTTACAAAGTTGAACGCATTTAAGTTTGGAAATGGCAGTGCTAAGTTTGCCCTGTATGCAATCGGTCGCTCTGGTTTTACCATCTCCAACAAGATGCTTCACTGGTCTCCATGGAGCATGTGCAAACTGGTATTTTTGAGGGCTTATAACTTGATTACAGAAAGATGACTTCTCATATCAAATCCCTGCTTCAAAGCACATTTTAGAAATGGTCTTCAGAATTTTCCAGTTAAGGTACAGGCTGCTGTGTAACAAACTAGGCTCTATGGTTTCTTGAATCATTAGGATCAGGCTCCCAGTTATGTCACAACTTTGTGATGTAGGTCAGATTCTCTGATGGCATCTGAGTGCTTTAGAGCCACCCCTGTGGCTACTGAAGGCTTTCTTTTTCTGATGAGATGAACAGTTGTAACTAAAAGCTTGAAGCATTCAAATTAGGTCATTTTTCTTGTGCTGCAATTCTAATTCTGTTAAATGGGCATAATGAATTCTTCACGAGAATTCATTGCATAATACTATCATGCTTTCTTGCCTGGTAAGATTCCCTGTTTTCAGATATGTATATTAAAGAGCCTTCAAAACACTCCTGTGAACAGGATCCATAATATTTCCTGCAAAATCACTCTCAGGTTTTTCATTTGTGGTACAGTTTACATTGCATGTCTGTTCCTGGCTGCAAAAGCTTTTGGATGCTTTCTTGTCCATTTAACCTCCTGCAGGTAGTTTATTCATTATACTCCCAATGAACAATGCTATCCTTGACAAAAATGTAGTGATCCTTGACCTAGGTAATTGTGCTGTTGGCCTGTGATGTGGTTTTGCAAGGTTTGTGCTATTGTCTTGTGTATTTGGATGAAATGCATGAAGGGAAAAATAGTGATCTCTGTGGGGCTGGTTATCTTTGGGGGTAGAGGGTGTAACATGAGTCAGGGTGTACTTGGGAGGTGGTGGGGCTGTGTCAGGTATTTGCAGAATATAACAGGAAGTGCGTTTTGTGATGAATGTGCCCTGAATTTCCGTTTGCATACCTGTTAGACCTGCAAGGGTTCTTGGAGCAGGCCTTGCTGGGTTGCTAGAGGTGGGACAGAGCAAAACCTGTTTTTTATATTTCAGGAATGCCAATGAATACACACAAATCACAGTGGTATCTTTGGCCACTTGGTAAGCTCCCATTTTTGTCAGGTACATGCTCCATGTCTTATAGCTGTTCCCATCTTGTTTGATGTCCTGTGATGGTAGCTAATGACTGGGGTATTATTACTGCATTGTTTTCTGTCAGTTCTCAGTGTCTTCTAAAAGACCTGGCTTGTTCTTGATGTGCATATGCTCTTACTTTTGTATTGTTGATGGTACTGTGGTAGCCTATGGTCTAACTATTTATCTAGAAATGCTTTATGTGCTGAGGTGTTGCACCATGCCTCAGACCAATGTTTTCCCCCCACCCCTTCTGTGGTAAACAAAGTTCTTTACATTTGAACACTTTTTAGGGAATGTAGTTCTGACAACAGAGCTATGATGTTTAATGACTACCAGAACATGAAAACACTGCAAAGTAATGGATAACACTTTAGCAGGAATTACTATTTATCTTTTATGACCTTAAGAAAAAGATCTGTATTAAAGCAATGATGTTCCAGAAACAGTCAAGGAGCTTGTTTGATGTGGGACGAAGGGCTTGTTAAAATTCATTAAGAGTTGTGACAGAGGATGATTTCTTAGCAATTGCGTATGTTGCCAAAGAACTCGTCACTATGTAGCTAGCAAAAGTCCAAACATGCCAAGGTGACAAGTTACTGGAGGCTATTTCAACAAAATTGTCAGGAAAGATACCAGCCAGGTTGCAGCCCATGCAAATTCCATAATAAAGATAAAATTTATAGATGCCTTATATATCCTCAGGGGATGTACTAATTGGTGCTTCTCTGTCCAGAAATACATATAAACAACCTATTGTAGCTCATGCTCAGCTCACTGATGACAACTTTGCAGCCTGTTTGGTCGCTTTGTACAGCTGTACCAAAGACAAATGAGGTTCATGTCAAAAACATTTGAAGGGCCTGACAATGCTGCTGCTTTGCACTTTTTTGTTGTGGAAAGGGTACCTGTGGCACTTACCTGCTCTTGCTTGTGCTCTTCCGCTGGCCCTCCCTAGTTCCAGTGTGTAAAAGAAATTCATTTGCCTTTCTCTATCCAGTGAAAGTCTGACCCTAAAACTTGAGAAAATCGGACCCTGAGACAACTAACTCGTGGCTTCCAAAACTTTGCCAGGCAGACCTTGACAAACGCGCCCCGTAGAAGGCGTGTCCCCCCGCCAAAAGGCGGCCTGACCCCGCCGACGCTGAACCACAGAACCGCAGCCTGGAGCGCGGGCCCGAGGGGAGCCGGGACTGCCCGCCGCAGGCCGCCCGCTCCCCCAGAGGCGACGGGCGCCTGCCCAGGGCTGCGTTAAATATTTCATACCGCGCACCCGAGCAGCAGCGAGATGGCTTCCCGCGGGCCGCCCTCCTCAAGCCGGGGGAGCGAGGGGTGGGCGTAAAACCGAACACGTCGGCTGCTGCTGCCGCTTTAAAACGCGGCGGGCCCGGGCCGCGGGGGCGGGGAGGAGGCCGCGGCGTTGCCGGGCGACGGCGGGCAGCGTTGCCGCGGGGAGCCGCCGGGCGCCGCGCCGCTCCCCTCGCTCCGCTCCTCTCCCAGGCGGAGTAAATAACGGTAAATCAACTTATTTATCGGCTGCCATCGCGCGGTTCGCCGCCTGCCCCTGCCCAACCCGCCGGTGAGCCCCAGCGCAGGCGTTCGCTGTTAGAAAGATCCACACGGGACAGATGGGGAACGTGGTTTTAATCAGCTTTGCCGAGCGCTGAAAGGAGCAGCGTGAGGTGGGCGGCGGGGTAAGGCACGAAGCGGGCCGTCGACTTGAGGGAACGATAGATGATCCGTCGCTGGGGTCTCAGGCCGCTGCTCCTGCTCGCTGACACCCAGCGCGCCTCAGGAGCGGGGGCCGGGGGGTGTCCCTCGGCGTACCCTGAGGTAGCGCGGTGTGGGGACTGTGCCGAGCAGCTCCCAGATAGCGGTGTAAAGCTGAGGTAAGCGCCGGGGGATTGCAACCGTGAGATTCAACGAACTAGCTGGAAACCCTCAGGAAAGACATTCAGACGCTGAAGTCGCATGCCCTGGTTTTCTGCCTTGTTCCATACACGTTACCTTAAAATGCAAAGCCGAGCGTTGGCCTCGCATGACGCGACGGATCTGAGATAAGCTCCGCTCAGCGTGTGCGGGCTCGAGTGGGCCTAGTCCCGTTGCCCTCACTTAGAGAGATGTCTTAGCCGTAGCTGGCGAAGGTGCAGGTGGACCTGCTGGCGGAAATTTGGAAGGAGAATTTGAACCCTTAAAATCCCTAGTGGGGCATCGTCTCTGTTGGTGCAAAAGGGCGTGGATTGTGTCTGTTTTCTGTGGTTTGCAGATACCGGCTGTCACCCACTTGGCCAGAAGACATAGATGTCCCCTGTGACTAAGTCCTTGCATGAGTGTTTTGAAGATGAAATGCTACATAAACTCTTAAAGCGTACCACCTGAGGACATTGCTACTGACATGGACATCATTATTTATTTACAGATGCTTTAATCAGGAGGAGCTTTTTTGTAAACATGAATTGCTGGGCTCTTTCCTTGAGGTGTCGTTTCTTGTTTCATGCTATTGAAACATTAATCTTAACTTATTATGACTCCTTTGTGTTGGTCAGCTCTCAGGGCCATTTCCCTAGGCTTGAAAATGTGGGAGCTTTCAAAAATGTGTCAATCGTGCCAACTCAAGCCACTTGTGGGCTGCCAGACCGAAGTACTTTTTGTCATAGCTCAGTGGCTGTTGAAAGCATTATGTCCTGCACCCAGAGGTTTTGTGTTCAGGAATGTCCATACAGGTCATCGCCTTCTTCCTACAAACTGCTTCTTTCAGAAGGCCTTGGTACCTGTATCACAGAGGACAAAAAGGACTTGCATCCAGGGTCCTTCAGCAACGCTTCCAGTTTTATTTTTCATAATCGCAAGGATTGCTTCTCTACTCCCCGTTCTCCAAGGCTTGCAGCTTCATTTACGTTAACTGTATGGTTGAAACCTGAGCAAGAAGGTGTAATGTAAGTAGTATTGAAGGTGTTTACTTTCCTGGTGCTCTTAAAAAAATTGATCATTGTAGTCACAGTCATTATTAGCAAGCTATTTAAAATTTTAAAAAGGTACAGTGAGAAACTGTGACGTTTTAAAACTGTATTTAGGTTGGGGCCTTCACAAATGTCAAGACAAGTAGGTTCAGTTTCAGTGGCGTTGGCTCAGATGATAGTTCAATTGCTTTCAGTGGGAACTATCCACACCTAATGTGCATGTCTGTTCTTAAAAGTCTAAACTTGTATCTCTGATTCACATTCATTTCTCTAAAAGCTGCTAGCAAAATACGTTGTCAGGGGTTTGTGCTGTTACTGCTTTCATGGTGGAAAAAAAGTTCCTTTCATCTACCGCAAAATGCAAAGCCTCCTACTCTTTCTTACCCTGGTTGTGCAGATCATCTTTAAAGTGAAGTACACAAAAAGTATAGTACTTTCCTTCAGAGTATGTCACAAATGTTTTTGTACTTGTGCTCATAACTTATTCTTAGAATGAAACTAATGATCTGCTCTGTTGTAGCATTCTTGATACTTATTTTGCATGCTGCTTTGAAATATTAAGTTGTCTAGGGGTGTGAAAATCATCAGAAACAATAGAAATGTCTACAACTGTAACGATATGTGTAGAATTATAGTCTGCTTTATACAAAGATAAGTACCTTTAAAAAAAAAAAATCAACCTAGCCATAGGAGTTGTGGTTATGGAGGGGAAATAAATGAGATTTGAAGAGCAAAAGTGACTTCAATTTGAGCTTTGGTTAAATCAGCTCAGCTGAAGGTATGTGTAAAGGTGTCTCTGGAGCTTTGGCGTAATGTCTTTCATAGACAGCATTTTCTATATACTGTTTGAATCTTGACTGGCAGAGAGTTCATTCCTAGGGTTGTCGTATGCAGTGAGTTCATGTCCACATATATGTGGGCACATCAGAGTCTTGTTCAGCGGAGCATATGCCTACCTTGAAGCAGAAATGCCCTGCTGATTTCCAAGCAAGCTGTTGCAGTGATGTGTTGAGTGATATCTATGAAACTCTTCAGTCAATGACATGGGCTTTTGCTTGCATGGAGCCTAAAACAATGAAATGTATGTCCTTTGTTTCAAACGATTAAGTGCTGTGCAGAAACCAGACTCTACCGATGTCTGATTATCCATGGACTAGTGTAAAACATTAGCCTTCAATTGCTACTGTGTTAATAACTACACAATGTACGTATTCCTGTTCAGTGGGTTTTATAGATCACTTTAAAATCTAAATGTTTTTATTCAATTTTTGTAATAGATCACTTCATTCTCCTGTCTTGTGAGATTGCTGCTACTCAACATGTAGAAATGACAAAGGTAGAGCCCAGTCCTGAAAACTGAAGTTTGACAACAGTTATGCCAGGGGTCAGGATGATATGCCACTGTCCAGACTCTTTTTTTTTTCCACTGTTTACAGGAAGAAGTGTGTTAATTTGTCTGCCTTCATAAAAGGAATACAGAGCTCCAGTTGTGGTGAAACAGTAATTGCACACGAATAGCCATTGAATCTTGACTCGGAAGACATCCTACAAAAGAGAAATAGTTCTACAGCAAACTAAGATGTTTTTCCTTTTATTGTGTTGGTTTAGTGAGTCCTTCAGCTTGGCAGAAGGAGTTTGACTTGCCAGATGTCCTATATTTTGCAGTTCCTGATGGGGAATTGTCCCCCTTAGATGTCTTTTGTGAGACATTTTAAGCCCCATTATAACAGCAGAGGGACTTCATGGAACTGGGACTCATTTTGACAAAGTCTTTGCGCTGCCACCAAAACACTAGGAAGATGAGCCACAACCAGCTGCTCTTTTTACCATTAGAATAATTGAAAGTTTAACAAGGTATTTTGTTTGCTGGCAGAGTGCTCTTACGTCAAGCAGACCTGTGGTTTTTGGACATGCCATACTAAATGTGTTTCTTCATGCTAAATGTTGCATGGTTTGACTGCTAGAGAGTACTTAGGGAAGAAGCTAGGAGTGTTGCTGTATAGCATCCCATTGCATCCTTGTAAAGACAGTGATATTTCTGTTAGGCATGTGCCCATGTAAGAAAATAGCAGGATTTTTATGCTAGAAGTTAGTGTGCTGGCTGAAGTGAGAGATGCTGATGCAAGGATCCAAAGTCTGAATGTGCTTTAAAGATTGTGACATTCTGGGGGAGCAAACATATGTGGATAATCAGACATCAAGAATTTTCTTCAACAATTTCATATACCAAGTTTTCTTAAGAGAATCTGGGAAAGAATACACTTTCATACAAAGAGAGACAAAACTCAGGTCATGTTACAGATTTATTTGAAGACCTAATGTTCTTCTAAGTAAGATGTATAGTATAAATATTTGTAGGTATGCTTTTAAGTCACTGCATATTGGAAATCTTGAAGAAAAAACAAACAATAATGAGAAAACATTGACATTTGTACTCCAGTCTTTAAATTTACTTTCCCTTTAGGCAGTAAGTGCAATAAGTGAGCAAAAAGTGCAATAAGTGAGCAGAGCTCTTGTCCCTGAATTTTAGTCTTTCCCCATGCTACCTCTCTTACTGGATGTACTCATCAGTTAATAAAAATGCTTTCAGTAAGCCTGGGCATAGCCTGTAAGTAAGCCTTAGCACAATATAGGAAATTTCATGTGATGATAGCCCTTTGCAATGGAATATGAGAAGAATATGAGTACAAACTTAGCATACATCTGTAGTCATTACAGGCAGTTTCAATCAATTTAGCATCAATTGGGGTGACTGGAAGTTAGATGACCGGAAGACGGTGGTGGTGGTTGAGACATGAGCTGGGGCCTTTTACATGCAGGAGGTTCAGGGGGAACAGCCTGATTGTGAAGTGGGCAGTAGATGTATTTTTTTTAAACTTTATCTATCTAAAAGACTAATCATATCCTATTACTTTATATCCATCCAGATGTTTTACGCTAGGAACTGGACTGAAAGGGGGAGTTGCCTTAAGATACTGTATGTCTGATTTTGAACCTGTGTAGTTGTTCCCCTTTGCAAGTGCTCCAGTTAATGTGTGGGGATGACCAGTGCAGCCGTGTTAGATTCTCTAGAATATTTTTCTCTTTGAATGCTGACCCAGCAGATTTGCACTGTTTGCTTTTTCTCTCTTCAACCCCGCCATAGAGAATTATGGTAGTCGGGAATTGGCTCTGTGGGACAGGAGGTTACCAGAAGTTGGAAACTTCACAAAGAGCAGTGGTTTCTCTCTGTAATCGTGGTTGGAATGGAAAATCGTGCTCCAAGTCAGAAGTAATGCTTATGTCTATTTCACCTATGTTAGTGTTAGTTTGGGTTTTTCTCTCTTTTTTTTCTCCCCTGTCCTCTGTTTTATGCCTCTTGAATTTTTCTCTTTCAGAGGAAATCAAGTCAATTGAGACACAATTCACATTTGTTCTTTCCAATGTTCAAAGTGATGTACATCAAGGTCGCTTCCCTTCTTAAAGTCATGACACCTTTGGGGATAAAAACAATGTGGGGATGTTTGTTTTTGATAACTAAAATAAACAAAAAACTGGATTATCCAATTATTGTTTATCCAGGAACTTGGTAAATCCAGTTCCTAAATATTTTGCTACTTAGCTGAGCCTTCCCTCACATTTATTATCTAGCAAAACTAGCATGTTTACAAGCAAACAAAATATTGAAAAGACCCATTGACAATATATTAAGAAATGTGTTTTTAGTAAGGTTTGGAAAACAGAAGTCTGCATTTTGCAAGTTGTTTTATTGACAACATTCCAGCAGGATAAACTGGTAACAGTTAAAATGAATTAATTATTCTTTTGAATTTAAAGGTGAATTAATGAATAATGGCAGTATCAAAGAACAGCCTTTTTGATACTTTTCTTTTATAAATGCATAGTATGTGAAGATGCTTATCGGTAGATAAGTTGTTTTGGTTTTCTTTTTCTGAAATATGTCCAAGTAAATTCTGGTCTCATGCAAATTTTAGATGCTTCTCTCTTGTGACTTAGTGCACTAATTTAGCCTGGTATAACTGTTGAAATATTTGGCTTTTCATGGGTCAGTAAATTGGGTACTGCATTTCTCAAGCAGCTGAAACGGGAGTGCAGAACTTCATAATTTTTGTTGTACTAATAACTACCTTGATAAAATACATAGCTGTTTCAGAAGCATACATAGCCTGTGCTTTCTCAGGACCCTTGGCATCATGGTGATTGGGTTGGCAAAAATATTTCAGCAGCTAGATGTGCAATGTGGGTTGCTATGCGTGGTATTCTCTGTACCTGATGTATCAGTGTTGCATTTGATATTGATGTGAAAACTTTGTGGGGGGAAAAACCTCACAAGTGGCTGGGTAGTCTGCTTGCCTTGCTCTTAGGTTAAAGAAAGGCTGTGTCAAAGGGAGAGTGTAGGGAAAACTGGTGGTGTTGCTACCTTAGCTGGAGAGATTTGGTGGAAAGATGGAAGATTTATTTCCAGAACATGTCATTGGTACTGCTTTTTGTGGTTATATTACATTTACCTTGTTAGACTAAGAAAAATGTAAGTGCCTCCACAGGATGTACTATGTTGCATGGGTTTGTATGAAAAGTGCAGCAGAGACCTGCGCAGTGCTGGCCAGCCACCGTGGTTTCTGTCATGGAAACCTGAAGAGAGGATGCAAAGCAGACCCCTCTTCCGCCCCCAAGTGAACTGGGGTTGCATGCACTAAATTAAAAAAACAAAACAAAAACCTCACAGATTAAGATAGAAAATATCTTTGTTAAAGTTTTTTACGCTTAGTACATCCTGTGACTTTCACTGTCACTGAGCATCTTCTCAAGAGCTTTATTTTTAACGTTTATATTAATGCATTCTGGTTAGCATCACTTTACAGGATAGCACCTTGGCAAGAATGTGTATATGTGTGTGCTTCTGACCTTATGTTGTTTTTCTTGGTTATTTCCAAAGGTGTGTGATAGAAAAGGCTATTGATGGGCAGACTGTGTTCAAACTCACAATCTCTGAGAAAGAGACCATGTTTTATTATCGCACAGTAAATGGTTTGCAGCCACCAATAAAAGTAATGACACTGGGGAGAATTCTTGTGAAGAAATGGATTCATCTTAGTGTGCAGGTGAGTAAAATAAAAAACATTTAATATTTGTTGAAATACAACATTTGTGTGAGAATGGTGTAAGTGTATAAATATAAAATGGTAAATTGGGGGACGTAAATGATAACTCTTGAGTCTTGCAGGTAAGGATCTTAATTTGGGAGCTCGTTTTGAGGTGGTTGCTAATTTAGCACTGGAAAGAAATGCTGTGGCTGTTCTTCTGAACAAACCAGACTGAAAATTCTTGCCCTTAAGAACATGAGCATTTGGGGTGAAGAAAAGCTACTTATTTCTAAGGTTATCAATAAGTCTTAGGTCTCTGATTATTTCCTAAAAAAGAGAATGCCACCCTCATCTATACATGCTAATGTACTTATCTTACAGAGGTGTGTCCCATTTAATTTTAAAAACTTCTTACAGTGCACATAAGTAAACATGTATGTGTTTGTACAGCATCAATCAAGCTAGTAAGTTACATAGCTATTACCTCTTACTTTAAAAATATCATTCAGAATTGTTAAAGCACAATCCTTGTGTTATAAAAGTCTTCTGTTGACATAACTTTTTAATAAGTGTACAAATATCCACTGAGGATAAAGCAAAATTGAGTTTGTTAAAATTTAAACTGTATGTACAAAAATCAGTAAACAAACACAGAATAAATTAAAATTCAGTTATTTGCATGTCTTGTAATTCCCAACAGATGCTCTAGTAAATTCTATTTGTAAGCCAAGTTCAACTAATAATTATAAAACACAATTATCAGGTATTGAAATGTTTGTCTTCTTCCTTCCTTCATTTCCTTTATCGCTTCTATTAAATTTCATTTGGTTTACAGTACAATCAAGAATAGTTTTGCTGCTTTCTTGAAACTTGCTAAAAGGTATTGACTGTGATTTGGATTTTTAGTGCTGATATTGTCACTTGTAAGAAGTATCTAAGCTGACGTCTTGATTTTTTTTGCAGTTTGCTTTTTTCCAGGATAACAGCATGGTAGTGTGAATAAGATTTTGGCTGTTGGATTAAAAGAGTGACCTTAAGGTAGAACTAACGAACTTTACACTTCAAACACTCAAAGGGTGCTATATTACTGCTGTTGCTGTCAGCTGCATTTTGTAGTAGCCTCAGAAACTGCTAAAGCCTGAGATAGCAAAGTGGAGAGTGAAAGGGCTGGATTTAAATACACACACATCTCTTAAATTGTATTAGAAAGAACCCTCAAGCACTTTTTAGAATTTGGTCCTTTGTTTCTTTGGGGAAAGTTGTTCAATGCCTAGCAGGAATAAAGAAGTGTAGCTCCTAGACCCTTGAAGGGCCTGCAGGCATAATACCTTTTCCAAATTTCTGAGCTCAGGATAGAGCCTTACATTCTGTAGTTTGTGGTATTGTAGGATTCAACTTCCCATTAAAGATGATAATGGCTGGAGCATGATCCATTTAGCACTAGGTCTGGCTATGAAAATTTAGGAAAAGGTTTGGGTTTTTTCTTTTAGCAGCTGTCCAAAAGCATTTTTTTGTATAAATGGAGAAATAAATGGCAAATGAGAATGAGACACCACTCAAAAATATGCAAAAGTAACATTCCTATGGAAGTGTCTGTGTCTTCAGACAATAGTAGTATTTGATGATGATATATGTTTATATATCGTGATGATACATATTTGAATATAGGTGTTTCCTTAAGCTGATGAAAAAGTCCTCTGAAGATAAAGCTACATAAAAAAATATGTAGTTTTATAGGCATCAGTAATTTTAGCTAAAGGCAGTGGGAGAGCCTGGGTTTTACAGCTGAAAGTACAAATTGCCTGATCTTACCAGAAATGTGATTTTTGACTTCTCTGACTAACCAGCCTTCTCCCCAGGTGATGTCCATGCAGTAGGTATGGGCACTACAGTGTGGAGGAGAGACCCTTCTGTGGGCTGTAGGTGAGCTACCGGGGGGTAGCAGCAGAGGCGGCTGAATGCAATAATGACCTACTACTACTTTGAGCTTTTCTAAGTCAGTCAGACCATGTAGACTTCCATGCTGTCTTGTTGAGGTGAAACTGCCTCTAATACCTGTAAAGGATTAGCAATCCCAGTTCTGCATCACTGTTGTAGGCATAACCTTTAATTTCTAGCAAAGGTAAGCCCTAGGATTGAGCTCTGTGGCTAGTAAAGTAGGAAAGTTTGCAGTCATCCTATGGCTGTGCTGGTTTTGAAGTAGGTGTGGTGTTATCAGTGTAGTTGCTATATAACCTCCTTCTACAGAAACAAAAAGGAAATTGTTGTTAGATGTGAAATGTATGTGGCTGTGATGTTTAGCTACAAGATACTAGGTTTAACTAACCTAACAATAGATTCAGCACCTTTTTAGCTACTTGGCAGAATTTGGAACATTGTTTGGCATTCTTTTGATTGGGATCTAGCCAGAGCTGGGTAACATGTCCTGATGTAAAAAAAAAAAAAAAATATTCAGACTTGTGTGACAGCTTGCTTGCTATTATTTTTGGACTCAAAGAAAATGATGTTTGTGAATGTTCTTTTATAGGACAACTGAGTACTGTTCCTGATAAGAAAGTTTGAAATGTGGCATGGATATATTTTTGTGCACATAACAAAGTTGTATAGTTGGAAAAAATGTAATTTAAAAAAAAAAGGAGCAAATAGTTGCATTGCCCTATTTTGAGTTGTAGGACCCCTAAAAACCTCATCTGTGAATGTAAGAGGGGGAAGGTTGGGATGTGATGCTGTTATACTAACCAGAATCTTAAATAAAGAAATTATATTCTCTACGCATAAAGCTATTCAGATTATTTTTTTAAAAAGTATGTGCTTTTACAACTTTTAGGTAATATAATTCATGTACTGGTGGTAACTGAAGATATACGTGATGACATCTCTTTTAACTTCATACCAGAGGTGTGGGCATCTAACCTGTTGACAGTTAGTTTTGTTTCCCAAAAATTTTTCAGAAACATTAAATGCTGAAATTAATATCCCTGGCCTTCAATATGCATGACTTTTCTGGCAGATGAAGCATATCTGGTCTTTGTTTCCCTGAGACTGCCAAACTTTTTAATGGGGTAGTTTTTCCTACCAAATTCTGTGGTGGTTTAGGTCTGTGAAGGAAATGCGGGTGACAGCAGTGGGTCAAAATAGTTACCTTGTAAATTGTATTGGAAATAAACTTGACCAGATATTCTCCACAGCGTATTGCAAAGCGTTGTTGAAAGCCATGCACAGTGTTGCATGTTTGTCTGGTGGACAGGGAGGAAAAAAGTTTTTGGCATGATGCCTTGTTGCTCAGTGACTGCAGATCAAATTACTGATCTAATATGTCTAATATGGAGGCAATAAGTCTAATTTGGGATGAGTCTGATTCAGAACAAAATTTTTTTTTTACTGAAAGCTAGCACTTACTGGTATGGTTAGCAAATAGGGGTGTCTAAATGGGTCCTGCCCCTGAGAAAAAAAACAATGCTTTTTGGTTGGCTCACAGGGAATTTATGCATCTTGTTTGTGACAGTGCATGTGCTGGCTGGCACACCCAGTGGCTGCAACCAAAGAACTGGGGATTGAGGCATACAGCTTTGCATGCCAAGCTGGCGACAGGAATAACAGCCAAGGGATACTGTGGGAATTGGTTTTGATAAGTGTTCATGGCAGATTGGTGGATTTTTGTGGTTTTTTTTTAGCAGGTTGTAGTTTGTGAAGAGTGTGTGTGCATGAGTGATGTAGCTGACCATGAGAGACACCACTGCCAAGGAGATAGGGTCTAGGTCTATCTCTGAACACAGGTATGCCTAATATGAGACTGATTCGGGCCAAAGGGCTCCAAACGCAAGCAGTCAGTAGGAGCTGGGAGCGTGCAAAGAGGGGAGAGTTCCTGTGGTTTGTAGGAAAACCTGAAATATTTGTGCAACAGACACAATGACAGAGGAGTGTGAAGTATTGGTTACAGATGTGACACTGAATTTAGAGGGAGCAGAAATATGGTAGGATGGCAGATATGTTTGGAATTCAGGTATAAGAGCATATGCCTATTGAGAAATGATAAAAATGAAAGCTAAATGGTGGAATAGCACCAAATAGTAATTAAATGATAAGAAGGAAGAAGAAGAAAGGACAGCACAGATGGAAAAGAATTTCTTTGGAATAAAATAATTGTAGGGGAAGAGAAGGCTAGTAAATTAATTCTACTGAGGTAATCTAGGAACTTAAACTCTTGGCTTTGGATTTAGATGTGTAACTCGTTAGAGAGAACTACCGCTAAGAACTGTGTCATTGCAGAGACTTATTCTCCAGTTTATGGTTGGGAAATTAAAGTTCTACTAACAAGAGCAGGCCCCAAACATTCCTGTATGTTCTGCATGAAAGGTTTATTCATAAAGTAGTTGCTGAAGCAGAAAGTCTGGATGCCAGCTTTGTTAAGTGATGAGGGCATTATTAGACATGTGGGTCTTGAAAATAATGTTGAGTATTCATAACTAGATTCAGTTGAAATAGAAGAATAAACAACTCTTTTTGTTCTGTAAGTACACTTTTGGGTTTCAAAGAGAACAAACACATAGGACTATTTTAATAAAACAAGGTGAACTGTGGACGCCAGAGACTGAATGGAAAAAAAGGCCTGGAGGTTATTAAAAATAAAAATAGTCGGATTAAGAGGAATCTCTGCCCTTAAAGGATTAAAATTGGAGATGTAGTGCCGAGGCTTATCTGAGTGAATAAGCACCTCTGCAGTTAGAGATGCCAAAGTCTGCAAGCACTGAGGAATGAGAAAGCAAATTCACAGAGAATGCTACATAGGAATAGAAACAAAACTGTAAAGATGTCAAGCACAATTAGACTTTGCAATGACTGTGAAATGGTAAAAAGTTCTTATGATTTTTTTGTGTAAGAAGGCAAGACCTGTCTACAGTGAAGGTGTGCTTGACATTAAGGATTATTTGAGTAAGGTCTGCAAACTAAATAAATACTCTGCTTCTGTTTTCAATAATGATAACAACAGTCACAGAGCAAAAGCAAGCTGGGTAATGGAAATCACAGAATCATTAAGGCTGGAAAAGACCTTCAAGATCATCAAGTTCAACTGTTAACCCAACACCACCATGCCTCCTAAACTATGTCCCGAAACGCCACATCCACATGTTTTCTGAACACTTCCAGTGATGGTGACTCCACCACTTCCCTGGGCAGCCTGTTCCAATGCTTGACCACTCTCTTGGAATGAGAACATATGGAAATGAATCATAAAAAATGAATATATGGAAATAAAGTGGTCATAAAGAGGTAGAAACATAAATTTGCAAGCTTATGGTGTACATGCTGATGCAATCAGATGGTCTTTGTCAAAAAATTCTGAAAGAACTGGTACATGAAATCCTTTGACAAAGAGGTATTTTATGCAAATCTACCAAGTCAAAGGTGGAGCTATAATACTTAGATTTAGGAAGGGTGTCATGCACTGATGTTGGCCAGCAGCCAAGCACCTAGGGTCCCCACCAGTGGGAGAAAGAATAGCAATAGCAAAAGTGAGAAAACTCATGAAGGAAAGTGGGGTGGGAGGGGAACAAATCATGTGAAGGCAATCACTTGCTGCCTCCCACAAGCAGACCACTGCCCAGCCAGGCTCTGAGTAGCAGCCATCTTGGAAGTAAAAAAACCCTGTCTTCTCATAGTCCTTCTACCCCAGTTTTTCTTGCTAAGCATAAGGTTATACAGTATGGAATATCCCTTTGGTCAGTTTGGGTCAGCTGTCCTGGCTGTGCCCTCTCCCACCTTCTTAGCCCAACGCTAACTTACTGCTGAGGTAGGATGTGGGGGCAGAGTGGGAAAAGAGAAAGGCTTGACACTGTTCAAGC
Organism: Phaethon aethereus; assembly: GCF_964289735.1. Classification (NCBI taxonomy): domain Eukaryota; kingdom Metazoa; phylum Chordata; class Aves; order Phaethontiformes; family Phaethontidae; genus Phaethon; species Phaethon aethereus. The sequence goes on along the minus strand of NC_138576.1, from coordinate 106,177,135 downwards.
ACTCTCCAGCAACAGCCAAAATATTAGTGTGTTATCAATGCTGTTTTAGCCACAAATTCAGAACACTATACAGGGTGCTGTGAAGAAATTTAACTCCATCCCAGCCAGAGCCTGTACAAAGAGGAAAGAAAAAGAATCTTGGCAATGCAGACCTATTTGTCTTGACACAGTGGCATATGAGGATTTAGAAAAGATCTTTGAAGGAATAGATAAAGATGTGGAGCTAAATGAAAAAAGGGGATAAGATGCAGGGTGGATTTACGAAAGATAGCTCATCACTGTCTAACCTCTTGGGTATTTTTGATGAGAAAACTGATTTTCAGGCAAAGTAAATGTGTCAGATTTCCTCTATCTGGAGTTCAGTTTAGCATTGATGTGACAACCCATGAGAAGTTGTAGGGTCAGAGGGAATGCTCATGGTGAAGCTTGGCAATAGATACTGCTCAAAGGAACTTGCTTATAATCCTGGGGAGGGAGGAGGCAGAAAGCAATTGAATTCCTTGAGAATTAGTCTTTGGACCAGCCGTGTGTTATATTTTCATTAGTGATCTTGGCAGAAATATTAAGAGTGTACTGATAATACTAGCTGGTAACATAATGTGGAGAGATGTCATCAGGAACAGTAAGATGTCATACAAGAAGAATGGCATGACCAAAAGGACTAGGGTAACTGGCATGAAATAAAATTTGGTATTACAAAATGCAAAATAATGAACTTGAAATACCCCACAAAATCTTTTGCTAAGTAGTTAATCATTGGAAAACGACGGAAGTAGTAGTCCCAGTGATGGTGGCATGATGTAGCCACAAAAATGGCATGTGTTGAGGAAACATATCAGGCGAGGCATTCCCAGCAGTGAGAGAAAAGCGTCATTGCTGCCGTTCCAGACTCTGGTGAGATTTTGTGCAAAATGTTATGTACAATTTTGGTCAGTCATATTTAAGGAATATAATTCAGAACAGAGCTAACTAAGTCTGTGATGACAGTGGAAGGCTCTATGCAGGCCTTACAGAAGATGATTTGGAGGATGTTCTTTTGGGTATTAACTGTAGTGAAGAGTAGGAAGTCATACTTCCTACTTAAGTAGAAAACTTCCTAGAAGTTTTCATCTCTAAATCTGTTAGAGTGTAAACACTGGGAAGAAAAAGGGACTATTTAAGTTGGAAACAGAGTCTGTTCTAATTGCAGCAGAGTTTTTCTGAAAAAGCATTCTGATCAGAATAGCGGGGGTAAGAAAATGTTAGTTTTTGTTTGTTTTTTTAAATTTAAATTCAGTAACTTTCATAAAAAGTGTAATGTATAGTGCATCCAACAAGAAAAGATGGGAATTCATATCAATCAGTTGCTTTGTAGGTAGACTATGGGATTTTTTTCTTTTCTCGCTTTTCCTGCAATATTACTGTAACAACCACTGCCAGCAGGATGTTGGACATGAGTGACTAGTAGTCTTGGAACGGACTGTTGAAAAAGCTACTTGAGACTAGATGGCATCAGTCTAAGCGTAACTTCATACTTTTTAATAGTTTATGACAGCCTTCTTAATATGCGGTATATTGCTGACAGAGCTATTGACTATCCATTTCTTTGCTCTTTATACCAAATAAATATTTGAGAAGTCATCCTTGAAAAGTTCTGCTGAGGTAAGCTAAAGTGTATTTGCAAAAAAAGTGAATTTTGACCATTTTTTCTGCTTTCCAATTAATGACTTATTTTTTCTCTAATGATGTCTGCCTTTATCTTCCACTGCTTATGATTTGTAAAGGAACTTATCTTTTCATTTTGCAGTTTCAAACAGTTTTGGTGTTTTTAAGTCCACAAATTGTGGATCCTGTTTCCTTGAAATTACTGCTGCTATTTCAATTGATTTCAGTTGATGAGGATCAAGTCCTTAGACTTCTGAAAGTTTTATAGTCCTTCTGTGTGTTTGATCTTGATTCAATGATATTTATCGCTGTATCTTTTTAGGTATATATTAGGAAAAAGTCTGATTGAAGGTACACAGCGGAGTAAAGGATATATAGCCTTAAATTAAGAATCTGATATACACAGAATTGAAACCTCAGGAAAACTGGTGTCTTAAAAAAAGAACTTTTAAAGAAATAAAAAATTTGAAAACATAGTAATGCATAATTAAGGCCAATTGTGTACCTCATTATCTCCACATAGTGATACCAATATCAGATTTGTGCCACTTAGTAACAGCAGTTCCATTATGTATTTTCTTTTTCAGATTCACTGTTAAGGGTCTCTCACTTTCCTTTTGACGCTTCAGAATTTATTTAACCAATTAAGAAAAATGGAATTTAAAAATGAATTTTCAGATACAGCCAAGGCTCCTGAAATAGGTGATTCTTTGAGAACATGTCAGATTGATATATTTGTTTCATATTTAGTGTCTGCAATTATAAAAATAATCTTTTTACTAGCCTTTATTTTTCCTGATCATATCTGTGTAACTCTGCCATGTTTTGGCAGACTATAGCACATAAAAAGCTTTAGAAAGTAAGTTTAAAATCTAAATGCAGAGAGGTAACCATGACTGAATTACTCTCCTGGGAGGAAAATGCTCTTAGAGTGCCTATTGAAATCAGCATTATCATTTCAATACATGTCAAATATGAGTCATTTCCTAGTTTAGGCAAAATTTCTTTATAAATCTTTAAATCTTCCAGTTCTTTCAAGAAAAGGTTAAAGTACTTGTGATTTAATGAGACTGCTTTACATCATAACTGTTTGACTATCAAGAGAAAACTTGTCCTTTCCAATTTGTGAAATCCTTTTATTTTCTGCCCAAGTTTTTGAATACTTTAAATTTTAAATTAAAAGCAAAGAACCTGAGACTTAAAAGGAGGGAGGAAAACATTTACTTTATACACTCTTGGTGTATGTGTTACTAAGTATGAGGTGTGTTAAACTGTGTATTCCCCAAGTTCAGTAAGGACACGATAAAGCATTTTAATTTAACAAATCAATTGGATCTCTTGTTTGAAGTCATCACTTACTATCTGTTAGGAGTAGTTTGTCAGTCCCAAGAAGGGAGGGGTGAGTTTGCATCAATTCTGTGTATTAGAGCTTCTTGTTTATTAATTGCAATTGTGTGTTGAAAATATTTAGGAGGATACAGTCTGTCCATATGGTTGGCGCTATGCTCCCAACAGCAGAAATAAAAACCATGTTGCAGACTGTATAATGCATTTGAGTGTCTGTTTAGAGAACTGTTCCTGGAAACAATGAGCGTAGCTCTTTTGGCAACTGGTTCATTTAATCTGCTACGGTTGCAGGCCATTCAGATGCTGCTGCTGAACTTGCAGCCTTGGGATTCTTTAATATTAGTAACTTGCTGTGCTACATCCAGAAATCCTGCTGTGGTGCTTGCCTTCTCTTCTCGTCCGTGGGTACTAGGTTGTCAACTGTTTGTGTTGATTTATTTGAAAGGTCTTTGTTGTTATAACTTCAGCTCCTTGGGAAACTGGGATATTTCCTAGATGCCTTCGCTTACACTGTCTCTTAAACTACTTTTTTTCTTGCCTGAATATGAGTTCAGGCAAGTTCTTGCATATTTGCAGTTTTAGATTTACAGTCTAACAGCTGTCTGGGAACACAAGACAAGGAACTTCATCTAGGCCAAGACTTTAATTTCGGAGAATGCCAAAACCACAGGTTTTGTTAATGCCATCTTGACTACACTTCTGGAAATTGCAAATGTTTTTTCAATTGCAGATGCAAATCCTACTGAAGTCTATATCATATATAATAGGAATGGAATTAAGCCTTTGTATGTTCAATGCTGGAAGGAGGTAGTGTTGAATGGTTTGCGGAAGCTATGCCTGATTTGTCTGGAGAGTTTCAAATGAGATTTGAAATCTATCAAGTTTCAAATTGTTTCGCAAGCAGTTTGTTTCCTTATACAAAAATATGTGGCAGCCAATTAAATTGTATTTTTAATAATGGAAGCAGTATGTTAAGAATAATTTGCTTTCTTTTTTTCCCCCTAGTCTCAAATTCTTAAGGTTGTGCTTTTGGTGTCTGATGCGTTTTTGCTTTTTTATTTAATTTTAGTTTTTTAGATAAAAATGAGTAAAATAGAGATGAATAATGATCTGTGCTACTCTAGAATTGTGGGGGGGGTGGGTTGTTTTCATTTTTTCAATTAGAAAATAACTTTCAGTCTTCTTTCTAAGCATACCATAATTTTTCTAAGGATAATTAATAGCTGTGAATCAAATTTCTAATGACCATTGTAATATGCAATACATCTATTTCTGTCATGTGTAGTTATAATACATATAATTTGTAAGCGTATTTTTTGTTGGAAAAAAATTGTTATTTAATATTGTGGTGGCATATGAATCTAAAAAGTGTGTCATACCATAGAGAAGTAGCTTGCCTACTTATTAGAGGAGAATGTTTTGAAAGGTAAAGAAGAAAGATGTTATTCAAGTGTTCAAATTCAATATTAAGAATAATAGTAAAAATTTCATAGCTGGAGTTAGAAGAACTGAAAGAGATGTGTGCTGTTTAACAGCATCCTGTGAATTAAACTGTGGTCATTGGAATCAACTATTTTCAGATTGATAGAAATCTGGAGTCCTACTGGGAGAAACATAAGCAAAAACATATTGTTTAAACTAGATAGTCTTTGATTCTGAACTAATCTCTTAGATACATGTTTATGTACACCACTTAGAAGTGGGTTCCCAGATATGTATTGCTTAGTATAACTTTAGGTACACTTCTGCAGCTATATGCCTGCTCTTCCATTTGTATGTTCGTGTGCCCATGAGCTGTCTAGGGAGCAAACTTTGAGAGATTGGAAGTAGCTGTGTGTACTTGATATGGCCATTGGTATAAAACGTTAAAAGGACACTCATAGGGTACATCTACATTATCGGTTTTGTGTAAGGGAAGAGTTCTTTTGGATGTAGGTTTGTCGTCTGTCTATTTGGTATCTTGCGTCACTGAAGAGCGCTGCTGATGTACTTGAATTTGATTCCTTTCTGGGGAGACCAAGCCTGAAGTTGTGCACTGGAGTGTCACCCTTTAGAGCACCCGCTTTGCAATGTGGGCAGAAGGTCTTCCAGAAGGTAGTTCTTGGCATGCAGTGTGTGAGCAGAAAACTGGCAATGGATTTGAACTTCTTTGCTGGTAAAGATGGATCACAGATACCGAACCATTGTCCTTCCCTCTTTATGCTGTGCTAGTTGCTAAGTAGATGTTTTCACAAGGTACTTGAAACTTTTTTGATAAGAGTCTAAAAACTTCATGAGTACAGCCAAATAGAGCAGCTTCTGCTTTTCCCGGTTATTTAAAAGAAAAAGTAATTACTGCCTTTGGTTCAGGTTTCTGTAGCTTAGAGACTGAAGTCAGAAGTCTGATCAAGAAATAGAAGACGAAACTTTCCGATTGTCCTTTATACAACCTCTGTTACTTATGTGTTGAACTGTCATGTACATCTTCCATTATCACCTGTGCATGTGGCAAATGGAAGGTGACACAAACTACATGTGTAGATCCTGTACAATGCAAAATCCATATGTGCTTGTGGCAGTCCATAGGAGGAATCTTCCGGTAAGTCTTCATGTATCGTTTTCTCATGGAAGCAAAGAATATTTCCTGGCACTGAACAACTTGTCAGCTTGGCTGGAAAGTAGTAAGTTCTGGGATGGAAGAGGGGGAAGAACTCCTGTCCATGTATCTCGTTCCAATGCCTCAGCTCAATAATGCTGTAACTTTTGCATCATTGAAAAACTGCTGTTTTGGTTTGACAGTCTGTCTAGATGTTCTGTCTTTGAGTATGAAAGAAGAATAGATGCACAGAAACAGCTTTTAGATGCATCACTGGCCTGTTTCCTGACAACCAGTGGTTTTGAAGCTTCTTAAGCTAGACTGTATTCAATAGCCGCTGAGTGACCTATTTTTAGTTTGTCTACTTTATCATTTATATTTTGGTATTGCTAGTATCCTGTGGCAGTGAGTTCCTCATATGCAATTATGGCTGTGTGAAATTGTTCTTTATTTTAAATCTGCTGTCTGCAAACTTCTTTTTGCCAATTTCTTTTGTCAGTTGCTTTCCATTTATCATTCTCATGCTATTTGATATTTTGGTTATAGAACTTGATCACATGTTATAATTGTTTCTTATATTGAAGCTGTTCTGCGGTTTGGTCATCCTCACTGATCTTTTCTGAAACTTTTGGGGTTATGCTATTATAATTTTGGGGATGCCAGGGTCCAAACTCCACTTGTTATTCCAGATACTTTGCATCATAAATTTCTAAACAATGAAGTTCTGTGGTTTTTTACTTCACTTCTTTCCCAGTAAGGAATGTGTTTACTCTGTGCCATTGAGAATTTTGCTGCTTAGTGGATGACTGTCTACAGTAACTCCAAGACTACTTTTTATTAGCAGTGAGGGTTCAAAACATAACATTATGTTTACATAGTTAAGAATATTTTTCTCATGTCTACTACCTTGTGGTTAGCACATTTAGTCTGCTACTTTATTGCCTGTTCCTTAACAATTTTGAGATCCTTTTGTAACTTGAAGTAAGCTTCGACTTTTACTGTCTGGATGTATTAACGGCATCCTTTTTCACCTCACTAACCACTGTTTTCAAGCCTATACAAAATGTTAAATAGCAGAGGTGGTTGGACTTACCTACTGAAACTGCCTGCTTGAAACGTGGCCATTTAATCTCTACTGAGTTTGAAACCTTTCTGGAAAGCCAGTATATTATATTGGTCAGTTCTTCCTTATCCACATGCATGTTAACGACTTCAAAGAACTTAAAGGTGGGTCTTGATTTCCTTCCACAAAAGCCACATGTATAAATTTGCCTTTTCCAGTATACAATATTTATCCATGTGTGTTTCCAACTGATTGACCCTGTATAGACTTGATTTGATGGATTATCAGAACCATTGCTCCAAGAGCTGGTCATGCGTCATGTCTATAATTTTAATTTTTGCATTGTTCTTTGATCTGTGCAGGGCTAATTGAAAATTGTATTTTCTGCTTCTACTGCTTTTCTGATCTCCTATTGAATCCGAAGGTGCTGATTTTTCTTTTTTTCTTTTAAAAAGTGGGCTGGAATACTAGCTTTTGTAGTATGTTTTAATACAGCAGCTCATTTACCTTATCAAAATTTGAATTTTCATGAAGGTATAGCAACACTCTTTCAGTCGTATGATCTATGTAATCATACGATTGGTGGTATGATTCCTGACATTCAGATTCAAACATCTTGGGCTTTAGATTTCAAAGATAGCCATATTTTGTCACAATCTACAGTCTACGTGTATGCTTGTAAGGACTTTCTTTTTGTATACTTCAAAGTTGTGTTTTCCTTAAACTTGATTGGTTTCTTTCCTAATTTGATAAATGAGTAAACTGTCCCGATTTGGGTGTAGAAGCTTACCTTCATTAATTCTATCTATTCCAGAAAAGTTTCTCAATTCAAAGTGACTTAAATCTTCTTTCCGTGTATTGTTTTCTCGGTTGTGTGCAGAAATCATGCAACCTTGCTTGTCTGACCTTTTGTGATACCGTCAGCATTTCAAAGAATGGCACTGGTCTTGATCTTCTGCCTCCTGAATTAAAGCCAAAATATTTTCCTCTTTCTCCTTTCCGGTGGTATTTAGGTGTACCCGATTGACTCTGACTGTAGATGGCCTATATATCTTGTGAGGTTCATTGTTGTTGCACCTCTAGGCAAATCAGCATGTGATATTCAGTGGCAGCATAGATTAAACTATCAATATTGCTCCTAATCTGACATTTCAGAACTGCAAGCTTCTGCTTCTTTCCACTGAAATTCTTACCCTGAAGATTTATCCTCAGTACTTGGACATATGTGCCTTTCTTTCTAGTTTGATGACCATGTCCTATGGGACTTTTGTGGTTCTTGAAGTCAGGACTGGTCAACAGAAAAAGTCTCTCATCTCTCTGAGCTTCTGTAGGTGTCCTGCTTGACTCTTGAGAGCAGATGTTCTGTCTTCTCAATTTATTACTTGTCCTTTATACATGTACCTTTTGTCTGTAGGGCAGGTTAATTAGGTATGTAGCAGGTTGGTAAACTGGATTACCACTCTTCTGCTGGACTTCTAAGTGTGTTTGATTATATTTGAAGGGCTTTTATCCTTTTCCTTAAATTGTGTTTATTGGCATCCTCATCTTTGCTGTTGATCAGTAATCTTCCTGGCCTTTCTGTGCCTTAACTCGGTGCCTGTATACTAAAGTGCACAGAAAACCACTATGAACTTCCTGAGCAGCCTCCCCTGGTCCTCTCCTGGCCCATCTCTATCCATGTTGGTTGAGGGAGCTGCTGCATAAACTTTTTCCTTTAGCTTTTTCCAAAAATGAGATACTAACAATAAGTTACCAAAACACAGTCCTCCGAAGTGAAACTTGGTCTATGTTCAGTTAACAGCACAGTTTGTATCTACTTGTAGTAGATCTCAGCTTTGCAGAGCTTTGCTGGCAAGATGCTTAGTAACTTTGTAGAAAAGCAGTTATTAAAAAAATGAAAATTGTAGCTTACAGTGAATTGTCATCAAAAAGAGTGTAGGAGAGTTACAGTGCAAAGGAATAGTTGAATGACCATTTCTAAAGGACTTTGTGATGGAAGGAAGAAAGCAGGGTACAGAGGAGGAGGGAAGGGCCTGAAGTAAGGTTTTTGGGAGGAATATGAAAGGAATCAAAGGCAGAATTTTGTGGATCCTTGACCATGAAGAGAAACTCACTCTTGAAAGAAAAGAGACTTTATTTGCAAAAATCCCTTAACTGGATACGTGGAACTTTTGTGGCAAGGCATTCAGAGGGTGATAATAATTGCTTTATTCTTATGTAAATCATCACAAAAAGAGACAGAAGGATGGATTTTCAACCTTCTAGTCCCAGCAGAGCTGTTCATCTGTTGTAGAACCAATGTATTCTTGCATTAAATTTGGGAATGAGTTACAAATCCCAGCACTGAGCAAAGTGCTGCAAAATTCTTCACATGTAATTGATACAAAAGACTAGAATTTAATCTAAAGCTGATAGTGTAATACAGGGTTAATAATTGTACATTAGTAACAGCTCCATTCATTTGTGTGGGTATCTGCTTATTCTTTGGCTAGTGAAGCACAGAGACTTTATTCAGACAGGATGTTTCATTTGACATCTACGTCTCATCCCTAATTTACATGATTACAAGTAGTTCAGGAAAATTCAGAATCAGTGGTTGTGCTGTATTTTAAATGGAGGGGGCAGAGAGAAAATGTGCATTGTTATGAGATTATGTAAAATGTACTTTCAGACCTTTTGTTTCAATTAATTTTGGCAAGTCTATGTAACTGTTTAGCTGCTAAAAAGCAGCTTGTTGAATCCTTAATACTTGTCTCCTTTCATGTTACTATAGTGATCATCATATCTCAGACCTGATTTGTTCTGTGACTTGGGGAAAATAGAGTCATTATGCAGCAAGAAAGCAATTGTTCTCCATGTATTTTCAGATCTGATGCCTAGGATCCTCTTATTATGTGTTCTTGTTTGGAACTCATTTGCAGCACAAGAGCCACTTGTTAAACCTTTCCATGTAAAAGTAACAGAGGTTGATCAGTGGTCAAAATGGTAGTTAGAGCAAAGCTTATTTGTTAATTATTTTATTTTTTAACAGAACCTGTATTCGCAATTTTGAGCTCTCCTGTTTTCTCTGCCACTCCCCTGCCTAGATATGTTTATTCTGTCCTGAGGCACCAGTAACAGATTGATAGAGCTCTACGGACACAGGCAATAAAGAATATTTTTCATTGGTACAGTGCTGGTTGGGGTAGAAAGTGGCAGAGCTGTGGTTAACCATTTTAACATTACTTCATACTGCTGAAATGCTGGTGAAGTACTTGCCAACAAAAGGTTAAATGAAAATTGCCAATCCATAATTGGAATGCATACTCTGTGGCAGAAGAATCGCTAATCTCTGATTCCACTGTTTATTTTAAAACAGTGTTTACTTATTTAAATACTAATTCTTTAAAAATACAGACCATTTCAAAAGCTGTCTCTTTTCACATCGATCTTTCTTTGTCTTCGGCCTTGTTTGTCACATAATTGACAGTGTGTGTTATATCACTCAGTTTTTAACACAGTACTAAAATTACCCGTGTCTAAAAAATTAATGACATACATGATTCTTATTTTGTATCCTTCTGCTTGCTGTTACTTGCATTTTTGCATCTTGAAGGCTTTCTTCATGAAATTGCTATTAGTTTGTCTTAAGCTTGTAAACTACCTTATGGATTGGTCTGCCTTCCAGTTTGGGGTCAAATTTGAGTTAATACATGGCTTGTTCTTCAACAGAGTTAATTGCTTCAGGAGCACTCCAGGGCTCCATCTTTTTCTCTCTCTTCCCCCCCCCCTTTTTTTTTTTATTTTATTTTAAATTTATGTTGTTCTTCAGGGAATGCAAGCTGAACTAGCAGATCTATGCACAAAAAGAAAGACTTGGATTGAGGGAAAACCATTTCCAGTTGAGAAGGGATTAATATTGTAGGAGATAGTGAAAAAGAAGAGTAAAGGAGGGCAAAAAGAAAAGCTAAATATCTCTTATACAAATGCTGGGAGCATATGTAATAAGACTGCTGAATTGGAGTGACATGTTTTCAAGGATAAGAAAAATATTATTGGAATAAGAGAGACAAGCAGGAAAATGAAGGGGGATTTAAAATGCCAAGATACACAGTTTTAGTGAAGGGAGAGCTAATATAAAGCTGGAAGAGATGTTACAATATTGCTGAGGGATGATACTCAATCTGCAGTAGAAAACACCCCTCCTCCTTATGTGCACCCCCCTTTTTTTTTTCCTTCTTTTTATACTAAATTCAGTGGTTTGCATACAAGACGTGTACAATTTAATGTAGTTGTGATTCTTGGTTGTTGCACTAGACTTGTAGGTGGTCAGGAAAAAAGCCCAAGCAATGAAAATATTTAAGACATAGAACAGGTCCCTAAGAAAACCTGAACTTTGATTTGAAGAATGCTGGGGTATTGAGGAGGAGACAGTAGGAAGAGAGATTGTTAGAGATCAGTTAGGATATTGACTTGTGTTAAAACTACAAATGAGAGCATGTTTCCACTGTTCCTGTAAGGTTGTTGCCTTTATACTGTTATTGAAACAGTATAGAATATTGTTGCTGTTATCATGGAAAGATTGCAAATATAAACCTGTGTATGGAGATAAGAAACAAAATCAAATTATCATAAAATCATGACATTTGAAATGGTTGTGGGGTGGGAGTATGTGCGAGAAAAAGGAAGCAGCCCTAAAGTTATTGATTTTAGCAAAGCTAACTTTGAAGGAAAGCAAAATGCTCCCGGGATTTTTGCCTGCAATCCTGTGATGAATGGGAAATCCACTCCACACAAGTAGAGAGTACATAGTGTATAAAACACGTAGAGAGGCTGCAATTAAAATTCATCCCAGTTAAGCCAAGAAAAGGAAAGGCCGATACGGGCCTGAGGCAAAAGAAGGAAAGGCAAAGAGACAACTCGCCCCTCCTGACCTTATGCTTTTTCCTTCCCCTTTGCTGTTCTTTACCATTTCTTCTACTGCCCCTTTATCTTCTCCAGCCTTTCTATTTTAAGACAGTTCTGTCATTGTGGTCCCCTGATGAGGTTTCTTCCTCAAGTCTCTGGTTTTTGTACGCTGGAATTCTCAGAGCATGGACATAACTGTTCAGAGTGCTCATAACATGGATGTGAGTCCCTCTCCTCCCTTCCCCCCAAAATACTTACACTGTACACCCCCTTAAACATGGTTGCAAGCTGTATGTAGTTAACCTATTTCCTCTTCCCCAACTTCCTTTATCTTTGTGGCTCTGGGATCGTTTCAAATCACTGTATGGTGAGGGAAGGAATGAGACAGCAGGAGCTGGGAAGGGCAAGTAAGCGGGTACATAACCCGTGTAGACGGTGGGGCTGTATGAAAATTTATAGAAGAAGACACTGCTGCGTTAGAGCATCTACCACTGACGTGGCAGGAGTTCTTGAAGAGAGAAGGGTCAAACAAGCACATAGGTGGTTGCAGGTAGTGTTCCTTTCCGTTGTGCAAAGTTAGGGCACAAATTGGGTCATCTTTTGGGACCCGATATGCAAGATGCTTTATTGTCCAAAATCCCACATACACACATATCGGACATCTTGTTTCAAGGTGTAACGAACAGCTGTGAGGTAGAAAGTAAATTTAATGTAACTGAGGTCTGAATCTCGGCAGGTATAAAATGGCATTGCTGAAGCCAAAGGCAGTTTATAGTAGCTGAAGATCTGGCCCTTAACTAAAGCAAACAGTTTGAACACATTTTGGTCTGTCATTTTATTTTTAGAAGGTGAACAAAGATGATAATGGCAAACGTGGATTTCAGATTTAATAGGACAGCAATGAAAGATCGAGTGGTCTTTTTCTGTCAGTCAATCTGTATTCTCTCTTTTTAAGTTACGGTGATTTGTTAACTGCAGAAAGTGGCAACAGGTGGAGGGGGTGAACATGTGGTCTTATGGCATCCAGATGATGACTGACTGACCAGTTTCCAAAGATGTTATGAAGGATCATAAAGTTTAGTTCCATGTGTATTGTGATGATAGTTGCATCTATATTTAAAGCTTTCTGTCACTGAAGCACTCTTGGTGTTGTCAGATGTCTATTGGACTGGATGAGCTGCAACTTCTTGCAATTGAATGTCAATAAGACCAAAGCAATTTTGGTTGATTCATAGCACCAGCTTAAGCATATTCACTTGCACAGATTACATTTGACAGATAGTTACCTTCAGCTGAACTCTGTGGTTAGAAGCCTTGGTATACTCTTGACAGTGAGCTTAGAGCTGATGCCTTATGTTTATTTCATATCCTGTTTTTACCTCCCTAATACTGCATGTGTATGTCTACATTTAAATAAATTCACAGCTGAAGTACTAGTCAGTCCACTTGTTATCTCTGGACAGAATGTTGTGATGAGTCAATTTCAGTATTTTAAAAATGGTGTTTTTTCCCATTTAGGCAGTTTCAATTTCAAAAGCTATCTAATTGAGGATTTTTTTTATCAGGAACTCCTGGAAAAGTGTCTGTCACAGTCTAACAACAAGAGTAAAAGAAAGAAAATGGAATGTTTTCCTGCTATTCTACCAGTTTGCTGGGGGGCAGGAAAATATATTCAACACAGGTGTTCTTACCCTGTTGTATTAGTGAAAGTTAAAATCCTCTGGATTCTGCAACAAGATTGTGCACAGTGTCATCAATTACTGATGTGTGTGTGCATTCCCTATAAATCTTGTAAAGAAAGGCATCTTTCCAGGTCTCTTCTCGTAATGGTCCTAAAATAGTCTGGGTTAAAACACAGTTTAATTCACTGATTTGGTTAGTCGGTCCTGCTTATGGTGAACTTATGCATATTGAAAGTTCATTTGGAGCATACTGAAGAATTATTAAACTTTTGAATTATTTCAAACCATTTCCTCATGCAGGCTTCTAGTCAGCTTAAAGCAGCATCCTGATTTTGAAGAAAAATTCAGTGATTTAATGCTAAATCGCTTGTGCATATACTGTTTCCACTGATGCACAACTTCAGTTCCTGTTTTTAAAGGCAGAAGGTGATTTTCCTATAGAGCTTAAGGAGGTGCTAAAAGGGAGATTTTGGAGTTTTTACCTCCTTCTCTCAGTAAAGAATAGGAATGCAGCATCCTTGAATTTTGGTAAGAATGAACGAAAAATAAAACACTTACTACATTAAAACACTTGTAGTTGCCTATTTTGGCTAGATGGGCATGCTCTGGTGAGAGGGCAGAGTTGACTTTATAGTTTTGGCTACAGTTAGATAATGAATCTCAGCCTAGAATTACATTGTCATTGTTTCCTTCTAAAAATGACAGAATGGTTGGAAGTGAAAGAATCTCCCCTAACCACGAATGTTAACTTAAGCGCTTTCTTTTTTAATATCATCGTAATAAAGACCCTGACCCCGCTGTTATTTCAGTCAGTGGTTGCAATGAATGGCCCCAAGCCCTTTTTGTTTTCTTCCTGTAAAATGCTCTTTGGCCTGAGAACCAAAGATGTGTGAAAAGCATCACATTGAAACCTACCTTCATGCCAGAGTTGCAGCTTGCCTCTATATTCCTGTGCTCTTTTCCTTCAAGATTGCAGCCAAGTTGCTTCAAAGGCTTGAAATAGAGGGGTGGGTAGTAGATTTGGGTTTGCTCAGAGGTGCAGAGTTCTTATAACTTAAATGCTTCATTTTTTGCCATGTGAGGGTAGTGTAGGATTTGAATATAGAAACACAGGAATTTAGAAATCTGAATGAAGTCATTTAATAAAAGCAGGTAAAACAAATTTTATGATGTGTGTATCTTTTGCATTAGCTATAAGGTAATGGGCAAACAAAATTGCATGAAGATTTAAAGTAATTGTAATGGCTGTATAATGTAGTACTCCTTTTCTTCTGTACTTGGTAAGAAAGAGAAATGCATTTGAAATCAAGACAGGGTTCTAGCTGAAGCAGCACCAAGCTCACTGGCAAACTCACCAGCAAGTTGTTTTACTGGCGTAGAAAGCGCCATTTGTTTGTCAAGTGTTATGCAGATAAATTATCTGAGCTGGCTTGTCCTCCTGGGTTTTATTCTTTAGTTTCCATACCCCTGCTTCCACCTGTCCTTCTGTCCCTATTAACACGGTTATTAGCATCTTTTTTGGTCTGTTTGAGAACAAGATCCTAGACAAATTCCTCCTGACATGTTCTTGTTCTCTTATGTTTGCTACATAAATTCATTATCTCTTGCCAAGTTTGAGATCTGCCAAGTTCCCTCTGTATTGTCTCAATTTTCATTCCAAATAAAAAAATTAAAATGCAAAGAACAAAAGACTAAAAGTGAACTCTTTATCTTAAGGTTGTAAGCTTTGTCTCTGAGAGGGAGAAAAATAAAAAAGAGTACAGGGGATTTTGGTGTAAGACATCTGCCCAAACATCCCTGGCAATAATGTCGTCACTGCCAAACTGTACTAACACTACAAAAATGTATGGTAGTGCTTATTCCTGAATTGTCTATTCAGCTAAGGTTTTACATTTGGATTAGGCTGCACGTGGTATGTTGTAAGGGGAGATAAGCAATGTAAGACTGTACGAGCAGACTGTGCATCAGTACTTGTGAGCAACGTGTGGAGTAGGAGGTGGTTGAGTGTGGTGTGGAATCCTGACGCATCTGCAGAAGTTAACCTGTGGAAACTACCAGACCTCTTTATTTTCTAAAGCAGTCATAAGGTGGCTGACAGAGAGATTACCTGAAGGCTTGGGAGAATAGAGGAATTTTGGGATAAACCATTTATTTTGTTCTCTGATTTGTATTGATGTTTGTGAGAAAAATAGTCTTGGGGTCATGGAATCTGCTCCCATGTATATTCACTACACTTTTTTGTGTTTGAAGAAAAAAAGCTAAATGTGAATGTAGCAGATTTACAAAGGAAAAATAAAAAATAGTAGAATAATGCAAAATATGAATAAGGCAGAACTGGGGGGTTGGAAATGAGCCTTTGAGATGATGGATGTTCAAGATGTGTAAATTCTGCAATTTATTCAGTGAAGGCAGGTGTTGAATTGTGCAGAAAGTTGTCTGCCATTTCTGATGCATCAATTTAGGAGCTCATAAATGCACAGATTTTTAAAAATGTCAAATGCAGCATTGGTTTTTGGTTGCTAGCTCTGGTTAAATCACAGCTGGAAGTAAACTTAGATTCATGCTAATGGTTTCATCCTATTAGCCTCCCCTGCCTGGACACCGCCCCCCCCCGCCATATTCCATTCGTCCACTTTGAGTTGCTTAAGTCCGTATCACTGATCTTTCCTCTTTACAGAAATTCACTTACAAAATATTAAAGCTGTGTGGAAGCCTTTGTAACTGCAGCTTCAGCAAGATTTGTAATTATGCAAGAAAATACTGAAATACATACCTGTGTGTCTCATCTCTTTGATATGCAAAACCCCCTTACTGTATCTTTTGTTAACTTATTTAGTTCCACACCTGCTTTTGCAAAAGTAGAGATGCGAACCCACATGTCCCCCCGTGGTAGAATATGCTGTATATCTTTATAAGAGCAGGCAAAAAGAGTGCACTTAGACATGCTGAAGGTGAAAAAGATTTTTATGCTCAAGTTTCTTATTAGACTATTGTAGCAACATCACTAATTCCCCTCCTTCCATCTATTGTCTTCTCTCATCTGTTGTCATCAGTGACCACTGTTGATTTGTTGACTCTATTAAAGTATTCAAGGAAGCCACAGGCCTGTCATTTTGGTCATAACCTTAATCTGTTTTCTCACCTTGGGAGAAAATGTGTTAATACACTGCCTATTTCTATAGGGTGAGCTCATTGAAAAAGTTCCTGATGCAACAAATCCGCAATACATTTAGAAGAAAAAAAGATGTTTTTTCTGAATCTTGGTTATTTTAACACATATCAAGCTATGTTTAGCTAGCAACTTTTATAAGAACCATACCAATTTAAGTGATGATAAGCAACTGTAACAGTATGTTGTGTAGTAATTTTTGAGCTGGGTGAGTCACAACTTCTGATTTTTCATAATCTCAGATTCTTTGTTATTTCTGAATAATCAAATAATTTATGCTAACTTCTGCTTTCATTTACACCTCTGTGAAAGCTGTGTAGCTCTTAGTTTTGGAGTTGCTTTAGCTTATATAGCAACTAAGGGGAGGGGTCATTTCTGCCAGTTTGCTGATCTGGAAAATAAATGGAACATCTTTTTTTATGCCGTACAGGTAAATTGTATGGCTACCTAATTGCTCTTCATAAAGCACTTAAAAATTCTTCATATGGTGTATCATCTTCTTTATAATAATACAATTATTTCTATTTGTGAGAAACTTCTTGCCGTGCAAACAGAGATTATTTAAAGGATGAACTAATACAGACTTGTTTGAGTTTTCTTGCAGTTTATTTTCTGTTCAGCTAATTGGAAGAGGAATGTGCTTGTTTTCTCACATTTAAGAAACAGGCTTTACATTTGAGTTTGTATTTAATTTTTAAATTTAACTTGTATTTGCAGCTAGCTAAATTTGGATCTGTAACTTAAAAATTAGCTTGCATTTTTTTTTAATTTTAGTTTTCAGATACCTGGTATTTGGAAGAATCTTGTTCAGTATCTGGTACATATCATAGATCCCTGAACTGCTTCTTTTTCATCTTGTTTGAAAACAGTGGTCTTATGTGTACTGCTATGTATTCCATTTCCTAGCAGTTATCTGAAGATGAATTTTTGGTCCTTGTCCTTGTTTTACATGTGTCGGTCATTCCTGCCCCTGCCATCTGAGACTTGCTTTGGTATAAATAGCCTTGAGAACTGAAGTTACAGTTGAAGTGTTTGCCATCACTGAATTGGCTGGATAACTAAATAGGCCAGGGTTGGTATCATTTGGCTTGAATGACTGGAAAAGACTTTTTTCTTCAATTTTTGGTGCCAGAGTTCTCTCAGTTGTGGAACTCCTCATTTATGGCCTGCAAATCTGGGAAGAAATCCATCTGGTTTCTTCATCTGTCTTGCCAGACACTGTGATCTAGTTGTTAGAACAATAGATGACGAGCAGAAACTTTAAGATTAAATTGTATTTTATGGTTACTAGAAGCTATGATGAATAAAGGGAATGCATATCTAACCAGTAGAAGAGATTAATGTTGTCTTGAAATAACTTCCCTTAATTTACCTGTAATATTTTAATAAATTTTTCCTGTGCCATTAAATATTAGGATAGGAAAAATAACCTAAAGGGAAAGATTGTAGTTACTAAAAAACAGGTATGTCTTTGAAGCAGGTAATAATTATAAATTCTAAGACATTTGGCGAAGAGACTACCATGTCTGTTGGTTGTATGTCATTTAGTACAGTCGAGATTCCATCTCTGGTTAGTGATCTTGAGCTCTGCTATGATATATTTAGGTATTGCTTATTATTTTTTGACAGAACAGAAAGGATTCTTTCCCATGTCTCTCCTTTCTATCTTATTTATTAGAAATAATTTTGTACAAGGCATGTGGGTAGTATTAATATTAAGACTTATTTTTAATGGAAAAATCTTACTGATGCAAAAAGATCATAGCATCCACTGAAGAAGAATTCACGTACCTTCATTTATTTTGGCTGAAATGATGCAATTCAGTTTACATAAGAGACTAAAATTGTCTCAGTTGCCTTTATATATATGTAACAGGACATTTTGATGACAGGGTGATTAATGTGTGAGAAGAAAATGTGTATGTTGCTTAAATGTGCCAGATACCACACATGTATGTTGTGATGTAATATATATGTGTGTGTTCAGTTTTGGGCCCCTCACTACAAGGAGGATGTTGAAGTGCTAGAGCGTGTCCAGAGAAGGGCAATGAAGCTGGTGAGGGGTCTGGAGCACAAGTCTTATGAGGAGCGGCTGAGGGAACTGGGGTTGTTCAGCCTGGAGGAGAGAAGGCTGAGGGGAGACGTTATCGCTCCCTACAACTATCTGAAAAGGGGTTGTGGCAACGTGGGTGTTGGTCTCCCAAGTAATTAGCAATAGGACGAGAGGAAATGGCCTCAAGTTGCACCAGGGGAGGTTTAGACTGGATATTAGGAAAAATTTCTTTACAGAGAGAGCGGTCAAGCATTGGAACAGGCTGCCCAGGGAGGTGGTGGAGTCACCATCACTGGAAGTGTTCAAAAAATGTGTAGACGTGGCACTTGGGGACATGGTTTAGTGGGCATGGTGGTGTTGGGTTGATGATTGGACTTGATGATCTTGAAGGTCTTTTCCAACCTTAATGATTCTGTGATTCTGTTATTACCTCATCGTGGCTTAACCCCAGTCAGCAGCTAAGCACCACACAGCCGCTCACTCCTGCAGTGGGATGAGGGAGAGAATCGGAAGAGTAAAAGTGAGAAAACTCATGGTTTGAGTTTAACAGGTAAAGCAAAAGCCGCGCACACAAGCAAAGCCAAACAAGGAATTCATTCGCCACTACCCATGGGCAGGCAGGGACATCTCCAGGAAAGCAGCGCTCCATCACACCTAATGGTTTCCTGGGAAGACAGACACTGTAACTCTGAATGTCCCTTCACCCCTTCTTTTTAATTTGTCCCAGCTTTATTTACCGAGCATGACATCATATGGTATGGACTATCCCTTTGGCCAGCCTGAGTCAGCTGTCCTGGCTGTGTCCCCTCCCAGCTTACTCTTCACCTCCAGCCTTCTCGCTGGCAGGCCAGCATGAAAAGCTGGACTGTCCTTGACTACTTAGCTACAACTCAAAACATCAGCATGTTATCAACATTTTTTCATCCCAAATCCAAAACATAGCCTCACGCTAGTGTCTATGAAGAGAATTAACTCTACCCTTGTTGAAACCAGGACAGTATCCACCCCTTATTCCATACCAAAGCCAAAACTTTGTAGACTGGGGTGTCAGAAGTCCCCCAAATTGGCTTTGGCTTGGAAAGTGCCATTGTAGCTCAAAATAGGGCAATCAATATAACAGTTTCTTTTATTTGATACCCAAAATGTCTTCTGCCTCTGTGTTAATGAAGAGGAATATTAGGCTTTTTCTGAAAAGCATATTGATAATTTTAATTGAAATACTAAATATTTTGTTATATCTCTTATACTGTTTATTTATACCTGCTATACTACTTATTTATACATTATTATGCATTATACCTGTAGGTAACACTACAGTTTGAGGCTTAAAAGAAAAAAGAGAAAGGAAAAACCCATCACATTCTTGAATTGGTCTGTCCAGTGTATGGCTTTGGGAAGTACGAGGTTTTGCATACAAGGAGCAGCTATACAAATTCATGCAAGAGAAATCCATGGAAAGTTACTAAATATACAGAAACCATAGCTGCCTGATGAGGTCTCTGAGCTGCCAGTGGTTTGAGGTTCAATGAGTATTCAGGAAGCAGTATCATATATGGTTACCATGCTCCTATATGTTCCCCTGCTTCTGCTTTTTGCCAGTTAGTCCCTCAGCCTTAGCCAGTACAACTGCTCTGAAGTGCAGTTTTTGGTTGTGATGCTTCTTTTTTACCACACAGGTTACAGCAATATAGAGGATGTGTCTGTTAGCAGTTAATACATGAAAACACTGGCTTTTGTTTGTGACAGATCTGCCTGATCCAAACCAAGTGGCAAAATTCATGTGAAGTTTCATTGTTATGTTTTCATGGGTAGGGTCTGAGTAACAGGTCCTTAGGTGAGAAAATAAACAGTTGTAATGCCTTTCCTGTCCCTGTATTGTTTTATAAGTGGTAGCTTGTCCTTCAGTGTGTCCTCCTTCATTCTGCACTACAGTGACCCATAAGGTAGGGGACTTTTTCTGGGTAGGAAGCGGTTGGATTTGGTATTGCTGGCTCCGATGGGCAATTTGCTTGTGACGGAGGACCGCAAGAGCTTTGTTCGGGAGCACTGAAGGAACTTGCCTATCAGTTCGTTGGCCCAGCACCTCTCATCTTTGAAACTCTTCTGGATCATAACAAGAATGCTATTAGAGGAAAGATTGTGGATATCTTTCACCATCTCAGTTCACCATCAAATGGATTTTCCATTGCTTGGAATTGGTATTAGGTTCTGCATTGGCAGAGGCTAATGTAGTCGCATAGTGAATTTATCTTAGTAACTAATCCTTGCCACCTCCCTGTGAGGTGATTTGCTAAGTATTTGACAGATGGGGAAGCACGGGAAGGAGAGATGGCTTCAGAGCTGGGATTAGAGCGCTGATGTCCCAGGCTTCTGGTACTGTGCTCTGCACAACCATGAGGCCAGCCTGTCCTACCCATCTCCTGTTACTCTCTTGGGGCAAATTCCTATAGAATGTTATTAATAAAGACAACAGGGGAATAATCCTTTTGTCCTAGTCAGGAGTGAAATTCATCTTTTATTTCTGTGGTATTTTATGCAATTTAAGGCTACGGTCAGGAGACCTTAAATAACCACATCAAACAGCCGATTCGGTGCCAGCCTTCCTTCTTATTTAGCTTCGTCTAAACTGACACCAAACTTTGAGACATTCCTCTCCTCCCACAGTGGAGAGCCGCTGGGATTCTTTTTTTATACCACACATGGTTTCCCTCCTACATTTTCCTCCCATGTCAGATATTCATACCCCCTTTAATAACCAGCAGGGGGATCATTACATTGAGCTACTGCCAAATGCATAATGACTGCTGCCTTTGCCTTACACAGTCACTGCACCACTGATATCCAATTCAGCATTGTAAAGTGCTTAGGGCTACCTTGGGGATGTGCTATATTAAACCCAACTATTCTAAATCCTATTTAATACAAAGAGATTGGGGGGGGCAGGGAGGGAGATTTAAAATTGTCGTTAGTCACCTATTTTCAACAAGTAAATATACCTGGTCATTTAGGGCCCAATTCTGTCACTCTTAAGTCATAAATAGTCCCACCAATTTTAGTAGGGGTGCATGAAGGCGAGCACTCCGCTTACGACTGGGGGAGGCAGAATCGGGTCCTATAGAAGCTGCAGCTGAGAGTTTGCAAGGAGCTGATGGGGGTGAGCGTGCCCATTTCTGAATGCCACTTACAAATGTTTTACAGTGAAAACAGGAAAGCAGGAACATGCTTCATATCTGACTGAAAATAAAAGTACTCTTAAACTTGTAAAAGACAACATTTTTACTTGAATGATATGACAGAGCTGCCACAGGAGTGTTACCTGCTATAAAGAAAGCTTAAGAATTATTACCTTTATTAGACCAGTGACACTGAGCTTTAGCCATACATTTCTAACTTCTGTCCCTCTACAGAGACAATTTTCTTTTCTTAAATAAACTGTCATGCTAGTGTTAATATATTGTTGGCTCCCTCATACTCTGAGAATACTGCTGATATAAAACATGTATATGTTAGATTGGTAATAGTATCTTTAGTGTAGCTGACTAGAACAAATGTGTTTCCCTCATGGCTGTGCTAATGTGATAAAGGAAAATTGGCTGTTCATCAGCTTTTGGCTGGGTAAAGACAGTAGAGATGGAACCACATTCTTTTTTATGCATTAATACCACTGAGAACTTTTCACTAGTTATATTTCATGTGCGGGCATGTTGTGCAAAGATGTTGTAAAACATGAGATAATGCTACAAATAACAAAGTAGAAAAGCCTGTATCTTTTATGATGATAACAGTCAAACACCAAATGACAGTAACAGGCTGTAAAAAATGTGATGCAGAAAAAATGCAATGTAACCACCATAATACACATATACTTAGGCTCTTGCAAATAGGGCATCAGATGTTTAGAGGGCTTTGAATTACAATTAAATAAAAAACTGTTGTATTTAGGTCATTGATGTGTCAACACAAAAGATAATTTAAAATGGAGAGATGTACTTTGAGTGGTGGAACTCATATGCAATAACTTTTTGAACAAATCTCAAGGCTTAGTAATTATGATAATAGCCTTCAAACTTCCATCAGTGGAAGGGCAATAAATATTCCTGTCTAAATTTGGGAAATATTGACTGAATCTGGAAATGGCAATAAAGCTCAGCATGCATGTGTATGTTTGAAAGTGCAGTTTAATGAGAAAAATTAATCTGTACAATTTTGTATGAAGCCTAAATAAAAAAAAACCAAAACCCCCAAACACAACCATCTCATTTCATATTTTCTTTCTTAAAATACTGATAGACTCGTACTGCCTGAGGCACTGATGCTGATCATCTGAGCTCAGATTTATAGATAATTGTGTCTGTTTATCTTGGTCTGAAATTTGAAAGACTTTTATTGGTGGAATGGCATTGTGAGTCCTTATATTGTGGTTTTCAAACTGATTTCTTTTTCAGGTTCTGGCTTTCATCTTTGAAAGAAATTATTCTGGCTTGTCCTCACATATATATTGTTCTTATGGAAGCAGTTATTCCAGGTTTATTTTGTTTTGATTAGCTTGAGTATCAAGATAGGCTAAAGTAGTCTAGTTTTATTTGGCCTCTGTAGATAGATTCACCAGGCATCCATATCTGCAAAATGGAAATAATGCTCTCTAAATCAACAAGAAAACGATGTATCAAAATCTGAAGGCTACCAAACTCTGATGTGAAATAAGCCTTATGCAAGCTAAATATTGCTAAAAATTAAGTAATTTCAGGTTTGCAAATAGAACGCTTTCTGAAATAGAAAAGATTCTGGTTTTTTGGGTAAACAATTCAACAGAGTTCAAAAGTTTTGCATAAGTCGAACTTAGTCAGCTTCCCATTAAGTTAATTATAAAAAACTATAGCTACAATGCCTCCAGTTTGCATTTTGTATGTGCCTGTACTTTTTAAATGAGCATTGAATTTCATGAAACATAAGTCTGAAAGGCACTCCCATACTATTAAATCACAGAATCACTAAGGTTGGAAAGGACCTTCAAGATCATAAAGTCCAACCATTAATCCAGCACCACTGTGTCCCCTAAACCATGTCCTGAAGCGCCACATCCACACATTTTTTGAATACTTCCAGTGATGGTGACTCCACCACCTCCCTGGGCAGCCTGTTCCAATGCTTGACCACCCTCTCGGTCAAGAAATTTTTCCTAATATCCAATCTGAACTTCCCCTGGCGCAACTTGAGGCCATTTCCTCTAGCCCTACCACTAGTTACTTGGGAGAAGAGACCAACACCCACATCGCCACAACCCCCTTTCAGGTAGTTGTAGAGAGTGATAAGGTCTCCCCTCAGCCTCCTCTTCTCCAGACTGAACAACCCCAGTTCCCTCAGCCGCTCCTCATAAGACTTGTGCTCCAGACCCCTCACCAGCTTCGTTGCCCTTCTCTGGACACGCTCCAGCACCTCAGCATCCTTCTTGTAGTGAGGCATAAATGTTTTATAATTTTATGTAACCTAAACATGAGGATTTTTAATGCAAAAAAGTACTTTGTAAAAGCTCAGCATCTTGTGACTTTGTGGAGCTGGGAGAATGCCATAAAGTATTTCTATGAACGTTAGCTCGAATTTAAAATGACTTGGCAGGGAAGGGAACGCTTGCAGAAAACAGTACCCTGGGGTGCTGGCTGAGTCCATATTCTTAGCTAAGGGTTCCCTTGATGTCAGGGAATTACCCATTGGGTATAAAGCAGACGTAGCCAGTTCCTATACTGTTCCCTTCAGCCTGTGTAGAAAGAAACACACTGGGGTTAGGGAGGCATTTTTGGAGGGGTGTTAGAGGCCTGGCTGAAACGTGCTGTGTTTGGTTATCCTAAGCATGGTAGATAGCCCCTTGAGGCCTGTATGAGCTGATGTGTATGAGAAGAGCTCTGACAGCTCTAACATGTGCCTATGGCCTGAAGTGGTGAAGTAGCTGTAACCAGCCATGTACCTTGTGAAACAGACCCTTCTTTTTCTCTCTTCCCCCTCCCTGCCAAATCACTGTACTGTACTTTCTTCTTTGTTTTAACCGCTGTAGCAATGTTATACTCTGTGCATCTGAGTGATGATCTTAACTGGATTGCTAATGGATGGACAGAAAAGAGGTAACTACTTTCAGTAGGGACTGAAAATAAAGACACGCAGCAAGTAGGTAGAAGTAATGTTAATGGTTAATCAGTGACAGACGCAACATGTAGAGAAATCAAAATAATTGCGTAATGAAGCATGTTTGCCCCTTTACGTTGATTCTATAGGTGCATCACAGCAGAATTAGTTTCTTCTTGAATGGCTGGGAAGGTGACAACACACCGTTTGATTCAAGAATTCTTGTGGGAACAGTTGCAGATACTGATGGTACACTGCAAATTGGACAAAGCTTCACAGGTAAATCTTGCAGTATGTTAGTGGAATACACTGGAATAATCAAAACAAGATGTGCACAAGATGTGGTTAAAAAATGTGAGTAATTTTAAGTTATCTATGTAGGTTCATAATTTATTCTATGTACTACTGCATATAGGTAGGTTTTCTTGCTTTAAAATGTAGGTCTATAAAGTGACACATTCCATTCATTTACAATCATAGTTTTTCTGAGTAAATATATGAAACTATTTCAGAATGGAATTGTGCATGGCTACAAGACTACACTCCTCTCCAGAGTCAGGAATAGAGCTGAAAACTTCTGTCTGTTCATGTTCTTCAGTTCTATCAATACTCATGTAAACCACTAATAGAATGAGAACCCCTCAGCATCTAGCAATGCCTGATAACGTTATTCATCTCTATCTAGAATTTTGTGTGTACTACAGCATGACATAATCATTGCAGAACAGCTGGGGGATGTTTTGTTGCTCTCCACAAATTCTTGGCTCTGCAGATGTAAGAACACTGACTATTGCTCTTCAGGAACATGCAGAATTTGAAGCTAACTCCTAAATATAACTGTATGTAACTTAACTTTATTGTGCTCTTGGACCAGAATTAATTCTATGCCCCATTTCTTAAAGCTTTTATTTGGAATGTGTTTTCCTGTGATTCTGTTTCTGAATACTGGATAACTAATAAGCGTATAAAAGAAAGGAATATTTTAAAATGCTTTTTATCTTTATTGTATAAATTGATAGGTACAGTTGTACCTACTGTATCTCTTCTCTAATTAGAGGTGGCACATGGACTGGCTCATTACTTCTGTCTAATGAGCCGATCCTTGTGCCACCTCTCTAATCAGAAAAGAGATAGGTACAAAATGTTCTTATAAAGTTATTATAAATCATTCTTTTTTATCAAAAAAAATAAGTCACTGCCCTCTATAGTTTTGTCCAGGTCCAAGATGGTTTCATTCAGGAGGGGTAATTGTGCAGGAGAGCTTTGAGTGCTGAATTAAAGGTGCTCTCACGCATTGCAAAGCTGCCTTCTGCTCAGTAGATTACTTATTTATAGTATGTTTTCTTAGGTTTAGAGCAATTTGTTGGAAGAATGCAAGATTTTCGATTTTACCCAGTGGCACTTACAAACAGGTAAAGAACCTTTATTTTTGTAAAAAAAAAAAATAGGAGTGTGATGAGAAGAAAGAATAAATAACAATATACTTATTTCCCAAAGAATAGTGCTTTTCTGATGTCTCCTCTAGATGATTGCTTATGATGTTGTTTACTGAACCTTGTTTCAAAGATGATTTTTAATCTAAAAAAATCTTGATTTAAAATAAATGTAACAACTTAATGGGTTTTGCTTTTGAATAATATAGCTTAACTATAACTAGTGTATGTAATATGTAGTGAAACCCACCATTCGATAATAAATGTGTGCTTTCCTTGTTACTGTTGTCCCTGTTACGACCTGACTTAAGTGTTCTTGCAGAGGGTAGGTCCAGTTGCTAGGTTTCAATGCTTATAAACTGTCTTGGTGTTATAAACTCATCATAATTCTGACATAATAGTCTGTGCCTATAAGCTTAGTCCTGCTGAATGAGACTTGCCAAGTTTTCTGAGCGCTCCATGTGGGACAAGGAAGGGAACATAGCAGGCCAGTCCAGTTTAGACCATTTTGATACTGGTGATCCAATTGACAACAGGCACTCCAACTGGTCAACATGCTGGCTTTGTGGCTGTGAGCTTGGCTCCCATGCTTAGCACTTCCTTTCCTCTGGTCTCAGCTTCCCCACGGTATCAGATGTCGATGTTGGGTATCCTTGATGTTCCTCCCCTCTCATTCCCCCCTACCCCGAGGTGCTATTGTCTTAACTGTATGTTGCTTTCTGTATTAGATTGTCACCATAAGCAGCCAATGACTTTGCTAGCTCAGCCCACATAGCCCTGGGCAATTGCTTTGATTTCCTTCATCCTTGAGGCCAAATTAGGTTGCCACTGCAATTTCTGTTGCCCTCCAGCCTCCCTTCCTAGCACATTACAAAGAAATGTTACCTTTGTTATCTACCTCATGCTGGATTAACCTAGTTCATTCAAGATGGCCAGAAGTAGTCAGGTCCTATTTGTGTGGTGCTTCTGGGTAGGCTAGATGCAATGACACTCGTGACTGCAGACCTCAAGGCTACTTAATGATAGTCTTTCAATAAGATGTAGAGCAGTTTCCTAGCAGCTCAGCTGTCTGCAGGACATTACTATAAACTGAGCTCCTGTGAATTTAAAGTATTAATATGAGTCTGAATTCCAAGTTATATGGAAGCCATGTTGGTTATATTCTTTCAGACCAATGCTTATCAAATCCTTTGAACTACAGTTTAAGTCAGTGAAATGAATAAAGTTTAAAAATTTTAAGTTAAGGTATTTTACAAAGTCTTGTGACCTGATGTCTTTGTAGATGCAGTTTTATATCCACAAATAACTTGGTCCAAAATGTTTATCTGGGATAAACTGTGAATGAAAATCTTGCCTGCTTATTAATTTAAGTCTATGGCTATCTAAAAGGCTGTGTAACTTCGGGTTCTGTGGAATTTGTAGTGGCAGCTAGCAAGTATTTATTTGCTTACTAAGTATGCAAAAATTAGATGTTTTTACTGATAAAGTAGGAGAATGGGAAAAGAGGCTTTTAATTTAAAAATTCAATATCTTCCAGGCTCACAAAATCCTTCTTTTACACCACAGATGAGCAGATAAAGGTTTAGGTAACCTGTCCATGTTGTTCATATATCTATCTGCTTACCTACCTATCTATGTATCTATTTCAGTTGCTGATGTCAGAGGGAGCTAAAGTAACTTAATGGCTTTGACATGGGCTGTAAGAAGCAACCAGAGGGATCACAGACTGGGGCAGCTAAAAAAGTGGGCAC
Organism: Phaethon aethereus; assembly: GCF_964289735.1. Classification (NCBI taxonomy): domain Eukaryota; kingdom Metazoa; phylum Chordata; class Aves; order Phaethontiformes; family Phaethontidae; genus Phaethon; species Phaethon aethereus. Next base: position 106,149,414 of record NC_138576.1, on the reverse strand, counting down.
TTGTATTAAAGTTAGTTAAAAGTGAAAATATTTCTATCCAGGTTTTCTAAGGTGCAATGTGATACTGCTCAAGCTGGTCTTTTTGGAGGATTTGAGTGCAAACATCTGTGGTTACAGGCAATATGCCAATACTATGGTACCCTTAAGAGCAGTGTCCAGATCAATTATTGGTGTCAGACATGATGCCATAATAAAATGTTGAGAGTTTTTCTCCTTGCATCTAGGGTAGAATTCATCCTGCCTGTCTTTACACACCCCAACAAGGAGCTCATTTCCCTTGGCTCCATATATGTCTGTGGAGCAATGAAAGAGTGCTGCTTCACTGACACTGTCTGAAGGTTCCAGCTGCATACCATTGATTACATAGGGACCCTGTATGGCCTGATTCCTAGCTGATTGCCCCCTTTATGTGAGATGAAACCAGGCCTTTAGGGCTTCTACTATAATCTGAACTGAGATTTGTTTAATCTATGAGCCTAGAGGCACAAAGTGGCACTTGTCCTTTTTTTATCATGTATGTAATTACTTTTTTATATGCTGTGACAGAGACATTTTGGAAGTATTCTCTGGAAAATTTCCTCATCTGCATACCCAGTCTGAGTGCCGCTGTCCTGGAAGTCATGCCCGGGTACACCCATTGATACAGAGATACTGCATCCCTAATGGTGCAGACGATACCACTAACGACAGAGTGCTGAGGCTGGATGCAGAAGCCCATCCTCTGTATTACATCAATGATGATGACATTGGGACCACCTGGATTTCATCTGTGTTTGCTAATACTGCAGGTCTGGATCACGGTGTTTCTATCACAATAGATTTACAAAATGGACAGTATCAGGTAATAAGAAGATTACATTTACTATTTATTAAATCAAAGCTAGGAAAAGATTTTTGTAGACATTTTATTACAGTTTTGAGGAAATGCAAACCTTATCCTTTAAGACATTATCTTTATGGGACCAGGAAGAAAACTTCCTTTATCAGCATGAAACAATGCAAAAGGCAACAGAATTCATTATGGTTCCTGCATGCATTCTCTTTTGATGTGCCTTGGCTGTTGTAACAAGCAGTAATCTGGAATAGATATACCAGAGTGGATATCCTGTGTGAGGACACAAATATTTAGAAATTGCTTGCTCCCTTTTAACTGCACTTTTGTAAATTTTGACTTGAATTTTGATGGCTATTAAAACTTGAGATGCTTGTTTTATACCTTCTGGTAGAAAGCTGACTGCAGTCAAAAGGAATCTAACATGTCTGCAGCACACTGACATATCAGAGGCAATTTATGTTCTAGAGATGGTAGTTTAGCCTCCTGAGGAATATGGAAGGAGAATACAATAAGCAGGCAAGGTTCCTCAAGAGGCCACACTGCACCTAACACTTCACTATGCTGTTGAGAGTGTCAGAATGTCTTGGAAGGGGGATAGATCAGTAGTCGGGCTGCATTCACAATAGGGGCTCTACCAAATTTCTGTGTGTTCTTGGTAGCTTATCTTTTTTCTTTTTTGTCATTAATGAGGAGAAGGGAAAGAATATGATGAGAGGTTTTGGCTACATAGTAAGAATTAGTCCTTTTGTTAAAAGTGAGTTCAAATGTCTGTGAAGTTCTAAGACTTGGTTTATTTGACATGTATACATTTCTGCATAAGCAGTATGCTGGGGGAAGTGCTCTTCAATGCAATACAGGGTATTTGAAGAGATTCCAAGCTAAAACTAGGGAGATAAAAAATTTTTAAAAATTTAAAAATTTACCTTTTATCAGACAAACCACTTGTCAAATATTTGGCAACACAAAGTTATGCTCTTCGTTTTTGCCAAAATAATATTTCTGTAACAAACAGTGGCTTGACTTTGTAGTACATTTTCAAATGGTCTTTGAGAAAAAGTGGAGTTCTGATGCCACAGTTCAGTTTTGTAACAATGTCTGAGAGATCAAAGAGCTTGTTTGACAAAAAAGGTTATCTTTGTTTATCATTGTGAAAATGTGGACTGGAATACTGGTTCTTTTTCTGCCTGTGAGGGATAAAGCAGACTATATTGTCACATTGAAAGAAAGTGTATATTCTAATTGTTTCACAACTTAGCTGTTAACATCAGTTTACAAATTTGTTATCTTGTAGGTATTCTATATTGTACTGCAGTTCTTTAGCCCACACCCTGAAGCAATAAAAATTGAAAGGAAAAAAAGAGGTGATCTAAACTGGGAAGACTGGCAGTATTTTGCTAAAAATTGCAGTATTTTTGGAATGGATAACAATGGAACTCTGGAAAAACCAGATTCTGTCAACTGTCTCCAGCTTCCAAGGTATGAGTGGGTATTATCTGCATAATGCAGATGCTTTGAACAGGTAACATGCAGACACAATTCATTTCTATGTCCCAATGAGATAGAATCTTTTAATTTGGTATACTCATTTATTATGGGATGCTGTGTATATAAAAGATCCCAAATCTGACCTTTCGATTAAGACTGCCAAAAGGTCATCTGTCATTATTATCAGATTTCAGACATTGAGGAATGTGACACAATTGATTCCTCTGTTATTTTTGAGCTAGACTTTGAAATTTTACATGCTTGTGTGCTGGGGGGCTATTGTCAGTAGAATTACAGAATGCTGAGATGGAGTGGAGGAAGGTGCTGATATTACAGATTGTTTAAAACAATCTGGTGGGTGTTAAAGTATTCCTTCTGATCTCTGAGAGTGCAACTTGTTCTGAAGCTTAGAAGAGAGGCCAAACTTAAGTATAAAATGGTGGTGAAGAGGGGACAATCATTCAGCCTTGAATGCTTGTCCCCTCTTCATGCTGCTAATCATGCAAAGCATGTAAGGAATGTGTTGAAAATTGTGTCTTGAAGCTTTCTAATCTTTCTAAGCAAGAACCAAAATAAAACAGGGCGGGGTAGGGCAAGAAGGATCATTACCTTCTTAAAAACATGTTGCAAGCCTTTTTACTAGACAGTTAGCATGTGCAAATTTAAAAATACAAAAATATATACAGTATCCATTTCATAAATATAAAACATACATAATAGTTAATATATATTATCATTTTACACACACACATATGCATGTATGTACATGTATATATTTGAATCTATACTACTACATATATTCAAATGCACCATCTCTTGCCTGATTTCAGATGCCAGTATTAGGCTTGTTTAGTACTTGGCTGAATGTCAGTCAGAAAATACAGTACCGGGTGCTGTAGGCATTTTGCTTTTGTTGTTGTTTCACTTTTGGTACCTTCCTAAGACTTTTCAAGTGTCAGCATCTTTGTCTGTTCCCCAGGAGTTCAGTATTCTGTGAGGAGAGGAACATAAGGTCATCTGAGTTACACCAGTTTTCAGCAGAGGACTTTGAACTTTATTGCTGATCATTGGAGCAGAGGGTAGAGGAGAAGGGAAATCTCTTAAGCCAAACGTTTTTGGATAAATAACCCGAATGACGGGTAATGTCCTCTTCAGCCTAGGAATATGTATTTGTATATTTTCAAAAAAGTACTGAAGAGTTAAGTATGAACTGTTTTCGTAAATGTTTTGTAAGTAGCACTGTCTCGCCCCTTTAATTACAACATGAATGATGATAGGAAGGGATACAAATGAATTATTTTGGGTACAGCTGATATACAGAAAGTTTTGCTTAAACGATAAGAAATACACCCTGTAATGGTGAGTATTCTGTGTACTTGGAGAAGTTACTGTTGGAGCATTGTTCAATGCTCCAAATTTGCGTCAGCAGCGTAGCTGAGCTCTCTGCTGAGACTTTTCTAGGAGAGGAAGGTGGTTTTATTGTAAAACGGAACTGGTTTCTCTCCTTCTCTCTTATACCCCATACATGTAAGTGCCAAGATGTGTCCAAATTGTTCAGCATTTAGATACCAGTGTGCTTGTATCCTGGTGGCCTAGCCAGGACTCCTTGGGTTGACACGGAAGGCAAGTGACCTTGGATTTGAAATCCTTACCATGCTTTGAGGGTTCTTGGTTTGGTGACCACATTGCTAGTACTGAATGGACTTTGTCCTTTAGGAGATGAAAGTGATTAAGGTTTTTGTTTCTCCATCCTGTACCACCACTGTAAGTTAGGAATTGTTCACTGTCCTTTATCCCCCTTATCTCAGAGGTTTAAGGCTTGTCTGAATATTGACTGACCCATGTTTTAGGATCTCCTTTGTTTTCCTGGTTTCCTGAGAAGCTGTGTGTAGATGCCCTAAGATCTTAATGACCCTGCTTACCTAGGTGCTATCAGCCTTACAGTCCTTCTGCTGTTCCTTCTGGTGCTTCCATACCAAGATGGTGTCATTTGCCTGCCATTCGTACGTGTCTCAATATTTTCATTACAGCTCTATATGTCATGGAAGAAAAATACTTTAACTTTCTATGGAGGTGAAGAGGGGACAATATCTCCCAGAGAAACATACAGATATATTCCACTAAGATTTTTGTGAAGCACTTACTTGGATAGGGTCACAGTAAATTCAAAGCTCCTTCATGGAGAGAGGAGTGTGACTCAGCTGACCTAGTCTAACTACGGATCTCATCTTTCAAATCTCAGAGAGATTCTGAAGTGAGGAGAATTATATTTTTTGAATATTGTATGTCAGGTGCCAGGTGATACTGTGGGATACCTATTTTTAATGAGCCCATGTAGGTGTGCAAATAAGCAGGCATTCTTGCCTTTTGTGGAGGCAAGTTCTACTCATAGCTAAACCCTGCCGACTAACGCAAGATATGGTTCATACCAAATTGTACAAATGTGCAGTTTATATATACTTGTTTACTCAGCTTGAATTGTCAGGACTGTCCTTCCCCTCTTGGGTTTAAATATACAGTTTCACTCTCAATCCTGCTGCATTCCATTAAATTCTCTTGCACTTCACTCACTGGAAGGTGGCGTGTGTTTCTGACTCTGCTCACTCATTGAATGAGATGATACAGTCCAGTGACTCTGGAATTCAAAATACAATTTTTTCTGTATGGTTTTTATGTGTTTAGCAGGTATATAATTAAGAATACGGGCATGTTAATTATCATGTTAGTCATCTGAATGATTTCCTTGTGTAGCTCAAGCATAGTTCATATTTCTTCAAGAACCTGTGTTAAACTTTTTGAAAACTTAGTGCAGATGACACTGTATTAGTTACACTTTATTCATATTTTGAAGTTGTCTTTTAGAGGCTTTACTTTTAATTGGAAACTCAGGGTCTGGGGAAGAGTATGGCAGTTTGGGGAAAAACAGATATATAAAGAACACTTCCCCTGCTTGGATTCTGGTGACTGGGAATCCAGTGACATAAGAATTTTCCCCAGAAACCACAAAAAACCCCCTGTGTACAGTTGAGACCCTCTGAGAAAAAGGGTATTAGGAGATAGAATCTGTAAAATATATGATATTTTGAATTTAATTTGTCTTTCTCTCTATTTAAACAGCTTTACACCGTATTCCCGTGGGAATCTAACTTTTAGTGTTCTTACGCCAGAACCAAATCACCGACCTGGTTACAATGATTTTTACAATACTCCGTCTCTCCAAGAATTTGTAAAAGCTGCACAAGTGAGGATTCACCTCCGTGGCCAGTATCATACTAATGAGTCTTGGGTAAATTTTAGGCATAGATACTATGGAGTTAATGAAGTTACAGTCAGTGGAAGGTAGGTGTTATGGAACTCTTCCCCCACCAATCACTGCTGCTGACTAATGCAGTTGTGCAAAGTGTATAATGACCTGCCTAAAATTTAATGAAGTTGTTCTGCTTTAACATTTATGAATGAGAAGAGAATTTGGTCTGAAGCAGTGCATCAAATTTAAAAGATTGCTGTACTGTTTTTTAAAACATTTGCTCACATTTTATTTTTAAAATTAATTATACTTCTTATGCAAATCTGCCAAAAGCAGTCCTTTCCTTGGAATTACCAATGCTTCTAAGCAAAGGCTTATGACTGAAACCATGGCCTGTGCTTTACTTCAGTAGCTCTTCCAAGTTTTGTTACAGATTCCCAGACGTGGCAATTTTAAGTCTTAATGCAGATCTCGGTCTGTGTTTTAGCTGTAGTTTTCCATTTAAAACTGGGCAGCTGTCAGTAAAAGTATTATATTATCTGTGACTGACAACTTTATTGTACGTAAGTGCGCTGTCTTGTGAAAGGACTAATTATGCCCTGTAAATAATATGCAAATTTGGCAATGAAATAGTTTCCAAGAAGCATATGGTGCAGATTTTTGTTAATAAGTATTATTCCTGAAATTATTTTGGCAGTTGAGATCTTATTTTGAGAGAAAACACCCCATTAGAGGTCACGTTTACCTTAACATTTTCTACACTATTAATATGTTTTGATTATTGGTTTAGATGTGTTATGATAATGCTTTTACTGAAACAGCTACAATCTTGGTGACTATGTAACAGTAATTTCAGCTGTAGTTTGCAAAGCTATGCCATGCGTCCAGAACAACAGCCCTTCAGGTAAAGTGGGATGGTTATTGCCTATTTACTGATACTTGATAAAGGTCTTATTTTAGTAAGAATTTAACATTTTAACTGAGATCAAGATGGGTTAAACTAGAAGATTATGCTTAATATGGTTAAGGTTTCCTGAAAAACTAAAACTATAGCCACACCGTAAGGCTTAATATTGATGAATAATTGCCATTTATTTAATAAAGTTTTACATATTAATATTATATATGATATATAATGAAAACTATATTTCAGTATAAGGTATATCATATAAGGTAACAGTAGCTCTACTACATGCTGGCTTTTGTTTTCTTGGAAAGCAATTGTTCATACTTAAATATGTTGAGTGGAGTAGTCTTTTGTAGGTTACTGTACTTGAAAACATTCGCTTCAGTGTTTTATTTGTTCTTGATAAAGAACTGGACTATGTAATACACAAAATTGTATTTGTGACCATGTTATATATTTTTGGACAGATGTGTTTCCATGTTTTCATTTTTTCTTCACAACGTGTTGTTCTTTCAGGTGTAATTGCCATGGCCACGCTGATAACTGCGACACAGCGATGGAACCATATAGGTGCCTGTGTGTCAAGGAAAGCTATACAGAAGGAAATAATGTTAGTCCCTCCTTTATCTATGTCACTTATGAACAGCCTCAAAATTGGGATTTTAGTCCTGGGAAAGTGTTGTTTATGTGTGTTAGTGTTGGCCTAGCTTTTACAGGGAAACTTTCCATAGCAGGGTTTGTATTAAATAGGGAAACAAAATAGTCCCCTCTCCCCCTCCCTGTCCCGCACCAAAAGCCATTTCACCACAGACCATTAGGAATGCTGTGTTCAGGGATTTGATTTCTTGTTAGAGGATTATGCCACTTTCAAACATTAGATGCAAATCTGAATTTGGACTGTCAGTATCTAATAAAGATTATGGCTCTACTTGCTGTAGCAACTAGCAAATGATCTGTGGAGTGAAAAGGTAATGAAGACTCGATGTTCACGGCAGGTGTGCTTCAGGGATGTTGTGTGTGTTTGTTTTTTTTTTTTACTCTACAGTAGTTTTAGTCTGGTCCTATGGACTCCAGACCTATTCAGTAGATGGAGTGCAGTAGGCACAATCCTGGAGTTCAGATTACAATTTATCTTCATTTGAAAGGGAGCCTTTCAAGTGCTCAGCCTTCATGATGCAAATCAAAGCCCAGGAAATGCAGAAAATTTGCACATTTGCTTCAGAACTGCATGCCTAATCGAAGGTAAAACACTAACACAAATTTACCTTCTGATACTTAGAACTTCTGTAGATACCTGGGACACCTGTAGACTGTAGTCTCTGACTTCACCTAAGATTGAGATCTTTTAATGCAGTTGTTTTACAAAATGTCTAAGATAGGAAGAGTTAAAACATTTTTGAGTTGATTTTTAAATGTCTCTTGCATAGTTGAGCACAGTTAAGAAAATACTGAAACATGCCCATACATCTTTATTTGGAAGTTATTTTCTTGGGGGTCTTAGTCATTATTTTGATCTAAACTGGTGACTTGGGTAGTGGCTTTTTAAAGCATTGAGCTTTAAACTTATTTATTTAAGGACAAACTGGGAAATTGACATTTTCATGCTTTTTAGTCATGTATGACATTTGGATATCTTTAAAATAATCTGTAGTAGCGACATGATTGTTCTAATTAAAGAACAAGCTTAATATTACTTTTTACTGCTTTGTGTTTTCAGGTAGTTGATATTAAGGTTAAATTCCTTGGAATTAATTAAAAGTCCATATTAAAAATCTAGATAAAATCTAGAAAGTACATTCTTATCATTGCTTTGCTCTGCTCTTACTGACAATAATTCTCAATAAAGAGGGATTTTGTGAAGTGTAGTGTGTAGCTGAAACTTACCAAGTTGCGAAATTATAATTTTCCTACTAGTTTTATAATTCTTGGCCATGGGAGAACCAATGGGATGTTGGTATAAGTCATGGTCTTCCAGAGAAATGTGTAGTGGAGAGCTGTTGTGGTTTAGCCCCAGCCGCTGACTAAGCACCACGCAGCTTCTCGCTCACTCCCCCATGGTGGGACGGGGGAGAGAATCGGAAGAGTAAAAGTGAGGAAATTCATGGTTTGAGATAAAGACAGTCTAATAAGTAAAGCAAAAGCTGTGCATGCAAGCAAAGCAAAACAAGGAATTCAGTCACCACTCCCTATGAGCAGGCAAGTGTTCAGCCATCTCCAGGGAAGCAGGGCTCCGTCATGCATAATGGTTTCTTGGGAAGACAGATGCCATCACTATGAATGTCCCTCCACCCCTTCCTTCTTCTTCGTCCCAGCTTTATATACTGAGCATGATGTTATATGGTAGGAGATCTCTTTGGCCAGCCTGGGTCAGCTGTCCCAGCTGTGTCCCCTCCCAACTTCCCATGCACCCCCAGCCTTCTTGAGAAGCTGGACTGTCCTTGACTACTTAGCAACAACTGAAAACATCAGCATGTTATCAACATTTTCTCATCCCAAATCCAAAACATAGCCTCACACTGGCTTCTGTGAAGAAAATTAACTCTACCTTGGTTGAAACCAGGAAAAGAGCTTAGAATAATGGAAAAGTTTTTGTTCCTAACTTAATTATTTCTTTAAAAAAAACCCTGAGTTTGAGAAAGTATGAGTTACATCAAAGGAATGAATCCCACAATCCAACTGAATGTTAGATTTCTGTCATGAGTACATGTTGTATTCCTTGCTACATTTATGCCTTTTGGAAATAGGCCTTCTGAAAGTTAAGAAGTTGTTCTGGAATAGCAACAGCAAAGGGGAGACTAATCTCTTCAACCCCCCCCCAAGCAGTCTCTGCTTGCTAGAACAGAGCAAGAAGTGTTAACCTGAGTGTGTTTGATATTCCATGTGGAAGATCTTTGCAAAATTTCATAGGGGATCTAAGGTTTCTAGCTTTTTAAGCAGAAGTGTAGGATCTACAGTCTAAATGGCATTTAAAGAGAAATTTGAAATTTTTAGATGGGTCAAATTTAGGAAAAAAAAAATCAAACTGACAGTGTCTCTTTAATTAGAACACACATTGTGAAATGCTACTTTGTAGGAATTAATTATAAATATTTAATAAGATCTGGAAGTTCACCAAGCACTCTTGCAAGACTTATGCTACCTTGTGAAAACAAACCAAATACATTTTAATGATGTATCTGCTTTATCAGATACTTTCTGTCAGTGTTAATGGGTTGTTCCAGTGAGTGTCACATTTTTGATTTGGCACATATGCATTGTAACTATAATTGAAATGCTTGAATTAACTGTATTCATTCTGAATAGAATAAGGATGATGTTTAATTATTTTCCTCATTCTTTAATTACCATGTCAATATCTACTAAGTATGACATAAAATAGAAGTAGTAACAAAATAGAGTTAATATTTGCAAATATATCACTAACTACTTGAATTTTATCAAGGATTTACATGAAATCCGAGGTTTTGATTTTTTGTAAGGCAAACACTTAAAAGCAAAACCAAACTCCATCCTGCTTTTTGAATATCGTTGGCATTGATAAAACTGTCTTACAGACTTATACCTATGCTTCCCAGGTTCCCACTCCAGTGAATTAGGAATTTATTTATTTTTTATCATTTTGGATTCAATTAAGCATTTGATGAAGGAACTTTCCAAACATAAACTTTTTTGAGGGGGACAGGGCAAATGTTTTTGAGAAGAAATTGCACTGTCAGGAAACAGTCATCTTTAACTTCTGTCCTGTGCTAGCAGTGAGTAAGTCACTACAACTGAGGGGGTATAAAAAGGTTTTTGGGATTTGTTTTTTAGTATCTTGGACCAGCTATCAGAGATACATTGACAAGCTCTGAACATATGGCAGAGTATGTCCTCTCATTTACACTTAATACAACTAAAAATTAGCATCTTGAATTCATCTGGCATATACATCTGGATAGCTGTTGTGCAGCAAAGCAATACCAGAAACTAAAAATTTGCATAATTTATTGCAAATGGAAATCTTAGTTCTTTGCATTGCCATGTTGTGAAATTTGACATACCAAATGGAATTTCTTTTTTTGTTTTTTGGAGTTCTGTTTTGATGAAGAAATATGTTGCTGTGAAATTTGAGATAATGGGAAAAAGGCAATGCTTAAGAATGACTTGCAGATGTTGAGGGGCCAGATTAGGAAGAAGAGGAAACAAATCCTCACAGAGCTTGTCTCATCTTATAAAAAAATGTTTTGCTTCTTCATTTACAAATTGTTGTGTAAATGCCTTGTGTCCTGCTTCGGGAAATAGCTCTGCATTTCACAAATGGAAACTGAGGCACCAAAAGCAGAATTTATATGCAAAGACTACTTTACAGCCATGAATAACAGTATGTTCAAAAACTTTCCATTATGTCACATGAAAAACTGGAAACAGCCCCTAAAAAAACCAAGGCCTTACCTTACAACCTCAGAGCCTCCTTTAAATTGGTCATACAGAACTTCACAGAGAAAGGTAATGGCAAAATATACAGGAATAATTGTAGACATAATAGAAAATAGAATTTAAAATAAATAAAGCAAGTCTGATAAATGCTTGAGAGGATATTAATGGAAGTGAGTGTGTGTCTGGATACAGTAGAGGCTTCAGGTCTTCTGCCCAGTTTTCTGGGCAAATAATTAATGGTCTTAAACATGTGCTGCATGAAAACTGGATATGGCATTGTTGATTTACCACGAATTAGATAAATAAGGTGCTTTATGGTGTTACAGAAGAATCTATCTAAACCTTAGTTAAAAGTAAATCTGTATCAACATAAATCTGTATCATGTTAGATGTTGGAATTAATGATACTACCTGGGGAGCTGTAAATATTAACTATAGTAAGTGGTCACTCAATAACAAAGACTTCTAGCTTGCAGAAGCAAGCAAACTAGCAAAAAATGCACTTTTTGGTAAGCTCTGTGCTATAATTTGTGTATCCAGAGGATAGGCCTGGGAGAAAGCTGGTTATATCAGAATGAAAAAAGGAAATCAAGCAGACAGATGGTTGACTGAAGTTTTAGAAAACAGCAAGCAGAAAGACACCTAGTCCAGTAGTCTTACATGCCTGAAAATTTTAAATAACTTTTGATGTGTCTATGGAAGTTATGGGTTTGTCCATGAATCCGTCCCTGGAAAACTGGTGTAATCTCACAGTTCAAAGATCCCAGCTTCTAAAATAATTTGTGTACAAGCATTGCTGAAATACGGGAAGAACTTGTTGCAGTCTCAGATACCTAGTGATTTGTTGCACAGGTATCTGTGCAACATGAAATGTTGAAGGAATTGTGAAGTGGTCGTTATCCCTTATACATTTTGATCTGACGTTTGCAAGTTTTACTTAAGAGGCAGGCAGATGGCAACTAGCATTATGGTTGTCATTGTTACGTCTCAGAAATTAAGGCTGTTCCAGTCTGAAAATGATTTTCAGGGGCTTATCTATGGTGCAGGATATTTATTTCATTTAATGTGAAAGAAAACTGAGACACAACTGGGCTGGTGTTGGAAGTAGCTCTTGTAAATCATAGCACCATATGTATATATTGAATTTCTATGATTTTTCACATATTCCATGTAAGTGCCCAAGTGATTAGCCAGCCTGTTTTTTTTTCTTCTTCTTTTACTCCACTAAAACTGTTTGTTGTTTAACCTCAGGTGGCAACTAGGCACCACACAGCTGCTCGCTCACTCCTGCCATGGTGGGATGGGGGAAAGAATCATAAGCATAAAAGTGAGAAAACTTGTGGGTTGAGGTAAAGACAGTTTAACAGGTAAAGCAAAAGCCACACATGCAAGCAAAGCAAACCAAGGAATTAATTCACTGCTTCCCATGGGCAGGCAGGTGTTCAGCCATCTCCAGGAAAGCAGGGCTCCATCACATGTAACGGTTACTTGGGAAGACAAAACGCCATCACCCTGAAAGTCCCCCCCACTTTCTTCTTCCCCAGCTTTATATACTGAGCATGACACCATATGGTATGGGATATCCCTTTGGTTAATTGGGGTCAGCTGTCCTGGCTGTGTCCCCCTCCCAGCTTCTTGTGCACCCCCACCCTGCTCACTGGTGGGGTGGGGCGAGAAGCAGAAAAGGCCTTGACTCTGTGTCAGCACTGCTCAGCAGTAATGGAAACATCCCTGTTATCAACACTGTTTTCAAGCACAAATCCAAAACACAGCCCCATACTAGCTACTATGAAGAAAATTATCTATACCCCAGCCAAAACCAGTACACTATTATTAAATAATACATTAAATAAGAAATGTTTACATGGCACCGGGCCTTCTGGCAGCGGATGGAGTGCAACTGTCTCCAAGGGGCAAAAGGATTCTTGCTCATGAGCTGGCAGGCCTCATTGAGAGGGCTTTAAACTAGAATTGAAGGGGGAAGGGGATAAAACCAGGCTCACTAGAGGTGAGCCTAGGGGTAGCATGCTGGAGTTGGGGGTGAAATCAATAGCCCAGCTCAAGTGCATCTACACCAATGCAGGCAGCATGGGCAGCAAACAGGAGGAGCTGGAAGCCATTGTGGAGCGGGACAGCTATGATGTAGTTGCCATCACAGAAACATGGTGGGATGACTCTCATGACTGGAGTGCTGCAACGGATGGCTATAAGCTCTTCCAAAGGGATAAGCAAGGAAGGAGAGGTGGTAGGGTGGCTCTGTATGTTAGGGAGTGTTTTGACTGTATAGAAATCAATGATTGTGAAGACTAAGTTGAGTGCTTATGGGTAAGGATGAGGGGGAAGGCCAATGGGGCAGATATCGTGCTGGGAGTCTGTTATACACCACCGAACCAGGATGAAGAGGCAGATGAAGCATTCTATAACTGACTAGCAGAAGTCTCCCAATCGCTAGCCCTTGTTCTTGTAGGGGACTTCAGTCTACCGGACATCTGCTGGAGGTATAACATGGCAGAGAGGAAACAGTCTAGGAGGTTCCTGGAGTGTGTGGAGGATAACTTCCTGACACAGCTGGTGAGTGAGCCCACCAGGGGAAGTGCCTTGCTTGTCCTGCTGTTTACGAACAGGGAAGGACTGGTGGGAGATGTGATGGTCGGAGGCCGTCTTGGGCTTAGCGACCACGACATGATAGAATTCCCAGTTGTGAGTGAAGTAAGGAGAGGGGTCAGCAAAACCGCTGCCGTGGACTTCCGGAGGGCAGACTTTGGCCTGTTCAGGTCACTGGTTGAGAGAGTCCCTTGGGAGACAGTCCTGAAGGGCAAAAGGGTCCAAGAAGGCTGGACAGTCTTCAAGAAGGAAACCTTAAAGGTGCAGGAGCAGGCGATCCCCATGTGCCCTAAGAAGAGCTGTCAGGGAAGACGACCAACCTGGCTGAACAGGGAGATTTTGCTGGGACTTGGGGGGAAAAGAGGAGAGTTTATAACCTTTGGAAGAAGGGGAAGGCAACTCAAGAAGAGTACAAGGATCTCATTAGGTCAAGCAGGGACAAAATTAGAAAGGCAAAAGCCCACCTAGAGCTCAATCTGGCCACGATCGTAAAGGATAACAAAAAATGCTTCTACAAATATATTAACAACAAAAAGAGAGGCAAGGAGAGTCTCCATCCTTACTGGTGGGGAACGTTGTCACCAAGGATGAGGACAAAGTTGAGATACTTAATGCCTTCTTTGCCTTAGTCTTTAATAGCCAGTCCAGGTATCCGCAGGGTATTCAGCCCCCTGAGCTGGAAGACGGGGGTGGAGAGCACAATATATTCCTCATAATCCAGGAGGAAGCAGTTAAGGACCTGTTAAGCCACCTGGACACCCACGAGTCTATGGGGCCTGATGGGATCCACCCAAGAGTACCGAGAGAGCTGGCGGAGGAGCTTGCCAAGCCACTCTCCATCATTTATCAGCAGTTCTGGTTTACAGCGGGGGGTCTCAGAAGACCGGAGGCTTGCCAATGTGACACCCATCTACAAGAAAGGCTGGAAGGAGGATCCTGGGAACTACAGGCCTGTCAACCAGATCTCCGTACAGGGGAAGATCATGGAGCGGTTTGTCTTGAGAGTGCTCACGGGGCATGTGCAGGACAACCAAGGGATCAGGCCCAGCCAGCATGGGTTCATGAAAGGCAGGTCCTGCTTGACCAACCTGATCTCCTCCTATGACCGGGTGACCCACCTAGTGGATGAGGGAAAGACTGTGGACGTTGTCTACCTGGACTTTAGTAAAGCCTTTGACAGCGTCTCCCACAGCATTCTCCTGGAGAAACTGGCGGCTCGTGGCTTGGATGGGTTTACTCTTCACTGGGTAAAGAACTTGCTGGATGGCCGAGCCCAGAGAGTTCTGGTGAATGGCGTTAAATCCGGCTGGTGGCTGGTCACAAGCGGTGTTCCCCAGGACTCGGTTCTGGGGCTGATCTTGTTCAATATCTTTATTGATGATCTGGATGAGGGGATCGGTGCTCCCTCAGTAAGTTTGCAGAGGACACCAAGTTGGGTGGGAGTGTTGATCTGCTGGAGGGTAGGAGGGCTCTGCAGAGGGATCTGAACAGGCTGGATTGATGGACAGAGGTCAACTGTATGAGGTTTAATAAGGCCAAGTGCTGGGTCCTGCACTTGGGTCGCAACAACCCCATGCAAAGCTACAGGCTTGGGGAGGAGTGGCTGGAGAGCACGTGCCAGAACTCATCAGCTGCAAAACATACCTTCTCCCCCTCTTTTATTTTACAGAAATCCTATGGGGTTGGAGCCTAAATGAGAATTAGATGGAATGGATACCTGATTTGAAAATAGCTTTGAATTTTAATCCTGGAGAATTTAAGTGTGAATTAATGTACTGAGTGGGCTGATTGTCAGAATTAGTGTGGTTGCATGTGCTTTGAATTTGTTGGACTTGGTGTGGCTTCATATAACTTCACCAAAAAAATCATAAATGAAAGAGGAGTTACGTAGAAATATATCTTATGCTGTCTGATAACATCTCTGCCAGTGTTTGAGATCTCAGTTGTGTCCCATTATTGAATCTGGCATTTGGCGTGGTAGATCTTATGTTCTTTGCCAGTCAGGTTCTTTGTCAGTCATTTTGCCATTGCAAAGCAGCAATGTATCTTTTCTTAGAATGCTATTTGGCATACGGTATTTGTAAACCATCTGTTATGGCTGTGCTTAGTTTCTAAAATTAAGTTGCACCCTTTTAAGGTACATGGAGTGTTACAATGGAACCCAGAAGACACTTTTCATTTCTATTCTGTCTTCCATAGTCACTTGGAGTCGCTTAGAGTGTTCTAGCTTTTTTTTTTATAAATATAACCTGGCTTTTGGGTTTAAAAGCTCTTTGGTCCTTGGGGAGTTCACAAGAGACAGATATGGTTCAAAGCTCTGCTAACATGCGGTCTTCATAGTCAAATGCAGCAGTGAGGGTGCTAATGAAAAGCCATGGGGAAATTAAGACAACTGTCTTTGGAGCAGGGCTAAGCTACAGTGGAATAGACATTGCCTAGAAGCCATATTTATTTAGCTAATGAAGCTAAACGGAGTGAAAGAAACTGTCTATTTGGGTACAGACTGGGATCTTGTAGGAAGGAAAAAATAGTATGTGATTAACTCGTAGTATCGTCAACCCTTACAGGGCAGCATAACTAAATATGGTTGGGTGATACACCTAATGGAGTTTCTCAAAGACAACACAGCATTTCAAAATACTGGAGAAGGTGATGTTCTAATCTTGATATCATTTTAGCAGATTTTTAAATATATGTACTGTTAATGCCATGTATATTATAGAAGCATATATTATGTTTATTATATAAGACATATATTATACGTCTTATAGGTCTGTATGTACACTGGTTATTGCAGCTAAACTTTGACTGATGGGTGTGAGATGGGAACTCTTACACATGTTAGGAAAAGAAAGAGAGGAATAAGGTCTGCATAATATAACATCAAAAACAGAAAAAAGGATGCCACCCAGAGGCAAGCAGTGGGATATTTTAAAAGTGTTGGGAGTAGAAGGTTCTAGTTGATCATGACTTATTGCAAGTCTTAAAATATTGTTACTGTTGCTTTCTGAAGTATTTCTTTGAATATTTGTTGAGTGTTTCTTTAGAGGCACTGTCCTCAGCGTTCTTAGTGACTGATAAGGAACTTGGCACATAAAGGCTTAGGCTGAAGTCACTGGTGATCTTTCCATAAGTGTGCTGGATTCAGGAATTTTGAGAACCTACACTTTTAATAATGACTTTAGTTAAAAAATCGTGAATTCATTATTGGAAATAAGTTTTTAATCATAATTTTAGACTAATGAATTGGGCCAAGATGAGCTAGTTATTTTGACCATCTGGCTCCAAGGTAATGCTTTCTCAGGAAACTGTTTTCACAGAAGGTGAGTGGTTCAGATACTATATATCAAGAGGACATGTTTATTATTGTCCATAGGGAAAGCCATATATTTAACATGTTTTCTGAAGGGCCTAGATGTAACTGAGAATAAGGACATCTGCATGTTTGTGGGTTTTATGGCTATGGAGAAAGGCTTGTTTTGTCAAGAATTAACGTTCTTGAACGTTCTAAAATGTTCAACATTTTCAACCTTTGAAAATCTCAATAACTACGCTTTGGGCGATTGCAGAGTTTACATTTGGTGAGTGAAGACCTGAGGATTGCCATATGTACATCAAGGTGCTACCAAGAATGAAAGTTAAACACAGCAGGTCTGAAAGTTAAATGCAGTTCTTAACCTAATAAAGGTATGACAAACTTCAGCAGGTTGAGGATGAGGTGGGGGTCCAGTGCACATTTTGAATGCATACGGGTGCGTCAACTGCTAGAACACCAGTTGTTTCACAGTCATTGTCAACTTCTGAATGACTACTTGTTTTGCTGAGGCTTTTAAAAAATTTTGTCAATGTTTTAAAAGCCATAGAACAAGGGAGATGGTAGTTCAAAGAGACTCCATGCTATGCAATCAAATGCCATCTTTTTCTCTCTTACTCTTTAGTGGTTGTGTGTCATTTAACAATAGGTGCAAGCACAGGTGTGTATGAGTAACTGATCTAAGATTAAATCTGAAATGAAATGATGAATGCTTTCAGCAGCTATGTGGCTGGCCGTGCACAAATGGAAATTTGGGGCTGGCAGGTTTGTAGCTATTCCTGTACTGTTTTCCGTTCAGGAATGATGTATTTCCGCAGACATGCTGTGAGGAGGAAGCTGCATCAGTGGGATGGTTTGGCTGGGAGCTCGGGTTTCTTTCTTGCACTTCCCAAGTCGTGCAATGCCTCAATGAACACTCTTGTCTCGTGTTGCTGATGCTGTGTAATGCTGATTTTTCTCAATGTAGTGACAAAGGGAGTGACTAGGGAGAGGAAAGATGGATGGGAATGAGGGAAGGACTTGAATAGGTTTAAGGTGTGAAACTTGTGTAACAGCTGTGGTGAAGGCATTGTCCTTGGTGTACTAAAAATGGGCTAATCACGATTAGGCAGTGATTCTTCTGATAAACTGCTGTGGTTTAACCCCAGCCAGCAACTAAGCACCACACAGCCACTCGCTCACTACCCCTGCAGTGGAATGGGGGAGAGAATCAGAAGAGTAAAAGTCAGAAAACTTGTGTGTTGAGGTAAAGACAGTTTAATAGGTAAGGCAAAAGCGATGTGCACGAGCAAGCAAAGAAGAACAAGGAGTTCATTCACTACTTCCCGTGGGCAGGCAGGTGTTCAGCCATCTCCAGGGAAGCAGGGCTCCATCACGCTTAACGATTACTTGGGAAGACAAAACACCATCAGTCCAAACATCCTCCCCTTCCTTCTTCTTCCACAGCTTTATGTGCTGAGCATGACATCATATGGTATGGGATATCCCTTTGGCCAGTTGGGGTCAGCTGTCCTGGCTGTGTCCCCTCTCAGCTTCTTGTGCACCCCCACCCTGCTCGCTGGTGGGGTGGGTGAGAACCAGAAAAGGCCTTGACTCTGTGTCAGCACTGCTCAGCAGTAACAGAAACATCCCCGTGTTATCAACACTGTTTTCAGCCCAAATCCAAAACACAGCCCCATAGTATTACTATGAAGAAAATTAACTCTACCCCAGCCACAACGAGCACACAAAGATCAGAGTTCAAGGTCTCAAGTGAAGCCCTGCTGATTTTCATCCTGAAACCTCATTTTTCTCTTACTGTGGTGGTGTGGTTTTTTACTTTGTTTTTAACATTTCAAAAAGGTGCAGTGGATATTGTTGTCTTACCTTTTACTGTTAATTTTGTTTATTAAAACTGAATTTCAGCAGATGACTTCTTGTTCTTTCATTTTCCCTCCTGAGTTGCTTTTTTTTGTGACTGCTCTGCAATTATTAGACTATCTTAAACTTATGTTTTCTAATCCAGTTTCTCATTTTATAGGCAGTTGGTGCTTTCCCAGCTTCAGCTGTGAGTGAAACAGTTTAGGAAACTATACTGAAGTTTCGAATGATCAACGTATAGGTGATGTTGGCACAGTGGGCCTAAATAATTTTAAGTGCTTGGAATAGTAGACATGAAGAAAGATGAGCACACTTCTGAAACTTAAGAAGAAAGAAGTTACCCAAATACTTTACAGAAGGCAATTTATTTTGAAGCATTTAAATTCCTTCTGAAAGATGGAAATTATAATTGCAATATATTTTGTTTCTTAGATCCAGCAAGGCACCAGTATTTTGGGAATGGACTTTTTGTAATGCCAGTTAAATTAAAAACATTCTTCTAAACAAACACCTCTCCAGTGCCAACATGTACAATTCGTTGAGCCAAATTAATAAAAACTGGTTGGATTGTTTACCATAAAGAGAATATATTTGTCCAAAATGCAATCCATTCATTGACTTTAAGAAATCAAATTTGTTTTCAGTTCTTGATGAACCACTAGGCACAGTAAATTTTCTTCTTGAGGTTTTGTAGAGTCTGTTATGAACTGAAGATTATTCCAACTTCACATTCTTCACAAAGCTCTATTTAGAAGGTAATATTGTGAGTTCATTCAAATAAAAAATGACCTGCAGTGCTCCTGGACCACGTAAAAAATATTTTTACTGATTTGGATTTAAGCTAATTAAGTACTTCAATATCATTAGTCTTTGTATCTAATAATTTGAAAAGAATTGAAGAAAACAAGATAGTTTGTTTAGGTGTTTATTTAAACAATGTATCTGGTATCCTAGTATTGTATTGGTGTCACGTTTAAAATATAACCTGACGTAACTGAATATGTGTAGAGATTTGTGGGTTTTGTTTAAAATGTCTTTCTTGAAAATTTCATGAGATAAATGCATATTAAGAAGATATTTCAGATACCCTGTACAACATTGTGTATTTGGCCACAGGAGGTCAAATAGTAACTGTACAAACTACAGTTGCTACAATTCTACAAACAAATGGATGCATTAGGTGAATGTCTTCTGTGCGTCAAACACAGTAGGCACCATTTTATATCTTTAGAGGTTTACCTAAATGTGAATCTCAGGATGTTAGCCTGTGTTGAGTATCTAAATACTTAAACTTTTATTCTTCTGCCCACCTTCCTTGATTTTAATCTGTTGTTAAATTAACTTAACAAAATTATTTTAAAATCTTTTTATTTCCCTATATACTGTCTCACTTCTTGTCTAAAACCAATATTTTTAATATTTAAATGAGGAAAAACACATAGAACAAAACATGACTATAGACAGTGCAACGGTATTCTGGTAAGGTAAAGAAATATTTTTTCTTTTTTTTAAATTTTATTTCAGTGCGATCGCTGTTTGCCGTTGTACAACGACAAGCCTTTTCGTCCAGGTGACCAAGTTCTTGCCTATAATTGCAAACCTTGTCAATGTTACAGCCATGCAGTGAGTTGCCACTATGACTTGGCAGTGGACCCTTTTCCTCAGGAACACTACAGAGGCAGTGGTGGAGTGTGTGATAACTGTCAACACAACACAGCCGGTAAGTCATGTGACAGAGAATGGACTGCTTGTTTTGCAGTCACTTCTTGGATAAGTCTTGCTGAAATTAGTAATGCTCAATGGCTGACATTCCAGTAAATCCTCATGTATATGTATTTTGAAACTATCCAGATAGTGCGATATTTACAATTATGTCAATACTTAAGCTACAGGAAAATACTGCTAAAATTTGATCCAATCTCGTGCAAAATATGCTCTAACAGATAATTAGAATGTATAGTTTCAAAGCTGTTGTGCTAGAGCATTTAAATCCAGAATATGAAGTCTTTCTAATTGAAACTGTTTAACAGATAACATATTAAAACCGTTTTCAAATTTTGCTCTAATGTCAGTTTCTTGCTTATTGAGTAAAGGTTCTATTCTGTGTAAGTAGTATATGTGAATACTTTTTTTTAACAGTTCTATTTCAGTTTTCCTGGCTTTGTCTAGTAAAAGGAAAAAAAGAAAGTTTCAGGTTCAATGACAATTTTTCCAAAAAATGTATAGGCATTTGCATGGCACAGCTTTTATATAAGTGTGGTATTATATAACAGATGGAAGTTTAATGGAGTAAAACATAGTTTGTAACAGGTTCATTGTTTCATATGCTCTGGATCACTAAATTGGCAGGTAGAGATGAAAGGTGCATTAAAATGGACGTCCTGAAAATTATAGAATTCTCTCAAAGGAATAGAGTCTTTAATTTTGAATTATACAGCTAATTTTAATGAATTGGAAGCCATAATGCATAACCTTTCTTTCATGCAGGAAGGAACTGTGAGCTGTGCAAGGATTTCCATTACAGACAAGCAGGTGCAGATCTTTCAGCCATTGACGTTTGCAAACCCTGTGACTGCTATGCAACAGGCACCAAAAATAAGAGCCTCCTGTGTGATAATGTAAGTAGCTTTGATACAGAAAGAAGACAAAACATTTTAATTAGCTGGATAGACAGCATAAGATTTTACAAGTGCATTTAGATGGTAGCTGCTTCATAAAAAATGCTTAAGTTCAGCCTTTTCGAAATGGTAACTGACTTACATTGGAGACTGAAAGCTGAGAAAACACAGAAAGCAATTTAAGACGTACTGTTGAAGAATTCTTCATCCTTATCAGCAACAGACATAAAAGATGCTGTAGGAATTTTCAGAAGTGAACAGTAGTTTTGGGATACTAACAGGTAGCTGTGCACTCAGTAATGTTAAAACATCCAGATTTTGAGTGTTTTTGAAGGTCTTGATACTGTCTTAAAGTTCCTAACAGATTTTGAAAATTCAGGCAATAAGCTGAGCCTGAAACTGAACTAAATTTAAGCTAGTATTCCCTGTAAGAAGGCAAGGGTTGAACTCCCTTTTAATTCATAAAGTCCATTTAAAAACAAAACAAAAACCACAAAGTGATGCTGAAAAGAGAACACCATTAGCTAGACATGTAGTCCAATAACAAATCTATCTGTAACTTTCAAAATATGCATATCAGAAAAAAAGCAGGAGAAGTGACTGAAGTCTTGAACATATATTAAAGATATATTGTGGTTCATGTTCTACTCAGATGAGTCCTGTCCATTGCCAAAATCCAAATTTTGTTAGGAATAGGGAAGAAATAGCTTCTTTGTCTGAAAGGTATTTTAAAAACATTTTAAAGATAGAACATATTCTTCAGGGAATTGAGAAGCTTGAATTTCTTCAGCTTGACACATTTCCTGTCTCTTCTTTTTTCCAAATGTTTTTCATAACATAATCACTAGCATTTTTCATATGATGTCTCTTGTTATTGCATTTTATTTAACAGTAAGCTCTTGTGGATCATGTTGTATTTTCATCCTTGGTACTATAGTGGTACAAATACACGCTCACTTTGACTCAGCGCACCTTCACAAGACTTGTGCATCAATGCAATTACTGCAAATTTAGCACAATGTGTTTTATAAAATAATTCCTGGTAGTACAAATAAAAATTAATTTAGAATTTTCTGTCTTTTGAAGATAACACTTTTTGCCAGGATCACAGAAATGAAAAAACCTTGAAAAACACAGGTATCATGTTAGGACTATTTTTTAATGTATAGGAAAAATGAAAGCAAATGCTGATTTGCGTGTCCGTGGTTTCTGGTGAAATGTTAACCTAAAATGAGTTTAGCTGTGATTAATAATCAGAGAAAAAGTAGTTTACAGGAATCACTGATTTCATGGAAAAATATACAAGAGTGTTGATGAAGCTTGACTGTGAAAGTGTGAACGGGGAGATAAAATGCGAAAAAAGGGGGAGACTGTATTGCTCAATAAAGCATCAGTTGACTGCTGCAGTAGAAGTAGAGCAGGAAGAAATGATTGAGGCATTAATGCATAGATTAATAAGTCTGGGGACTAAAGGCTGAAATGAATTACATGAAATAAGAAGGCATCATTGAAGTAAGCGTTTCCAAATTTGACCTGTGAAAGATGGAATTGTAAGGAATAAGGACCCTACTCATGAAAATTAATTGTCACATCACAATGATAATTTTCAAGGAAATATGCCAAAAATGGGGCAGAATACACTTTTAATTTACCATTTTCTGCAGTTCATCAAGATTTTTTCTTTTTGCAAAGTGCCAGTTGTGTCCCTAAGTTCCACGAGGTTCAGAGTTCCAAAACTAATCCATTGAATCACAAATTAATCTACTGTATCACACAAAGAATATTTACTCATCAAAGGGAGTATTATTAATGTAGATAGTTTACAGAATGGGTAGAAGAGTTTACTGTAACATGGTTACTCCCCTCTTAGTTCTTGGGACTGATCATGAAAACTTTATGCCTGTTCTGTTCACCTATTTCACTTTACCCTTGGTGAGAAACACATGTAGAAGAGTAGTGTTCCTCACCTGCGTACATTCTCAATTTTCGTACATCTGTAGATCACGTCCACTTACAAATCAATGTGTAACTTAATTTGTACTTTAAAGTGTGAACTAACATATTAAAAACTTCAAAATTATAACTTTATGGCTTATACTAATGAGTGGGATTTTAGAAGAGTGGTTGGTGTAGCAGCGTGTTCATGAACAGTTCATTAGACCTTTTTTTGCAGAGAGAGGTCTTCCCTTTAGACTGGTGGGTACAAGAGAGAGAATTGCTACAGCCTCATAAAATTTGTCTATTTTCTGTGCTGGTTATTGACATCGGTGTAGAAAAGATACACATTGGTCACATCTACTTTGCATACATTTTCCACAAAATATTTCAAACAATCATTAACTCCAGATGAATTATTTGAGGTGCCTGAGTTTTATGAGAGTGAAAGAAGAATTGGCTGCCTTCTTCCCTTTTCCCTAACCATTCACACATGAGAAAGTTGACAGAATACTGCTGATGTGATCATTCTTGCTCTGTATGGAGAGCTGGAGATTAATTTCTTCTGGCCCCTTATACCACAATCCTTGACTCATTTTCCTGGGCTGCTTTTTACCTACACTGCTCTACAAATGCTTACATATTCAATCAGGCACAGCAGTTTGTAGTACTTTCATGATTCTATTATAATATGCCATATCTAGAGACATGAAAAAAAGCCCTCTTTCCCAAGGCGTTTGTTTCTAGGCGAAGCTGAAAGTGCTGCTATTGCTTTTACCTCATCTTTGGAAGTACCATTCTGGTGTCAGTGAAGTTAGGCATCTATCTTTACTGAGCTTTTGCTGATTTTTAAAAATCTATTCTTAACATGCAAATAAATATGTATCATATACTTATTGGTGCAAAGAAACTGTACTTTACTGCAGAGGATATTGTTCAGAGTTGCCAAGACTTAATTGCCTTCTGTCAAGGTGGCAGCTGTATTGTTTTGTGATGCAAGAAAAGTCTTTTTAAGGCATGAAGATGAACAAAACGCTAGTTACTGTTTTCTCTCAGGAGTCAAATGAAAACGTAGATTCCAGTGCTACCAAGTAAGCTTTTGAACAGGCTTTAGTTTTCACCTTTCTGTACACTCCCTAAATATTGCTCTCTTGAATTTCTTCATTTTTTTCCCTCAGAAATTTGAATGTATCATTTAATTTTTTCAATAAATAATGGAAAAGCTAGCTAATAGCTGTGCATGTATATGTATTTTAAACCAAAGTAGCATCTTTATTTCTGATAATTTTGTTTCTGAGTTGATAGTGTTTTTTGATCTAAAATTAGAATGAGCATTCCTCTGTTCTCATTCTTCTACTTACACAGTTTTCCACCCATTTATTGTGATTGACAATAAATAAATAACTGGAATATGTGTTACAAGGGAAAGAACATAGGTAAAGCAGTTAATTAAGGGCATTTCAGTCAACAGATATATCAAATAGAATAAGGAATATGAGGGTTGCAAACATGTCAATGAAAAGCTCATGTGCATAGTGGAGTTCATAAAAAAATTCAAGTTATAAAACACTGAGTATTTTGAATCCTGGATTTCCCTTCATGGAAGGCTTTTACTCTTACTGATAAAATGAAGGAAAATGCGCTTTTAACGTTGAATAATTCCACAGCTTCATTTCTGATGGTTTTTGTACCATGGAAATGCTGATTTTCTGTGATAGTTTGTCAAGTTGTTTTGGGGATTTTGCCCATTCCCACCCTTTGCAGTGTCCTGGGAAGACGGTAAACACCTCATTTTGCATTTCGAGCAGACGTAGTAGAAAGCTACTGACTTTTGAAAGTCATCATATGCGATGACAAGAAGAGATAGCAGGGGAGTGAAAAGGAACTTCACTGTTGCTGCTTATTCAATTTTCAGTTCCCAGAGCTGATGTTCTGAGAATACTCTCAGGTATTTGGTGGTCAGACCATTAACCTATGTGTATGAGCCAGCACACCTTACAGTTGTCATTTCCTAAACTGAAGAGAAGGAAAAAAAAAGTCCTCAACCTTCTTTCTCCCCCTTCTCACTTCCTAAGATTACAGTCAACTGGGTGCTGGGGTCCTTTGCAGATTTGCATCAAGAAAGAAGGTAGCGAGAAGTGTATGATGAGCATTTATATCAAAAAGGCAGAACATCGAGATCAGTGCCAATCAATTGCAAAGCCAGCAATGGAAGGATGAACAGAAAGAATTTAATGCAGGAACTAAATATACCAATAGGTCTTAAAATGTCAGTTTTAGGGCACTGACAGCTGGTCAAGGGAAGGTGCTTCATTCCAGATACAGAGTAGATAACTGAAATTAGTAATGACTCAGCCAACCGTAAAAGGTGTTTTTGTCATGTGTTTTTGGCTTCAAAACCAGAAGTTAACTTTGCTAAAAGAAACTTAGGAAGTGTCAGCTTTATTTTTTTATTTAGTAATATAAAGCTACATCTCGTACTTATTCTCCAGAATTGGAGAGACACTGTGATTGCATGTCTGGCAATATGTTTCTTCTATTACAGAAATGAAAGAATACCTATTTGAAATTATTGGGGTAACGAAGGAGAAAAAGATAGTTTTAACTTTCAGAAAGGTTTAGGTTAGCTATTTTTTTCAGCAAATTCCATTGTATATGTTATGAATAGATATGGTCAACGAGACTTTAAGTATTCAGAATATGTATTTCTGAGACCATATGTATGTCATCTACTAGATGAGCGCTATGGCTAAATAGTTTGCTGTACCCTAAACAATAATTAAGACAATTCTTTGGAATATGTCTCCCTTTGTCCTGGGTACTTAAATCTCTTAAATCCATATATTAGTTTAGTAACTGGACATTGGGGGGGGTTCTTGAACAGGCTACTCTTTGAATTTGTGATTCTAGATATGATGAGTTAGTGTCCCCTAAATAGAGTGGTATCACTACAGTGTAAAGCAGTGTGGACTGCTTGATATATCTAAAATTCAGAAATCTCAAATAGTCTGCCTCCTGATTAAGGACAACGATGCTGCAGCTTTGATTTGTGCAGGAGGAAATTGTTTGCATACTTTTTATAACCATTTACACTCAAGGATATGGGACTAATGTGTATTTCGTACGTAAATTATAAATGACACAAGGGATATATGCTAACTCAGCATCAGTGATTTTTCTGTATCAAATAACAATTGTAATTATGAGGTCCCAAGATACACAACCACTTGGTAGTAATGCTCAGATAGACTCATTTCTGTAGTGAACAATCTAGACAGATATTTTCCATAAGTGATTTAATATAAAGACGGTCATATTAATAGACAGGGTGTTTCTGCCTGCTTACTGTTTGGATCAGAACCAGGCCTGTCAGGCATAAGCAACAGGAGAACAGATTGCTTTCTGCTCTTCCTCGGTACCAGGAAAGATTATGGAGCGGTTCATCTTGAGGGTGCTCACAGGGCATGTGAAGGACAACCAAGGGATCAGGCCCAGCCAGCATGGGTTCATGAAAGGCAGGTCCTTCTTGACCAACCTGATCTCCTTCTATGACCAGGTGACCTGCCTAGTGGATAAAGGAAAGGCTATGGATGTTGTCTACCTGGACTTTAGTAAAGCCTTTGACAGCGTCTCCCACAGCATTCTCCTGAAGAAACGGGTGGCTCGTGGCTTGGACGGGTTTACTCTTCGCTGGGTGAGGAACTGGCTGGATGGCCGAGCCCAGAGAGTTGTGGTGAACGGTGTTAAATCCGGCTCCATCGCAGCTGTTCACAAGCGGTGTTCCCCAGGGCTCGGTTCTGGGGCCGGTCTTGTTCAATATCTTTATTGATGTTCTGGATGAGAGCATTGAGTGCTCCCTCAGTAAGTTTGCAGATGACACCAAGTTGGGTGGGAGTGTTGATCTGCTGGAGGGTAGGAGGGCTCTGCAGGGGGATCTGAACAGGCTGGATTGATCAACTGAGGCCAACTGTATGAGGTTCAACAAGGCCAAGTGCAGGGTCCTGCCCTTTGGCCACAACAACCCCATGCAAGGCTACAGGCTTGGGGAGGAGTGGCTGGAGAGCTGCCTGGCGGAAAGGGCCCTGGGGGTGCTGGTTGACAGCTGGCTGAACATGAGCTGGCAGTGTGCCCAGGTGGCCAAAAAGGCCAACAGCGTTCTGGCCTGTATCAGAAGTAGTGTGGGCAGCAGGAGCAGGGAGGTGAGAGAGGAGACGTGGCTGCAGGGCAAGTCCAAGGGATCCTACCAGGAGGCAGGGGACAGGCGCAACTGCAGCATAGCCCAAGCAAGGTGTGGGTGCCCAGACTGGAGCTTACCTGGAGCTCCTGGGCTGTGGGCAGAGGGTGTGGATGAAGGCCCCAGGTGAGGCTGCTCAGGGCCATTAAGGCTGCTTGGTGCCATCAGGGCTGTGACAGTGCTGCCGTGTGTCCTGTGCTGGGGTGGTCTGTGAGGCTTGTAAGCATATTCTCTTTTCTCTCTTCAGAGTATGCTACTGAAAATATCGAAGAGCTTAGCATCCAGGGCAGGAAATTAGAGCCCTACAATCCTTCCCAGTTTTACAAGGACTTTTGACGACTTTTTCCCTCCCTCCATCTACCAGTTTTATCTGGGCCATATTTCTCAACTTTTTCTCTAAAATTCTGCACAGCTACTTGAAGCGTATGCAGTATATGAAGGATAAAAACTCTAATGTGGTGTGCATTACAGTGGCATATTTCCCTTAGCTGATACTCATGTATCTTACAGTGCTTACTATAGAAGGCAGGGTTAAAGTGGTGTTATATAAATGAATTTGTTATTCTGTGTTTCTGAGCCTAAATTTCAATAGGTATCTTTCATCTTCATGTTCTATATTGACAGAAAACAGCTGAAGAAGCAGAAAGGAAAGGTTTCTAGACACTTACAGCTAAGTCAAAAACAAAATAGTGATTTGTGAACACAATCAAAGGCTCCTTTTAGTCTTGTCTATAGAATGTCTTTTTTTCTTTTTGACTCTTTTCCCCAAGATTTTGAAATCAGTGTTATGGAAGAATGTCAGTGGATTATTTACAGATTCTCTAGTCTGGTACGTGGAAACTTATTTTTAGACCTGTTAAGAAGCAATCTGATAAGCCTTCCTTTCTAACAAAAACTTGAGTTTCCTATACCTTCCTGTAACTGCTATGAAAGACTTTCACTCTTTTTATAACCAGGAAACCAGTTGCCACTTGTATTGGTTACAGATGGAAAACTCTTCTCTACGTGACAGGCAAGGTAGGAGGACGTTTATATAGGGAGATCTCCAAATGGTTTAAATGGCTGGTTCCTGGAGAAAATTTGAATTATATTCTTCAGTTGGCCAGTTATTTCTCCCTCATTCTGAAGTGTTATATTTATTCTTCTGGCATAATTTTTCACTCTATTAAGAGAAAGTTTTGGGACATACATTTTCTGCAGCTGAATGGGGCGGAAATTACTGCTTCTTGTAATAGCTTGACACTTAAATTTATGCTGAAGATACTGGTGCTCTTTCCTTCTCTTAGCATGCAGTAATCTACACATTTCACTTGTTGCATCTGGAAAAGGCTACCATTTGTTCATGATTAGACTTGGTTTTCCATGTATTTATGACAAGAACAGCCATACAGGATGAAATGAGACTTTCACCTAGCACAGCATCCTCTCTGATAGTTACTAGGAGCTGGTGTTAAGAAGCACGATCCTTCTGTGGTATACTTTTCTAGTTTCCAGTTATTTATGGTTTTGGGACTACCTGAGCCAAACTCAGGGATTTCATCTGAGTTGTCATGTTTGGTGTCCACATATGGAGTTAATCTAATTTTTTAATGCACTTCAAAACAAAAAAATAATTTTTTCTTTCTTTTAAGTTTGCTTGCTGATAATTTTCTAGATATTCTCTCCTTCATTATTTTATAGGCATGTATTCCCTTCATCTTACTCATCTCTTTCCAAATGGAAAAGTATTTTTTTTGTCTCTTTTCATTTGTATCTTTACTTATTCTACTCACTCTGCGACCTCTTTTATTTTAGAGAGGGTAACCAGATACACATACTGTGCAAAATGTTGATACACAATGGATTTTTATGATAGAATGAAATTTTCTGTATAATTTTCAGTTCTTTTCCTAATAATTCTGGTATTGCTATTGCCTTTTTAACTGCCTCAGAGCTTTCAAATGATTTTAGGGGGAATGGAGCAGCTTTAACAGCTCCTTTCTTGAGTGATAATAGCTAATTTTGGACTCATCACTGTAGTCTGCTATAGTCTACCTATAGTCAGCATTCCTCAGGCGTTAAGTTTGTACTTCTTGATGTAGAAATTAATTTGACTTTTTGATCATCCATTTGGTTCAGTATATGCAATATTTCCAGGTGTTGCTGACTTAAAGAAATGCAGTAGAATCATGAAGCATGATTTTTATTTGCAAAAAAGTACCAATCTTTTCCAATATATCACTCTCATGTTTTCTTTTCTATTAATTTGCTCTGTAATTCTGCATTCTGTAGAGCTCAGAAGCTTCCTTACAGCCTTTTTAGGAAATTGATGTAACTTTTATAATTTTTATTCCTTTTACTGAGCTTTATTTAAGTAATTAAAAACTCAGTAATTTTATATTTCAGTACACCTAGAACTCTTGACTGATGCGTAATCACTTTTCAACACATGAGATTTTGCTAAAATCTTTTCCTTCTGACATTTCAATTTGAAACCAGTCTTGAAAATTGTTCCTGATATAGAATGGTAAAATCTCTTTTATAGTGAACAGCTGTGAAATACTTCCTTTGCAGTCTCTGTCCTGGTTCTATCTTTCCTGAATGCTACACAGAATCATAGAAGCATTTGTTGGTGATCTGCTTCAGCTCAAAGCAGGATTGTTATCAGCGCCAGATCCAGTCAGTCATGATTTTGTCTGGATGAGTCTTGCTGCCTCTGGGGATGGAGATTCCACATCCCCTCTGGGGACCTGTTAATGATTCTGCACTTCCCTCTTAGTGAAAAGTTATGATGTCCAATCTGAATCTGCTAATCATAGCACTTAATTATTTATTGCCCTCACTGATTCTCTGGTAGTCTTCCTTTGTTTCTGACATTTGAAAAATGTGTGGGTTTTTTTTTTTTTTCTTCATGCCTTAAGCTCATTAAAAGCTGTTTTTTGTATTGCCTCCTTCTGGTTTTAAAATTTGGTAGTGGTTATCCTCTCTTATTTAACGTCCTTATTTTGATCCAATTTCCACTTTTTGAAGACGACTTTTTGTATGTAATGCTTTCCTTTATGTGATAGCTTTGGGAGTAACTTTAAAGTCTTTTTGGGTATGAGTTGTATGGTTGAGTGCTAATGAGGTATCTTTGTATAATACTTGCTATTGTGTAATTTGAGTATGCTATGGTCACAAACACAAAATGTTTCTTTTACAGTTATGTATTAAACTAGATATTTTTCTTCATTTAGGATTAAACTCGGAGTTGCTTTTCAGATGTGAGTTCTCTGATGAATGGCTATGATGCATGACTGGGTCTCTTATAATAAACTAAATATCTAGATCAAATGCAATCTAAAAGGGAATAACCTGAAAATCCTTGTTGCTGTGGTTTCTGATGTGGTCTCTTAACTCTTACCTTTTTATACTTGCTTTTGTACTTGCCTTTTGTTTATAAAATATTGTTTTCTTGCCTTTTTAATGTCTTCATCTTCCTGAAAAAGGTGGCTGATACATTGGTAATAGATCTCCATCATGAAAGCATATTGAAGAGATGTTGTTGGACTATAGAATCCTTTTATGAGGAAGGGGTAGGAACACATGCCTCTCTAACTTTCACTCGGTGTTTTCTGCACTGAGAATTTACTCTTAGATGTTGAAATACTCTATTTTGTCTTTTATTAATAAAGCTTAGAGCTTCACTGTAGATTGGAGGGTGTGATAATAACAGGTATTTTAGGTGGAACTTCCAAGCAGCTTTGTCTCTAATGCCACAGGACTCCCCTGTTGTTTCAGCTTTGCCTGACTCATAGGTTTAAGATGAAAAGGACAACTGTTAAGGGAAATTTTTTTTTCTGGTAGCTAGTTAAAAGCCAAGTACATTGAACTACAACTGTTGATGTTGTAGATGAATAATTAGTTTTGAATCACTGTACTTTTTCATATTTGTAAATATTTGCACTGAAAAAAATACATTGACCCAGAGGAAATTGCTTATGACAGAGTTTAATTGCTGCCCTCTTTGCATTCCCCAGAACACTTGAGCTAGTAAAGTAATTTTTTTGTTCTTTGATGACGAATCCCAAACCTTTTGCCAATTCACATCTCCTGCACCTCTGTGTTGCTTTGACTCCCTGTTGTCATCTATTGACTGATGTCTTCCATTCGTTTCCCCATCCCTGTGCCATTGCCCTTTCCCTGTGGTCAGTTTTCCCACCATATCGGAAAGTGATGAATATAGAGATTTTTTTTTTTTTTGGCTTTCAGAGGTTTGAAATTGAGATAGCTTTCCAGGAGCCCTTAAATATTGCACAAGATGTGAGACAAATCCTCCCAGACCATGGCCCAGGCATAACAAAGGATGCCTCAGCTCCTTCCCAATAGCAATGCTACCCATTTGGGGAGTGGGAGAGGTCCTTTATATCCCACCACTGAAATGGAACACTTGGATCCCAGCTGAACCAAGAAAAGAGGGAGAGGGTTTCAGGTACTGAGCTGTTGGATCACATCCTTCTGTAAAGGAAGAGAATATTTATCTTGCATGAGTAATCAGAATGGAAATCTTTCAACTTCACTTTGTTTTTATTTAACTAACATTTTCACTAAAATAAATAAGCATATGGTCTGAACAAAAAAATGCAAAAGTTGACCTCTGAAAATGATAGTGTATTTTGCAGTAACTGTGATTCAAAAAAGTACTATTTGCTTTAATAGAAGTCACCATTTATACAACACAATTTTGTAATTATTCTTTGCAGTTTTCTCTGTCCAGATGGTAAATATTATCACATTGTTTACTCAGTTCTTTTTTCCTTCTGTTTTGAAAGAACAGGACATTTAAGCTCTATTTAAAAATTGAATAGTTACACTCTGTTTAATATTTCTTTTTTTCCCCCTCTCTCAGCAAATTAACATGTGTGTTACACAGGTTTATTTTTTTCTGTTCCATTTAAAGTTTTCTCCTCCCCGACTCATACTCCCATTCTTGTTGCTAATGAATGTATCATCTAAAAATAACTATGTTCATCATTCTATAATATTTTGTATCTTTCTAGATTGGAGGCCAGTGTAATTGTAAGAGACATGTGTCTGGCAGACAATGCAATCAGTGCCAGGAAGGATTCTACAATCTACAACAGTCAAACTCTGACGGCTGCAGTCCCTGTAACTGTAATACCTCTGGGACAGTCAATGGAGATATTACCTGTCACCAAAATTCAGGCCAGTGCAAGTGCAAAGCAAATGTTATTGGTATGTGTAATGCAAGACTTTGGAGCCATATCTCTTGTTATCGCTGGAAATAAAACACACTTGATTTCTAAATGAAAAGTAGAGTAAACTTCTTTGCTGAAGGCAGATTATAAAAATGAATGAAATTAACTGTTGAAAAATTATTAATTTAGTAATTCTATCAAACTACAGCTTGAAGCTTAATCAACCGTTTAGAAGTTTCTTTATGGCATAGCCACATTAGCTTACATAGCTTCATACTAATAAGTCACAGAAATAATGTAATTTGCTTACTGCATAGATGTTTCTTTTAGGAAATTAACACTTTTTCAAAATGTTTTATACTTAATGAGTTCTAACCAAATAGTTTCCATGCTAGTTTTCTTAATAGACCAAAATAAATGGATTTTTTTCTCAAAATATTCTGTGCTACAGGGTCCTTTGTGATAAATCTATCCATTTTTTTTCTATTATATTTCTTTGAACTGTTCCTATGAAATGCAAAATAAGTCAATATAATTCCACAGATCATGTACATAGCTAGGGTTAGTTATCAAGGGCCACATAATTTTAATTTTGTAATTCAATGCCAAGCTGATTATAATAAACTGCTGCCTTCTGTGTTATTTATCATTTTTTTTACAAGACGTGCTTTTTTGTTTGTTACTCCCACAGGTATTTTTCAGAAATTAGATTTGATTATAGCAATTTATTACTTCCAGCATATTTGAGGGGAGCCACAGCCACATAAGGACAAAATTTATCAAGTGCCCAAAATACACAGTATATATAATACACTTTGAAATGTTGATATATGGGAATATTATGCAAGGAGAATTTCCTGATAAAGTGAGCCTTGCATGGTAACTGTACATGTCTCAGACTATACATATGTCTCAAAAAAAGAAAAAAGATATCTTTTTCTGCTTTGTTATTAGCACAATTAGTAATTTTTTTCAGCTAACCATGAGTTGTACGTTGTATTATATTAACAGTGTTCAAGAATCTCTTAATTTATAATTCACTGACTTGTGAATATTGACTTATTTGTAATATTGTAAATCTCTGTCGTCTTTCTTTTAATTTCCAAGAGCAAATGCAAATTAACAACAAACGATGAAAATAACTGAACAGACATAAACCCAAACAGTTTCTATCCTCTTTGCTGTGGAATACCAAGTACCTGTGTTTTCCATGTGACAAAAAAGGGTGCTAAGAGTCAATAATAACCTCTGTGACTTTCCATGCATCTTAAAACCATTCTCTACATTCAATAAAACGGACTTCAAAGCATTCTTAATTATATATTATTTGCCTGCATTTCACGTGTCCACCTGTGAAAACCTTTCTCAACTCAGTGGGAGTTTGGTGTAGGAGAAATGCACGGTCTGGTTCTCATGTGTTTGATTGTCTACATATTTAAAATATTTTCTCCCTTTGATGAAAACAATAAGAAATATTTTTTTTTCCACCAAAATAGTCATACAAGAAATGTGTAAATCTGTGCGTTCTGGAAATTTAGCTGTAAATATGGTGGAAGGCTGTAGTTACGCAAGTGTTTGTTCACAGGATAAAGACCCAATTCTTTCCAGACCGGATTCACTTTTTTGTTTTTCAAACCAACTGTAAATAAGCTTCTGTATACCGGAACGTGTGCAGCAAACTTTAACAAAGAGCTCTTTGGATTTCTGAATGGGTTTTTAGAGCAGTCTGTCTATTGCCATTTTATCTATTTAAACAAACATGATAACAGAAAAATGCAACTACGGACTGCGGTGTTATGAAACATGAACCGTTAGAGTTAACACAACTGTTAAATCTTACTAATGATTCTATCACCAGTAAAATACATTAGCACCAATAATTTTATTAAAGTAGGTCATTCATCTAGAATAAAAAGGTAGAAGAATGTGAATTAAATGCCAAGCGTGCTAACTCCCCTGTACTTGTTAACATTGAATGTGATGCCCTGTAGGCCTCCCTCAGTATCGTTAGGAATAGATTACCTGTCAGGAATATGTATGGCATATTCAAATAAGCACTGCGCATATTTTTAAAACTGATATGATATGAATCCATGTAGACCAATTTTAATAGTTCAAAATGAGTCATAATTCTTGTTAACAATACAGTTATTTTTAAAATTTGCAGCAATAGTGGTCCTTTTTTATTTTCCTTATTGAAATTAAATGATATGCCTTAGGTGAGTCATTCATCACTGTTAAAGGAACTTGCCTTATGTTGGAGTTTTTGAGGTTTTATCCATATGTATAATGCATTTCCTACCATTTTTAGTTTTATTTTTCTACATGTAAGTTGCTAGATGTATTTTTGTATGGTTTTTTATTTTTTAAATGATGACAATATTTTGCTAGGATGTTGTATTTATATTTTCTGTATGCAACAATTAAGTGATGGCTTCATAGTGAAGGGTTTTCCTATTGCAAGGGAAAATACATAACTGAATTTGCATTTCACATATAATAATCTAGTTTGCTTTCTTGTAATGTATGTTTTTATAAACTAAAATGAAAATGCCATCCCTTGGGGCA
Organism: Phaethon aethereus; assembly: GCF_964289735.1. NCBI lineage: Eukaryota > Metazoa > Chordata > Aves > Phaethontiformes > Phaethontidae > Phaethon > Phaethon aethereus. The sequence goes on along the minus strand of NC_138576.1, from coordinate 106,114,215 downwards.
GGGATAAAGCAAGTGATGACTTCGAAAACAAAGCTAATGAAACTACCAGATGAAGTATGAAGAAAACGGTTTAGGTTTTAATGTACTGCAGAAGTTAACTAAATCATACATTGGGATAAAAATATTTCATTTTGGATTATGGAAAACATTTTCTGCTTTCCATAAGGGCTAACAATAAACACTAACATAAATGTAATCAATGTTAAAACTGAAGTACAGTGTTAAATAAATCATTCATCATAATTAGTCTAACTTGTGATGTCCTAGAGTATATTTAATGTTTTTAATACAATATATAAGTCTGTTTTCAAAACAGATTGAAAGCCCAGTGCAATTCCCTGTATATTGCATTTTTACAATATAGGGTCAAGGGTTCATGTAAGCATTGATTGTGCAACAGGTACTGTTCTGAGGGACAAAGAGATTAATTCTGGTTTGTCTTAGAAATGTTACAAAGAATCTCTTGCAGAAGTATCTTAAATTGTATTGAGAAGCCAGCAGAAACGCATCGCTTCTGAAACAAATTGGAGAAGTAAACAGAATTTTGGTGTGCCACTCTTATTCAATTGATTTGTGCAGCCCTTTCATTCCTGTTAATTATGGTGGTGAAGAATATTAGTCCTTTCCTTTCTCTCTCCCTTTTTTTTTCCTCAAGTGTAGTATACTTATCCTTTTTTAAAAATTGAGATTAATAGTTTTTCAGCTTTTTTTATTAATACCTTGTCTTCTTCTCCTTCCAGGTCTGAAGTGTGATAGTTGCAATTTTGGATTTAAAGCTCTCCGATATTCTAACGAAGATGGCTGTGAGCCTTGTTGGTGCAACAGCCACGGCTCAGTGAACCAGTTCTGCAACCCTGTCTCTGGGCAGTGCAATTGTAAAGAACGAGTGAAAGGACTTCACTGTGACACCTGCGTGGACAACTTTTATGGGCTGGATGAAGCTGGTTGTAAGGCTTGCGAATGTAACATTGCAGGGTCGCTTTCTGGAACCGCGTGCGACGCGAAGACAGGGCAATGTGCATGTAAACCGAATACCGGAGGAAGACAATGCGACGAATGCCTAGATGGCTACCGCAAAGTGCAGGAAAGTCATTCCTTTGTTTGTCTGCCATGTAATTGTGATAAGGCAGGTACAGTAAATGGCTCTCTGCTTTGTGACAAATCAACGGGACAGTGTCCTTGCAAAGCTGGTGTAACTGGCCTTCAGTGCAGTCAGTGCACACTCCATACATACAACCTCAGCATGAGCAACCTCCTCGGCTGCCAGCGTTGTGACTGTGATGCTCTGGGCACACTGGCAGGAACAGTTTGCGACCACGTTTCTGGACAGTGTGTCTGTTTGCCTCAGCGTCAGGGGAGAAGGTGTAATGAGTGTAAACCAGGTAAGGAAACTGGAAGACAATCTATTTGATGTAGTAAGTTTTGCTTTGTTGGATATCATCATTGTTCCTATAGTTTTTAGTATGTGTTTAAGAAAGCTTCATGTCTGACATGTCTCTGACTTATGTTATTTTTCTATTTCTTCCTAACTGTGTTAGTGAGAAGGAAGTATCAAGGTCCTGATCTCCATCAAATACTCATTCTGTTGCCAGAGGTTGTGTAATTTGTGTTATTACTGCAGTTTCAACATGTCCAAAATAAGGTTAAGACTAGTGCTTCCAGATGTTGAGAAAATATACAAATAGTCATGGCCCATTCACTGAATAAAAGGTAAAGTAGCATAGTTTGATAAACAGCAGCTATCATGTAATGAAAAATGCGTATTTGGAAGGCAGAGTGCAAGCACTTCAGGAAGGGCACTTCACGCATGAAACTGAGCATGGCAGGAGGTACCAAGATGGTTGCTTAAACTTTGATGAGGCTGGCAAACGTGCCACTTAAAAAGCATTTGCCTGCCTTGCTGTGTTGAGGATGTGCTGGCTTTCACAAGGACTTTTTACAGTTTGGCGCTACAAGTAGGTGATACTGCAGTTATTGGGTATCGGTTCAAGATTTTGTACCATCTTACTGTAAACGGAGTTTAAATGTTCATTGTAAGTGGGAAGCTCTGTAGTTATATTTTAATGTTTTTGGTTTAAAAAGTAGGTGGGTAAAGTGAAACTATAGGTAATATTAACCTACCCTTAGTAACAATATTAAACAGATTTAGTTCAAGTTAAATACATATGCAATTTATTTAAGGTAGCAGGTCACATTAAAAGGTACATTATAGCTCCATTGGTTTTAATATGCCATTCAATAATTTGAACAGAGGTTAAAAAAGCTGCTTAACCTCCATTAAGTATTTTTAAAAATAGTTTCATTTAAATTATTTTAGGTACATATACTAATAAATAAGGCAGCGTTCTGTTTTTCTTAGTTCCTCCTCCAGTGCTATTTGACCTGTTAACCCTCTACAGCAGCCACTTAATCAGAGATCGGCAGAGGAGTGATGTCAAGTCTTCCCGAGTCAGTGACCGCCCTTGTCCTTGAAAAAGAAAGGTCAGGGTTTATGCAGAACTAAAAGGTTTAAAAAGGTTTAATTGATAGTATGAACAGACTGGTTTGTAGAAAAGCTTACATGGCACTCGAAGGAATACTTCCACAATAGTTCCTGTTGAAAAAAAAAAAATTAAAAAAACTTTTTGTAAGAATTATTTTTAAACTTTCTAAGTAATAAGTGTAAGCGTAAATGTGCTGAACACTGAGGTTTCTTCTGCAGGTGTAAGTGTAAAACCTTATCATTGTAAAAGCATTGTATTGCTCTTAGCGTAGCGCAGCGTACTGCGGTATTTCCGATGACCTTTTAGTGTTGATCCCAGTATAAGCTCATTTAGACATTTAACATATCTAACTTTTATATAAATATTCTTTGTTTAGTATGTTCCAAATGAGAGTTTTCTATAAAACAGGGGTGAGTATCACCTGCCAGTGATACTGGTATTAAGCTGTAGAAGTATGGAAGAGTTTAATTAGTTTCAAGTACTCTCTAAACATGTCCTATGGCTTTGCCTTGGGACAAAGATAAGAAAACGTACTCCAAGTATATATATAGCCAACACAGCCTAATTAAAAGCACGCAATTAATTAGTTAAAACTGGCAGCCTGAAAGCATACTGAGGACTTCTTAGGCTATTGGGACAACTCTGGGGTCCAAGCTTCCTTAGTGGAATATAGGTTATATGTCTCTCTTTTTTATTCTGTGTAATTCTAAGTCTGTTTTAGCTAGTGGTCTTTAAAATAATGTCCGATTGTAGCACATCTCCTGTATGCTGTGATAACGTTTGAGAGTTTTCCAAAAGGTAACAAAAACTTAATGCAGGAAGAGTTGCCAATGGAGAAGAATTCAAACTGGATGTAACTTTGGGAAATTATTTTATCATGAGATTTTTTTTTTTTTTTTTTACAAAAACCCAACTCTTTCCAGAGCATTCAGCCATGTGTTTCATCTATTAGGCTATATCCATGACCTGCTCTCTTCTGGTTTGTTCTCATACAAGTAACATTTTTTGTAGATTTCTGTACATTTAAATTTTTTTTTTTAAATAATGGTACATGCAAAGAGAGGAACATTTGATCCTAACATGAAACCAAGTGAAAGAGCAGTTTTAGCTTGTATATACACTTGCTTTTGAGATGTCCTAGGTTGCAGTGGTAGAAAACATTTTTGGTTTTGTTTTTGTTTTTCCAGCCCCCAAATAGTTGTGAATAGTTTGTCCCTGCCTCATTCAGGGACAGTGTTGCCACACCAACTGGAATTTGTGCCATACAAATCCTGTTCAACACAGGTCTTGTATCCTGTTATGAGAGCAGCAAAGCTGGGGGAAAAAGAAAAAAAAAAAAAAGAAAAAAGCATTTTTTAAGTTCTTTACTCGGTGACCACAGCTTTTCATGGAATGGTAACATAGTACAGAAAAGATGTAAACCAGCATGTAGGATGTGTGGCCAGGCACCAATACTGAGTTTTTGCGTACGTACTACCTCTCTTCCTGGCCAGAATAATGTGAAGTATGTTGTGGCAACATTGTTGATTTTGTTAACTGTGGATTTTGAAGCACAGCTTGTGGTTAAGAAATAAGCATTACTGCCATAGTTGATAAGCATGTAAAAGTGCCAAGGAATTGTTTGTGTGTTCCTTTTCCATGAGCTATACAGTGGGAGAAATAGTAACAGTATGATTAAAAAAGAAAGCTGAATACTTTGCTATGACTTTCATTCTTCCTTTTGAAGAGTATGTTTGATTGACAAATGTGATCAGTTATGGTTGAGTTGGAAAAAAATCTGAAAAAGAATAAGCATAATACTAGTTATATACATAGATCTTGTAGAGATTTGCAGTGGCTGTCTTAAAATTGGAAATTGGCTCTATTATACAACAGCGGATCCTTCATAAAGCAACTTTTATGAGCCCTTCTAACCTTGCTGTAAATTGAACTTGCATTAAGTTGTTTCTTATGCTTTCCTGCCAAATTCTCGGTGGTAGAAGTAAATAATAATAATGGTTGTGACACACAGTATGAATTTGTAATCCGGTGTCTCTTCTCTTTTTGTCTACATTTAATCATGTTAATTTAATTAAATTAGTTGGGGGAAGGACTTTCTCCCCTTTTCCTACCCCTCACTTGTACTTTTAAAAAATTTTTTATTTTTACATGCCACTTCTGGAAAAAAAAATTGTGGTAGTATCCAGAAACTTAGCTAAACTTTTAGATCATTTCTAAAAGTTTATTATAAAAAAATAGCATACCAAATCCTTCACTGCTCTACAGTAGTTCAGGCAGTATGACATTAGGAGAGCCAGGATGTTTAACATTAGGGTATAGACTCTTTATAATTATGAATTTCACTGCTAGGACAAAAAAAAAAAAAACAACCTACAGCGATCAATCCTGCGCAGCTAAAATGAATTTATTTTCTAGACATGTGCTTATTTGCCCACCGTAGTCTTTTCTTAGACACTAGCTTCATGCAAAATTTCAGACAGACAAGGATCTGTTTTAGCCCGAGTGCTTATCAATTACTGCAGCTGTAAGCTGGGTCCTGAAGAAGTGCTTTGACCTTCTGCAGGAGTCCAGGCTTAAACTTGTTTCCTATCTTCCCGTTACGTTCTTTGAGTGGAGTCGTTCATTGTGCTCAAGAGTGACATTGCTGGGAAATGGTCTCCTCTATTTATGCACAGGATGGGCACTATACTGTGCAGACAACTGCAGTATGAGATAATACATGCTGCCTCACTAATAACTTCAAGCTATTCAGTCTCTGTGGTGGCTCAGTTCAGAGCCTCTCTGGAATAAAGTGCCAACAGCATGGTTTTTTATGATGAGAATGTATGTTAACTGGAGACTGATATCACTTCACTGTCCACTTGAGATTTATCTCACTGAGGACCAGAGGCTAAACTTGAACAAAGGTTTGAGCAGTAAAATTCTAATGTTTTCAATTTGTTTAGTTCCTCTGCTATTTGGGTATGAGCTCACAGTGCAACACTGCTGCGAAGACAGAGAATACCACCCTAGGGGTGTATATCTAAAGCTATCTCTTGTAAGACAAAATAAATAATAAGGCCTTGGGTGATATGACATGTTACAATACAATTTGGGTCTCTTTAAAATAAAGCAGGACATCAGAAAGTTGTTGGACAGCAGAATAGATTTGGTAACTGAGAACATGACTAAGAAGAAACTGATTGAATTGGAGAGAGAGAGGGAAAGTGTTCGAGAATTCTCTGCAAATACCGTATGTGTGAGTAATGGTTGAAATTCTTCTATTGCAGTTGTGCAATAATAAGTAATAGTAACTAGCTGACAGAGACAGAAACTCGTATCAGTGGGCCTATCTTAGGATTGATGTTCAAAGACAGGTACTTGCAGTTGACAAGTGCCAGTTAATACTGTGTTGCCATCATCATTTGCAGAACTCATACACACTGCTACATTTTTAATCAACTGTACCACTCAGGAAAAAAAGGGCAATTTGTGTGGAAAACCCCAGTAAAATGTACATTGATAATCAGGTAAAAAATAGAAAATAAAATTTGAAATTTTTGTAATTATATTTCGTACTGGTATTCTCTTACTTGAATTGTCTTCTGATTAGACACATAGAAAAGAAATTAGTAAGAATGGAAGAAGTCCATAGTTAGCAAAATAGATTATGCTAGTGCTACAGCATCACTAAAAAAAATGTGCTTAAAAGCTCTTTTGTTTGAAATTTCAGGTGAGGCTATGAATAATGGGTAAATTCTTCAATGACCAGATTTGAGGTGTATAAACTCTATCTAACTGTACATATCAGTAATGTGTTAGAGACTTGCACAGATAAAGATTTCTTGTGAGGGCAATAGAATGAAAGACAATATAATAGAAGCATACCAAATATACTGTAGGGAAGGTGAAATTAATGCTCCAGTTCATAACTGGAAATATTACAGGAACAGAAGGATGTGATTCAGAATGAAAGCTTTTTTTATAGCAGATAAGTAACTTTTTTAATCAGTTTATTAGCTCCTATAAAAGTACTTGTGTAGCATACAAACTATGTGTTGTTACACAGGCCTGGGAATGCTCATCAGATGTAGGTTTTTCTGAGAAACATCCTCATGTTTCAAGGATTAAGCCAACCGTGGTTGAGAAAGGTGAAGATACTTTCTTAAGAAAATACGTGCATTTTCCAACTGGCTATTGTCAGGGATGAGGTCCCAGACTAGAATGGATAAATGTCTGATCTTGCATGTTATTTTTTATGTTTCTACCGCTTGTGGTGCATTCATTAGTAGCTCTCATGTCCTTGGGTCTTTACTTTCCCCATGGACATGTTAATGTACTCCCCCTATTTTGCATTTTCTCTGACTAAAATAAAGTCTGAAGAGAGAGAATAAAAAATCGGAGTTGGCAACTGGAGGATGAATAATAGCTTTACAAAGTGCCAATGAGAAGATTTAGAAGCTCAGCTCTGCAGGAGGACTATATTGCTTTATTTGAGTTGATGTGTGTGTTACCTAAGGTTTAGTTCTTGTTGTTTCATCCCTGATTATACGCATGTTAATAATAATCTTACGGTGTTCACTTTTTGCATATTATCTAGTCTCAAAATCCCTTTCTTTTCCAGGTTTTTATTTTTCTCCATCCAGTGTCACTGGCTGTCTGCCATGCCTGTGCCACATGGCTGGTTCAGTGAATCAGATCTGTGATAAACTTACTGGCCAGTGTATTTGCCAAGATGCTTCTGTAACAGGACAGACGTGTCAACATTGCAAAGAACTTTATTTTGGATTTGACTCTGTCACAGGGAGGTGAGTGTTTCTTTCTTACAGGTCACATATAACCTCCTTGTTACACTTTTCTCATAGTAGCTCATCCAAAGGTTTAGTGACAATGAAAAGATGTGCTCTAGTTACATTAATCCTTCTTTGAATTCATGTGTGCACTCTGATTTACATGTGGTACGTTATACAACCCTCTTTTCTCCCAGGAGCTGAAGGAAATAGTTTTGCCACAGACTTAAGTAGAAAAAACATGAAAATTGTATAAAGCTAATGCTATCTAATGTTATAGCTATTTGGTAATTGTTTCTCTACATTTCCTCGGTGAAGAGGAAGATTTTCAAAAAGTGAATGCTTTTGAAGATTTCAGGAAGACATTTTAATGGAGAAAAAAAGAAGTAAAAAATCAGATATCCCTGTCTTTCCAAATTTCTTTTAGCAGCAGTTGAAATACTCACAGCACCTTTCCTCTTCAAAATCTGTTTTTCTGAAGCAATGTATTCTTTTTCAGCATTTAGTTATGTGCCACAGGGTAAATTGTTTATCACATGTAGCCTAGGGCCTCTAGGTACACTGAAAGTGTATGGATATATTCCCTGGGATGTAAGGGGAAAAACGTAGCTATAGGTAGTGCATTGTTATTCCAACTATTGCTCTATCTTTCTTTTCCAGGGTGATCTTTCTTGCTACAATCTCAATTTCTGTTTAAATATTGTCTGGAAAGATTGCACAGCTCTAATGCTATCATATTTTCATGCAGACTGATGGTGTTAAATTGTTTTTTTGTTTAGTATATTTGCCTTTAAAAAAAAAATCCACAGGCAGAAGCAAATTCTGTACAACAGGTAACCTCCCTGTGCTCATTTCCCCCAGCTAGTGTGGGGTAGACATGCTTTTAGGCAGTGATTATCAGAGTCGTCTTACATATACTTGACATTATTCTGCAGATTTTTCACTTTAACTTTTATGTTACTGTCACTCATTAGGAGATTTTTAAAATTATTTTTTACTGTTGCGGGTCACAGAGGCATCTACTAATGGCCATAAAAGTAATATGTAGGAATAAGGACTTCCTATTTTCACTTCCTGTCATTTCTAATGGTAAGGAATAAAATCTGTGTAATATCAAAGTTCCCTTTTAAATATATTTTCCTTATTATTAATGATCTTCTTTTTTTAGTTACTTGGAGTAGATTTCTACACCCCCCGCCCCCCAGTCTGTGTTAAGCAATAGCTCTCCTGAACTAGATTTTGGCCTCCAATTGCTTGCATTTTGAACTGTCTTCTGAAATTCAAAATGTGAAAATATCTAGAATCATCTAGACGCACATCTTTTAAAGATAGAAAGTTTTTACAGTTCTGGAATTTGAATCAGAGTTGGCTTTAATGCTTTAATACTACTTAATCCTCATGACACTATTGAAGACTGCTCCGGTAGTACATTAACATGATTAACTTGTGTTGCATATGCTTGGCTTCCTTTTGGTTAGCATCTACTTGGGCAGGGTACCTCTGGTCCTCAAGCAGAAACGTTTATCCACTG